>NC_091289.1:40498213-41170296 GCF_032444005.1 Ranitomeya imitator | reverse complement strand
ATAGGACCGACAAGTCCCAGCAGAAAGATTACTGCCTTGTCACCTCCAACCCCACCAATTTTCCAATTTTTGCCAACAGACCCCAGCATACAAGGACAGGACTAACCTGCAATGTTGCCCTCTCTCACCTCTTTCCGTGTATGTAACTCACGCATATCGTGCACTGACCATTTCCTACTACTTTGGGAACCTTTCCCTAAATTTCGAATAGTGAGCCTGTATAGCGCTTATAGGAAATGGAGCTACTCCACCTCTCTGGTACATACGCACTTTTTTCTGAAAGTCTGAATGCGAGACTGGAAAATGTTTTTGGGGGTTTTTTTTCAGTAAAAGATGTAATAAAACAGTGAATTATAATAAATTTCAATTTTCAGCACAACTGAAGCCTGACGAGATCTGAGTAATCGCCAATTTGTCAGTGGTACCTTACGGCCTACATTCCCATAATCAAAGAGCTGGTGTCAGCTAAATTCTGCCAGTGGCATAAAAATCTGCTGGCAGTCTCATCTACGTCCTTCACGTAATCGAGATTGCTAACTCTATCCGGTGAATTTGTCACAGTCACAGACAAAATTTAGAGGTACAATTGTGGGATGCCCAAATTGGCCAACATTGACATAAACGTCTGAAACTGTTTCTTACGTCTTTTTTTTTCCCATGCCCATTATTGAACGTAAAACTCTCTCTTGACACCTCTGAAGCTGTTTCTTTCTTGCACACTATTGTGAAAAGATTCACTAGGGTACATGAGTAGTCCATGTTGGCCAAGCATGGGAGAATCGATGGGAGGACTCCGGTCCACCGGCCAGGTCAATAATCTATGACTGCTGGTGACGGAACCATGCGAATGTCCTTACACCCCCTAATATTCCCGGCTCTTCTCTCTATTAGCGGGGTGACATCGTGTGTGGGTCACGCCACAATGATGACCACTTCTGGCTAACCAAAATAAAAGCCAGAAATGCCAAGAAGTAAGGAGATCAACAGGGCTTCTGTCCAGTGGTCACAAATTACAGACATGGCCGATGTACCAAAGTCTTGTGAATGGAATCTGCCATCTCTAATGGTGGCAATATTAGAACCACCAGCTGTAAAATACATACATTTTTGTGGGGTTAGTTCTACTGGATGGATCATATATGGTGATCTCAGCTTGGTCCACGCTTGGGCCAAGTGTTGTAGCCATAAGGCTATGTCCACATAGTTGTTGTTTTTTTTTTTTTAAGACAGAATCTGCTTTGAAATCCCTTATCAAAATGCTTGGAAAAATTCTACTTCTAATTCTAGATTTTTTAATGCTTTTTTTTTTTTTTTGGCTGAATACGTTTTGTAAAACTCTTGGTGGAAAAAAAAGATGCATGTCACTTCTTCAAAGTGCAAATTGTCCAATCAAAAGGCTGCAAAAAAAATCTTCAGAATCTTTTCCAGGCGGAACCTGTTCATTTTATTGAGCTCTTTGGTGCAACTTTTTTCAGGCGGATTGGGGGTGAGATGAAAAAGCTTTGTTTGCAGATAGCCAGTATCTGCGCCGAAAACGCAGAGAAATGACTGATAGATGAATGATGTCCCCGAGTGGCCATGAACATGTTTTATTATTAAAGCAATGCAGGAGCACAAACTCAGTTCAGAAAATGATGAATATAATACATACAGTGGGGCAAAAAAGTATTTAGTCAGTCAGCAATAGTGCAAGTTCCACCACTTCAAAAGATGAGAGGCGTCTGTAATTTACATCATAGGTAGACCTCAACTATGGGAGACAAACTGAGAAAAAACATCCAGAAAATCACATTGTCTGTTTTTTTAACAATTTATTTGCATATTATGGTGGAAAATAAGTATTTGGTCAGAAACAAACAATCAAGATTCCTGGCTCTCACAGACCTGTAACTTCTTCTTTAAGAGTCTCCTCTTTCCTCCACTCATTACCTGTAGTAATGGTACCTGTTTAAACTTGTTATCAGTATAAAAAGACACCTGTGCACACCCTCAAACAGTCTGACTCCAAACTCCACTATGGTGAAGACCAAAGAGCTGTCAAAGGACACCAGAAACAAAATTGTAGCCCTGCACCAGGCTGGGAAGACTGAATCTGCAATAGCCCACCAGCTTGGAGTGAAGAAATCAACAGTGGGAGCAATAATTAGAAAATGGAAGACCTACAAGACCACTGATAATCTCCCTCGATCTGGGGCTCCACGCAAAATCCCACCCCGTGGGGTCAGAATGATCACAAGAACGGTGAGCAAAAATCTCAGAACCACGCGGGGGACCTAGTGAATGAACTGCAGAGAGCTGGGACCAATGTAACAAAGCCTACCATAAGTAACACACTACGCCACCATGGACTCAGATCCTACAGTGCCAGACGTGTCCCACTGCTTAAGCCAGTACATGTCCGGGCCCGTCTGAAGTTTGCTAGAGAGCATTTGGATGATCCAGAGGAGTTTTGGGAGAATGTCCTATGGTCTGATGAAACCAAACTGGAACTGTTTGGTAGAAACACAACTTGTCGTGTTTGGAGGAAAAAGAATACTGAGTTGCATCCATCAAACACCATACCTACTGTAAAGCATGGTGGTGGAAACATCATGCTTTGGGGCTGTTTCTCTGCAAAGGGGCCAGGACGACTGATCCGGGTACATGAAAGAATGAATGGGGCCATGTATCGTGAGATTTTGAGTGCAAACCTCCTTCCATCAGCAAGGGCATTGAAGATGAAACGTGGCTGGGTCTTTCAACATGACAATGATCCAAAGCACACCGCCAGGGCAACGAAGGAGTGGCTTCGTAAGAAGCATTTCAAGGTTCTGGAGTGGCCTAGCCAGTCTCCAGATCTCAACCCTATAGAAAACCTTTGGAGGGAGTTGAAAGTTCGTGTTGCCAAGCGAAAAGCCAAAAACATCACTGCTCTAGAGGAGATCTGCATGGAGGAATGGGCCAACATACCAACAACAGTGTGTGGCAACCTTGTGAAGACTTACAGAAAACGTTTGACCTCTGTCATTGCCAACAAAGGATATATTACAAAGTATTGAGATGAAATTTTGTTTCTGACCAAATACTTATTTTCCACCATAATATGCAAATAAATTGTTAAAAAAACAGACAATGTGATTTTCTGGATTTTTTTTTTCTCAGTTTGTCTCCCATAGTTGAGGTCTACCTATGATGTAAATTACAGACGCCTCTCATCTTTTTAAGTGGTGGAACTTAAACTATTGCTGACTGACTAAATACTTTTTTGCCCCACTGTATATATTGATCACTGCTATGTCCGTCACTGCTTTCTCAAAGCCCTTTATTCCTGATGGATTCAGGCCATGAATAAATCTATCCACATCAGCCGAGGCTTTTCTATCTCTATCAGCTCTAACAAATGAATTTTCTGCAATTCTGGACAAGTCATGGTATGTGCACACGTCTTAATCAGGAAGGTTCCAGGAGGAAAAAGCACAGGGAAAAAAAAATGCTAAAAAGAATAAACATAATGCACAGCATTGTAAAAAGCAAGTTTTTGCTATGTGATCTGGGAAAAGCATAACATAGGGCAAGCGACTGATTCTAGGATGTATCACTCACTGAACTGCTTGATGTAGTTTTGAATCCTTGATGTAACAGAGCTAAGGTTTCTGAGCTGTGTATAACCCCGCCCACACCAGTGAATGGAAGCTTTCTGTGTACACTGTGACTCTGCCAATCAGTGGTGGGGGCGGGGTTACACAAATCAGCCTGACTGGACTGCATGTGAGACCTAGTCCAGCAGTGACAATCTCCTGCTGATTGTATTGAAACTACAGCACACAGCCTAATAAGTGACACAACCCTGGAATCAGGATTTCTGGCTCTATATTAAGCTGCTTAAATTAAATAGCAAAAACTTACTGACAAATTCCCTTTAAGGCAATGACCGACAGGCTGCAGTGAAGACACATGTACAGTGCAGAGAAGGTGTGAACAGTCTCGAGGCTGGGAAAATATTCTGAAAAGTTCCCACGCTCGAGGTCATATGAGGACATCCAGCAGAGGGCGCATCACCGCGAATGAAGGTAACTACAGGTCATTGACCTACTTTCCATTCATTCGCTGGGGTTTTACAGGCAGGAGCACAGCTGCATTATAGCAGAGCTCCTGCCTGTAAAATAATTTAACCCCCAGATGGATTTACATCGTGGGACGTGACAGATCATCGAAAGGTATGAGATATTGTTGTTTTTTTATTTTTCCTTTGTTACAGAGCGAGGTTCTTCAGGTGGATTAAAAGTCTAATAAAATATTACAACACCCTGTGTCTTTATTTCATTAAAAGACTTTGTAATAATGTGTGTGTTTTTTAACCATTTCATACAATTGGATTAATAATGGATAGGTGTCATAATTGATGCCTATCCATTATTAATTTGGCTTAATGTTACCTTACAATAGCAAGGTGGCATTAACCCTTCATTACCCCATATCCCACCGCTACACGGGAATGGGAAGAGAGTGGCCAAGTGCCAGAATAGGCGCATCTTCCAGGTGTGCCTTTTCTGGGGTGGTTGGGGGCAGATGTTTTTAGCCAGGGGGGGGCCAATAACCGTGGACCCTCTCCAGGCTATTAATATCTGCCCTCAGTCACTGGCTTTACTACTCTGGCGGAGAAAATTGCGCGTGACCCCACACCAATTTTTTCCGCCATTTAACCCTTTAATTTAATAGCTAGAGCGCCCAAATTTTGAACATACACATTACTAACATTAGTAGTGTGGAATATGCAAAAAAAATGGGGATATGAGATGGTTTACTGTATGTAAACCATGTCTCATATCATGTCGGGTTTAGGAAGGAGAAAGCAAAAGCCGGCAATTGAATTACCGGCTTTTAAGCTATCTAGCGCTGTATGAAATATTAATATATATATGTGTCTCAATGACATATAGATATATATATATATACCTATTCTATGTGTCCACATTTATTCTATCTATTCTACTGTAAGCTGTCAATGTGATTTTACTGTACATTGCACTGAATTGCCGGCTTTTCTCTCTAACACCACTGCGTACTTCTCGCAAGTCACACTGCTGGTCCGTGTGTAATCCGTATTTTTCTCGCCCCCATAAACTTTCATTGGTGTATTTTTTGCGCAATACGGTGACAAACGCAGCATGCTGCAATTTTCTACGGCCGTAAAAAGCCGTATAATATGGATGCGTAATATACGGCTGATAGGACATGACCCATTGAGAATCATTGGGCCGTGTGTAATGCGTTTTACGGACGTATTTTATGCGCTCATACGTCCGTAAAACTCGCTAGTGTGACGCCGACCGAATGCTGAGCTCTGTATAACCCCGCCCACATCACTGATTGGCGGCTTTCTATGTACACTGTGAATAGGCAGAAAACAGCGAATCAGATGTGGGGGCGGGATATACAGTACTCATAAATATAGAGAATGACATGGCAGCAGATTTACTAGTCCTCTCGTGATAATCTCCTAAAACGGTGATTTAATCAGAACCATAGAAAGCAGCCTAGTAAGTGATACATCACTGGAATCAATGTCTCTAAATTATGCTGCTCTCAGATTAGGTGGTGACAGATTCCCTTTAAAAAATGAAACCCGATACTTCTACAACAATTTGATAAATGATTAACATGATGTAAAATGTACCACCTGGTGTTGAATGCTACACAGCATATGCTACGCAGCTTTGTCAAAAATGGAGATGAGAAATGTGTGGCACAAAAAAACAAGCCCAATTGTATTTTTTTTCTGCCAAAGCCGAACAATGACTAATTGATCCAATTACATAAGTCCCTGGGAGTTTTCGGAACGCACACTCATTATTTTAGCTATCCAAAAACGGCAATACATTCCAGGGAAAAGAATCTTGCAATGGAACAGTCCCCCATTCATCGGGGAAAGAGATTTTCCAATAAATTGCAATTTAGACAATAGATGCTTTTGTAAATAGCTAGTAATGAAGATTCGGCATTCAGAATCCGGCGCGGTCGTTCTATAGGCGGCTGACTGTAATCGGATTCCACCTATTACCCTGGATATTACTAAAACCAAAATATGCAGGACTTTATTACTTCTCCTTCTTTAAATTCTGATCACAACTGCAGTGTTAACAAGCCTTAATGAGAGAAACTTCCTAGAAATGATTGTTGGGGAAAAAAACCCACACACCTAAAAAGCGTCTTCTGGCCAATATTGATGTGGTGCAGACGTATCGGTACAGCTCAGGTGACAGCAGTTTTGGTGCCATTTTTAATGAACACAGACATGAGGGATTCCTGCTCTCTCCATAGGACATGATCAGAAGCAGCAGCATGGAGGGTGATATACAGCCATGCTGAACAGGGTTGCTGTGAATCCAGCTCTGGGGTGAGATAGAACACTTACTGGATAGCAGAAGAATCTTCTCCCCATTCTCTCTCTCTCAGCTTATCTCTCCTCTTTCCCCATCCCCTATCCACAGACTTCAATAGGTAGCTGTAATCTGATCCTTCTATGATCATATGATCATAAGTCTGCTATGTGACTGCAAACTTATGAATATTCACAATGCGCAATGTGAGCGCTGTCAGGATTCTCCTGTGATGAGAGCGGGTGGGTGCGATTTGCATACATGTGTTCACATGCCGACTGAAAGTGCGCAGCCTTGATCAATACAAGTGAATTTAGCAAAGCTAGACATGTCCAGTCATCAGAATGTGGCCGGAAGTATGCAAATCTCATAATAAATTCGCGTGAGCCGTAGTGTGCCACATTGCCAATGGTTTCGACTAAAAAAAAAAAACACTAATTGACCATACTGCATGCTACTGCTCATGTGATCCAAGCCTAAGAGTATGTCCGCTTTGAGGATGGGTGCTGCAGATACCTTCCTTTGCATTAACTTTATCAGTCCATGTAATCGAAAATTTCCTTCTGCTCACGTGGAAAATCGCCCATGTACACTGGCTATGATGGGTCTGTGTCCTGTACATGGCACATAAAGACAGCACATGGGCCGAATATACCCTCATCTCAACAATGGAATCACACAATGTTTGCCCAAAGCTAAGAAAAGGCTCACCCAGATGTTACAAACGGCGGCACTTTATAACTTCACCACATTATAACAAAGCTATAAATTAAACCAAGTAAATCTCATAATTTACAGACTTCGGTGCAGATGTTCTTCTTCCCGGGCCTAGTAAACAGCAGGGATGTGTTGTTTGCTCAGACTGCACCTGTCAGTAAACTAAACACAAAACCTCAGCAAAACAATCACCAAAAATAAACTCTGCATTATCCCCTTCTCAATGTAGAGGTCGCCAAAAAGTGGAAAAGACGTTGAGCATAGTCAGACAGAGAGGATGGATGGTGCTGGGCCAGGAAACAACTCTTTGAGTACCATATATACTAATGTCCATTGCCAGGTTTACCAATGTAAAAGACACTTTTCCTCTCAGGTGTGGATTTTAGGAGGTACCAAGCAGGGCTGTGGAGTCGGTAAGCCAAACCTCCGACTCCACAACTCTGACTCTGTCTCAACAGCCCTGGTACCAAGTGCATCGGATTTCTGCACTTTCTACTTTACACAGTGTGCTCCATATTACCAAACAGCTGGGCACCAAAGGTGTTTTCAATATTCTTTTCCCTCAAAGGAACACCAGGAACAACATCTCAGTAGAAGACCAGCCATTTGCCCAGACCGGATATCCTGTGAAACATTTTTGGTTCCACCAAACATATACCATCTATGTGAAACCCTCTAGAAAACCAGCTAATGTATATACAGAACTTTAAAGGGTATTCTCAAGTTTGAAAGTTATTCCCTCTCCCTGAGATAAAGGACAACTTCCTGGCCCGACCTGTGGGACCCCCACCGACCCAGCGCTCTGAAGAACCCCTTGTGAATGGAGTGCCGCTTCATTCATTCTTGTGCGTGATGTAGAACAACTGAGCGCAGCGCTCGGCAATTACCAACAATTACTTTAAGAATGAATGGAACGGCAGTGTGTGTGATCGACTTCTGCCCCATTCACACCGGAGAATTCAGAGCCTCAATTCTCGAGATCAGTGGCAGTCCCATCGGTCGGATAACTTTCTAAGGCTGGTTTCACATTTGCGTTTTTTTTTTTGCGTTTTTGTGCAAAGAAACACATGCGTTTTTTTCCTATACTTAACATTAAAAACTGTTTCTCTGCATGCGTTGTGTTGCAGAAATGCAACATGTAGAACAACCCTTTTTGCCGACAGCTATGTACCCAGACTTCTCCATGAGCTGAAAAAATTGGCTCGGCCAAGAGCTCCTGTGTTATCTATGAGGGAGAAAAAAAGGATAGCCCTTTGGAATTCCAACATGTTGATCCTTGATCCCAACTCATCATATTGCAATTCTAGTATGCCAAGTTGGAAGACCCCCAATAAAGTAGACTGTCGGCTTATACCAACAATTGGCATGTTCGACCTACTGTGTATGGGGGCTTTTACGGTCGGCAGGTTGCCCCACCACTTTAGTATTACCAAAAAGCTGTGGCAAAACTCCCTTATTACCAAGAAGCTGCGGCAAAACTCCTTTGTTACCAAGAAGCTGTGGCAAAATTCCCTTATCATCAAGAAGCAACGGTGAAACTCCCTTATTACCAAGAAGGTACGGTGAAACTCCCTCATTACCAAGAAGCTGTGGTGAAACTCCCTTATTACCAAGAAGGCATGGTGAAACTCCCTCATTACCAAGAAGGTACGGTGAAACTCCCTCATTACCAAGAAGGTACGGTGAAACTCCCTCATTACCAAGAAGGTGCGGTGAAACTCCCTTATTACCAAGAAGGTGCGGTGAAACTCCCATATTACCAAGAAGGTACGGTGAAACTCCCATATTACCAAGAAGGTACGGTGAAACTCCCTTATTACCAAGAAGGTGCGGTGAAACTCCCTTATTACCAAGAAGGTACGGTGAAACTCCCTTATTACCAAGAAAGTACGGTGAAACTCCCTTATTACCAAGAAGGTATGGTGAAACTCCCATATTACCAATAAGGTACAGTGAAACTCCCTTATTACCAAGAAGGTACGGTGAAACTCCCTTATTACCAAGAAGGTATGGTGAAACTCCCATATTACCAAAAAGGTACGGTGAAACTCCCTTATTACCAAGAAGGTACGGTGAAACTCCCTTATTACCAAGAAGGTACGGTGAAACTCCCATATTACCAAGAAGGTACGGTAAAACTTCCTTATTACCAAGAAGGTACGGTGAAACTCCCATATTACCAATAAGGTACAGTGAAACTCCCTTATTACCAAGAAGGTACGGTGAAACTCCCTTATTACCAAGAAAGTACGGTGAAACTCCCTTATTACCAAGAAGGTACAGTGAAACTCCCATATTACCAAGAAGGTACGGTGAAACTCCCTTATTACCAAGAAGGTACGGTGAAACTCCCTTATTACCAAGAAGGTGCGGTGAAACTCCCTTATTACCAAGAAGGTACGGTGAAACTCCCTTATTACCAAGAAAGTACGGTGAAACTCCCTTATTACCAAGAAGGTACAGTGAAACTCCCATATTACCAATAAGGTACAGTGAAACTCCCTTATTACCAAGAAGGTACGGTGAAACTCCCTTATTACCAAGAAGGTATGGTGAAACTCCCATATTACCAAAAAGGTACGGTGAAACTCCCTTATTACCAAGAAGGTACGGTGAAACTCCCTTATTACCAAGAAGGTACGGTGAAACTCCCATATTACCAAGAAGGTACGGTAAAACTTCCTTATTACCAAGAAGGTATGGTGAAACTCCCTCATTACCAAGAAGGTACAGTGAAACTCCCATATTACCAAGAAGGTACGGTGAAACTCCCTTATTACCAAGAAGGTACGGTGAAACTCCCTTATTACCAAGAAGGTGCGGTGAAACTCCCTTATTACCAAGAAGGTACGGTGAAACTCCCTTATTACCAAGAAAGTACGGTGAAAATCCCTTATTACCAAGAAGGTACAGTGAAACTCCCATATTACCAATAAGGTACAGTGAAACTCCCTTATTACCAAGAAGGTACGGTGAAACTCCCTTATTACCAAGAAGGTATGGTGAAACTCCCATATTACCAAAAAGGTACGGTGAAACTCCCTTATTACCAAGAAGGTACGGTGAAACTCCCTTATTACCAAAAGGTACGGTGAAACTCCCATATTACCAAGAAGGTACGGTAAAACTTCCTTATTACCAAGAAGGTACGGTGAAACTCCCTTATTACCAAGAAGGTATGGTGAAACTTCCTTATTACCAAGAAGGTACGGTGAAACTCCCTTATTACCAAGAAGGTATGGTGAAACTCCCTCATTACCAAGAAGGTACGGTGAAACTCACTTATTACCAAGAAGGTATGGTGCAATTTCCTTATTACCAAGAAGGTACGGTGAAACTCACTTATTACCAAGAAGGTACGGTGAAACTCCCTTATTACCAAGAAAGTGCGGCGAAACTCCCTTATTACCAAGAAGGTACGGTGAAACTCCCTTATTACCAAGAGGGTACGGTGAAACTTCCTTATTACCAAGAAGCTACGGTGAAACTCCCTTATTACCAAGAAGGTACAGTGAAACTCCCATATTACCAATAAGGTACAGTGAAACTCCCTTATTACCAAGAAGGTACGGTGAAACTCCCTTATTACCAAGAAGGTATGGTGAAACTCCCATATTACCAAAAAGGTACGGTGAAACTCCCTTATTACCAAGAAGGTACGGTGAAACTCCCTTATTACCAAGAAGGTATGGTGAAACTCCCATATTACCAAAAAGGTACGGTGAAACTCCCTTATTACCAAGAAGGTACGGTGAAACTCCCTTATTACCAAGAAGGTACGGTGAAACTCCCATATTACCAAGAAGGTACGGTAAAACTTCCTTATTACCAAGAAGGTACGGTGAAACTCCCTTATTACCAAGAAGGTATGGTGAAACTCCCTCATTACCAAGAAGGTACGGTGAAACTCACTTATTACCAAGAAGGTATGGTGCAATTTCCTTATTACCAAGAAGGTACGGTGAAACTCACTTATTACCAAGAAGGTACGGTGAAACTCCCTTATTACCAAGAAAGTGCGGCGAAACTCCCTTATTACCAAGAAGGTACGGTGAAACTCCCTTATTACCAAGAGGGTACGGTGAAACTTCCTTATTACCAAGAAGCTACGGTGAAACTCCCTTATTACCAAGAAGGTACGGTGAAACTCCCTTATTACCAAGAGGGTACGGTGAAACTTCCTTATTACCAAGAAGCTACGGTGAAACTCCCTTATTACCAAGAAGGTGCGGCGAAACTCCCATATTACTATTATACATCTCTTGTTTTAAATTAGTTTATATAGGCTCTTTGCTCCCTGTACATTTAACTTTAATGTGATTCAGAAAAAAAAACAGATAAACCAGTTTTTATAAACTCTCTCATTGAATCATCAGAATCAGCTCACTTACAGATTCTTCGTTAACCCCTTCTGCAGCCAGTACCAGACAGTGCAACATAGAGGCTGGAGAAGGCAAACAGTGCAACATTTCTAATAAAACCCAATTGCAAAAATTATTTTTAGCCAAAAACATATGCATTTAAAAAAAAAAAATAGTTCACAAGGGTAAGCAACCCATTTAAAAGGCCTGAAGGGAGCAAATCTCAGACTTTGAAGCCATTGTAGTAGTGGGGGGAGAGATGTTCTCACGCCACAATTTGCACCTGCTCATCGTGCAGATCATGCAGTGTAAATTAACGCAGAAGTGTTCTCTTAAATGAGCCGCTTTTAGAAATCACGAGGGCAGGGAAAGGAAAACGTGCCTCGCTTCTGACCTCTGCAATCAACTGAACACCGCAGAGTCCTAGTGCGCCGATTTCTGCTGGGCAGCATCAGTAATGACGAGCAATTAAATAAACATATTTATCACTCTGTGATCTTGGCATAAACTCTATTATATAAGGCTCTTATGTTCTGCTGAGATGGAATTTCTTTTTAACCCTGGATTTGCAGACCTAGGTCCGGACAATGAATTACAGGGGTAAAGGTTCTCCTTGTGCAGAAGTCAATGTAAGGAGATTAATAGGCCATGCAATGCTCCCTTGGGAATTTAAATATGCAAATCAGAGAGTAAGGGGGCTGAATCTCTAGTGCCATCTATTCTAGGTAGCAATCCTAAAAGTCAGTGTCAATCCTTTAAAGGGAATCTGTCACCAGATTTTTGCAGTGTATGATGCAGGGGCAGAGACCCCGATACTGCAATGTGTCATTAACTGGGCTGATTGCTGTAGTTTTGATAAACTCACAGTGTTTACTGCTGCACATCTACCAGTTCTCTGAATGCTGAGCTATGTACAACCCCGCCTACACCACTGACTGGCAGCTGTGCACACTGCATAGGCACCAAAGAGTGGTGGGGGTGGGGTTGGACTACCTGGTGTCAGGTTTACTAGTCCTCTAATAATAATCTTCTGCTGAAAAAAACAGTGATTTTATAAAAGCTATACTAAGCAGCCTGGTAAGTGACATCGCTGGAAGCAGGGTCTCTGCCCCTACGTTATGCTGCTCTCAAAAAAAGCCGGTGATATATTCCCTTTAACAAACCATGAAAACAAGGACTGCAGATGTCTTTTATCTCATGGGTAAATGCATTGTGTGTTCAAGGTAATATTCACATTTGCTGTGTTGCAGAAACTCCTCTGTTCTCATCCTTCGTTCTGAATCACAAAGTGTAAGGGACATCCTCCAGGGGATCTGTAAGTCTCAGGAGAACCTTCAACATTAAATTAAATTTGCACCTCAAGAGTACATCCTGCTCCCCCGAGATACTGTCAAGGAGGAAAAAGGTCAGCCGCGGTATAAATGATATCTACGCTGAAGCCATCTGTCATTCTAATCTTCCCTGTGTTATTGCACTGCCGACTTCATGTTGGTTTCCGTGTGGCTCTACGTGATATATATTCATGACGCCGTTTGCCTTGTGATTAATTACAGTCACACCACGTCGGGATTTATCAATGTTCGTTACAGACAAATATGTATTTCCTTGCTAATTTATATTTCCTTATAGATGTAATTAATTTGGGTCTCATGAATATATTAGTGCTGTCTGTACAGACCCACGTGGTGGCATTAGGACCACAGTGGGCCAACGTATAGCACCTCCATGTAACAACCATCGTCTTCCTGAAATAATGCTCTTATACCATGGAGTTTGACATCGTATTTTTATTTCTCGCCGTGGTCCAGTACGGATTTACTAAATTCTATGGGAACCATACATGTAGCGCTGAAAGGGTTGTCCAGAGACTAAAGAGCAATGTCCCTCTGGACTACCTGTCCTGCGATACATAGACAACTATTTATTGAAATGGGCGTAATGTGGGTTGCCAGCATCCGGGGCAAGGCAAGTATTGCACCCTCTAAAATCCACTGTCCACGGGATAGGTCATCAATATGTCAGTCCATGACAACCTCTTTAAGGCGACCATGAATATAAAAAAAAACATTTTGCCACAACCAGAAGAACATTTTATGCATTTTGGCCACAGCTTTCAACTGTATGTCCAGCCTTCCCAATAGATTTTCCAAAATGATGGCTAATTGTGACGGAACTATCCTTGGTTTTTTTATCATAGTAAGGTGTGAACAACAATTTATCACCCAAAAACGTTAAAGTATGTTCACACTACATTATTTGTCAGGCATTTTTTGAACCAGTTTGCTAAAAAAAAAAAAACCAACAAAAACGCCTGAATAAGTACTTAGAAAACACTTGAAAAACCCTTCCGATTCACCTCTATTGAAAAACGACTTGCTGACCGTATGTATGGGCTTTTGATCATTTTTAACCACTTCAGATTTCCAAAAACATTAAGGGGTTAAAAAGAAGTGATGTTAAAAAAACAGAAAATCTCCCCCCCCCAAAAAAAAAAAGAAAAATTAAAATGCTTATCTGCACTAAAAACGTTCCCCAAAAAAGTTCCGTTCTTTTTTTCCCCTAAAATTATTCTTTACAGCCTTTTGATTGGTCAGTTCCTATTTTACGTCAGGATCTGCTTCAAAGAAATTGGGTCCACTTGACTTTTTTTTTCCACCAGGTGTTTTTCAAAAAAATCTTCAGGTAAAAAAAATTACTGAAAGCTCAATATAATCGTATGTATAGTAAATTGGATTTTCCATAGAAATTAATTGGAAAGGTTTTCCAAAAGTTCATGAAGCAGACTATGGATCAAACTCGCTCCAAAAAATGGTCTTCGAATACTGCTTTAAAAACACTTGGAAAACTCTTTCCTATTCAGTTTGATGGCAAATCCTCTTTTTCCTTTTCCGTGAGGAGTTTGAGCAGTTTTTAAAAAAAAGTGGGGTAAAGCAAGTACGGCATGGAATACACTCCAAGACACTAAAAATGTTTTAAAAAGGTAAAAACTCTTCAAACTCTCTTTAAAAAACTGCCCAAAAATAACATTAACTTAATAGGTTTCCAGTTGAAAAAATAAGTTTTTTAATACCTAAAAAAAACACCATGTGAACAAAGCCTAGCTTGCCAATATAGTCAATTTTCAAGACTTTTAACGGTCAGTCATTGACTCTCGAAAGCAGTGTCGGACTGGAGTGCCAATGGCCCACCAGTAACATCACCTGTCGGACCCCCCTCTCATCTACATGCAAATATGACTTTGTCCTCATTCACAAAATTCTATAGCAGCAAATTTGCTTGATTGTTAAATTAACCCCTTTACCCCCAAGGGTGGTTTGCACGTTATGGATCGGGCCAATTTTCACAATTCTGACCACTGTCCCTTTATGAGGTTATAACTCTGGAACGCTTCAACGGATCCCGGTGATTCTGACACTGTTTTCTCGTGACATATTGTACTTCATGATAGTGGTAAAATTTCTTTGATATTACCTGCGTTTATTTGTGAAAAAAAACGGAAATTTGGCGAAAATTTTGAAAATTTCGCAATTTTCCAACTTTGAATTTTTATGCAATTAAATCACAGAGATATGTCACACAAAATACTTAATAAGTAACATTTCCCACATGTCTACTTTACATCAGCACAATTTTGGAACCAAAATTTTTTTTGTTAAGGAGTTATAAGGGTTAAAATTGACCAGCAATTTCTCATTTTTACAACACCATTTTATTTTAGGGACCACATCTCATTTGAAGTCATTTTGAGGGGTCTATATGATAGATAATACCCAAGTGTGACACCATTCTAAAAACTGCACCCCTCAAGGTTCTCAAAACCACATTCAAGAAGTTTATTAACCCTTCAGGTGCTTCACAGGAATTTTTGGAATGTTTAAATAAAAATTAACATTTAACTTTTTTTCACAAAAAATTTACTTCAGCTCCAATTTGTTTTATTTTACCAAGGGTAACAGGAGAAAATGGACCCCAAAAGTTGATGTACAATTTGTCCTGAGTACGCTGATACCCCATATGTGGGGGTTAACCACAGTTTGGGCGCATGGCAGAGCTCGGAAGGGAAGGAGCGCCATTTGACTTTTCAATGCAAAATTGACTGGAATTGAGATGGGACGCCATGTTGCGTTTGGAGAGCCACTGATGTGCCTAAACATTGAAACCCCCCACAAGTGACACCATTTTGGAAAGTAGACCCCCTAAGGAACTTATCTAGAGGTGTGGTGAGCAGTTTGACCCACCAAGTGCTTCACAGAAGTTTATAATGCAGAACCGTAAAAATAAAAAATCATTTTTTTTCACAAAAATTATCTTTTCGCCCCCAATTTTTTATTTTCCCAATGGTAAGAGAAGAAATTGGACCACAAAAGTTGTGGCACAATTTGTCCTGAGTACTCTGATACCCCATATGTGGGGGTAAACCATTGTTTGGGCGCATGGGAGAGCTCAGAAGGGAAGGAGCGCCGTTTGACCTTTCAATGCAAAATTGACAGGAATTGAGATGGGACGCCATGTTGCGTTTGGAGAGCCACTGATGTGCCTAAACATTGAAACCCCCCACAAGTGACACCATTTTGAAAAGTAGACCCCCTAAGGAACTTATCTAGATGTGTGGTGAGCACTTTGACCCAATAAGAGCATCACAGAAGTTTATAATGCAGAGCCGTGAAAATAAAACAAACATTTTTTCCCACAAAAATAATTTTTAGCCCCCAGTTTTGTATTTTCCTGAGGGTAACAGGAGAAATTGGACCCCAAAAGTTGTTGTGCAATTTGTCCTGAGTGCGCTGATACCCTATATGTGGGGGAGAACCAGCGTTTGGGCGCATGGGAGGGCTCGGAAGGGAAGGAGCGCCATTTGGAATACAGACTTAGATGGAATGGTCTGCAGGCGTCACATTGTGTTTGCAGAGCCCCTAATGTACCTAAACAGTAGAAACCCCCCACAAGTGACCCCATATTGGAAACTAGACCCCCCAAGGAACTTATCTAGATGTGTTGTGAGAACTTTGAGCCCCCAAGTATTTCACTACAGTTTATCACGCAGAGCCATGAAAAAAAAAAAATATTTTCCCCTCAAAATTATTTTTTAGCCCCCAGTTTTGTATTTTCTCGAGGGTAAAAGGAGAATTTGGACCCCAAAAGTTGTTGTCCAATTTGTCCTGAGTGCGTTGATACCCCATATGTGGGGGGGAACCTGCGTTTGGGCGCATGGGAGGGCTCGGAAGGGAAGGAGCGCCATTTGGAATGCAGACTTAGATGGAATGGTCTGCAGGCGTCACATTGCGTTTGCAGAGCCCCTAATATACCTAAACAGTAGAAACCCCCCACAAGTGACCCCATATTGGAAACTAGACCCCCCCACGAACTTATCTAGATGTGTTCTGAGAACTTTGAGCCCCCAAGTGTTTCACTACAGTTTATAACGCAGAGCCGTGAAAATAAAAAATCTCTTTGTTTCCCACAAAAATTATTTTTTAGCCCCTAGTTTTGTATTTTCCCAAGGGTAACAAGGGAAATTGGACCCCAAAAGTTGTTGTCCAATTTGTCCTGAGTACGTTGATACCCCATATGTTGGGGTAAACTCCTGTTTGGGCACACGGGAGAGCTCAGAAGGGAAGGAGCACTGTTTTACTTTTTCAATGCAGAATTGGATGGAATTGAGATCGGTCGCCATGTCGCGTCTGGAGAGCCCCTGATGGGCCTAAACAGTGGAAACCCCCCAATTATAACTGAAACCCTAATCCAAACACACCCCTAACCCTAATCCCAACGGTAACCCTAACCACACCTCTAACCCAGACACACCCCTAATCCTAATCCCAACCGCAAATGTAATCCAAACCCTAACCCTAACTTTAGCCCCAACCCTAACTGTAGCCTTAACCCTAACCCTAGCCCCAACCCTAGCCCTCGCCCCAACCCTAACCCTAGCCCCAACCCTAACCCTAACCCTAGCCCTAACCCAAGCCCTAACCCTAGCCCTAGCCCTAACCCTAGCCCCAACCCTAGCCCTAACCCTAGCCCTAACCCTAGCCCTAACCCTAACGGCAAAATGGAAAAAAATACATTTTTTAAATTTTTTAATTTTTCCCTAACTAAGGGGGTGATGAAGGGGGTTTGATTTACTTTCATAGCGGGTTTTTTAGCGGATTTTTATGATTAGCAGCCGTCACACACTGAAAGACGCTTTTTATTGCAAAAAATATTTTTTGCGTTACCACATTTTGAAAGCTATAATTTTTCCATATTTTGGTCCACAGAGTCATGTGAGGTCTTGTTTTTTGCGGGACGAGTTGATGTTTTTATTGGTAACATTTTCGGGCACGTGACATTTTTTGATCGCTTTTTATTCCGATTTTTGTGAGGCAGAATGACCAAAAACCAGCTATTCATGAATTTCTTTTGGGAGAGGCGTTTATACCGTTCCGCGTTTGGTAAAATTGATAAAGCAGTTTTATTCTTCGGGTCAGTACGATTACAGCGACACCTCATTTATATCACTTTTTTATGTTTTGGCGCTTTTATACGATAAAAACTATTTTATAGAAAAAATAATTATTTTTGCATCGCTTTATTCTGAGGACTATAACTTTTTTATTTTTTTGCTGATGTTGCTGTATGGCGGCTTGTTTTTTGCGGGACAAGATGACGCTTTCAGCGGTACCATGCTTATTTATATCCGTCTTTTTGATCGCGTGTTATTCCACTTTTTGTTTGGCGGTACGATAATAAAGCGTTGTTTTTTGCCTCGTTTTTTTTTTTTTTTTCTTACGGTGTTTACTGAAGGGGTTAACTAGTGGGACAGCTTTATAGGTCGGGTTGTTACGGACACGACGATACTAAATATGTGTACTTTTATTGTTTTTTTTTTTATTTAGATAAAGAAATGTATTTATGGGAATAATATTTTTTTTTTCTTCATTATTTAGGATTTTTTTTTTTTTTTTTTTTACACACTTGGAAATTTTTTTTTAAACTTTTTTACTTTGTCCCAGGGGGGGACAATACAGATCGGTGATCTGCCAGTTTGCACAGCACTCTGACAGATCACCGATCTGTCTGAGAGCAGTGCAGCGTTACCAAGTGCCTGCTCTAAACAGGCTCTGTGAAGCCACCTCCCTCCCTGCAGGACCCGGATCCGCGGCCATTTTGGATCCGGGACTTGCTGCAGGAAGGAGGTGGGAGACCCCCGGAGCAACGCGATCACATCGCGTTGCTGCGGGGGTCTCAGGGAAGCCCGCAGGGAGCCTCCTCCCTGCGCGATGCTTCCCTGCACCGCCGGCACATCGCGATCATCTTTGATCGCGGTGTGCCGGGGGTTAATGTGCCGGGGGCGGTCCGTGACCGCTCCTGGCACATAGTGCCGGATGTCAGCTGCGATAAGCAGCTGACACCCGGCCGCGATCGGCGGCGCTCCCCCCGTGAGCGCGGCCGATCGCGCTGGACGTAATATTCCGTCCTTGGGAATTAAGGCCCACCCCACATGGACGGAATATTACGTCCAATGGCAGAAAGGGGTTAATAAGATGCCTCCCTGTCTGTATGTGGTGAATCAAGTGTATTGTGCCAAGTAGTGCTCCTGCATGGGGGCCCACCGGAGGATTCCCCTGTTCTCCCGTGGGCCAGTCCGAGTGTTCTCAAAGAGAACTCATTTGTGAATATAGTCGCTCTGATTTTCTCACCTTCCTCTTGTTATTGAATATAAGGATCAGCAGGTGGTATTAGGATGCTGCATGTGAAGAACTACAACTCCCACCGGCAGCTCCCTGCACATAATCAGTAAAATTTACGGTGCAGAATATAAAGGTTAATCAGTCTCTAGCGTGCAGGGAAATGTTCGGATCGATGAAAAGCTCACACGTCAGTCTACATTTATCTAATGATATAGAATTACTGTTCTCATTACTGGAGGATATAACGATCTCACCGACGAGATCTTAAGGTTTGGCTGTTATACAGTATTTAATCTACAAAATACTGAATTGTGCCAGGTTGTACCTGGTTTCTGGTTGGGCCATCAAGTGGGGAAAAAACTAAAATCGATAACGTAAGCTGCCATTGAAATTGATGCCTCTGCCTGTTGCAAATTTCTGCTTTCAGCAGAATCATTCAGAACTCAAGACATTGTGGGGAAAATGAACTGTTTTACTTGGGACGTACGACAAGCTTTAACTGTATCATCCCAAATGGAGGATTACTGGAAGAGAAGAGACAAGAACTACATAGTCATAAAATATGGTCTAGAGCAGGGGTGTCAAACTGCATTCCTTGAGGGCTGCAAACAGGTCATGTTTTCAGGATTTCCTTGTACTGCACAGGTGATAATTTAATCACCTACACAAATAATGAGTTGGTGATTAAATTATCACCTGTGCAGTACAAGGAAATCCTGAAAACATGACCTGTTTGCAGCTCTTGAGGAATGCAGTTTGACACCCCTGGTCTAGAGCAGGGGTCCCCAACTCCAGTCCTCAAGGCCCACCAACAGGTCATGTTTTCAGGATTTCCTTTGCATTGCACAGGTGATGCAATTATTACCTGGGCAAGACTAAGAAAATCCTGAAAACATGACATGTTGGTGGGCCTTGAGGACTGGAGTTGGGGACCCCTGGTCTAGAGCAATGGTTTGTGCTAACAGGCCTCTGATGTGAGGCTGACAGCCATCTCCACAAGCTAGTGCCAATCTCAACTGTATCATTGTATATTGGGGTATTATTACTTGTTAGAGGGCATTTTTATTTCACAAGGGGTCACTGATATTAATACAATTTAGCAGGTTTTTGCTATGTAATCTGAGAGCAGTAAGATGTAGGGGCAGAGACCCTTATTCCAGCGATGTGTTACTTATTGAGCTGCTTGTTGCCGTTTCAATAAAATCAGGGTTTTATCAGCAGGAGATTAACAATACAGGACTAGATGTCTTGTGCCATCTAGTCCTCCTGCTCTGTGTAGCCCCGCCCATGCCACTGATTGGCAGCTTCTCTGAGTATGTACCCAGGAAGCTGCCAATCAGAGGTATGGGCGGGGTCATACAGAGCTCAGCAGAGAACTGTTAGATCTGCAGCAGAGAAAACTTTTATCGAAACTGCAGCAAGCAGTCCAGTAAGTGACACATTGCTGGAATCAGGGTATCTGCCCCTACATCAAAATCTGGTGATTTCCCTTTAATAAGGGGATACTTGGGGTATTAAAAGAGTGCACTTATGCTATTACTTGGAGGACTTGGTGTGCTACACGGCACAATGTGCTGCCAAGAACAATGATTTTTTAAACCAGGTTAAAAATAATTTTGCCCAGCAAACGAGCATTTTGCTCATTAATCGGGTAATCATCAGCCTTTTTAGGCAGTGTGAATGCTCCCTTAATAACTTTTTTCAGGTTTCTAACATATGCCTGCACCTGAGGAGGTATAAATGGAGAATGGAAGCACTTGGCTTATCCCTTGTCACCTTTATGATCCTCTTCAGGCCTTTGTCTGATCCTCATAGACATCACAAATGTCCTTTCTATTGTAATATATTTATGGCATCTCACAGGGTTAAGATCAAGACTCCTGGAAGTAGATAATGGGATTACAGGGAAGCGAGATAAATCATGTCTGAGAGGAGAGCTGTGCAATCTGATTTACTAATGGTCACTGACAATTAGGATAATCTTCTACGCCAGCGGATTGATCTTATTAACCCAAGATTTCCGTGATATCAGGGTAGGTTCACATTTGCGTTAAGAATTCTGCTTTTTTGTTCCATCCTATCTGCCGAAAAACGGAATTCAACGCTAACGTGATGGAAAACAACCGATCTGACGAACCCCACTGACCTGTGGTCTCTGTTATCTTTCCATCATGGTGTCTTCGGCATATCGTACAGTAGTTTTCTTTCTTTTTGGACAGAACCTGTGACGTTGACTTCCACAGAACTTCCAAGTCAGATGTGAAGCCACCCTAATATGTCACAGATTATATCTACTGTTGTCATTTGGGCTGTGTGATATTAGAGACCACGGGAGAGACGGCGATACATTTCTAAAAATGTTATCTATAAGGGTGGGTTCACATGGTGCAGCAATTTCTGCAAATAAAAATCAATTCCATTCCACTGAATGAGGTCATTGTGAGGCAATTCAGATCAATTCGATTCAGGCTCCATTTAGATCCAAGCACTGTTCATATTTTTTACTTTTTAACAAGTAGAAGAAACTTAAAGGGAATCTGTAATTAGGATCAACCCTCCTATCCCTTCTGTATGGGCATATAGGTCATAGGAAGCTGAATAAAATGATACCTTGATATCTGAGATCCGTCGTCTAATTCCAGAGAAATCCACATTTTTCTTAATATGTAAATGAGCTGTCAAGATCTATGGGCAGGACATAGATCTCCCTGAGAATCTGAATTTGCCTCCAGGGCTTATCGTAAATGAAAGGGGACCTTACCAGTGTGAGACATGTAGATCAGGATAGCAGACTGTCAGTCATTACATGTCTCACACTGGTAATGCCCCCTTTTATTGAAAATAAGCTCTGGAGGCAGATTCTCAGGGAGATCTACGTCCAGCCCATAACAGCTCATTTACATATTAGGAAAAACATGGATTTCTCTGGAATAAAACATCGGATAAGAGATATCAAGGTGTCATTTTATTCAGCTTCCTATGACCTACATGCCCATATAGACAGGTTAGGAGGGTTGATCCTACTGACAGATTCCCTTTAAAGGGAACCTGTCAGCAAGTTTTTTCTCATATAAACTAAAAGCACCACCTTTAAGCGTTCTTATATATCACCCCAGCAATACAGTGTATGTATCTATGAAAATACCATTTATAATACAGCGCGTTCCGGTCCGATGGGTGCCGCAGGTCTGTCCTTGCCGCCTCCTCTCTCCCGAGTCCCGGCAATCGAGGACTCTCCTGTGTTAATGGTCGTTTACTTTTTCTTAAGGAAGGCAGAGCGCAGCACTGGGTGGATAACGTAGGAGATGTCATCGATTTCCAGCAAGACAGCAGAGTCGGCGATTGCGGAGAGAGGAGGCGCCAAGCACGGACCTGCGGCACCAATCAGACCGTATGCTGGATATGGCTTATGTACAGATTGTTGGGGTGATGTGTGATATGGCTTAAAGGCAGCACTTTCAGTTTATATAGGGTCCCTTTAAAAACTTTTTATTTTCCATATGAGAAAAACGGATGGCAGGCTGATGATTAAAAAAAGGACCAAAATAGATGACAATCAGATCCAGTGCACTGATGACAGTTTGCTTTTTCTTATATATAAACAAAACACCCACAAAAATAGACATTTGAACAGGAAATTTCTCTTTAAGGTTGCATATAATGTGGGTGTTTGATTTTTCTTATGGGGGCCTCTTGTTTCTTAATATACGACGGTATGGAATTTATGGGATCTGTTTATAGAAAGCTATTGAGGGATCCCATGTATACTGCGGCCTAGTAAATTTCACACCTACACAAACTATAACCAATCAGACAACATTCAAGCGCAGTCCGTATTTCATGGATGTGACTGAAAGGATAAGGTGAAGAAACGTACCGCATCTTCTTTTTCCTCTGCACATATGAGAAAAACTGATGACATTCGGACCAATCTCTGATCAAACTCTGATTAGAATAATCGGTTTGTTTTTTCATACGTGGAAAATACTCACATATAAATGAGCCCTTAGAGATGACCTTTCACTTGATTTTTTTTTATGTAAACAGAGCACCTGCTCCAATTGCCGATGGTCCGCTGATTCTGGAACAGTTTTTCTTTTTCTTCTGTGCCCCTCCATTCCAAAGTTATGCCCCCTGGTAACAAAGGTGCACATTTTTCCCCTTCAACCAACTAGGCGTGTACCTGAGAACTTCTCTGTGGGTTCGGCCTTGTTTTGATTGGCCATTGTCGAAGGAGGAAAAGAAAACGCCCACAGGGAACTTCTGTAGTACATGCCGATTGGTTGGAGGGGAAATTCAGATTTTTATTTCCGGGGGGCATATCTTTGGAACCGAGCAACATAGAATAAAAAGAAAATCTGTTCCAGAATCGGCAGAGCAGCGGTAATTAGAGGAGGTACTCAGTTTAAATTAAGAATTCGACTCCTCCTTTTTAAAAAGAGTTATGGGAACTAGTGTGAAAATTTCAAAAGTGGTGTTTTATTTTAATTTTGATAAATATTTTCAACATATCAAGGAATTTTACTGCAGAAAACTTGTAAAAGCTCCATGGTGAAAGTACAAGGAGTCATCTCAGATGTCTCTAAGCTTTGGCGGTCAGTATCCTTGGCGTTGTAGTTTTGCAACAGCTTGGAGATGACCGATCTAATCCATGCCATTAATTCTGCTTTAAACTAAAAAAAAAAACCTCAACAACTACCGTATACTATAGATACTGAAATAGACTCATTCAGTAAAACCTTTGCTCTGACTACCCACTAAGCTAAAATTAATAACCACCAATGATGCCAATTAATATGGATCAAAAAGACACAGTAGTCGGACATTGTGACTTCCATTAGGGTTTCCGTGCAGTTAGCATATCTAACTGTTCTTTAATTAAGTGATTAATTGCTTTATTGTCCAAGTAAAATAATCCGCGGAGCCTGCACAAAGCCAGAAAACGATCAGGGGTTTCAGAGAAATGTAAAACCTGAAGGTAACAGGTTGAGTGGGTCAGAACGAGTGGGCACAGAGGTCCTCAAACATCTTTCAATTAGAAAAAAAGAACTGGATTCAAGAATAAATATGGAGACGTGAAAAGGAACCGATTTTCCTGCTTTATCTGAATTATCTGAATTAATAAAAAGTCTCCAAGGGCGTAGTCAGACGGCCGTTTAACATGGACGACGATCACATCGGGGTGCCCGGACTGTCCGGTGGCTCTTCTGACACGAGCTTGAGGGCTGCATAGAAATACATGCTGTCAGGCACAGATCAGGAGAGCCACAGGCCAGTCCGAGCATTGTGAAGCGATCGTCGTTCATGTTATATGGCCGCCTGACTGAGTCCCAAGGGAAAGTAACTGATTCAGTGGAATACTTAGGGTATGTGCACACGTTAGGAATTTCTTGCAGAAATTTCCTGACAAAAACTGTACATTTCTGCCAGAATTCCGCATGCATTTTTTTTGCCTTTTATTGCATTTTTTTAGACGCCTTTTTTGCGCGTTTTTTTGTGCCATTATTTTTTTTGCGTTTTTCCACATGCATAGAACGCAAAAAAATCCGCAAAATTAATAAAAATGCTGCTTTTTTTACCGCGATGCATTTTTTTTGCGGAAAAAAAACACGTGCACAAAAATTGCAGAATACATTCTAAATTATAGGATGCATATGTCCGCGGTTTGGAATGCGTTTTTATAGCGTTTTTATTGCGCGAAAAAACGCGGAAAAAACCTGAACGTGTGCACATACCCTTAAGGGGTTTTCCCATGGACAAAAGTTGATTTTAATCAATAGATCATGGAATAATAATAATTTCCACAATTGGATGTTTTAAAGGGAACCTGTCACCCCCAAAATCGAATGTGAGCTAAGCCCACAAGCATTCTGTAATGCTGTAGATAAGCCCCCAATGTATCCTGAAAGATGAGAAAAAGAGGTTAGATTATACTCACCCAGGGGCGGTCCCGGTCCAGTTCTGGTCCGATGGGCGTCGTGGTCCTCCCAGTTTCTTACAATCACGTCCTCTTCTGGTCTTCACGCTGCAGCTCCTGCGCGGGCATACTTTGTCTGCCCTGTTGAGGGTAAAGTACTGCAGTGCGCAGGGAAAGGTCAGAGAGGCCCAGCACCTGCGCACTGCAGTACTTTGCTCTGCCCTGAACAGAGCAGACAAATTACGTCTGCGCCGCAGCAGGAAGAAAAGAAGAGGTCATCATCCTATGAAGATGGGAAGCCCCAGACCGCACCGCGATGCCCATCGGACAAGAACCGGACCGGGACCACCCCTGAGTGAGTATAATCTAACCTCTTTTTCTCATCTTTCAGGTAACATCGGGTGCTTATCTACAGCATTACAGAATGCTGTAGATAAGCCCCTGATGACGGTGGGCTTAGCTCACCTTCAATTTTGGGGGTGACAAGTTCCCTTTAAATAAAATGTCTCTGTGCTGAGATAATCTTATAAATGTGCCCCTGCTGTGTATTGTGTAATGGCTGACACACATACGTCTGTGTGTGGTGGCTCTTGAAACAATTTCTTCCAGCAGCAGTCAACTCCTTGAGAATCTCCCACAATTTTTTGAATGGCTTTTTCTTAACAATCCTTTCAAGGCTGTGTTTATCCCGGTTGCTTGTGCACCTTTTTCTCCGACACTTTTTCCTTCCACTCAACTTTTCATCAATATGCTTGGATACAGCAGTCTGTGAACAGCCAACTTCTTTAGCAATGACCTTTTGTGGTCAATGACTGCCTTCTGGACATCTGTGAAGTCAGCAGTCTTCCCCATGATTGTGGAGCTACTGAAACAGACTAATGGACCTTTTTAAATGCTCAGGAAGCCTTTGCAGGTGTTAATTATTCTAATTTACTGAGATAATGACTTTTGGGTTTTCATTGGCTGCAAACCATAATCATCAACATTAACAGAAATAAACACGTGAAATAGATCACTCTGTTTGTAATGACTATATAATATATGAGTTTTGCTTTTTGTATTGAAGACCTGATAATAAATTCACTTTTTGATGATATTCTAATTTAGCGAGAAACACTTGTACATGCACAACCCTCTGACATGTTAGAAAATTGCACCCTATAAACCTTATTGGACAGGATTTTATGATTGAATAAATAAATTTTAAAAAATAACTTGAGTCCCCCCCATTTCTTGTAACTAGCAAAGGTAAAGCAGACAGCTGTGAGCTGATATTATTATCAGGTTGGGACGGTCCCCCCCGGTAATTGGAGCATTCCCAGCTGAAAAATACAAGCCGTAGCCACCCTAGAAGTGGGATATCACATTAGATGCTCCAATTCTGGCACTTAGCCACGGCTCTACCTGATCGCCCTGGTGCTTTGGCAATATGAGAAATGGGGCTTGGGTTGATGTCAGCTGTTAAGTGTCCAAAAAACACAGCTGACATCAACCCTTGATGTTAGTAATGGAGAGATGTCTATCACTCACCTCTTCATCCTTATCACATAGAACGTATGTATGGTCATCCATCTTGTATCCATTTTTTTCTAAGTTCATGGAAATGTTCACTACAGTCCTGAAGATCGCAGGTAGGAACGTGGCCCGACAAAAACGCTGCAAAGAAGCTAAACCTTCCTTCACTGCTCATTAGGGGACTGACAAAGCATCAGGATTTCAGCAGCAACGAGAACTAATGACTGCAGCCAATTAATGACACCCTGAGCGCTGACATTTTCCATTATTATCCAAGCTATAAGAAAGTGTACAGTTCAGGAAGCCTTATCCAAATGTCAATCATCAGATGAACCTTACAGAAAGCAAAATGATAATGGAGACAATGGCATAAAATAAAGTACGGGAACTGGAGCCTGAATATCGATGTGTCTCACGGCAAAGGTGGCATAAAAATGAAAGTTTTAATCACCAAAAAAAAATAAAAAAAATGTGATATCAATATATTCGCAAACGTCCGATCTATCCCAATATAAGATTAGCTGATAAACAGAAAAGAAAATATCATTTTTATCTTCATAAAGATATGAATTTTTTAAGTGTTAAAATATATCTAAAAAAATATACACGTTTGGTATCGCTGTATCTGTACTGACCGGGAGAATCATGCTGCCTGGTCATTATTAATGAACACTGAATGACGTAAAAACAAAACCCAAAAAATCAGGCAAATTTGTTTCTTTTTCAGCACTTAATTTTTTTTTTTCTATTTTTTCAAGTCATTATAGGGTAAAATCAATGGTATTAAAAGGGCAAATGGCGGTGTCACGGTAAGCTGCGGCCACTGATGCGGCCCAGCCCATTGACGACTCCACGCCAACCGACCACAACAACGTGGGGCGCGCTTCCCCCGGGAAGCAATACGGACCCTTTATACCACAGAGGGGGACCCGGCCTACCCGAATTAGGGGAGAGCAGAGACCGGGATTCTGTGGCAGCTGAGCATGTGGACAAGGAAAGAGACACGTATGACTTGATTACACCGCACAACTTCAGGTATGGAGAAAGTAAAGTTTACTAAAGTAAAGTCACACAGTACATAAACCAAACATGACTATGCCAGGCTCCAGATTCCACACCTCCAAAAAGGGTACCACCCAGTGGACTCCAAGGCACCAACGGATCACCGAGGCACACATAGGCGGGACATCAGGACACAGGCAGGACATCAGGGTACACGAGGTCATCAGGACATCAGGGTACATCAGGTCATCAGGGTACAGTAACACAAGGTTATCAGCATGCAGGCAGGACATCAGGGTACAGACAGGACATCTGGACACAGGGTCACCAGCAGACATCAGACAGGAGTCGCTCGGTTCCGGACATCCGACATGACCTACAGGCACCACCACAGTCATCAGGCTCCAAGCTCCAGGCAGCGGTCATCAGGTTCCAGACTGCGGTCATCAGGCTCCGGGCAACTGATCTAGGAAGGAACTCAAGCGGGATGGTGCTAGAACCGCAGGATTGCTGGGCCTGCCAGGAGCTAGCACCGCATGATAGCCAGAACACAGAGTAGTAGATGCTCAGCAGAAACACCGGTTACAAGAGACTCAAAGTCACCGGGTGCGAGGCTCCAGGCGCAGAGGGATTCCAGGAACATAACACAGCAGACACAGTTCAGACAGGGTCAGGTACAGGACAAGGATTCAGGCCTGGATATACCACCTCCAGGACTGGCGCCAAAGCAGGAATCAAGGCAAGGACTCTGGTACCAAAACATAGAAAGAAGAGGTCCAGGAACACAAAATACACATAGCAAAGTTCAGGAGCTTTGTGAGTAGCTCAGACCCCGCCTATAGGGCAGGGGAACTATATATAAGAGCTGCCCCTCAGCAATTGCCTGGGGACAGCATTTCATGTACACACACTAAGCCTGATAAAAGCAGGGGAGGTGTGGCCGCGCACGCCCTTAGCACAAACAGAAACCATTACAGCACAATCAGTGCAGGAACTGAGGCTTAGGGCACCTGGCTGTGACTGCACGCACTGACACATGTGGAAAGTCATGCACCTGCTGCAAATGACCTCGTAACCCGCGGACAGCTTCCACAGTGGCAACCAGGGACCGCACATTCGGATGGTCATGCAGCAGAGCAAAGACCTAATCACCATGTACAGCTACGCGGCAGAGCAGGGAACTGAGAAGGCTCCATACAGGTAACAGCCAACAGTATCCCAGCTCAATTAGGGGGAAAGGAGCAAAGGGTTAAAGCAAAGACATGCAATGTCACGCCGAAAACCAGATACATACAGAAGGATGTGACAGGCGGCTTATGTTTATGAAAAATTAGAAGAAAAAAAATAATTAAAAAAAATAGAAGAATTAAAAAAGTTATGGCTGTTGGAAGTTTAGTTGACTTTTACAGCAGATCCGCTGTGTGCACATATTAATTACGGTATATTCGTTCACTAGTGTATTGCTTTTATTTACTGCAGATGTTCATCTTCGCTTGTAATATAGGGAATTGCGTAATACAGGAGAGCAACCGCAGAGACTAATTTCTGTATGGTTGTGTTTGCAGCACCTGTATTCTGTCATCGGATGAAGGGGAGGGACTGTTATATTGGCCGTCAGTGTGTGACGACAGCTCCTCTGCTCTCTCTACTCAGTACCTTTGTTCTGTTGAGGACACGGGGGAGAGGCTCATCTGCAGCTGCTCTAATCTATCCAAAATCTTTCCTTCTTGCAGTACAATTAGGATAAATTAAAACGTACATCCAGTTGAAAATGAAAAAAAAAAACAACACGTTTTAGGGTTGTAAAAGAAGACAGTTGATTTTCTAGATCATTGTATTAGGGTATTTTGCTCCTCTACTGGAACGTGGACGGGGTCCATGATGCAGTTTAGGAGGAAGTCTCATCTCGGACACTTCTTGGCATTTCAACAGGATGCGCAGCCACCTCTTCAATCATAGAACCTCTCTAGAAGACATGGCACAAGTTGGAATGGGGATCCATGTTCTGGAAATAGGTGCAGGTTCACTCCAGATATGTTCTGTTAAAAGGGAACCTGACAGGATATTCATTCTGCCTGAAATCAGCAGGAATCAGACACCAACTGCAATATTGCCGCCATACAGTGGCATGTAAAAGTTTGGGCACCCCTAGTCAAAATTACTGTTACTGTGAACAGTTAAACAAATTGAAGGTGAAATGATCTCTAAAAGGCCTAAAGTTAAAGAAGACACATTTCATTTGAATTTTAGGCAGAAAAAATATATATATTAATCTTTTACATTTTAAAAATTACAAAAAGAAAAACGGAATGTGCTGTGGTCAGATGAGACCAAAATTGAACTTTTTGGTCACCAAGGTAAATGCTATTTGTGGCTCCAAACAAACACAGCTTATCACCCCAAGAACACCATACCCACAGTGAAACATGGTGGTGGAAACCTCATGCTGTAGGGATGTTTTTTGGCAGCAGGGACAGGGAAAATGGTCCGAGTCGAAGGGAAGATAGATGGTGCGAAATACAGGTATATTCTTGAGCAAAACCGGTTTCAGTCTGTCAGTGATTTGAGAGTGGGATGGAGGATCACCTTCCAACAAGACAATGACCCAAAGCATACTGCGAAAGCAACACTCGAGTGGTTTAAGGGAAAAGGTTTAAATGTTTTGGAGTGGCCTAGTCAAAGCCCAGACTCAATTCAATTGAGAATCTGTGGTCAGACTTAAAGATTGCTGTTCACCAGAGGAAACATCTACCTTGAAGGAGCTGGAGCAGTTTTGCCTTGAGGGAAGGTCAAAAATCCCAGTGATAAGATGTGGAAAGTTCATAGAAACTTATTCAAAGCGACTTTCAGCTGTGATTACTACAAAAGGAGGCTGTAGAGAGTAATGTCTTTAGGGGGTGAATACTTATGCACACTGAAGTTGTTTTTCTATTTTTTGTTTGCTTCACAATAAAAAGAAAAACAAATGTTCACAGTTGTAGGCATACTCTTTACATGAACTGATGCAAACCCTAATGAAAAAAAGTGAATTCCTGGTTGTAAGGTAGCAAAACATGAAAAATGCTAAGGAAGTGAATACTTTCGCAAACTACTGTATATCATGCAAGGCTTCATATACATGTGATCGGATAGCGTTTTCTATTCCTTCTCTCTTCTATTTAACAGGAATATTTCCATATTAATCCTGCAGTTCTTGGAAGTCTGGAGATGTCACCGGTGCGGTATAAATGACAGTTCCTGGTCTAGAAATGTCACCGAGGTTCAGGCCATTATTGCAGGTTTGATAACAGAAAACTTTATTCCTCCTGTCAGGGATTGTACTTATCTCCAGTTATTCTTTGGCGCTGACAGAGGATTTTAGCGATTTTGACAGCTTGTTTTTCTGCTGTTCAGCCGTAAATCCAAGGATATCCCAGCGATGTTTTATTTATCGGGATAAAGCAGTTATATTAGTTTTCTTCATCTCATTCTATCATTTTCATTTAACAAAATCCAGCAATAAATAAACATGGATAAACTTTTTTACTTTAATGAACAAGACAGAAAAGAAAGAAAAAATTAGTGATAGGGAAGTGCTTTTATCAGGAACGATCATCCAGATAGGAGCCATTGCCATTGAGAATTGTGTGTTCCTATGTTGCTGTCATGTTCAGAAGCATTGAGTGAAATTGAAAATTTCTGGAGTAAAGTTCTGCAAGTACAGTTCTGCATGTGCGTATGCATCCCGGAAGATGAGCCAGTTCCGTACAGGGCTGTGCTATACAGCCGACACTTGCAGCTAACAGAAGCGACTGGAGCTAGCTCCGATCACTGCAGTTTAATTATTTAAATGCAGCTGTCAATCTCTAATAGTGGCATTTAAATGGCTCAAATGATTGGCACAATGATTCCGATGCCTCTCACCCCTTCCCTTGTGACAAGATCGAGAGGCGCCGATGGGTTGCCAGAATTCTGCCATTAGTATAGGTGCTGGAAATGTTCTTATTCCCCCATCATCCGTTGTTCTGGTCATTATCCAACAGTTTATCTGCCCTGAAATACAAATCCACCTCTCTATTTTGTTTATACGCAGTCAGACAAATAGGAAAACAGAGCAACAAAAAGCACCTCCCACTTCCTGTTATTCTTCTGCTGGACACGGATTACACTTGACAACAGGCAGCAAATTTTACAGAAGGGAGAAACCTAGTAGGCAGAGTTTTGGAGTGATTTTTCTTCCTAAAAACATCATTTTGGATAAGTAAAGCATTTAGCATATTTGTAGTGAATTTATGTCCGGGGGTTTTAAAATAATGTAATTTCCCATGTTGTCTAAATTTAGCAAGGCTTCCAATGTAACAAAAAAAAAAGAAAAATGGAGAAAAATAACATGCTTCTTGTATTGCTGGATATTTGAGATGAGCATAAAGAATAGAACTACCTTGGTCCAGTGTCTTCCGGGGCAGTGTTCACTTCACAACTCTGATGTTGTTGTGAGGGCCTAGTTTTCACGCTGGAGCAAGAAAATGCCTTGTGTGCTGTACAAACGAGGCAAAGAATGTAAAGAGCACCCTGACAATAGTGAAAGGGGAGAAGGGACACCCCTAAACACTCACCTGAAACTACACCCTGCGTTCCCTATAGTCCCTAGATGGGTCCTTCCCCCAGTGCGCCGTCATGTGCCTAAACCCTGGCTGGCCCTGAGCTAGCCCTAACTAGTGAGTAGGGGGCAGTAAGACACTAGTCTCATTACTAAAGTAAGGAAACACAGAGAGGTAAACAAATAGGGAAAAATTAAACAAGTAATGGCACTCCACGGCTTAGACAGGAACAACTTCTCCAGGCACTGGAACAGTTTCTCCAAGGAGGTCAGCATAGAAAGCCTATAACCGGCATGGGAGAGAGGTAGGAGTGAGTCTAAATAATGGAAGGTAGAGGCAGCAGCTGAGATTAGAGCCATATGGAATCTCCGCAGGATCAAAAAGGAAATTATAACCCCTTCGACATCAAGTGAGAATCAATCTGCACAACTCAGGTTAAACACGGAGTTGTCTCCAAAGAGGACCTGTGATCCGCCAACCGCTGCCACCTTCTGATCCCAGATACCCCATAGTTCTCAGCAGGATGCGGCACATTCATGACACTTGTAAAAGGCAGAGGATTACCAGTGCAGAAGTGAATACTGCCCTGGTCTGGCTGCCACAAAGGATGGCGGAAAAGGATGGTTCAAAACGTTTTGCTCATCAGTGCTGGGTCAATCTTTGCCTACAGCAAGATGGAGGAAAATCTCTTTAGTATAGAAATAAATGTGCTTTATCACACCACAATACTGCTGCTCCCATTGTGTGTTCGGCACCACTCCTGATTTAACACAGTATGTATTATAGATAGCATGACAGTACATGACGATGTTCCGTACCAGCTGGGAAGAAGGCTGTATTATCTTGCATTATGCAGGCACCCGGTGGAGCTGATCACTGGATGGAAACATTTCTCTTAAAAGGAGCCTGATGAATATTTGATGGCAGAATGCAAGAGATGGCACCACTATCTATCCTGTACACTGTGCAGCTTCGATTGATCCCAGGAACAGGAACCGTAAACAGACTATAGGATTAGAAATCATGTGTATCAATCAAAGATACAGATATTTCAATCTGCTCTTCAGTAAATAGATAATTGGGTCCCTGCAAACATTTTATGTGGTTATAAGTGAAATATAAGCACAAAAGTCTGAATAATAAAACTGCTTTGTCCTGCATAGGAAACATTGTTTAGGCAATTGCCATTAGAGGGGAACCTTTCATGGAGGCAATTGATGGCTGGTTTCAAAAATATGTGTATAGGGAGACACCTGTCAATCAATCAGAGCGAGGACACACCTAATGGATTCTAGAGTAGAACATGATGGTGCCTGATTATGATCCATGGTGCTGGTGGATCAGGCACAATGATTCACCTGACAGATTCCCTTTAAGTCAAGGGTGACAAAGAGATAGGAATATTTGGCCTAGACTTGGTATGGACAGAAACAAATTGTGACGCTGAACCACTACTCACGGACAAGCCGTGAGACAGGGTAGTCAGGAGGTCCATGGTCAGATACCAACCATGAGACAGGGTAGTCAGGATGTCCGAGGTCAGATACCAACCGTGAGACAGGGTAGTAAGGAGGTCTGAGGTCAGATACCAGGAAGGCTCGTGCAACAGAGGGGCAAGACAAAGGTGTGGTCAGGTAGCAGTCCGGGGTCAAATATCATGAGGGTATGTCAAGACAAGAAAGTAAGAAAACTGAATAGACAGAGGCCAAGTCCAGGTCAGGTACTTAAAGTCAGAAAATGTCAAGAGCAGAAAGGATAATCCACATGAATGTTCACGACAAATCCTAGGTCTGACAACAAGATCGGAGAAAGACACAACCAGACACAGAGCTAAGCACACAACAAACTAAGCTAAGCTACAACTGACACTACACTGCTCACAGTAGCCAGCTAAATAGCTAGCAAATCACCAATGATGGAAGACACCCGGGGAAATGCCCGCAGGCTAGGCCAGATTGAGCCCCAGAAATCAGATTGGATGACTGGACTGTCACTCACAATACTGACAGTCCAGCACACTCCATATTCCATAGGGCGGTTGAGCTGTCACTCACAGCATCCCTAGGCCACAGTAAAGATGAAACCGTGACACAAATCTCATGTTTTATGCGAACAGAGCTAAAAGAGCTAAAAGAGGGGACTTCCAAAAAGAACCACCTCTTCCTAGAATAGTACCTATTAGTGATGAGCGAGTATACTCGTTGCTCGGGTTTTCCCGAGCACGCTCGGGTGGTTTCCAAGTATTTGTTAATGCTCGGAGATTTCGTTTTCGTCGCCTCAGCTGCATGATTTACGGCTGCTGGACAGCCTGAATACATGAGGGGATTCCCTAACAAACAGGCATTCCTCACATGTATTCAGCCTGTCTAGCAGCCGTAAATAATGCAGCTGCTGCGATGAAAACGAAATCTCCGAGCACTAACAAATACTCGGAGACCTCCCGATCATGCTCGAGAAAACCCGAGCAACTAGTATATTCGCTCATCACTAGTACCTATCTGTAATAAGATTGGTGGGGGGGGCTTACATGAGCTGTTATTCACTTTAATCTAAGATTATCTAGATTACCCAGTACGGGTCACTGTCCAGTCCTGTTCCATTCTGTACACTGTTTATATCCGACCACCTAAGGTTATAACAGCTGGTCTGTGGGGGTGCCATCAGAAAATGACTTACTGTTTTAATTAGGCTTTTTGTTACTTTTTTAATTCATAATATCAATATTTTACTTATATTTTTTTTAAATTTACAATTACAGAGATAAAAACATTTTTATTTAGGTCCTAAACAAGGGGGCGTGGCTCACAGGCTCCTCTGGGGCATATCTTTAGGCTGCTCAGCATAATTACTCTGTGATCACCTATAAAAACCATAAAAATGAGCAGTAAATAAGAAGGCCCATATCTCTGGAACCGTGTAGTTTACCCACTAGGTATACATTTTCTGCCATTTTTGGGAATATGATGTACAGTACAGATCAAAAGTTTGGACACATCTTCTCATTTAAAGATTTTTCTGTATTTTCATGACTATGAAAATTATACATTCACACTGAAGCCATCAAAACTGAATTAACACATGTGGAATTATATACTTAACAAAAAAGTGTGAAACAACTGAAATTATGTCTTATATTCTAGGTTCTTCAAAGTAGCCACCTTTTGCTTTGATAACTGCTTTGCACACTCTTGGCATGCTCTTGATGAGCTTCAAGAGGTAGTTACCGGAAATGGTTTTCACTCCACAGGTGTGCCCTGTCAGGTTTAATAAGTGGGATTTCTTGCCTTATAAATGGGGTTGGGACCATCAGTTGTGTTATGCAGAAGTCTGGTGGATACACAGCTGATAGTCCTACTGAATAGACTGTTAGAATTTGTATTATGGCAAGAAAAAAGCAGCTAAGTAAAGAAAAACGAGTGGCCATCATTACTTTAAGAAATGTTACTTTAAGAAGGTCAGTCAGTCTGAAAAAATTGGGAAAACTTTGAAAGTGTCCCCAAGTGACGTGGCAAAAACCGTCAAGCGCTACAAACAAACTGGCTCACATGAGGACCGCCCCAGGAAAGGAAGACCAAGAGTCACCTCTGCTTCTGAGGATAAGTTTTTCTGAGTCACCAGCCTCAGAAATCGCAGGTTAACAGCAGCTCAGATTAGAGACCAGGTCAATGCCACACAGAATTCTAGCAGCAGACACATCTCTACAACAACTGTTGAGAGGAGACTTTGTGCAGCAGGCCTTCATGGTAAAATAGCTGCTAGGAAACCACTGCTAAGGACAGGCAACAAGCAGAAGAGACTTGTTTGGGCTAAAGAACACAAGGAATGGACATTAGACCAGTGGAAATCTGTGCTTTGGTCTGATGAGTCCAAATTTGAGATCTTTGGTTCCAACCACCGTGTCTTTGTGCGACGCAGAAAAGGTGAATGGATAGACTCTACGTGCCTGGTTCCCACCGTGAAGCATGGAGGAGGGGGTGTAATGGTGTGGGGGTGCTTTGCTGGTGACACTGTTGGGGATTTATTCAAAATTGAAGGCATACTGAACCAGCATGGCTACCACAGCATCTTGCAGCGGCATGCTATTCCATCCGGTTTGCGTTTAGTTGGACCATCATTTATTTTTCAACAGGACAATGACACCAAACACACCTCCAGGCTGTGTAAGGGCTATTTGACCAAGAAGGAGAGTGATGGGGGGCTACGCCAGATGACCTGGCCTTCATAGTCACCAGACCTGAACCCAATCGAGATGGTTTGGGGTGAGCTGGACCGCAGAGTGAAGGCAAAAGGGCCAACAAGTGCTAAGCATCTCTGGGAACTCCATTACTATTGTTGGAAGACCATTCCCGGTGACTACCTCTTGAAGCTCATCAAGAGAATGACAAGAGTGTGCAAAGCAGTCATCAAAAGCAAAAGGTGGATACTTTGAAGAACCTAGAATATAAGCCATAATTTCAGTTGTTTCACACTTTTTTGTTAAGTATATAATTCCACATGTGTTAATTCGTAGTTTTGATGGCTTCAGTGTGAATGTACAATTTTCATAGTCATGAAAATACAGAAAAATCTTTAAATGAGGTGTGTCCAAACTTTTGGTCTGCTCTGTATGAAATTTTTCATTGGCGCCAGAGAGCCTTCTTGCTCCCGCCACCGGTGCATGCTCTTATAGCACCTTAACACCGGGAATATATAGTGGTATAGGAACCAATCAAGTGACAAAGTGTCGGCTTTAAAATGTTTCCCGTCACAGGACTCAATGCCATTTGCAAACCTGAAATGTCTCGTTAAGAAGCAAGGAGCAAATGATTGATTAAACATGGCTGCTCATTTGTCGGGTGAAATCAATTTTAAGCTTCCTTAAAAATAATAATTCTCGATGGCGCATCATCCCGTGTAAACCCGACATTAGCTGCTGCTATCAATTGTTCTGTGCACATGTAAAGTGTGGTCCAAACAGGCTATAAGATGACAATCGGCTAAAAGGGGTTGTCCACTACTCCGACAACCACTTCTCCATCCCTATGTTTAACCCCAGTAAAATAATAACACCTATAATCACTTCTGGTGCCAGCGCCATTCCAGCGGCTCTCCGAGGGATCTTGTCACATTGTTATGTCACGTGATCCCTGTGGCCAATCACCACTGGCTTCACATTCCCCACCAAGGCATTCTCGACCTTTGGGGGGCAATTATGTTATTCATACTTAAATATATGTATATTTGACTAAAAATCATTTTTGTAATTGGATTTCATTCCAAATTTTGCATCATTTGCCTTAGTTTTTAGTTTCTGGCGCTGGCTGCAGAAAGGGTTAACTGAGAAATCGTCAGTGAGCTCATTCTGACGATCCAGTAAAAGAAAATGTAACTCTTATCTGTCTTTTAATTAAAGCTCCTTATAAAAATGTCCCTATAGGTCTACAACCTGATTAATCGTAGGAATTACAACTAAACCAGATGAGTACAAGTGACAGTACTTCCAGTACTTCTTAATGGGGTTGTCTAAGAAATGCATTTTTTTCAACTGTTCACAGGATTTGCTCACAGGGAATTCGGCTGCCGAGACCGTCACACATTTGAAGAATGTCAGTGGGGTTCGAAGTTCCCTGTGTGTGAATGGAGTAGTGGTAAGTTTGTGTGACCACCACTCAGTGAAAGAATCAGTGGTTGCCCTTGCTCACTATGACACCATTCACACAGAAGACTGTGAAACCCCTGCTTTCATGATCGCTGTGAATCCCAGTGATTAGAGCCCGTGCGATCATATATTTGTCACTTATCCCGTGTTTAGGCGAACATATGTTATGGGCCAACCCCTTTAAAGGGGATTTCGGATTCAAAAAGCCCATCTCCAGGTGCCAGGGATGTCTCTCTGCCAATACTCCCGTTGTCTGTGATTGTCTGCAGTACTGATGCCATGTTAATAGAGCTGCAGCTAATCAGTGAGCTTGAGCAGACGATAAAAGCTGCTCAAAGCCGCTGAGTTCACTAATTGGCTGCAGTGCTGTTGACGTGCTGGACCTGGCGAGGTTGAGTAAACGTCTTCCTTTTTAAAAGTAATACAGCTGGGAGATAGAAGATTTCTGAAAACCCTTTTCAGGCTATGGTTCTGAAGAGAAATAAAAGTACATGCCTTCTGATGTACTCTCCTTTATATAATATCATATATAACATATTAACTATACATAATATATGTTAAGAAATTTTTGTCCCCGGTACCAATAAAATGCATTAACGTAACAAAACCATTAGACGGGATTTACAAATGGGGCCTGGATGATCGTGATGTGAATTCTACATTTTCTCACCGATTTATTAGCAGAAATGATTTTTTAGAATTACTGCAGATATGGCGGAGAAGAAGCTACAGCTTTTATGTTTGGATCTTCCAGATTTCAGACGCTGTACATCTGGATTTATGACAGATTCTTATTAAACATGATCCGGGCACAGCTAAAATCTTCTCGTATTCCACAATCTGACTGACTACAGATTGTTCTCTCCATCATCCACTCTTGAAGCAGATGGACATGTGGGAGATGTAAAATTAATAGGATGGATAGAAGATTTCTCTAGACAACAGAGCTAAACTGGTGAACCAAATCAAAGAACACATTTATCTCATGAATGGAGCCAACAGCATGGTGTGATGTGCAGAGTAACAAAGAAGTGCGACACATTAGCGAGACAAAGATGCACTGAGGAGCCATAGCCGAACGCAAAGTGGTTCTGCCAAATTTTGTATGGACTTGTGAAAAATACTGGGGTAGATGTAAAACAGCCAAAAGGCGTGCAAAAAAACAGAAAGATGTTGCAGCCCTAATGTAAACATATACTGGGCTCCAACAACTGGACTCAAAGTGAACCTGTCAGCAGGACTGTGCACAATAACCTACACACAGTGTCAGGTCGGCGCCGTTATACTGATTAAAATGATACCTTGGTCGATGAAGTCCGTCTTGTGGTTGTTGTTTATTCTTTAGTTTCAGTTTTGAGTTAATGATATGCTCGTGCTCCGGGGCGGCCTGTGGGGGGGTCTTCATGTGGTGCTCTGCTAAGGGATTCATAATGCAGACCGCTGACAGGTCACTGATTCCTCACTGACGTGCCCCCTAATTTAAATAATGAATATCTGTACATACTGAAGAAAAAAAACCTTCTGCAGGCAGGTGCCAGCCGAGACACCCTTTGCAGACCATGCCCCCTTTGAAAACCATGGCCCCCTTTAAAGACCATGCCCCCTTTGAAGACCATGCACTTTTTGAAACCATGGGCCCTCTTGAAGACCATGGGCCCTTTGAAGACCATGGGCCCCTTTGAAGACCATTTCCACTTTGAAGACCATGCCTCTTTGAAGACCATGCCCCTTTTGAAGACCATGGCCCCCTTTGAAGACCATAGTCCCTTTGAAGACCTTGGCCCCGATCAAAGACCATGGCCCCCTTTGAAGACCATGCCGCCTTTGACAACCATGACCCCTTTGAAGACCATGGCCCCTTTGAAGACCATGCCACTCTTTGCTAAATGACCAGATTTGCATACGGGAGAAGGGAGCAACATCTCAAGAACACAGAGGAACAGAAACATTAGAAAAACATTGGCAGATTAAGGAGCATGGAGGCATTTACATCAAACAAAAATTTAAAATTTATGGCAGGTGACAGGACCCCTTTTTGGCCCCTGAGAGTGGGCTATTAAGCAAGTGTTCACACTCTTAAGCTAATGAAGTTGCAAGGGTACAGAGGGCAGTTCAAGCACAGCAGGGTCTTCTAGGAAAGGGCAGGGCTTATAGTGTTGGGCAGGGCTTATAGTGTTGGGCAGGGTTTATAATGTTGGGCAGGTTTTATAGTGTTGGGCATGGTTTATAGTGTTGGGTAGGACTTATAAACCAAAGTTAATCCCCCTACTATATTCATAGTGGGAGTCATAAAAATTGGTGTTCCTGAGCCTCGTATAGTGCTGTCGCCTGTATGTGGTAGATGAAATCTTTACAATACCGCACTTCTTCATTCCATTTCATAGCTATGGAGAGATTATATTCTCAGAAAGGGTATAAATTCTAATTCTCCACATATGATTTGTTAATAATGTAAAAAAAAAAGAATACATAAAGGACTTTTCTAATGCATCTCAGCTCCGGAATGCAAATTTTTTATCTGCAGTGATGTACATTGTATTATCCTGTATGAGAAATACAAGGGATAGTTAAGCAGCGTCTGACAGCTTTATTTCCACTTCACTGCACCTCCCATGTGACTAATTAGAGCCCTGGGACAATTATTCAGAATTGCACAAGCCCCGAATCTTCCAAACATACTAGTTATTTCCACAATTCCTTTCCTTCACAAAGTCATACACCGGCAATTATACCTTGCGGAAGGAAACTCTCATCCAATCTTGGGTGTAAAAAATAAATTTGCATTGGAAAAGATAAAAAATCAAGTATTAAGTGAGCAATTTATGTTATCTGATACACTCATTCCTCCAACAAAATAGAGCTTTCCAGCCTATAATTGATGAGTCCACTGATCCCCAGACTCGCGTTAAGGTACCGTCACACTCAGCAACGCTGCAGCGATATAGACAACGATCAGACCTAAACTAGATCGCTGTAGTGTCGCTGTTTAGGTCGCTGTAGAGACGTCAAACAAAGCAGCTCCAGAACGATGCAGGAGCGATCCAGTGACGTAACGGCGACTCACTTATCGTTCTTGCTCCATGTAAAACATTGCTGGCGTCGTTGCTTTTGATGTCAAACATGACGATACACGCCGATCTAGCGACTAAATAAAGTTCTGGACTTCTAGCTCTGACCAGCGATATAACAGCGGGATCCAGATCGCTGCTGCGTGTCAAACACAACGAGATCGCTATCCAGGATGCTGCAATGTCACAGATTGTTGTCGTTCTCGTTGCAAAGTTGCTGAGTGTGACGGTACCTTTAGTCTTGTCAGAGGCAGTGTGCTCCTGCATGATTGACAGCTCGCTCTCCAATGCTGAAAGATGAGGCAGCATTGCCTGTTCAGCTGCAATATCCATTGCCTGTGCCCTCGCATGGTTCCCCTGCTCTCTACATGGGGAGATGCCGACACACTCACCGCTCTGGCCGCTTCGGTGCCTGAGAAACCTCTATAGGTACTTTGTGGTAGTGTGTGCAACTGTATGCTGCCAGATCCCCATCCATAGATTATTATAGATATTTCCTTATTCAGTATCATCCCAGTAGTTTTGTGTAGGTTATACATGACCCTGAAGCTGCTCCAGCAGTACCTGAAACTTGTAGCCATGTTGGCGGTACCTGAACCGTTTCCCGAGACCACTGTGTCTGAACGAGAATTTATCCCCAAAATCCAAATTGTCCGGACTGTCTGTCAGTCTTCAAATCCTGCTTGTCAGTCACTCCAGTCTTGATGAACACCGGGTAGCTGGCCCCATGGCACAGTGGGTTCAAGAACCCTCTACACCACCTACGGGCATGATAGCAGCATTAGAAGAGTGCAAGGCCACTGAAGTGTGGCTAGAATGGACAGTTAATGGTGTGATCCAGCTAGTTTCAGAGCAGCGCTTACAAGCTCATAAGCGGTGTGCATGTTTGTCCACAGCTTCATGAAGGCAGTGGTGGACGGAAATCTCGGAAATGAGCAGTAAAGAGAGGAGTTTTAAAAACAAGTAAGGGAAGACAATTGTCATGATGATCAGTGAGCATTGAGCTAGGATTCTACTTTACATAAAGGATGCTGTGCTCTGAACACCCTGGGCATTGGATGGCTGCAATGGTAACTGCAATGTCCAGCATTAAGTAGCATCTCCCCCAAACTCCTGTCAAATTAGGTGGGAGAGTATGATCACGCCCTTTAAGTAACTTTGTAAACAAGTCGCTCATTTTGTAGCCATTGGGAATTACATAAAGTCATCTCTTTTAATAAATTGCAACTCCATTTATGATTTCCCACAGTTTTGGAGCTCCAAGCTTACAGGTGCTTACTGAATTTTGCGGCTAGAGATAGCTCATCCCAAAACATCTCTAGATTAATAGCAGTAAAATTACAAATTTGACCCAAAAAGTATTATTTTATGGATTAACGGCACAGACCAACCGGACTCTAAATTGTTAAAACCTCATGAACCAAAGTTCCTAACTACATGTGTGACAGGGTCACTGGCAATGTTTCCTGAAGATATGTATCCCGAAGGTTTCTATCTTTTGTGATGAGCAAACCCAGAAATTTTGCTCCAGCATGTTATGTGCTGAGAGGGGTTAATCAGCCATGACAGGGTTGGGTTTTTTGTGAGTGGCTGTAAGAGATGGGTGGAGCAGCTACTCACCATATCTCCTCACCAAGGGTGTGGTTGGGGAAGTAAAATGTCTGACCACTGAGTTTTTTCTCGGTCTGTGAATCTGGCGGCAGGAAGCTCCAGAGAAGTGTTTATGTGCAACTGTGCTGGATTTTTGGTCCTGGGTGAGTGGATCCCCGCAGGCATATGGACTGTGCTATATGTTATCTTTTGTTTTCCCGTTTTGCCAGAAAAGACCACCTTTGTGTTATTGAACCCTGCACTGGTTTATGCCATGTTTGAATAAATCAGTAGAAGAAACATACCTGTGTCTACCTCTGAGAGCAGCCGGGTGAGTAACATTACCACACATGGCTAAAGAAAACAAGGATTTACTTACCTAAAATCTTCAAATGACATATTTTGTGAAGTACTCATTTGACCAAAAGTAATAAAAAGTAACCCAAAAGTAGGAAGTCTAAAAAAAAAAAAACAGAAAACACTAGAATTTTCCATTATTATCTGCCATTTAGCAGGTCTGTTTCATTGACAGCTAGTCAAACTTGTTAAAAGCAAGAAACGCATCCATTATTTCTATCTCAGAATTAGTCAACGAGTGTTGGCCCAACCTTAAGGTACCGTCACATTTAGCGACGCTGCAGCGATATAGACAACGAGCCGATCGCTGCAGCGTTGCTGTTTAGGTCGTTAGGAGACGTCAAACACCGGCAACAGCTGAGCGATGCAGGAGCGATCCAGTGACGTACTTATCGTTCTCGCTGGTTGTTCGCTCCATTGAAAACCATTGCAGGCATCGTTGCTTTTGCTGTCAAACATGACGAATCACGCCGACCTGACAACCAAATAAAGTTCCGGACTTTCAGCGACGACCAGCGATGTCACAGCGGGATCCTGATCACTGCTGCGTGTCAAACACAACGAGATCGCTATCCAGGACGCTGCAACGTCACGGATCGTTGTCGTTCTCGTTGGAAAGTTGTTCAGTGTGAAGGTACCTTTACTTTCAGTCTTCTGTATCTAAAGAGAATAAATCTATCTAAAGAAAGGTGCGTCTCCAGAGAGTTTTGAGAAGGAAAGAATTTTAGGAAGACGACTTTAATAAAGACATATATCCCTGGGCAAAAATATATAATTTCTGTTCTTTTGTGCTAAGAGCAATTTTTCAGGCCACGACATATTTCTTACCCAGGATAATAAGTGAAAAATCTGAAAGTTCTCCAGTGTTATTCTATAGCAGGGGTCCTGTGGTGTGCAATACCCCTATTAGACACCCCCATCTGGCTGAAAAGAGGCATAGTTGCACATTTACACATTTTGCTATCCACATGTTTATTTACTTTGTGTACTGCAACCCAAAAAAAATTTGAGAAAAAAATAATTCCACATAGAACCCGAAAAATGGGCCTGACAAAATTGTTGCCACCCTCAACTTAATATTTGGGTGCACATTCTTTGGAATAAATAACTGCAATTAATTGCTTCCTATAACCATCAACAAGCTTCTTACACCTCTCAACTGGAATTTTGGAGCACTCTTCTTTTGCAGACTGCTCCAGGTCTATCATATGTGAAGGCGCCTTCTCTCAACAGCAATTTTAAGATCTCTCCACAGGTGTTCAATGAGATTTAGATCCGGACTCAATGCTGGTCACTTCAGAGCTCTCCAGTGCTTTGTTTCCATCTATTTCTGAGGGTTTCTTGAAATATGTTTGGGGTCATTGTTCTTCTGGAAGACCCATGACCTAGGATGCAAACCTAGCTCTCTGACACTGGGCACTACATTGTGACTCACCGAGTGCCAGAGGCAGCAAAACAACTTCGAAACAACTTTGAACCTCCACCTGCGTATTTTCATTCCCTGTTTCATCTCATTACCTTAAAATATCTCAATGCTTGATCAACTCTTTTGTCTGGAGAGGTGGCCTCTCCCCAAGTACCTAAATAGGGTCACATTCTAACACCACCGCGTAAGGGACGGCCGGGGGTCTCTAGCCTGACTAAATACTACTAGGCTGCTCAACTACCCCAATTGACCCTATATCACATGTTCTCTGAGCTACCTCTCTGACTTTCCCTGGAAACCCTCAAATGCCACCCATTGGCCCTTGATACCCTAGTATGGCTTCTCCCAACCCAATAAAAACATATTTAAAATCCTACAATGTCCCATTCACTCAAAATCTGTGATTCCTTAAAATTCTCCTCTGCCCTCATCTCTCCTTTTCTACCCTTGCCACCCTTATGGGGTGATACCCAATTACCTTCAGGTGTAGAGTCCCCTCAAGTGTTCTGCATGTGGACCACAGCGGGCATCACTAAACTTCACCAATTATTTAAAGTAGATGGAATTATTCCTTTTCCTTACTATCCAAGAAAAATTCCATCTTCACTCAAGAAGAAGTGTTTTGATACCTACAATTCAAGCAATTCATTACCCCTCTACTGAGAAATACAACCTCACCATACTCTCTTGAACATATTTTGTCTAAGCCCTCACGCACCATGCACTGCCTCACCCCTCTATACCCATCTAAGTAGTACCACCCACAGACTTTACCTTGCTTACACCTTCTGCTGGGAATCTGATATTGGCTGCACTTTAACTGATGCAGTCTGGACCATGTAGGGTTTAACCCCAGCCTACATGGCACACACACACTACTCAATATTGAAATTACAACACCAAGAATGAAAAGTTGTGGAATTCTGGAAATCACAGGATGGATACACATGGCAGCTCATTTTTGCAACTGCCGGCCAATGACGTCCCAAATGTGCTCGGTAAGGGAGACAAGTCTGGAGACTCTGCAGGCCATGGTTGCATGTTTGGTTCATGTAGGCTGCTCACCATGAGCAACATGCGGCATGGCATTTTTGTGTTGAAAAATGGGTCTTGGGACACTTTGGAGTAATATATCCATCAATCATGCGACTTCCATAGTTCCACAACTTTTCATTCTTGGTATTGAGCAGTGTACATTTATACACCAATAAAAGATATCATCATCACACAATGGGAAGATATTTTTACTTTAGGCCAAGTACTTTTGTCTTCCTATATTCTGTGCTCGTGATTGCCAAGAATACATAATGAACACAGAGTAATAAAAATAGAAAATTCCAGTCACACATTGAAAACCTAGATAACGATCATCATAAATAACAATTCTGCAGACCATGTACAATCCTGTCTCAGTGGTAATAATTAGCTTTATACGTTCTACAATAACCCTGACAAATGGTGGAAACAAAGATAACCATAGGGCACAGACAGTAGAGACCTGTCCATGGTGCTGAATGCCCTATGCACAAAGGGAAGAACAGCGTTTGGCTGAAGCTTTCACTCACAAAAGCAAAATTCCTGCCTATTCTTATTTCTTTGTGATACTCGTATTGAAGGAAATGTGTTCAACTGATTGTTTAAATCAAGTTCTACAATTTTGAATCGTGTTTTTATTTTTTCACTTAAAATTTTTGTTTAAAAAAAAAAATTCACCTTTGCTACTAAGCTTAATATTAGACTCATACTTCAGACTTTCCAGCATTCTCATTATCCTGACAGGCAGTATAACGAAACCTTTATGTATAGACGATTACTTGGATCCTCACTTCACGGTAGATAATGATCACTGCTCCTCGCCTTCATCTTCTACACAATGACTACCACCCATGGATCAAAACCTTGCTCTGAAGTGTGCTGCTCTTATGAGTTGCATGCTCTAATAGCTCATGCAGGCGATCATATTTTCTGTCCGATCCAACAAAACATCAGATCGAACTTGGACCTATGTTATTCTATGGGGCCGTGGACATAGAAACATAGCATCATGCATGATTCGATTCGATATTTGGATCGCATTCAACCATGAGTCCGTGGAAAAAAAAAAATCAGACTGCACTTGGATGACATCCAAGTTTGGTCCAACTTTCATGGATTGACAGAATGGAGTGTCCACAGCCGCCGCCTTCCAGCAGCTACCGGGCTATCACGGGTGCGCACTACTTAAGAGTTATGAATATTCACCTCTCTCCACTCCCATACCCCATCGCGACACTGAGTTGTCAGACGCAGAGGGGAATAATGGGAGAGGGAGCGTCAGCTGACACTCATTCCTCCATTATTGCTTTCAACTGTATTGGCATCCAGGATGCCGATAAAGTAGAAAGTGCGATGCCAAGCGGGGGACCCATCCGACCCACTAGCATCGATGACCAAATATACTCACTCTGCAGGCCAGATTCATCCAGTGAGTCAGAGTTTGAAATATGTGTTCTAGGCGGAGTAAAACTGGGAGAATCACTTGTAGAGAAGGATCTGGGTGTACTTGTAGATCACAGACTAATAGCATGAAATATCAATCAGCAGCTTCTAAGTCCTGCAGGATTTTGTTATGTTGTGTAAAAGTTATGAACTTATGGGACATGGACATAATACTACCACTTTACAAAGGGTTAATGTGACCTAATCTGGAAAATGCAGTTCAGCTTTGGGTATCAGTTCATAGAAAGGATGCCCTGGAGTTAGAAACGGTACATATAAGATCCACAAAACTGACAAGGAGCATAAAGGATCTTGTTATGAGGAAAGATTTAAAAAAATTAACTGTATTTAGTCTTAGGGTGAGACGTCTAAGGGGGGGACATGCTTAATTTGTACAAGCACATAAATGGCCCATACTAAAATTATGGAAAAAACAACCTGTTGTATGTAGAGCACCCTCAAGAAAACAAGGGAACACTTCCCTAGAGAAAGAAATGTTCAATCTCTAGAGGAGACAAGTGTTCTTCACCAGGAGAATTATTAGTTTACCCCAGGGGCTGTTCACGGTGGGAAGTGTTCATGGCTTAAAAAAAAAGCTTAGATTTTTTTTTAGAAGAAAATAAATAATGACAAATGTGTAAAGGTCTTATTCTGAATTTCGATGAAAAACTCGGGCTCAAAACTTGCTCTTTGGGGCAAATGGGTCATGCATTATGGACATCTCTATGCTGCTTCACTTTTTCCTTTCCCATCCCTTGGTTGAACTTCATGAACAAGCATATTTTTTCAACCGTTATATACACCTATATAAAGAATAATGAAGTCCAAAAATATATTCAAGCCGTAGCTATGGTGTTATTTATGAAAAGTAAGATATCATGAAGTCATTGGGCACAGAAATCTATTTCTAGTGTCTCTGCGGCCTAATACATCAATAAATATTAGCATAAAATGTTACTGTGGATTCTATTGCCGGAATTACATAAGATAATGGCTTTGATGGCTGTAACCCTTCAGTCACATAGCAGCTAGCAGTGTAGAGATACAATAAACTAAAGGATAGTGCCGAACAGAACCAAGGAGGATCTGACGTCACCGAGCTTCTCTTCGCTCTCTCTTGCCATCTGCTTTGATAAATTGCCCACGTGGCTGTGTATTCCTACTTCTCAGACATCAGAGCTCTTTACTGGGCTTATTAAATCAATAAATACAATTACCGTTTGTTATCTGCACAGCAGACCCTTTGGTTCTGGTCAGTGCTCTGGGGTGAAAAGAGTGTCTCTGCACTTGCCAAACTTTATAATAATATACAGCAAGTAGAAAAACAGCTAAGACAAAAGGTTAAAAAAACAAAATGTTTTATACAAGTGTAAAATACTACAAAAAAGGCATCAGCAAAATATGAAAGTACAAATCCATTTTAAAAGGGCTCTCTCTTATGGCCACTTCTATATCCAGAGCTGAAATAAGACCTATACATTCAATATCAATATCTCTACACACGTGGACAAAATTGCTGGTACCCTTCTGGTAAAGTAAGAAAAACCCACAATGGTTAGTGAAATAACTTGAAACTGACAAAAGTAAATTACAATTTAAATGTACTGAATATTAACTAATGATAATTAGACATTGCTTTTGGATTGTGGTTCAACAGAAAAATAAATTTAAAAAAACCTAATGAAAATGACTTGGACAAAAATGATTCTTCCCATAGAAGACTGAAAATTATTTAACCGTAGGGACCTAAGGTGTATCTTGTAATTAGCATCACAAGTGTTTCCAAACTTGTAAGAAGTCAGTTTGCCTATTTTACAGGGTGAAAAGTAGTCATTGTGCTGTTTGGCATCACACTGAACATGAACCAAAGAAAGCTAAAGAGAGAGAGTTGTCCCAGGAGATCAGAAACAAAATTATGGTCAAACAAGTTACAGGTAAAGGCTACAAGACCATCTCCAAACAGAATGATGTTCCTGGTACTACAGTTTCACATATTATTCAGAAGTGTAAGAGCTATCAGTCTGTAGCCATCCTTCCTGGATGTAGCCACAAGAAGAAATTTCATGACAAATTGAAGAGTTGGATAATATGAATAGTAACCAAAGATATCAGAACAAATTCCAAAGAGATTAGAGGCGAACTTCAAGATCAAGGTGCATCAGTGTCAGATCACAACATTCATTGCTGTCTTGGCCAAAGTCGACTATATGGAAGACGACCGCGGAGGAAACCACTGTTAAAAGCAAATCATAAAGCCAGACTGGAATTTGCCAAAATACATATTGGAAAACCACAAAGCTTCTGGGAGAATGTCCGGGTTTCCACCCAGGATAGAAAGTATTGATGGCTGGGTATTCCATCATACAAGACTGCTACGAGAATGTCCTTTGGACAAATGAGACAAGACAAGCTTTTTGGTAAGTCCCATCAGCCCTATGTTCACAAGGGCAAAAATGAAGGATACAAAGAAAATAACATTGTACCTACTGTGAAATATGGAGGTTGTTCGGTTAAGTTTTGGGGCTGCTTTTCTGCACTTGGCAAAGGGTGTCTTGAATCTCTGCAGGGTACAATGAAATCTCAAGACTATAAAGTAATTCTGGAGCAAAATGTACTGCCTAGAGTCAGAAAGCTTGGTCTGAGTTGCAGGCCATGGGTCATCCAACAGGATATTGACCCAAAACACAGATAAAAACATCCATGAAGAGTCAAGAGCAAAGCACAGGATTTTTCTGAAGTGGCTTCCATGAGAACTGATGCTACTGGACATATGAGGAAAGAGCTGAATCCCGCAGTCTGGAGAAGGGACCGTTCCCCTTGGGACAGTGGGAGCCGTTTGCTCACGAGGATAGGGCCAAAATACCTGCAGGTGCAGAAGTCTCATTGTTAGGTACAGAAGTCATTTGCACTGACTGACAAAACGTTAAATATTAAAGGGAACCTGTCACCCCCAAAATTGATGGGGAGGTAAGCTCACCGTCAACAGGGGCTTATCTACAGCAATTTGGAATGCTGTAGATAAGCCCCCGATGTTACCTGAAAGAGGAGAACAAGACGTTAGATTATACTCACCCAGGGGCGGTCCCGCTGCGGTCCGGTCAAATGGGTGTCTTAGGTCCGTTCCGGCGCCTCCCATCTTCATTCCATGACGTCCTCTTCTGGTCTTCACGCTGCGGCTCCGGCGCAAGCGTACTTTGTCTGCCCTGTTGAGGGCAGAGCAAAGTACCGCAGTGCACAGGTGCCGGGCCTCTCTGACCATTCCGATGCCTGTGCACTGCAGTTCTTTCCTCTGCCCTCAACAGGGCAATTTTTCTTACTTTTTCAGTCGGGTACCAACAATTTTGTCCATGTGTGTATCTTTACAGGAAATACACCGACATTTATTAATCATTTGTTTATGCTAAAAGGTCTATTAAGCATTTCTTTGGTTATCATGTCTATGGGAAAAGCAAAGTCAACATTTTTATAACTACTGTAAAAATAAAGTGTGGTTGGAGTCAATATGCAGACATATACAAATGGACAAGCATGCATACGAGTAATCCAAATGCCACGACATAGAGTGAACCCATCTGTCCTGATAATTTATGGCGTTTTCTCATGATTGGTCTTCAGGAGTGCACTGCTTCCCTGCCTCCTGCTTGTGCTCCTGACTGATTGACAGTTCGGGACAGCAGCCTTGTTGTACTGCTGGTCCGAAATGTGAGCTCTCCGATGCTGCAAGCAGACGCAACTTTGCTCCTGTATTAGGCAAAAATAGGGGCACTTAAGTTCTACTGCTAGTAACCGCACATTCCCTGCCTAGGAGACCACTCACGGCTTATAGACTATAAGTAGACTATTCTTGAGAAAGGAAAAATTGTTCTGTAGCAATTAAATTGCAAAGTAGCTTATTTTTTTTCAAGCTATTTACATTTGTACATATTAAAGAACTTGAGAATAACCCTTGAACTCGTAGTTCACACAACTTTACCATTTCTAAAGGCTTGAATAGACAAACATTTCTTCTGTTCCCACGGCGAGTCTCACATCTGGAGATCACCGGTCAATTAGCGATGCATACAGGGGACAATTAGGGCCACGAGGGACATTACTGAGCCTATGACTGGTCACATCATGTCTGCCGTCATCTCACAGCAAAAACAATTGAGGTCAAATACAGTATAAATACTGGCAATATCACACACAACCGGGCAACCGGTACAAGTCCTGAAAACGTACAAAGCGACAGGGCAATGTGTATTTGTCTCTAAAACACCACAAATGTATAGAGAAGAATTAGAAAGATTATCGGGACATTCAGTAAGGATTATAAATGTATAACATTTACATAAATCTTAGAAAACTGATATGCTACGTAAAGCACCACACACAACTCATAATTTTCTTTTTAAAAAGTGTAAGGGCCCATCAACAAGTGTATAAAAAATAAATTGTATTATGCTCAAAATCAAATGGACAACATAAAATTGAAAAAAAGACAAAAAACTTTCCAATAACTCAAAAATTACAATATTATATTTCATACAAACAACGGACACATTAATTACAACAAAGTTACCAGAACCTTTCACACAATCAGGTCTCTATTTCTAGTAAGCGTCCCCATATATTTCATATGGAGCCTCTTTGTTCTGCCACCTTGGTATAGTCCTAATATCTCCTCTAATATGTACCTCATTGGTATGGCCTCCTCCTTTCCTCTAGGTATGACCCTCTCCTTGGTAAGGCCATCCACCTTGATATGGTCTACTGCTTGGTATAGTCCCCTCTCCTTAGTATTTTCCTCTCTTTTGTATGATTTACCTTCTTTAGTATTGCCTTCTCCTTGACATGGGCCCCCCTCCTTGGTTTGGTCCCCTCTCCATGGTATTTTATCCTCTTGTTATTGTCCTCTCCTTGGTAAGGCCTTTCACCTTGATATGGTCTACTCCTTGGTATGGTCCCTTCTCCTTGGTATTGTCCTTTCTTTCATATGATCTCCCTTCCTTAGTATGGCCTTCTCCTTGGCATGGTTCCCCCCACCTTGGTTTGGTCCACCCTCCTTGGTATGTTACCCTCTTGTTGGTATTGTCCTCTCCTTGGTATGATCTCCCCTTCTTGTATGGCCTTCTTCTTGGTATGGTCGGCTCCTTGATATGGCTCCCTCCTTGTTATGCCCCCCCAAATGTCTCCTGGACCCCCTTCCACAAGGATGTCTTCCTTCTGGGATATCTCCCTAAATGCTTTTCATCTGAGGCAATGCATGGGTCTTTTATACCCTTGTGGGACTCCAGCTATGTGCTCCCTCCTCTAACATTGAGACACAATGTCTCACCTTACGATTAAAGAATCATGGTGAGTTCTTTTCACCCAATAGGCACATTAGAAATCAGAAATCCAAGAGACATGCTAGCTAGTTAGTATCATAGTAACATAGATATTGTAGTTGAAGGAAGACTGTAAGTCCATCTAGTTCAACCCATAGCTTAACCTAACATGCCCTAACATGTTGATCAAGATGAAGGCAAAAAAAACATGTGGCAAAGAGTAAGCTCCACATTGGGGAAAAAAATTCCTTCCCGACTCCACATACGGCAATCAGACTAGTTCCCTGGATCAACGCCCTATCAAGGAATCTAGTGTATATACCCTGTAACATTATACTTTTCCAGAAAGGTATCCAGTCCCCTCTTAAATTTAAGTAATGAATCACTCATTACAACATCATATGGCAGAGAGTTCCATAGTCTCACTGCTCTTACAGTAAAGAATCCACGTCTGTTATTATGCTTAAAACTTCTTTCCTCCAGACGTAGAGGATGCCCCCTTGTCACTGTTTCAGGTCTATGATTAAAAAGATCATTAGAAAGGTCTTTGTACTGTCCCCTCATATATTTATACATTAAAATAAGATCACCCCTTAGCCTTCGTTTTTCCAAACTAAATAGCCCCAAGTGTAATAACCTATCTTGGTATTGCAGATGCCCCAGTCCTCTAATAACCTTGGTCGCTCTTCTCTGCACCCTCTCTAGTTCACCTATGTCTTTCTTATATCAATCCCTTAATATTAGCCCTACAGTAAGAAAATATTTGTCTTCTCCGGAGCCCGAGTCTCGCTAACATGTGCATCGTGATTGAAACTTCTGAAGGCCTTTAGCATACTGGAGACACTATAGGAAACTCTGGGACATGACAAAGTGACACGATAAGTCATAAATGTCTAATAGCTGCGGGTACGACTTTGAGTCCATTTCAAAGATTTGGGGATGACAGAGTCCTTCTAAAAAATGCAGCCACCTTTTGTGCTGTAAGGAAAGGACATATGCGACTTTCCATTAATTTCTCTGGGAGAGTCCCCCAGAAGAAGCCAGCGGTGATACGCGCGTCGGGGTGGGGAGTCGCAACTCTGTTGTACTCCAGGTATATATCATATATACCCTATGCTTTGGCTGCACTGTTTTTCTTTGTTAGGTCTTTTTTGCTTACCCTATCCAATTTGGGGGACTGCTTGTGCCATTTGGGATTTAATGGTTGCACATATGTATTGATCCTGTTTATAAGCAGGAATACCTGGTTACACTTACATGTTTATTGATTATTTAATTTATGTTTATTTAGTGGCATCTCTCATTGTGAGACATTTCTGCTATTTTATTTTTCTTTTTGATGTCATTGTTAGATTTTAATTCATGATCAATAAAATTTATGCATTTTATACTTTCTGGATCTCTGTTTTTCTGATGGTGATGGTCATCAGAATTGTGGTGGTATTGTTGATTTGAAGTGTCCGTTCCTCATGTATTCTGGACATTTTTTGTGTTAATGAAAGAAAGTAGCCAAATATAAAGTTGGTTTGAAAAAAAAATCCCTTTTCTCAAACACAATATTTTTTCTCCTGATATACGGTAAATGAAACATTTGGTAAAGTCTGTAAGAGAATGACCAGGGAGATGGCTTCGGAATAATGCTTCTGTACCCGAGCGAGCGTGTCCAGCCATGAAACTGATTAGTTTAAAATCTATTATCCATCACATTTCCGCTGTGGTGCTGTCCCCTGATCACAGCTTTTTACAAAAGTAATTTTAGAAATATTTCATTGTCTTGCTTCTACAGCAAAAACACAGCAGTGAAGTGTAGCAAACAGTGCAATTTTTTTTATCTTCTGAGCTTGTGGTGCACAACAAGAGCAAAAAGTCTGGATCTAAAGCCATATGCACACTGCGCTGTGTACGTATTCTGGGCTCCATAGTAATGAGTAGGGGCCCTGTGTGTGCGGAGATACTGTGCTCCATGGTGTACGTAGTCTGGGCTCTAGAGTAAGGAGTAGGGGCCTGTGTGTGCGGAGATACGGTGCTCCATGGGGTACGTAGTCTGGGCTCCATAGTAAGGAGTAGGGGCCCTGTGTGTGCGGAGATACGGTGCTCCATGGTGAACGTAGTCTGGGCTCCATAGTAAGGAGTAGGGGCCCTGTGTGTGCGGAGATACGGTGCTCCATGGTGAACGTAGTCTGGGCTCCATAGTAAGGAGTAGGGGCCCTGTGTGTGCGGAGATACGGTGCTCCATGGTGTACGTACTCTGGGCTCCATAGTAAGGAGTAGGGGCCCTGTGTGTGCGGAGATACGGTGCTCCATGGTGAACGTAGTCTGGGCTCCATAGTAAGGAGTAGGGGCCCTGTGTGTGCGGAGATACGGTGCTCCATGGGGTACGTAGTCTGGGCTCTAGAGTAAGGAGTAGGGGCCCTGTGTGTGCGGAGATACGGTGCTCCATGGTGAACGTAGTCTGGGCTCCATAGTAAGGAGTAGGGGCCCTGTGTGTGCGGAGATACGGTGCTCCATGGGGTACGTAGTCTGGGCTCCATAGTAAGGAGTAGGGGCCCTGTGTGTGCGGAGATACGGTGCTCCATGGTGAACGTAGTCTGGGCTCCATAGTAAGGAGTAGGGGCCCTGTGTGTGCGGAGATACGGTGCTCCATGGGGTACGTAGTCTGGGCTCCATAGTAAGGAGTAGGGGCCCTGTGTGTGCGGAGACACGGTGCTCCATGGTGTACGTAGTCTGGGCTCTAGAGTAAGGAGTAGGGGCCCTGTGTGTGTGGAGACACGGTGCTCCATGGTGTACATAGTCTGGGCTCTAGAGTAAGGAGTAGGGGCCCTGTGTGTGCGGAGATACGGTGCTCCATGGGGTACGTAGTCTGGGCTCCATAGTAAGGAGTAGGGGCCCTGTGTGTGAGGAGATACGGTGCTCCATGGTGTACGTAGTCTGGGCTCCATAGTAAGGAGTAGGGGCCCTGTATGTGCGGAGATACGGTGCTCCATGGGGTACGTAGTCTGGGCTCCATAGTAAGGAGTAGGGGCCCTGTGTGTGCGGAGATACTGTGCTCCATGGTGTACATAGTCTGGGCTCTAGAGTAAGGAGTAGGGGCCCTGTGTGTGCGGAGATACGGTGCTCCATGGTGTACATAGTCTGGGCTCTAGAGTAAGGAGTAGGGGCCCTGTGTGTGCGGAGATACTGTGCTCCATGGGGTACGTAGTCTGGGCTCCATAGTAAGGAGTAGGGGCCCTGTGTGTGCGGAGATACGGTGCTCCATGGTGTACGTAGTCTGGGCTCTAGAGTAAGGAGTAGGGGCCCTGTGTGTGTGGAGACACGGTGCTCCATGGTGTACATAGTCTGGGCTCTAGAGTAAGGAGTAGGGGCCCTGTGTGTGAGGAGATACGGTGCTCCATGGTGTATGTAGTCTGGGCTCCATAGTAAGGAGTAGGGGCCCTGTGTGTGAGGAGATACGGTGCTCCATGGTGTACGTAGTCTGGGCTCTAGAGTAAGGAGTAGGGGCCCTGTGTGTGAGGAGATACGGTGCTCCATGGTGTACGTAGTCTGGGCAGCTGCGAGTAAGGAAGGAGACGGCAGCACTCACCGATCTTCAGTGCAGGTAAAACTTTATTGCAGTAAAATCTTCACGGCTCGGGGGAGCATATACAGCACAGTGTACAGGTCAAACGACGGCCGTTTCGCGCTGCTCAAGCGCTTCAACAGGCTTGACCTGTTTGACAAACCTGTTGAAGCGCTTGAGCAGCGCGAAACGGCCGTCGTTTGACCTGTACACTCTGCTGTATATGCTCCGCCGAGCCATGAAGATTTTACTGATGCAATTATCACCTGTGCAATACTAAGGAAATCCTGAAAACATGACCTGTTGGTGGCTCTTGAGGACCGGAGTTGGGGAACACTGATTTACAGTTTCCTATTTTACAAAATTACAATGTACCCGTAAAAAACGGATGCTATACTGTGCCTCTGAAGGGCATTCCATTTTTTTGCCCGGACATAGAGATGAATGGGTGAATCTCATCTGATTAACACTAGAGAATAGTGCATGCTGTGATTTATTTTTCACATGCAGATTTGGTCAGCAAAAATAATGGCTCTTCTGTACAGCCCCATTGTATAACCTTGGTCCGAGTGATGTGTTTTTTTCATGGACAGCACTTGACCCGAAAAAAAGGGACAAGTACCGAGGAGAAGGAAGCTGAGCAGAGATAACTAAGCATAAAAGTCATCAGGCAGAACAAGTTTGAGGTGTCAATTAGAAAGTCGGCAGATGACCGACTGAGGTTTACGGGGTGACTGCCGTCAGACTGCAAAATGTCAAAAAAACCAACATCCCCGCAGCGCAATGCTAGTATCGGATGTCTTCTAAAGGAAGCCCTTTTGACCACACTTCATCGCACAGAATGACCCATCTCTTTGTCCGCAGGACTGTGAATGCCCAGAAATGCCACCGGCTGATGCCAGCAATAATTACTTGGCATTCGCCCAAACTTAATCAGGTGCTGCCTGGCAAGCAAATAGTTTCTAAAAAATATATATATATATATATATATATATATATTCCTTAGTGAGTATGATGGACATCCTAATGAACACTTAGGATGCGAAACGCCGTCGGATTCCTCAATGAGCACAAAGGAAAGGTCATTTTTTACTGGAATTTCCTTGTAACATGCGGCATTAAGTCATTCCTTTATCCACAATTACAAGAATAACATAATTATCCCTAAATAGAAAGTGTAAACCAAGTGTGAAGAGCGCATTATCCTATTAAGAATACATTAATATTGTATGTGTAGAGCGTAAATATATGCAGTATTTGGCATGATTTATAGTGTAAGCGACCTCCTTTTCATTGAATTTCAACATAACTGGAGTTAATGTACCGGTCGAAAAAAAATGTACAGTATATGTATCATTCAGCCATGACGGGTAATAATATTAAAACATACGGTACCTCCAGTTAGAAATGTAGTATAGTTCTCCTGATTCACTACGTCACTTTTCCCACACAGGGCATTGCAGTAGCTTAGGTATCCATGTTATGACCATTAACAACTAACTGTCACTATATCATTGGCCGTAACAATGAATACCTAAGCTACTGCAATGCCCTGCATGGAGAAAGCAACGTAGTGAATCAGAACTACCCTATAAATCTAATTGGAGGTGTTTGCTGCTATTATTATTAAACCTACGACATATTGGGATAGGTTCTAGGAGATGGGAATAATCCTTTATGTTCTTGCAGTCTAGCATTATGTACCGATTCCCTGAAGAAGCAACACCACAAATAGGCGAAACACGCGATGGTGTTCTTTTAATGTCTGGCAGCTAGATCAGATGTATTTTATGACGGTAAGACGGACTTCTCAGCTTTGTGCATATGAAACTGGCTTTTTGTAAAACATTAGGCTACTTTCACACTTCCGTCGTTTGGCCAACGTCGCAATGCGTCGTTTTGGAGAAAAAAAAACGCATCCTGCAAAGTTGCCCGCAGGATGCGTTTTTTTCTCCATAGACCTGCATTAGCGACACATTGCGACGTATGGCCACACGTTGCATGCGTCGTCCACTGGATGCATCGGGTTTTGGCGGACCGTCGTCTTGGAAAAACGTTCAAGGGAACGTTTTTCCGTATGTCGTATCCAGTGTTTCACACTGCGCATGGCCAGCAGGAAATATCGCTCTCACGATCTTTCCTGCTCGGCAACGTAGACGGAAATGTGAAAGCAAACACTTACGTCGGCACGTCGCGCCGACGCTTCGTGATGACCCCGTACCGACGGAAGTGTCAAAGAAGCCTTACCGTGACCACAATGGTCGTCACTTAATATAGGGGGCATTTTAGCTTTTTTATTTTACTTATTTCCATTTGTGTATGGCCTCGTAATTTATTACCAGTATGAACCTACTGGATTTTTTTGGGCATTCATTGCTTTAATTCATTGCCCTCAAATTCAAAGTGCAGCAGCCGGGAGAAAATGAAGTCAAGTGGGGGGCTATGAACAGTCAGCATTCACTACACAGTATCACATCTTTCCTTGTTCCTTGACTGCCATCCTGATCTGCAGCGCGTATGTGCAGCGCGTATGTGCAGCGCGTATGTGCAGCGAGTATGTGCAGCGAGTATGTGCAGCGAGTATGTGCAGCGCGTATGTGCAGCGCGTATGTGCAGCGCGTATGTGCAGCGTGTATGTGCAGCGTGTATGTGCACCGTGTATGTGCAGCGAGTATGTGCAGCGTGTATGTGCAGCGAGTATGTGCAGCGCGTATGTGCAGCGCGTATGTGCAGCACGTATGTGCAGCGTGTATGTGCAGCGTGTATGTGCAGCGAGTATGTGCAGCGAGTATGTGCAGCGAGTATGTGCAGCGCGTATGTGCAGCGCGTATGTGCAGCGTGTATGTGCACCGTGTATGTGCGGCGTGTATGTACAGCGAGTATGTGCAGCGTGTATGTGCAGCGAGTATGTGCAGCGAGTATGTGCAGCGAGTATGCGCAGAGTGTATGTGCAGCGAGTATGTACAGGCAAAGCAAGATGTCCTTCAATGACAGAAGTGACTATATTGTGCTTACTGTATTAATAACACTGCCTCGATGACTGGAAGCAGCAGCTGCAGGGAGAATATAACGTAATTTTCTCCCTGCTGCTGAACTTTCAATTACACTGAAGCACATGTTTATAAGGTTATTTACCTGCCCATTACAACTATGATGCAGATAAAGACCGTTCCTTTATTGCTGTTTTTTGCTCCTTTTAACTGGAGAACAATGGTACAACTAAAAGGCAGCAAAAGAAGCTGCTTACAAAAAGCAGGTTTTGCTGTGTTTTTAGCTGTGTTTTTCAAGATCCCAAAGTTCAGCTTTGCTTCCACCACAGAATGTAAGACACATGTGAAACCATAAAACCAATGATCAAATTATGTCGCGGAAATAGATTTTTATGTCTGAAAAAATAGTGACTATTTTTGGACAAAAAAAAGTTCACATGAGTTAAAGACAGGGATAGAGCATTGAGTTTGTAGGACACTGTTTACTTTCACATATTGGTGGACCATTGAGTTGGTGAGGTATTGTTCAATGTCACACCTTGGTCGGCCAATGTTTACATTGTTCACATCACTAATTAAATTAAACCGTACTAATCCCATCCGCCATTCTCAGGTGAGGAGACCAAGACATTAAGGGTACCGTCACACAGTGGCACTTTGGTCGCTTGGACGGCACGATCCGTGACGTTCCAGATATATAATTACGATCTCGCTGTGTCTGACACGCTACTGCGATCAGGGACCCCGCTGAGAATCGTACGTCGTAGCAGATCGTTTGAAACTTTATTTCGTCGCTGGATCTCCCGCTGTCATCGCTGAATCGGCGTGTGTGACACCAATTCAGCGATGTCTTCACTGGTAACCAGGGTAAACATCGGGTTACTAAGCGCAGGTCCGCGCTTAGTAACCCGATATTTGCCCTGGTTACCAGTGTAAATGTAAAAAAAAACAAACACTACATACTTACATTCCCGGTGTCTGGTCATGTCCCTTGCGCCTTCAGCTTCCCGCACTGACTGTGAGCGCCGGCCAGCCGTAAAGCACAGCGGTGACGTCACCGCTGTGCTTTCCGGCTGTCCATGCAAAAAACGGTTGGAACTCCACAAAGTTTTTTTCAAAAAATGTATCAAATTTTATTTGCACACAAAAAATGCTACACACAATTTAAAAACATTTAAAAATTTACTCCAAAGAGTAAAAGACTCCAATCTTCCATAGTGAAGTACGGTATATATAATCTGGCCATAAACTAATTATTTGCACCAAATAGATAACATAATACAAATGCTGCATGTACTATTTAACAGGAAAGATTTTTCCGTATACATGGAACCCTTCTGAAGGCACTGTTTAGATGGAGGTGGACCTCACCATATGACAATGTAGAGTAATGAACGCTTTATAACATAAAGATAAAGAGGCCTCTATAGATGTAACTAATCCTCATAATCTGGCAATGTTTGTCAGCAACAGGTATAATCAGAATACATGTACTGTATATACAATAATCCAAGGCACCCTGTTATCTTGCCCAAGAGATGCTCACACATAACTCAAACGACATAATAGATCACAGGTACAGTTGGCAAAAAAGAGGCAGTAAGCGACAGTTATATACTTTACCCTAACCGGTCCACTACAGTCACCCCCTGGTCCCTAGAGCAGCGGTGCAGCCAGAGTGTGGAAGAGTACAGAACCCACGCGTTCCGACACACACGGTGTTTTTTGCATGTACTTTTTTCTTTATCTCATACATGGCATACATATTACATGCTTGGTAGTGAACCCAGAATATCTAGTGATAAGATTTTTTGGATGGTGCCCACTTGTTTAAATTTTTCCTATGCTTTCTGGCTGTCCGGCGCTCACTGTCAGTGCAGGAAAACACAGCGTCGGGGGACAGACACGGAATGTAAGTATGTAGTGTTTGTTTGTTTTTTACGTTTACGCTGGTAACCAGGGTAAACATCGGGTTACTAAGCGCGGCCCTGCGCTTAGTAACCCGATGTTTACCCTGGTTACCCGGGGACCTCGGGATCGTTGGTCGCTGGAGGGCTGTCTGTGTGACAGCTCTCCGGCGACCAAACAGCGACGCTGCAGCGATCGACATCGACATTGATTAAAGAGTAACTGTCATTTCTATTTCATTTTTCATAAATCAATCAATATTTCTTTCTCCTCCTGGATTCATCTTTCACTCTCAATTTATGGGTAAAATCTGTATTCAATGAGGACAGATTTTCCCATTACTGAGATAGAAGATGACAGTTGGTGCTGATAATGTTCTATGGAGAACTGTAACTGTCTTTTCAGGAGAACTTGCAGCAGAACGTCTGTGTCGGCCTCTAGCTCCTCCTCCTCCATAGAATTTTAAAAACACCAACTGCCATCTTCTATCTCCAGAATGGCAAATCTGTCTTCACTGAATACATATTTTTACCATTAATGGAGAGTGAAAGATCAAGATAGGAGGTAAAAGAAGATTTCTCTGATAAGATATATTACAGAGTTGCTTATTTTCATGTGTAAAGTGCCATGGAATAAATGGTGCTATTATAATAATAATAATAATAATAATGTGTAACGTGTAATATTGATTTCTGAAACAAAAATTAAAACAACTGAAATTCTTTAAGTCTCCTCTTAGCATAGAGTTAGGTGTCTTCCTATGGTCAATTTAGGCAGCTGTGTGTCCACCCGTAGAAGAGGTTTTCTAGGAAATCAGTGGGGCAACAAAAAAGAAAAGAGCCGAAAACAAACAAGTCTCTTTAGACCACGTTCGCATGGTCAGTATTTGGTCAGTTTTTTACCTCAGAATTTGTAAGCCAAAGCCAGGAGTGGGACAACCTGAGGAAAGTGTAATAGAGGCATGTCACCACTTCTATATTTATCACCGACTCCTGGTTTTGGCTTACAAATTCTGAGGTAAAAAACTCACCAAAGACTGACCGTGTTCTAAAGAAAGGGTTTGGCTATGGAAACATTCGAGACCGTCCGGCTGAGACTCACACAGAAATTAATATAGTCTACGGAAACAAAGTGAATTGGTCACTCTTTGCATCCGGTGGTGGTCTACGTCTTAGGCTTGAAAGGTTGAGATGAAAATAAGGCTTCAATATTAAAAATAGGTGGAACCACTTTAAAAAAAAAATTACTAATTTATTTTCATAATTGAAATGGAAGCACACAACCCCAGTATGAACCTAACCAAAGGTACAGGAGGATAGGGTCCATTTTTTTTTTTTTTTTTTTTTTTAAGTGTCAGCAAAGGAGCCGGAATGTCTCCCTTCTACAGTATGTAATTCATTTCTGGATTTATAATAGGCAATTTATCTGACAAGACTGAACCCTCTACGCTGGGGTGGCATTATGCTCCAGCCTGGCAGTAATGATCTCCTGAGAAGTCTTGGGCAGGCAGAACGAGATATAGGCTTTTACAGCTTATTTAACTAAGTTATTCTATTTCTGAATGGTGCATCACAGAAGTCATCGCTGACAAAGCTGCAGATGTAAATGCTGCGGCAACAGAACATTATCTATGTGCCGCCGCTCAACACCAGGAGGACCTTCTGCTCCCAACAACGCAGCTCTGTCATATTTCATGACATAAGTAAAATAGAGAGGGAATGTTCCAGATATTTCATCCAAGTCATATCTGGACCATGAATGTGAAATATACAGTATATTGAAAAAAAAAAGTATATAGTCAGTGTGGGACTGGGGCGCCAAGTGCCCACCACTAACCAACCCCAGAGCCCCACTTCTCAGATACATGCAAATGTGCATTATCCTTAATCATAAATTTACATAAAAATGAACTGGGTAGATTGATAAATGGATAAGATGCCGCCTTTGTATATTGTGCCAAATACTGCTCATATAACAGGGTGGTGGCTCATTCTTGCAGAGTGGCCCACCAGAGGATTCTCCTGTTCTCAGGTGGGCCAGTCCGAGCCTCTAAACAGTGTAAGTTTTTTCAAAGTCCTTTTGAAGTATTTTGTCACGCCCAAAAGCTGGAAGATCTGTCACACATTATCAATGCAGATCAAGGCATAATCTGACATTTCATTTATCTATATTTTTGTATGCTTTTTTCCTTACCTACTGTATCCTCACCCATCCCTTGTAGATTGTGAGCCCTCGCGGGCAGGGTCCTCTCTCCTCCTGGACCAGTTATGACTTGTATTGTTCAAGATTATTGTACTTGTTTTTATTATGTATACCCCTCCTCACATGTAAAGCGCCATGGAATAAATGGCGCTATAATAATAAATAATAATTATACAAATTCACATATCTTAGCTGTAGAGTCCATATATCATTGCTACGAAAAGCAGTACTTAAAGACTCATATTGTAGTCTTGACCTAGTTGGTAAATCAATGATTACACTACTTCCATAAAAATCAATGCTCTATCTGTTCAATACCAGGGTTGCCAGCCATCCAGAAATTCTGGGACACTCCGTAAAAATGGGACATTTTTTGACCTATTCGTAAAAAAAAAAAAATAATTAAGACAATTTTTGGGGAGCTGAAGAAACTCAAACAAATTATCATAATTTTACAGTTAACAATGAATACAACTAATATCTTCATATGAGAATTATGGACTGTAGACATGTATTACTTATAATAATAATGTTAAATTAATATGGTTTTTCAATGTGTCCTTAAAACATATTGTCTGTCCGTGATTTTTTCATAAAAAAACAAAAGTCAAGTTGGCAACCCTGTCCAATACCCAGACACGTCAGATACCCCAGATGCTTCATTCAGGCTAATCTAGAAGAACCCTACTACATCAATATGTATTAAGGGGACAATACGTGGGATTGTCCACATTTAGACTATGGCCACATGATGACTTTGGCAGAAAAGACTACAGCACAGCATAACGGTTGTTCTGGTTCCAACATTTTGCAGCTTGCTTGTCTCGTACCTTGCTGGTCAGATTGCTGCCCTATTCACCTGCATTTTGCAGAGATGTAGAAGAAGCTTGGAGCGATCATTAGTCCCGTGACCTGTGCCAGGACCAAAGTCGTCACATAGCCAAAAAACATTATTAACATCTTGGGGTGGAAAATAATAGCAAAGATAAAATTTTCTGTTCGATAGAAGTAAATCCATATAACATATCATAAGAGAGATAAGGGCTGTGGAGTCGGAGTCGTGGAGTCAGAGTCGGAGTCCATTTTGGTAGATTCGGTGTCATGGAAATTGAGGAGTCGGAGGTTTGGCAGGGCTGAGGATTTGGAGTCATGGAGTCGGAGACGGATTCAGAGCCCATTTTGGTTTAGTCGGTGTCATGGAAATTGAGGAGTCGGAGGCTTGGCAGGGCTGTGGAGTTGGAGTCATGGAGTCGGAAATGGATTCAGAGCCCATTTTGGTTTAGTCGGTATCATGGAAACTGAGGAGTCGGGAGTCAGATGTTTGGCTTAGCGACTTCACAGCCCTGGGTGCGACACCCGCACAGCACAGTTCTATCAACAGAATAGTGGTTGTGGCCGGGTACAGAACATCTGCCACTCTATTGATTTGAATAGAGGCGGATATGCAATACCTATCCACGGCTACTATACAGTCGACGGAGCTGTGCTGTGCAGCTCCATAAATGAGCAGTTCCCAGTCCATGAGCAGATGATCAGCGGGAGTGCCAGGTGTCGCACCCCCACCAATCAGACAGTAATGACCTATCCTAAGGCTGGACCATGAATGTTAAAGTCCCAGACAACCCCTAGCGTCCCCTACAGGTTAAATGTAGTATTAAGTGTAGCCCTTCTTGAAGCCTGCGTTGCTCTAATGATAAATAAACGGACATATAATAATAATATTACATTAATAAGTTTTTTTGCAGGCGAGCTGGTGGCTATGTAAAAAATGAAGCTACAAATTAGTTAAAAATTCTTCTAATTCTATGTCTACTCAGAGATACTAATAAATCAACACTAAAAGTAAAGTGCAAGTGACTTAATCAATCCATAAGGCAATATCCATCAACAGAAATGTAGCCAATTATGTGAATTACTCCAAGACCAATTCTGGTACACATATTCATTATAGACATGTCCATGGGATCAAAATATAATATGCGGGAAAGTCCAGGTAGAAGAGTCCGGTAAGCTGGCTGCATAAATCAATGTCCATAATGAGTGCAGAGAGCTATACAATATCATTCTACTTATACGACTTAGCAGAATATACCGAACGACGAGCAATTTAATTAAAAAAAAAGTGAATTTTAAGGTCACATTATGTGTCCATGTTAAATAACTAGGCAGCTCCATTCCACAAAAGCATGGAAATAAAAAAGCCCTTTGCATTTATAAAGACCATACACATGGATTTTGGATTGCAGCAAGGGTAAATGAGGCTGGGAGGATCTCTCAGAATAACTAGATATTTTTATCGGATTTTTGATCAGTTTAGAATCTTTATAATCTATTATCTTATTTTGCATCTTTGTCTTTCAAACACCTTGCTGAAAGTGCTGCTTTAACTGCCTACTTCATGCTCTTTTTGAAGCTGCTTTGAACTGCTGCTGTAGCAAAAATCATTACGTAAACTTCAGTTACAAACACTCTCACTCTCTGAGAATAAGTGATGGGAGTAGAGAAGCTCAAGCAGGGAAAGAATTTGTAATTACTGGTTTCGAGTAGACATACTTGCCGGAGCAGAAGTTCAAAGCAGCTTTTAAAAGAGCATGAACTATGCAGTTAAAACTGAACTTTAAGCATGGTGCTTGATAGAGAAGAAAAATAAGGTAATGGAGCATATTACAAAAGAGCAGAACTTTGCAAAGGCCGAATAATAAAGGTTAATTTCTCTTTCCACCTTAATATGCTACAGGGAGAGGTTTTTAAAACATTGTGGAAAATTTACCAATCTTATCTATTTCTCAACGACAACAGATGATGGATCTGAAGATGGACATCTCTGGCTGCTATCTACGTTCTGGATATTATAGACATGTGTGCACGTAGGCATAAGTCCAATTCACAACAAGGGTTATATAAGTAGTGGAACTTTACAGTTAAGTCTGACTTCCAAAAAACGAACGCTTGTAAAATGCTGGGGAAAAAGTCTATAATTTTAAGTTTTTGTTTTTTTTGAAAACACATTTGCCCATGGTCATCACGTGTAAGAAATAACCTAGATATCTACTGGTGACACTACCCTAAGGGTTAGTTTCATACACAATGGCCTACTTTGCTTTGCTTGCATATATAGTAGTCAAATACTGTATATAAACACATCTGACAAATAAATGTGAAAGTCTAAAAATAATTTAACAATAAAGGGATTAAAATAATGCATTCAGAATGAACCGGCCTATATATTATGCATGCATTTCTTACATAGCTTCATGCTTGTAGAGCACATTATTGTCATAAGGAAATCCATTAATGACAAGGTATTCATAATCAGCAATTCCAGACATTGTAGATAATAGAGCAGCAAGCTGAAGACTTATTTCGTGCCATGTTTATTGCATGGGACATCTTCAGTATTTTACCGTAATCACATATATGGGTGAGTATTCTTTATTTTTATTTCTTAATATCACAGATGAAATAAATAATACTGAGAGCTTTACGCACTATTATTTTTTTCCAGGCAACAACCCAATAAAAAAAAAACAAGATTCCAGCTTCTAGTATAAATAGTAAAAAGTTTTGGGTATTTATTCAAAAATTTTAAAATCCATGGAGCAGGAAAACACATGACAACGCGCGTTTCGAACACAATCCAAATGCGTCACATGTGCTTTCCTAAAATCTTAGTTTGTTTCTGTTGTCTCCAAGCTTGTCAGAGCATTATTTCGTGCCTCCTGGACTACATGATCCGGTGAGCTTGCACCCTTCTCCTATGTAATAACCCAAATAAGCACATAATTTCAGGCCTAGGAATCAAATTTTTAAAATGTCGAAATTTTCTTTAAAGAGGGTCTGTCACTTGTATCACTTGTAATAATATATCTTTTTTTTTTTATTTTATCTGGTGTAAATTCCGCTGTTCTCCTGAATCCGGCGTTGTTTTTATTTTGTTCCTACGCCTTGCCGTTCCTGAGATATGGCCCTTTTTTCCTTGTAGGTAAATCTACTCTTATTAGCCAATAAGGCGTAGTCCCGCCCACAGAGAAGAGCTAAGGATCACGCCCCCGAGGATAACAAGATTACATTTTCATACATGGAAGAAAGTTGTCATATCTCAGGAACTGAAAGGCACAGAAACAAAAATAAAATAATGCCAGATTCAAGAGAACAGTGGCATTTACACCAGCTATGTGTTACAAGTTTATCACAAGTAAAAGGTTCTTTTTTTTTTTAAAGGGGTTGTCTAATATTGACATCTTTTTTATGTGGCTTATAATTTAATCAGAATATTAACTACTATTACTCAAGAATAAGTGGAAGTATCCCGGCCATAATAATGGCCAGTTCTGGAAGCTTCAGGTAAAAATAGTGACAATGTAAATTCAACCGATCACTGAGATTCCGATCAGTGCGATCGATGCTGCAATCGCTTACATTCTCTGCTCACATATCATCACACAAATAGGAAGATCTGACATTCAGGAAAGCTGTGGCTGTCAGCTGGCTTGCACAATAACAGAAATAAGAGCGATCTCTGAAAAGTGTGAATAGAAATGCTATCAGTTTGGATTTTTACATACTTGTAATTTTCTTGATTTTAAGGGAAACAGTTTTTATTATTGTCATAAAGCCGCAGCTAGTGTGCTATTATCCTGCATAGCTGTTGATTGGTTATTTATCACCGCAAGCAGTTCTGTAGTCAATATGTGAGTCGCTGGCATAGGATGCATAAATCATTACCCGCAGACAAGGAAGTAGCAGAATTCTTAGCGCTAAGTGCTACCGAGAAGGTGATAGGAATTTTCCCACTGGTCACATATTCTGCATTCTTCACTCGGGGGCCATAGATGAGCTTTTCATGGTGTAGATGCATTTATATACAATTATCGCACATTTCTTGTGGTCTCATTGAATAAGAAAACCTTTTTTAATCAGTCACGTGGAGTGAAAGCCGAGAGGAATGTTGTGACGGAACTGGAAATGGATGAACTCGATAAATTTGATATTTATGCAGAGCGCCATTTTGTTTCCAATGCAATTAAGTCCGAAAACTGGTGTAATTACATTGATAAATTTGGTCTGTTTTGTACAAAATAGATTCACAGGGTATGCTGACCTTTGCAATATTGCATGCAAATTGTAATTACTAACTGTCTAGCACAGTATTTTGTGGGTGTCCAAGGAACGGCCAATGTACGCGGTATGTGTGTACTTACAAGCAACCAGGGCTGTGGAGTCGGTAAGCCAATCACCACACTCCTCAATTTCCTTGACACCGACTTCGACTCTGACTCCACCAAAATGGGTTCTGACTCCACAACTCCGACTCCACAGCCCTGCCAGGGCTGTGGAGTCGGTAAGCCAAACCTCCGACTCCTTAATTTCCATGACACGGACTCTGACTCTGCCAAAATGGGCTCCAACTCCAACTCCACAGCCCTGCCAGGAGCATAATGTAGGGATAGAGACCCTGATTCCAGCAATGTATCACTTAGTTTACTGGGTGCAGCAGCTGTGATACAATCACAGTTCTCTCTGCTTCAGATCTAGCAGAGCTCCGAATGCTGAGCTGTGTATAACCCCACCACACACACCTTTGATTAGCAGCTTCTGTGTACATTGTCCGGTGATAGAAATCTGCTAATCGGTGTTGGGGGTGTGATTGGACCAGGAGGCACGAGACACCTAGTCATGTAGTGATAATCTCCTGCTGATGAAACACTGATTACCCCTCCTAACCTTTATTTTTTATAAATCGTTTAGGTATTATTATTCAAAGGTTTCTTTATATAGAAATGCATTCTGCTAATGTGCTTCGTCTAGTTGACAATAATAAATGGAGCCTTTCATCATACCCCCCTCCCCGTGCCAGAAAAGGCCTCTATTCTGCTGCTTCCATCTTTTTTGATTGACTGCAGTGGAAAATCATAATGACAGCACACGTGATCTCTGGGGTCAACAACAATGCAGAGGTAAAACTCAGAGATTGGCTGCAGCGGTCACATGTAGTCGTGATGTCACCGACACAGCCTGACAACAAAGACTGACGCAGCGGCAGAGAAGCGTCACTGGAGGAGGAGAGAAGTGATGAATTATTTTTTCATCATTTTCATATAGAGGAAACATAGCATAAAATGCATGGAAAGCCCTTGAAAAAATTCTCACTTCTATAATGGTCCCTTAAGTTACGATGGCTTAAAAATACCATATTTTCAATATTCAATGGATTTTCCTTTAACATTGTATGCTAAAGACTATTGACCCTTGACAAGAAAAATGCACTATGTGCAGAATTATTAGGCAAGTTGTATTTTAGAGGATTATTTTTATTCTTGATCCACAACTATGTTCTCAATCAACCCAAAAGACTCATAAATGTCAAAGCTTAATATTTTTGGGAGTTGGAGTGGTTTTTTTTTTAGATCCGGCCATCTTGGGCGGATATCTGTTTGTGCAGGTAACTATTACTGTGCAGAATTATTAGGCAACGTAATAAAAACCAAATATATTCCCATCTCACTTGTTTATTTTCACCAGGTAAACCAATATAACTGCACAAAATTTAGAAATAAACATTTCTGACATGCAAAAACAAAACCCCAAAAAATAAGTGACCAATATAGCCCCCTTTCTTTATGATGACACTCAGCAGCCTCCATCCATAGATTCTGTCAGTTGCTTGATCTGTTTATGACCAACATTGCGTGCAGCGGCCACCACGGCCTCCAGACACTGTTCCGAGAGGTGGACTGTTTTCCCTCCCTGTAGATCTCACATTTTATGGTGGACCACAGGTTCTCTATGGGGTTCAGATCAGGTGAACAAGGGGCCATGTCATTATTTTTTCTTCTTTGAGACCTTTACTGGCGAGCCACGCTGTGGAGTAGTTGGAGGCATGTGATGGAGCATTGTCCTGCATGAAGATCATGTTTTTCTTGAACGATACTGACTTCTTCCTGTACCACTGCTTGAAGAAGTCGTCTTCCAGAAACTGGCACTAGTAAACCACCTCCACCTTGCTGGCGCCTGAGTCGGAGTGGAGCTCTCTGCCCGTTACTGATCCAGCCTCTGGCCCATCCATCTGGCCCATCAAGAGTCACTCTCATTTCATCAGTCCATAAACCTTTGAAAAGTCAATCTTAAGATATTTCTTGGCCCAGTCTTGACGTTTTATCTTTTGTTTCTTGCTCAAAGGTGGTCGTTTTTCAGTCTTCCTTACCTTGGCCATGTCCCTGAGTATCGCCCACCTTGTGCTTTTTGTTACTCCAATAACGTTGCAGCTCTGAAATATGTCAAAACTGGTGGCAAATGGCATCTTGGCAGCTTCACGCTTGATTTTCCTCAATTCGTGGACAATTATTTTGGGCCTTTTTTGCCCAACACGCTTCTTGCGACCCAGTTGGCTATTTCCCATGAAACGCTTGATTGTTCAGTGATCACGCTTCAAAAGTTTGGCAATTTCAAGACTGCTGCATCCCTCTGCAAGACATCTCACAATTTTGGACTTTTCAGAGCCCGTCAAATCTCTCTTCTGACCCATTTTGCCAAAGGAAAGCAAGTTGCCTAATAATTAAGCACACCTTATATAGGGTTTTGATGTCATTAGACAACACCTCCTCATTACAGAGATGCACATCACCTGATTTACTTAATTGGTAGTTGGCTCTCAAGCCTGAACAGCTTGGAGTAGGACAACATGTATAAAAAGTATCATGTGATCAAAATACAACTTGCCTAATAATTCTGCACACAGTGTAATTATATTTACATGTTAATGGTGAGTGATGCACTTGAAGAACTGAAGGACTTACGATACTATGCATATGGTTTCAGCTTGCAATGTTTTCAACTTACAATATTCGTCTTAGAACCAATTAATATTGTAACTTCAGTGAATATTGTATTATTGAATGAAGGTAGAGAAAGGCCACCTCCTATTCTCCACACTGATGATCTCCGATCGATCATTAAAAGCATCATTTTTAAATAATGTCCTCCAGACAGTAATTGGAGGACATCCTATATACTGTGTGATCTCTCTAGGGAATCCAACCAACGCCATCAGGCTTACTGGAAAGCATTTTTATTGCCTACAAGCGCTTGTCAAACAACCCGTCTTGGCCGTGCTAACCCCATAAAGAAGCCAGATCTACTCGTTAGGTAACAATGCAGTAACTTTCATCCATGGAAAGCGATAATAGGGCACCTTATAAATGCCCAGGGACATCCACGGTTGTGGGAATTTGCCGTTGGGATTGTGGAAAATCGCACCTCTGAATCATATGTGTCTCAGACAGAAGCGGGATCTGTAGCTGTCGGAGACTCGGAGCACGTTATACAATACACAATAACCCATAATTGCATCATTGGCATAAGTCTTCGCTGGCCTGATGAGCGTGACACAGGCCAAAAATATCACCGAGCCGTTCAGCAAATCAATGTTTGTGTTAGAATAAGAAATAAACTATGGCATTCAGAGCAAAGAACACCCGCCAATGTTGAAAATTCAGTTTTACTCCTCTCCTCCACCAAGTCATTTTTACAGGAGCCAGGGAACTTGATATTTGGGTTGCTAAGACAAGGCTTCCATTGTGTCTGGCCGCCATTTCTTCTGTCCCATAAAGTGTCAAAAAAATCATTGTATAACGTGAATAAGAATTTGGGTAAAAAAAAAAAAGTTTGCTCTATGATGTCCAAATGCCCAAAGCGTGCAAATGGAAAACCATTTTTACCTTCAACTTGCAAACCTATGCAAAAAGAAAATAATCCAATGGGCGATTACAATGAATTTTATGCAATGACTAAGAACTGCGACATCTGAGGCTAAAAGCTTTTATACATATTAGATAAAAGTTGATAGGACCCAACGAGTTCTGTGGAATCGGCCGACTATTTAATTCGCAGAGGAGCTTCCCTTCTCTTGTCCCAAAAAATAATGTGGAGGAGAGAAGATTACGGCCATTGGTATTTCTAAAAGTATGAGTATAGTAAGTGCCAAAGGAGATCAGGATTTTGGGCAGAGAACATCAAGCACAGGAGTAAAAACTAATGCCTTATAGAACCAAACAGGACGCAGCACAAATCGAGTTCATCTCTAGATTGTAAGCATACGGTGGAAGCCGTGACCGTAGTGTGGACAGAGCCTAACAAACACAGTACTAACAAGAGGAACAGTATCATTTCATGCTATAAGCTGCAGCAAAAAGCAAAATTGCAGTCTGTCCATGACCACATCCTTGATGGTTACCTCCCGTCTGCAGCGCCGATGTGCCGGCAACTTGCCGTATCCTGGACAGAAAATCAATAGAGCGATTCAGCTTGGAAATTGAATTTGTGACGTAGACAAGGGCAATACAAGATGCGCTGGCTGTGCTATCATCTGTCAGGATGAACAATGCAGTTTGACAACTCACATGAAAAACGACGAGTGTCCTTGCAGCCTGTTTCAGCATCCAAACATGCAAAAGGAATTGCACAAGAAAGTGCAAATCAATTTTGTATCTCGCAACCGATCGAATGAATTCTATCTGTGCCTGGAGATAATCACCATGTGTAAGTGACCCAAAGTCATCATTCATTCATTAGTGCAAGGAGGAATGGCCTCCGGGTCATAATGGAAGCTTCTGCATGTGAGCGATCGTTCATAATCTTTACAAGTCAAGCCGCAACGTCACCGCAAGAGTATAAACTCTCCAACAAGTCCTCCAACAATCATGGGTCTTCTCATATGGGGCCAAAGGGACCTACTGATGCACCAAGGCATGAGTGCCCTCACTTTCATTAAGCCCCCAGGCATATGGAGATCCAACATACCCTGTACTCATTTCCCTCAATATTCTGCAGATATTTTAGGGACAGTGGGGTTACACTGTTGGTGGGTATATTCTACAGTTGTGACATCAATGCTCTATAAACCCTTGCCCAGTCCTATATACATCCTGTACTATCAAGTATGGGATAATGAACTCAATATGTGAAAAAATACACAAGTGACACGATACTATAGGTATATATTACGTTAGGAGGCGTCACAGGTCTAGATGGGTGCCACTTCTCCTTATGGAGACTGCCTACTGGTATTGGGCACCTCGTAGGGCAGGCAAGCTATCCTTGTAGTACCACCAAATGGAGATATCAACCCTACAAGAACCCTTGTAACATGACTATTAGCCCCACAAGGCACATGAATGCTCAGCTTGGCAGAGCGTTCATGTGTTATCTATGGGACAAGGGGTGAAAGTCGCTGCCATATTATTGTGCGTGCAGAACATAAGGATCACCCGAACATTATCTCCCCCGACATCATCTGATACATACACATTAGATGGTTTGTCAATCCTAACAAGATCTAAATACAAGACAGACTACTGTCAGACGAATCTGCCAGTTTGGCTGATAGTCTAATATGTATGAGGTCACTGGACAGATGATCGGGGGAGATAAAGATCCAGCATGTCTGACATCAAACTGCTGATCCTTTTGTTCTCCTTGTTATAAGCCGCCGCCTGAGATGTCTGGCAGTGGCTTTCTCATAGACAAGATGGGAGCCCTCGGCAGAGAGGGTCAAGGGAATTTTGGCCTGAGTGTTCTAGAACTGTTTTGGACACTTTAGCAGCAGCTTCCCGATCTCCACCCATGTAAGTCAGCATCAGGTCGAAATTCTTCTAAGTCCATGGGCTCCAATAGATGGGAAAGATGGCCAAGATTTCTACCGGCCTAACGATAAGGGAGGTTCAGCATTTTATTGAGTCATATGGTTAAAGAGAAAGTCAACCAAGGTGACCTTTACTAGCTGATATTAGGAACAGCACTATGGACATCTCGATAATTTATTAATTACTTTTTCTCCAGTTCTATTTCTCTACCAAGTAGCCAGCGAGTAAATGTAGCATTGAATGGTATCCATTGAAATCACAGGGATGTACACAAAATGCACTGACATTATATATCCTCCAGAGATAGAAACATGGGGTCCAGCAAACAGGGGGCCCTCCTGTAGCAACTGCGAACACTATATTATGGTTTCTAAATGTGGCATCTGAAAACCAGACTGACCCATCTAAGGAACACTGCAGATTCAGAAAATAAATGTTACCCTTCGTAGAATTAAAAGTTATAAAAGTTTCCATTATACTTTTTTTTCTATCAATTTCTGTTGGTTTAATTTTGCATCATCAACTTTCTTTTAGGCTACGGGGACTTAGGACCACGTAGAGGATTCCTGGACTGCCGCCATCTAGCTGACAACTCCAAAAAAGTTCCTTGTCAGACGTTCAAAGAGGAGGCCCAAGTTAGTAGAGGAGGACTCTACTAATAAATCAAGGCTGTGCAAAATGGACCACCCCTTAAATGTTATTTCCATACTCTTAGAGAATTAGCCCCCAAGCCAAATATTGAACTACTAGTTCCACATAATGTGTCTCAAAGAAAGATCAAAAACTAAATAAAAAATTGCCAAATGACTATCTACAACTGGAGGAATGCTGACGACGGGAGGCAGGACGTCCACCAATCCTGTGAATAAAGAGGCTCCGGCGCCCACTTAAAGGGGTTTTCCAATTTCAGAAAACCCGTTACCCTGTCCACAGTGTTTTTTTTTTTTTTTTTTAAATGTGCGCCATACCTCCTGTTGGATCTTACATTGACAGCACTGCAGCCAATGAATGGGAGCAGCAGTTCTGAGCAGCTCATGGCATCAACTTAAGCAAAGCCGCTGAGCTCACCGATATAGCGGACCACATCACGGTTCAACAAGTACAGTGCGGCCAATGGCGCTATTCTTTTCGGCAAAAATGATGGGAGCCTTAACAATGAATGAAAATAATGTCAATTCCCCTTTATCGCGACCTGGGGGGCTGTAGGGGGCACAATGAACATGTACTTGTTTCTTTAAGATGTCACTTCCATGATAATTAGATTGACATCATCCGCAATAATTGGCCTGTATGGTGGAATTTTATTTTTCACTACTTTTATTCTTCCTTAACCCTGTTTCGCCACTGTGCTTTGTAGAATTTGACATCTGAAGTGATGAATTTCTATGTAGTTGAAAAACATTCTTCTTAAATGCATGGTTGGTTACAGTATGGCTCACATCTGTTTCTCATATCCATGCAGTAGACCCCAACCCCATGCAGTAGACCCCAACCCCGTGCAGTAGAACCCAACCCCGTGCAGTAGAACCCAACCCCGTGCAGTAGAACCCAACCCCGTGCAGTAGAACCCAGCCTCATGGAGTAGACCCCATGCAGCGGAACCCAACCCCATGCAGTAGAACCCATCCTCATGCATCAGACCCCACGCCCATGCAGTAGACCCCAACTCCATGCAGTAGACCCCAACCCCATGCAGTAGACCCCAACCCCATACAGTAGAACCCAACCACATGCAGTAGAACCCAACCCCAAGCAGCAGTCCCCAACCCCATGCAGTAGAACCCAGCCTCATGGAGTAGACCCCATGCAGCAGAACCCAACCCCATGCAGTAGAACCCAACCTCATGCATCAGACCCCAACCCCATGCAGTAGACCCCAACCCCATGCAGTAGACCCCAACCCCATGCAGTAGACCCCAATCCCATGCAGTAGACCCCAACCCCATACAGTAGAACCCAACCCCATGCAGTAGAACCCAACCACATGCACTAGAACCCAACCCTATGCAGTAGACCCCAACCCCATGCAGTAGAACCCAACCCTATGCAGTAGACCCCAACCCCATGCAGTAGAACACAACCACATGCAGTAGACCCCAACCCCATGCAGTAGATCCAAACGCCATGCAGCAGAACCCAACCCCATGCAGTAGACCCCACCTATCCAATAATACAGTCCATAGATGAATCCTGTGTGGTGCACACATCAGTAACGGAATAATGGAGACTCCCTTCTGGATCAGTCAGTAAGCCGCAGAGTTGTAGGACACAAAAACATGATAAAGATCACCTTGCAGAGTACATAATACTTAACATTTATTAAACTCTTAAAATTATTGCTAAATCTGTGCACCAGGAAATACAAATACATAAGCAAAAGGAAAAAAAAGTAAAGTTTGGCAAGGACCAATGCCTATTGGCAAAAGTACTGTAAATAAGGATGCTAATCTTACTGTATGATGGTATGACAGCACTCATAAAATTCTGCTCAAATTGGTATGGATACAAATATTGAATTCCACCTCAATTGGTTGAGTACAAAGAGCACTGATAATGGTTATGGTCGTAAAAAGAACAGCGTCAAGAGGACCTTTTGTTACCACTATTCATGTGAGTACTTTCAACTTCATATTCCACCATAGACCATAATTCATTCCATTCCTATCGGTGAAAAACAGAACATAGATAGTGTTTGCCATGGCATCTCCTGACAAGGACGGTTGAGTAGGGCACCCCTGTGGTGGATGTATGGTCACCTTGTCCTATAGGAGTACCATTAACACTACGTCCCAATTAGGACCATATAGTTCCACCTCAGTCAGAGTAAGATATGGAACATGGACAGTGGTTAGATCCCATAAGGGACAGTTGGGGCCGGCACCCTACATCCCAATAAAAACCTGAAACTTACCCAATCATCCCTCCCCCCTGTCGAACATTCTAGGAGGAGGCGTCCCAAAAAAGATCAGCACCCTGAAAAGGGCATTTGTTAAAATCGCCCAATGCAAGCTCCAGAAGCCCTGTGTCCTAGGCTGGACTAGATCGCTTACAAAACCCCATTCCAACGCGTTTCATCCTATTGGAATCATCAGAACCACGAGACATCTATGAGCAAACTGAGCAGGACTAAACATGGTGCCATTCAGGAGGATGCAAGTGGGGCAAAGTGTCCCCTCCGATGCCCAATGCCCCATCAAGATCATTGCCGAAGGCACAGTCATGGCAGCAGGGGAACTTACTGAAGTCTGCTGCGTCCACCATGTTTTTATACCTATGTGTCTGGGCTTCATAGAAGAGCCATAATTTTACAATACACTGCAATGTTACAATGTAATAATAAATATAAACAAATAAATAAAAACTAAGGAAAATATTTGTAACAAATAAGTAAATATAATAATCCATATCATCCCCTCTTTTCCCAGAACTTACGGTAAATACAAAATTAATAAAATAAAATACATGACATTTTTGGTCTTGCCCTGTGTGTGTAACTGCGCAAACTAATGAGTTATCGTCACTTTTAACTAATAAGTTCAATGGCGAAAGGGAAAAAAAATAGAAATAAGAGAATTGCTGTTTTTTGGGTAACTTTGCCTCCATAACATAGAAGAAATGGAGCCCAAAATGGTAATGGTAAACCGCTATCCCCCGAAATATAAAGCTTGTGGGTGGTAAGGAGGAACAAGCGCACCCCAGGGTCCACATAAGCCTGGAGCTGGCCCCCTGTAACGTATATACAGTATATAGTGGTATCATAGACACATTTCAGCACCATGGACAGATACATTCTGCACCAGGTCTCATTATATGGGGGCCCACCAGCCAGTATGGGGGTCCTGTACAGCAGGGGTCTCCTTGTTTATTTAAAACATTATTTGCACACATTACGAGCCCCCCAGTCTATGTACAGTATAACACAGGCCCTATATGTAGTATAACATAGGCCCCTATATGCGGTATAACACATATATATGACCTGGGGACCCAACATGCCGTAGAAACCAGGGTACCTACGGTACATGCAGTATAACACCGACCCTATATTCAGTAAGATACACAGGGGCCTTTATATTCAGTAAGATACACAGGGGCCCTATATGCAGTATAATCTGGGGGGCCCTATATGCAGTATAATCTGGGGGGCCCTATATGCAGTATAATCTGGGGGGCCCTATATGCAGCAGGATACACTGGAGCCCCTATATGCAGTATAATCTGGGGGGCCCTATATGCAGTATAATCTGGGGGGCCCTATATGCAGCAGGATACACTGGAGCCCCTATATGCAGTATAATCTGGGGGGCCCTATATACAGTATAATCTGGGGGGCCCTATATGCAGCAGGATACACTGGGGCCCCTATATGCAGTATAATCTGGGGGGCCCTATATGCAGTATAATCTGGGGGGCCCTATATGCAGCAGGATACACTGGAGCCCCTATATGCAATATAATCTGGGGGGCCCTATATGCAGTATAATCTGGGGGGCCCTATATGCAGCAGGATACACTGGAGCCCCTATATGCAATATAATCTGGGGGGCCCTATATGCAGCAGGATACACTGGGGCCCCTATATGCAGTATACTCTGGGGGGCCCTATATGCAGTATAATCTGGGGGGCCCTATATGCAGCAGGATACACTGGAGCCCCTATATGCAATATAATCTGGGGGGCCCTATATGCAGCAGGATACACTGGAGCCCCTATATGCAATATAATCTGGGGGCCCTATATGCAGTATAATCTGGGGGGCCCTATATGCAGCAGGATACACTGGAGCCCCTATATGCAATATAATCTGGGGGGCCCTATATGCAGTATAATCTGGGGGGCCCTATATGCAGTATAATCTGGGGGGCCCTATACGCAGCAGGATACACTGGAGCCCCTATATGCAATATAATCTGGGGGGCCCTATATGCAGTATAATCTGGGGGGCCCTATATGCAGTATAATCTGGGGGGCCCTATATGCAGCAGGATACACTGGGGCCCCTATATGCAGTATAACACAGGAGTCCCCATATAGTGTAAGGCTATGTGCACACGATGCGGATTTGCTGCGGATCCGCAGCGGATTTTTCCGCGCAGAAACGCTGCAGATCCGCACTGTGATGTACAGTACGATGTAAATCAATGGGGTAAAAAAATTAGCTGTGCACATGGTGCGGAAAAATCAGTGCGGAAATGCTGCGGAAAAATCAGTGCATGTCACTTCTTTTGTGCGGATCTGCAGCGTTTCTGCAACCCCCCACCCCCCCCTCCCACCCCCTCCACATGTTAAAATTACACAGAAAATCCGCAGGAAATCCGCAAAAAAAACGTGCAGATTCTGCCAGGAGATGCGGTTTTTGTGCAGAAAATTCTGCACCTCTTTTCTTATGTGTGCACATAGCCTATAGCACAAGAGTCCCTATATGCAGCTGGACACACAGGGGCCCCTATAGACTGCATGCACAGGCGCCCTATACACTGCACAGGGGCCCTATACACTGCACACTCAAGGGCCCTATAGACTGCACACACAGGGGCCCCATAGACTGCACACACAGGGGCCCCATAGACTGCACACACAGGGGCCCCATAAACTGCACACACAGGGGCCCTATAGACTGCACACTCAGGGGCCCTATAGACTGCACACTCAGGGGCCCTATAGACTGCACACTCAGGGGGCCTATAGACTGCACACACAGGGGCCCTATACACTGCACACACAGGGGCCTCTATACACTGCACACACGGGGCCCTATAGACTGCACACACAGGGGCCCTATACACTGCACACACGGGGCCCCTATAGACTGCACACACAGGGACCCTATAGACTGCACACACAGGGGCCCTATAGACTGCACACACAGGGGCCATATAGACTGCACACACAGGGCCCCTATAGACTGCACACAGGGGCCTCTATACACTGCACACACAGGGGCCCTATAGGCTGCACACAGGGGCCCTATACACTGCACACACGGGGCCCCATAGACTGCACACACAGGGGCCCTATACACTGCACACATGGGGCCTCTATAGACTGCACACACAGGGGCCCTATACACTGCACACACAGGGGCCCTATACACTGCACACACAGGGCCCCTATAGACTGCACACACAGGGGCCCTATAGACTGCACACACAGGGGCCCTATAGACTGCACACACAGGGGCCCTATATACTGCACACACAGGGGCCATATAGACTGCACACACAGGGCCCCTATAGGCTGCACACAGGGCCCCTATAGACTGCACACACAGGGGCCCTATAGACTGCACACACAGGGCCCCTATAGACTGCACACACAGGGGCCCTATAGGCTGCACACACAGGGGCCCCATATACTGCACACACAGGGGCCCTATAGACTGCACACACAGGGGCCCTATAGACTGCACACACAGGGGCCCTATAGACTGCACACAGGGGCCTCTATACACTGCACACACAGGGCCCCTATAGACTGCACACAGGGGCCTCTATACACTGCACACACAGGGGCCCTATATACTGCACACACAGGGGCCATATAGACTGCACACACAGGGCCCCTATAGGCTGCACACACAGGGCCCCTATAGACTGCACACACAGGGCCCCTATAGACTGCACACACAGGGGCCCTATAGACTGCACACACAGGGGCCCTATAGACTGCACACAGGGGCCTCTATACACTGCACACACAGGGGCCCTATAGGCTGCACACAGGGGCCCTATACACTGCACACACGGGGCCCCATAGACTGCACACACAGGGGCCCCATATACTGCACACACAGGGGCCCTATAGACTGCACACACAGGGGCCCTATAGACTGCACACACAGGGGCCCTATACACTGCACACACAGGGGCCCTATAGGCTGCACACAGGGGCCCTATACACTGCACACACGGGGCCCCATAGACTGCACACACAGGGGCCCCATATACTGCACACACAGGGGCCCTATAGACTGCACACACAGGGGCCCTATAGACTGCACACACAGGGGCCCTATACACTGCACACACAGGGGCCCTATAGGCTGCACACAGGGGCCCTATACACTGCACACACAGGGGCCCCATATACTGCACACACAGGGGCCCTATAGACTGCACACACAGGGGCCCCTATAGACTGCACACACAGGGGCCCCATAGACTGCACACACAGGGGCCCTATAGATTGCACACACAGGGGCCCTATAGACTGCACACACAGGGGCCCCTATAGACTGCACACACAGGGGCCCCATAGACTGCACACACAGGGGCCCTATAGACTGCACACACAGGGGCCCTATAGATTGCACACACAGGGGCCCTATAGACTGCACACACAGGGGGCCTATAGACTGCACACACAGGGGCCCTATAGACTGCACACAGGGGCCCTATAGATTGCACACACAGGGGCCCTATAGACTGCACACACAGGGGGCCTATAGACTGCACACACAGGGGCCCTATAGATTGCACACACAGGGGCCCTATAGATTGCACACACAGGGGGCCTATAGACTGCACACACAGGGGCCCCATAGACTGCACACACAGGGGCCCTATAGACTGCACACACAGGGGCCCTATAGATTGCACACACAGGGGCCCTATAGATTGCACACACAGGGGCCCTATAGACTGCACACACAGGGGGCCTATAGACTGCACACACAGGGGCCCTATAGACTGCACACACAGGGGCCCTATAGGCTGCACACTTAGGGGCCCTATAGACTGCACACACAGGGGCCCTATAGACTGCACACACAGGGCCCCATACACTGCACACACAGGGGCCCTATACACTGCACACACAGGGGCCCTATAGACTGCACACACAGGGGCCCTATACACTGCACACAGGGGCCCTATAGACTGCACACACAGGGGCCCCTATACACTGCACACACAGGGGCCCTATACACTGCACACACAGGGCCCCTATAGACTGCACACACAGGGGCCCCATACACTGCACACACAGGGGCCCTATAGACTGCACACACAGGGCCCCTATAGACTGCACACACAGGGGCCCTATACGCTGCACACACAGGGGCCCTATACACTGCACACACAGGGGCCCTATAGACTGCACACACAGGGGCCCTATAGACTGCACACACAGGGGCCCTATAGACTGCACACACAGGGGCCCTATAGACTGCACACACAGGGGCCCTATAGACTGCACACACAGGGGCCCTATAGACTGCACACACAGGGCCCCTATAGACTGCACACACAGGGGCCCTATAGGCTGCACACACAGGGCCCCTATAGACTGCACACACAGGGGCCCCTATACACTGCACACACAGGGCCCCTATAGACTGCACACACAGGGGCCCTATACACTGCACACACAGGGGCCCTATACACTGCACACACAGGGGCCCTATACACTGCACACACAGGGGCCCTATACACTGCACACACAGGGATATCATAGGCTGCACACACAGGGGCCCCATAGGCTGCACACACAGGGGCCCTATACACTGCACACACAGGGGCCCTATACACTGCACACACAGGGGCCCTATACACTGCACACACAGGGATATCATAGGCTGCACACACAGGGGCCCTATACACTGCACACACAGGGGCCCCATAGGCTGCACACACAGGGGCCCTATAGACTGCACACACAGGGGCCCTATACACTGCACACACAGGGGCCCTATACACTGCACACACAGGGGCCCCTATACACTGCACACACAGGGGCCCTATACACTGCACACACAGGGGCCCTATAGATTGCACACACAGGGGCCCTATACACTGCACACACAGGGGCCCTATACACTGCACACACAGGAGCCCCTATACACTGCACACACAGGGGCCCCTATACACTGCACACACAGGGGCCCTATACACTGCACACACAGGGGCCCTATAGATTGCACACACAGGGGCCCTATACACTGCACACACAGGGGCCCTATACACTGCACACACAGGGGCCCTATACACTGCACACACAGGGGCCCTATACACTGCACACACAGGGGCCCTATACACTGCACACACAGGGATATCATAGGCTGCACACACAGGGGCCCCATAGGCTGCACACACAGGGGCCCTATACACTGCACACACAGGGGCCCTATACACTGCACACACAGGGGCCCTATACACTGCACACACAGGGGCCCTATACACTGCACACACAGGGGCCCTATAGATTGCACACACAGGGGCCCTATACACTGCACACACAGGGGCCCTATACACTGCACACACAGGGGCCCCTATACACTGCACACACAGGGGCCCTATACACTGCACACACAGGGGCCCTATACACTGCACACACAGGGGCCCCTATACACTGCACACACAGGGGCCCTATACACTGCACACACAGGGGCCCTATACACTGCACACACAGGGGCCCTATACACTGCACACACAGGGGCCCTATACACTGCACACACAGGGATATCATAGGCTGCACACACAGGGGCCCCATAGGCTGCACACACAGGGGCCCTATACACTGCACACACAGGGGCCCTATACACTGCACACACAGGGGCCCTATACACTGCACACACAGGGATATCATAGGCTGCACACACAGGGGCCCTATACACTGCACACACAGGGGCCCCATAGGCTGCACACACAGGGGCCCTATAGACTGCACACACAGGGGCCCTATACACTGCACACACAGGGGCCCTATACACTGCACACACAGGGGCCCCTATACACTGCACACACAGGGGCCCTATACACTGCACACACAGGGGCCCTATAGATTGCACACACAGGGGCCCTATACACTGCACACACAGGGGCCCTATACACTGCACACACAGGAGCCCCTATACACTGCACACACAGGGGCCCCTATACACTGCACACACAGGGGCCCTATACACTGCACACACAGGGGCCCTATAGATTGCACACACAGGGGCCCTATACACTGCACACACAGGGGCCCTATACACTGCACACACAGGGGCCCTATACACTGCACACACAGGGGCCCTATACACTGCACACACAGGGGCCCTATACACTGCACACACAGGGATATCATAGGCTGCACACACAGGGGCCCCATAGGCTGCACACACAGGGGCCCTATACACTGCACACACAGGGGCCCTATACACTGCACACACAGGGGCCCTATACACTGCACACACAGGGGCCCTATACACTGCACACACAGGGGCCCTATAGATTGCACACACAGGGGCCCTATACACTGCACACACAGGGGCCCTATACACTGCACACACAGGGGCCCCTATACACTGCACACACAGGGGCCCTATACACTGCACACACAGGGGCCCTATACACTGCACACACAGGGGCCCCTATACACTGCACACACAGGGGCCCTATACACTGCACACACAGGGGCCCTATACACTGCACACACAGGGGCCCTATACACTGCACACACAGGGATATCATAGGCTGCACACACAGGGGCCCTATACACTGCACACACAGGGGCCCCATAGGCTGCACACACAGGGGCCCTATAGACTGCACACACAGGGGCCCTATACACTGCACACACAGGGGCCCTATACACTGCACACACAGGGGCCCCTATACACTGCACACACAGGGGCCCTATACACTGCACACACAGGGGCCCTATAGATTGCACACACAGGGGCCCTATACACTGCACACACAGGGGCCCTATACACTGCACACACAGGGGCCCTATAGACTGCACACACAGGGGCCCTATATACTGCACACACAGGGGCCCTATAGACTGCACACACAGGGGCCCTATATACTGCACACACAGGGGCCCTATACACTGCACACACAGGGGCCCCTATACACTGCACACACAGGGGCCCTATACACTGCACACACAGGGGCCCTATAGACTGCACACACAGGGGCCCTATAGACTGCACACACAGGGGCCCTATAGACTGCACACACAGGGCCCTATATACTGCACACACAGGGGCCCTATATACTGCACACACAGGGGCCCTATATACTGCACACACAGGCCCCTATACACTGCACACACCGGTCCCCTACATGCAGAGTGCCCCGTGGCCGCGGACTCACCAGTCGGTGTGGGGCTCGTCTATGACCAGCAGGACTCGGGACTTCTTCCCGGGGACCCCCGCACTCTGCTCCCCCAGTCCGGCCGAGGCCGCCGTCTGCTTGACCGCGTTGGTGATGGAGGAGAAGAAGCCCCCGGCCACCTGTGCCCCGCTCTGCTTGCTCCGGTCCGGCGCGGTGGGCGGCGGGGGCTGCGGGGGCTCCGGGCGCTGCAGGTCGGTCATGTAGCCATTGGGCAGGTTGGCGATGAAGCTGCTGTCCGACAGCCGGCGCCGGAGGAAGTTCATGGCGGAGCGGTGACTGAGCAGGGACGTGCCCGGTGCTGGCAGCAAGAACACCGCCGCTCTCCCGGGGCTGGGAGCTGTCAGAGCCGGGGAGGAGGAGCTGCTGGTCCGCAATGACCACAACCTGCGACCCCCCACACCCCGGACCGTGCCGGAGCTGCAGCAGAGGACGAGGCAGCAGCCAGATGTGTGCGGTGCAGAGGAGGGAGCCGGCGGGGAGGCTCCGTGTATGGGAGGAGGGCGATGGGTGTGCACCGATGGATGGCAGTGAGGAGGAGGAAGAGCAGCTCCCTATGTACCAGTGACTGAGAGCAGGGGGCATAGTGTGTGGTGTATGGGGGTATAGTGTGTGGTGTATAGGGGTATAGTGTGTGGTGTATAGGGGTATAGTGTGTGTGCTGTATAGGGGGTATAGTGTGTGGTGTATAGGGGGTATAGTGTGTGTGCTGTATAGGGGTATAGTGTGTGGTGTATAGGGGGTATAGTGTGTGGTGTATAGGGGGTATAGTGTGTGTGGTGTATAGGGGGCATAGTGTGTGGTGTATAGGGGGTATAGTGTGTGGTGTATAATGGTATAGTGTGTGTGGTGTATGGGGGTATAGTGTGTGGTGTATAGGGGTATAGTGTGTGGTGTATAGGGGTATAGTGTGTGTGCTGTATAGGGGGTATAGTGTGTGGTGTATAGGGGGTATAGTGTGTGTGCTGTATAGGGGTATAGTGTGTGGTGTATAGGGGGTATAGTGTGTGGTGTATAGGGGGTATAGTGTGTGTGGTGTATAGGGGGCATAGTGTGTGGTGTATAGGGGGTATAGTGTGTGGTGTATAATGGTATAGTGTGTGTGGTGTATGGGGGTATAGTGTGTGGTGTATAGGGGCATAGTGTGTGTGCTGTATAGGGGGTATAGTGTGTGGTGTATAGGGGTATAGTGTGTGGTGTATAGGGGTATAGTGTGTGTGGTGTATGGGGGTATAGTGTGTGGTGTATAGGGGCATAGTGTGTGTGCTGTATAGGGGGTATAGTGTGTGGTGTATAGGGGTATAGTGTGTGGTGTATAGGGGGCATAGTGTGTGGTGTATAGGGGGCATAGTATGTGTGCTGTATAGGGGGTATAGTGTGTGGTGTATAGGGTTATAGTGTGTGGTGTATAGGGGGCATAGTGTGTGTGCTGTATAGGGGTATAGTGTGTGTGGTGTACAGGGGCATAGTGTGTGTGGTGTATAAGGGGTATAGTGTGTGGTGTATAGGGGGCATAGTGTGTGTGCTGTATAGGGGGTATAGTGTGTGTGGTGTACAGGGGCATAGTGTGTGTGGTGTATAAGGGGTATAGTGTGTGGTGTATAAGGGGTATAGTGTGTAGTGTATAGGGGTATAGTGTGTGTGGTGTATAGGGGTATAGTGTGAGGTGTATAAGGGGTATAGTGTGTGTGGTGTACAGGGGGTATAGTGTGTGTGTGTGGTGTACAGGGGGTATAGTGTGTGTGGTGTATAGGGGGTATAGTGTGTGGTGTATAGGGGTATAGTGTGTGTGGTGTACAGGGGGTAAAGTGTGTGTGGTGTACAGGGGGTAAAGTGTGTGTGGTGTATAGGGGTATAGTGTGTGTGGTGTATAGGGGGTATAGTGTGTAGTGTATAGGGGTATAGTGTGTGGTGTACAGGGGGTATAGTGTGTGTGGTGTATAGGGGTATAGTGTGTGGTGTATGGGGGTATAGTGTGTGTGGTGTATAGGGGTATAGTGTGTGGTGTATAGGGGTATAGTGTGTGTGGTGTATAGGGGTATAGTGTGTGGTGTATAGGGGTATAGTGTGTGTGGTGTATAAGGGGTACAGTGTGTGGTGTATAGGGGTATATTGTGTGGTGTATGGGGGTATAGTGTGTGTGGTGTATAGGGGTATAGTGTGAGGTGTATAGGGGTATAGTGTGTGGTGTATGGGGGTATAGTGTGTGTGGTGTATAGGGGTATAGTGTGTGGTGTATAGGGGGTATAGTGTGTGTGGTGTATAGGGGTATAATGTGTGTGGTGTATAAGGGGTACAGTGTGCAGTGTATAGGGGTATAGTGTGTGGTGTATAGTGTGTGTGGTGTATAAGGGGTATAGTGTGTGTGGTGTATAAGGGGTATAGTGTGTGGTGTATAGTGTGTGTGGTGTATAAGGGGTATAGTGTGTGGTGTATAGGGGTATAGTGTGTGTGCTGTATAGGGGTTATAGTGTGGTGTATAGGGGTATAGTGTGTGGTGTATAGGGGGTATAGTGTGTGGTGTATAGGGGCATAGTGTGTGTGCTGTATAGGGGGTATAGTGTGTGGTGTATAGGGGGCATAGTGTGTGTGCTGTATAGGGGGTATAGTGTGTAGTGTATAGGGGGTATAGTGTGTGTGGTGTATAAGGGGTATAGTGTGTAGTGTATAGGGGTATAGTGTGAGGTGTATAAGGGGTATAGTGTGTGTGGTGTACAGGGGGTATAGTGTGTGTGTGTGGTGTACAGGGGGTATAGTGTGTGTGGTGTATAGGGGGTATAGTGTGTGGTGTATAGGGGTATAGTGTGTGTGGTGTACAGGGGGTAAAGTGTGTGTGGTGTATAGGGGTATAGTGTGTGTGGTGTATAGGGGGTATAGTGTGTAGTGTATAGTGTGTGTGGTGTACAGGGGGTATAGTGTGTGTGGTGTATAGGGGTATAGTGTGTGGTGTATGGGGGTATAGTGTGTGTGGTGTATAGGGGTATAGTGTGTGGTGTATAGGGGTATAGTGTGTGTGGTGTATAGGGGTATAGTGTGTGGTGTATATGGGGTATAGTGTGTGGTGTATAGGGGTATAGTGTGTGTGGTGTATAAGGGGTACAGTGTGTGGTGTATAGGGGTATATTGTGTGGTGTATGGGGGTATAGTGTGTGTGGTGTATAGGGGTATAGTGTGAGGTGTATAGGGGTATAGTGTGTGGTGTATGGGGGTATAGTGTGTGTGGTGTATAGGGGTATAGTGTGTGGTGTATAGGGGGTATAGTGTGTGTGGTGTATAGGGGTATAATATGTGTGGTGTATAAGGGGTACAGTGTGTAGTGTATAGGGGTATAGTGTGTGGTGTATAGTGTGTGTGGTGTATAAGGGGTATAGTGTGTGGTGTATAGTGTGTGTGGTGTATAAGGGGTATAGTGTGTGTGGTGTATAGGGGGTATAGTGTGTGTGGTGTATAAGGGGTATAGTGTGTGGTGTATAGGGGTATAGTGTGTGTGCTGTATAGGGGGTATAGTGTGGTGTATAGGGGTATAGTGTGTGGTGTATAGGGGGTATAGTATGTGATGTATAGGGGCATAGTGTGTGTGCTGTATAGGGGGTATAGTGTGTGGTGTATAGGGGGCATAGTGTGTGTGCTGTATAGGGGGTATAGTGTGTGTTGTGTACAGGGGCATAGTGTGTGTGGTGTATAAGGGGTATAGTGTATGGTGTATAGGGGTATAGTGTGTGGTGTATAGGGGGCATAGTGTGTGTGCTGTATAGGAGGTATAGTGTGTGTGGTGTACAGGGGCATAGTGTGTGTGGGGTATAGTGTGTGGTGTATAGGGGTATAGTGTGTGTGGTGTATAAGGGGTATAGTGTGTGGTGTACAGGGGTATAGTGTGTGTAGTGTATAGGGGGTATAGTGTGTGTGGTGTATAAGGGGGTATAGTGTGTAGTGTATAGGGGGTATAGTGTGTAGTGTATAGGGGGTATAGTGTGTGTGGTGTATAAGGGGTACAGTGTGTAGTGTATATGGGGTATAGTGTGTGTGGTGCATAAGGGGTACAGTGTGTAGTGTATAGGGGGTATAGTGTGTGTGGTGTATGTGGTGTATAGGGGGTATAGTGTGTGTGGTGTATAGGGGGTATAGTGTGTGGTGTATAAGGGGTATAGTGTGTGGTGTATAGGGGTATATTGTGTGTGGTGTACAGGGGGTATAGTGTGTGTGGTGTATAGTGTGTGGTGTATAAGGGGTATAGTGTGTAGTGTATAGGGGTATAGTGTGTGGTGTATAGGGGTATAGTGTGTGTGGTGTACAGGGGGTATAGTGTGTGTGGTGTACAGGGGGTATAGTGTGTGTGGTGTATAGGGGTATAGTGTGTGTGGTGTATAGGGGGTATAGTGTGTAGTGTATAGGGGTATAGTGTGTGTGGTGTACAGGGGGTATAGTGTGTGTGGTGTATAGGGGTATAGTGTGTGGTGTATGGGGGTATAGTGTGTGTGGTGTATAGGGGTATAGTGTGTGTGGTGTATAGGGGGTATAGTGTGTGTGGTGTATAGGGGGTATAGTGTGTGGTGTATAGGGGTATAGTGTGTGTGGTGTATAGGGGATATAGTGTGTGGTGTATAGGGGTATAGTGTGTGTGGTGTATAAGGGGTACAGTGTGTGGTGTATAGGGGTATAGTGTGTGGTGTATGGGGGTATAGTGTGTGTGGTGTATAGGGGTATAGTGTGTAGTGTATGGGGGTATAGTGTGTGTGGTGTATAGGGGTATAGTGTGTGTGGTGTATAGGGGGTATAGTGTGTGTGGTGTATAGGGGTATAATGTGTGTGGTGTATAAGGGGTACAGTGTGTAGTGTACAGGGGTATAGTGTGTGGTGTATAGTGTGTGTGGTGTATAAGGGGTATAGTGTGTGTGGTGTATAGGGGGTATAGTGTGTAGTGTATAGGGGTATAGTGTGTGTGGTGTACAGGGGGTATAGTGTGTGTGGTGTATAGGGGTATAGTGTGTGGTGTATGGGGGTATAGTGTGTGTGGTGTATAGGGGTATAGTGTGTGTGGTGTATAGGGGGTATAGTGTGTGTGGTGTATAGGGGGTATAGTGTGTGGTGTATAGGGGTATAGTGTGTGTGGTGTATAGGGGGTATAGTGTGTGGTGTATAGGGGTATAGTGTGTGTGGTGTATAAGGGGTACAGTGTGTGGTGTATAGGGGTATAGTGTGTGGTGTATGGGGGTATAGTGTGTGTGGGGTATAGTGTGTGGTGTATGGGGGTATAGTGTGTGTGGTGTATAGGGGTATAGTGTGTGTGGTGTATAGGGGGTATAGTGTGTGTGGTGTATAGGGGTATAATGTGTGTGGTGTATAAGGGGTACAGTGTGTAGTGTACAGGGGTATAGTGTGTGGTGTATAGTGTGTGTGGTGTATAAGGGGTATAGTGTGTGTGGTGTATAGGGGGTATAGTGTGTGTGGTGTATAAGGGGTATAGTGTGTGTGGTGTATAGGGGGTATAGTTTGTGTGGTGTATTATGGGTACAGTGTGTAGTGTATAGGGGGTATAGTGTGTGTGGTGTATAAGGGGTATAGTGTGTGTGGTGTATAGGGGGTGTAGTCTGTGTGGTGTATAGGGGGTATAGTGTGTGTGGTGTATAGGGGTATAATGTATTTGTTGTTTAGGGGTATAGTGTGTGTGGTGTATAGGGGGTATAGTGTGTAATGTATAGGGGGTATAGTGTGTGTGCTGTACAGGGGGTATAGTGTGTGATGTATAGGGGTACAGTGTGTGGGGTATAGTGGGTATATGGGGTATAGTGTGTGTGTTGTATAGGAGGTATAGTGTGTAATGTATAGGGGTATAGTGCATGTGGTTTATAGGGGTAAAGTGTGTGGGGTATAGTGGGTATATGGGTTATAGTGTGTGTGGTGTTTAGGGGTATTGTATGTGTGGTGTATAGTGTGTGTGGTGTATAGGGGTATAGTGTGTGTGGTGTATAGAGGGTATAGTGTGTGTGGTGTATAGGAGTATAGTGTGTGTGGTGTATAGGGGTATAGTGTGTGTGGTGTATAGAGGGTATATTGTGTGTGGTGTATAGAGGGTATAGTGTGTGTGGTGTATAGGGGTATAGTGTGTGTGGTGTATAGAGGGTATAGTGTGTGTGGTGTATAAGGGTTTACTGTGTTATATAGGGGTATAGTCTGTGTGGTGTGTAGAGGGTATAGTGTGTGTGGTGTATAGGGGTATAGTGTGTGTGGTGTATAGGGGTATAGTGTGTGTGGTGTATAAGGGTTTACTGTGTTATATAGGGGTATAGTCTGTGTGGTGTATAGGGTTATAGTGTGTGTGGTGTATAGGGGTTTACTGTGTTGTATAGGGGTATAGTCTGTGTGGTGTAGAGGGGTGCAGTGTGTGTGCGTTCCCAGCTTCTATTCACACTCAGCTTGCAACCACTAGATCGAGCTCAGTGCACAGAAGTCAGTGCAGTCTCTCTAGATGTGTATGTAGTTTGTTCTAAATAATAATGTATTTAGAAGCATTATTTTATTTGGGCCGAATTCCAAAATATTATATTTTACCTTGTGAGGTGGATTCTCAAAGCCCTCGGTCTAGAACAGTGGTTGATATACAGCAAGGTGAAAAGGTTGGTGCAGCAGCAGTAAGGGGTGGACGGCAACTGGAGGAGTACAATAGTAGACCACAGGGTAGCTGGAGACTTGGAATAGGGAGACTGATGAGGCAGAGTTGAATAAACCACACACCAGAAAAGATAGTGTCGCCTAGTTAGGTAGATACTCTAAGCTGTAGCTCAGGGTGAGTAGCACGGACCAAAGGTGATGGAACAATGAAGCTGGTATTGCTGGGTGGCAAGGTCCAGGACAGCGTAGTACGCAGAATGGCAGACAGCAACAGATAAAGCAGAGCCAGGTATGTGGAAACACACAGGAACAGTAGATATATAGGAATCTGATATCTTCCAGCAGGGATGCAGCTAATCACATGGATAACAGAGAAGTATATGCAGCCTAGTATTTTCCAGCAGTGATAAGTTAATAGCAGGATAGTAGTGACATAATTGGAACTGTTTTCTTGCTTGGAGAAGTGTGAATACACACAGGCATAATGGATAAATTGACAGTCTGTTAAGCAGTTATGGTTTATAGCACAGATGCAAACAGGAATTTTCAGCAAAGAAATGGTTAACCACAGGTGAGCAGTGAAGTAATGGGAACTGTTTACTAGTAGCAAACTAGAAATTATCTTGCTGTGATGTGTTACCTTGATTGCAGTGACTGAGGTGTGAACACCACTGAGAACAATTGGTAATATGGAATATGGAAATTTGGTTAGCAGAGATGGGTGCGGGCTACAACTAGATAAACTGGGCTGGGCTTTGAAATAAATGCTGGTGGCTGACTGTAAGGCCGGCCTCACACTCAGCGTATAAAAATACGGTCCGTTATTTACAGCCGTAATACGCAGAAAAGTCCCCAAAATAGTGATCCGTATGTCATCCGTAGGCAGGGTATGTCAGCGTATTTTGCGCATGGCATCCGCCATATGTAATCAGTATGGCATCCGTACTGCGAGATTTTCTCGCAGGCTTGCAAAACCGACATACGGACATACAATGGATCCATGTGCTCAAAAAATCGTAAAAACATATATACTGTCATATATATATATATATATATATATATATATATATATATATCAGTGGGACACATATATATGTCCTCATATGGATGTCCTCATATGAACTCGAGCCTGGGAACTTTTCAGAATATTTTCCCAGGCTCGAGTTCATATGAGGACATCCAGCAGAGGGCGCATCACCGCAACTCGAGGTAACTACAGGTCATTGACCTACATTCCATTCATTCCCCCGGTTTTACAGCCAGGAGCACAGCTGCATTAGCAGAGCTTCTGCTTGTAAAATTAGTTAACCCCTTCAGATGGATTTACATCGTTGGACGTGACAGAACGACGGAAGGTATGGGATATTGTTGTTTTTTTATTTTACCTTTTTACAGAACGAGGGTCTTCAGGTGGATTACCAGTATAATAAAATATTACAAAAACCTGTGTATTTATTTCATTAAAAGACTTTGCAATAATGTGTGTGTGTTTTTTAACCATTTCATACTATTGGATTAATAATGGATAGGTGTCATAATTGACGCCTCTCCATTATTAATCTGGCTTAATGTCACCTTACAATAGCAAGGTGACATTAACCCTTCATTACCCCATATCCCACTGCTACACGGGAATGGGAAGAGAGTGGCTAAGTGCCAGAATAGGCCAATCTTCCAGATGTGCCTTTTCTGGGGTGGCTGGGGGCAGGTGTTTTTAGCCGGGGGGGGCAATAACCATGGACCCTCTCCAGGCTATTAATATCTGCCCTCAGTCACTGGCTTTACCATTCTGGCGGAGAAAATTGCGCAGGAGCCCACGCCAATTTTTTCCGCGATTTAACCCTTTAACAGCTAGAGCGCCCAAATTTTGCATAGACACACTACTAACAGTAGTGTGGAATATGCAAAAAAAAGGGGGATATGAGATGGTTTACTGTATATAAACCATGTCTCATATCATGTCAGGTTTGTGAAGGAGATAGCAAAAGCCGGCAATTGGATTACCGGCTTTTAAGCTATCCAGCGCTGGATGAAATATTAATATATATACATATATGTGTCTACTGACATATATATATATATATACCCCCTATACTATGTGTAGACAATTATTTTATCTATTCTATTCTAACCTGTCAGTGTGATTTTACTGTACACCGCACTGAATTACCGGCTTTTCGCTAGAACACCGCTGCATATTTCTCGCAAGTCACACTGTTGGTCTGTGTGTAATCCGTAGTTTTCTCACCCCCATAGACTTTCATTGGCGTATTTTTTGCGCAATACGGTGACAAACGCAGCATGCTGCGTTTTTCTACGGCCGTAAAAGACCGTATAATACATATAATACAGATCAGTAAAATACGGCTGATAGGAGCTGGGGCATAGAGAAGCATTGTACCGTATGCAATCCGTATTTTCAGCACCTCTCTTACGTCCGTAAAACACGGTAGTGTGTGGCCGGCCTTAGGAGTAGGAGATAATAAGGTACCTGGACGAAGCTTGAGTCAACTGAAAGATAAGTCCTGACCTGCAGATGGTTGCAGAAAGCAAAGCTATCTCAACACTCAGACAGAGCATGGCTGCCAGGGTCGGCCTTAAAAGGCCTTGGATGATGATGTCAGAGGGGTTTTCCGGGTTTCTACAGTATGGCATGGACTAACACAAAGGGAATCAGCCAAAGGGGAAGGAAAGAAGGCCTGGCGCTTCAGCCAGAACTGAGGAGTTATAGTAGAACAGTAAATCAGACTTACAGTGGGGCAAAAAAGTATTTAGTCAGTCAGCAATAGTGCAAGTTCCACCACTTAAAAAGATGAGAGGCGTCTGTAATTTACATCATAGGTAGACCTCAACTATGGGAGACAAACTGAGGAAAAAAAAAACAGAAAATCACATTGTCTGTTTTTTTATCATTTTTTTTGCATTTTATGATGGAAAATAAGTATTTGGTCAGAAACAAACAATCAAGATTTCTGGCTCTCACAGACCTGTAACTTCTTCTTTAAGAGTCTCCTCTTTCCTCCACTCATTACCTGTAGTAATGGCACCTGTTTAAACTTGTTATCAGTATAAAAAGACACCTGTGCACACCCTCAAACAGTCTGACTCCAAACTCCACTATGGTGAAGACCAAAGAGCTGTCAAAGGACACCAGAAACAAAATTGTAGCCCTGCACCAGGCTGGGAAGACTGAATCTGCAATAGCCAACCAGCTTGGAGTGAAGAAATCAACAGTGGGAGCAATAATTAGAAAATGGAAGACATACAAGACCACTGATAATCTCCCTCGATCTGGGGCTCCACGCAAAATCCCACCCCGTGGGGTCAGAATGATCACAAGAACGGTGAGCAAAAATCCCAGAACCACGCGGGGGGACCTAGTGAATGAACTGCAGAGAGCTGGGACCAATGTAACAAGGCCTACCATAAGTAACACACTACGCCACCATGGACTCAGATCCTGCAGTGCCAGACGTGTCCCACTGCTTAAGCCAGTACATGTCCGGGCCCATCTGAAGTTTGCTAGAGAGCATTTGGATGATCCAGAGGAGTTTTGGGAGAATGTCCTATGGTCTGATGAAACCAAACTGGAACTGTTTGGTAGAAACACAACTTTTCGTGTTTGGAGGAAAAAGAATACTGAGTTGCATCCATCAAACACCATACCTACTGTAAAGCATGGTGGTGGAAACATCATGCTTTGGGGCTGTTTCTCTGCAAAGGGGCAGGGACGACTGATCCGGGTACATGAAAGAATGAATGGGGCCATGTATCATGAGATTTTGAGTGCAAACCTCCTTCCATCAGCAAGGGCATTGAAGATGAAACGTGGCTGGGTCTTTCAACATGACAGTGATCCAAAGCACACCGCCAGGGCAACGAAGGAGTGGCTTCGTAAGAAGCATTTCAAGGTCCTGGAGTGGCCTAGCCAGTCTCCAGATCTCAACCCTATAGAAAACCTTTGGAGGGAGTTGAAAGTCCGTGTTGCCAAGCGAAAAGCCAAAAACATCACTGCTCTAGAGGAGATCTGCATGGAGGAATGGGCCAACATACCAACAACAGTGTGTGGCAACCTTGTGAAGACTTACAGAAAACGTTTGACCTCTGTCATTGCCAACAAAGGATATATTACAAAGTATTGAGATGAAATTTTGTTTCTGACCAAATACTTATTTTCCACCATAATATGCAAATAAAATGTTAAAAAAACAGACAATGTGATTTTCTGGATTTTTTTTTTCTCAGTTTGTCTCCCATAGTTGAGGTCTACCTATGATGTAAATTACAGACGCCTCTCATCTTTTTAAGTGGTGGAACTTGCACTATTGCTGACTGACTAAATACTTTTTTGCCCCACTGTATGTCTCATGGGCCAAAGCCTACAAATGTAACCCCATTCTTTTACATGACCACATAAGGGCTAGATTTTGTGAGACGATGAGAATGAGAAAGGTAGATAGAAGAGAAAGAGAGGACAATATGCATACTGTAGATAGATAGATGATAAATAAAATTATTTATTAGCTTTTTTTGTTATTTTACCCATACAATGCTGAATAAGATACCTCCATAGAATGGAATACATACAGGAAGTATTATGTATATTCTGTGCTCGGTACCAGCTGATAGCGTTCTGTGAAATTATTCTGCACTATCCCTAGGGAGTTGTATTTTCCTTTAAACGCTGACTATAAAACCCAAGCAGGGAATAGACGGTGTATTTTCTTCAGGTATCTTGGTAACACCTCCCTTATTGACCTTTCCATCTGTTTCCATCGAAACAAGTAACTCACGTCTCCATGAACTGAACACACAAAGATGAACCTGAATCCTGAGATTAATGCCAGGTGGCTGCGTTTAAAGCCAATAGAATACCAAGGAACTTAGAAGAAAAATGTGAAAGTCAAAATGTAAGTTCTCCAACTTTGCACTGGAATCCTGGGTTGAAATCCCACCAAGGACAACATCTGCAAGGAGTTTGTATGTTCTCTCCGTGATTGCGTGGGTTTCCTCCGGGTTCTCTGATTTCCTCCCACACTCCAAAGACATACTGATAGGGAATTTGAGTGAGGGAGTTTGAGCCCCAATGGGGACAGTCATGGTGATATCTGTAAAACAAATAAGCAAGCATAATAAATTGATCAGTATTTCAGGCATAATGTATATTGATAATTTAGAATTAAAGGTTTTTTGGATGGGTAAAATTTCCATTAGTGGTTCTGCGGGTTCAGCCTTTTTTTGTTCACTTCAGCATAGGTTGTCTGCAGCTTGTAGAAGGGATTCAACGTGATGTCTCATAGAAGATCCAGGTGATCAGAACTCAAACTTTGCGCATAGTCTACAAAAATCTGAGATTTTCTTTAGATTTTCCACTGCTCATACAATCTTTAAAGGGGTTGTTCAGGACTTTTATATTGATGGGCTATCCTTAGGATAGATTATCAATATCTGATTGGTGGCTGTTCCCCATGCCAGCAGTGGTAGCCTGAAGTGCTTAATTGCAGAGCTGCACAACACAGGTTCGTCAACTCTTTAGTCACCACATCCGGTACTACATATCTGCCCCTATTCAAATTAATAGTGGGCGGACATGCGGTATCCAGCCGCGGCCAGTACATAGTCAGTGGAGCTGTGCAGCTCCGCAAATGAGCACATCCGACCACCGCTGGCACCAGGAACAGCTGTTCGGCTGGGGTGCCGGTGGTCGCACCACATTCTCCGTATAGTCTTATCTCAATTCGGTAACAAGTAGATCTCTAGACCTTCCCAAATAATAATGATAGATTTCCAAATCTCTAAAGGGCCCTATGCACAGCAGACTACGATTTGACAAACCCTCCATTATTGGTGGGGTTAGCTGAAGGCCTAATGTGTATGAAGTCCTCTTGACTCTACCCCAGGAGATGATGAGGGGGGAGAGAAGGATCCAACATATTAGTTTACCGATGCTTACCGATGTTTACCGATGGAATTGCTTGCCTGAGGAGGTGGTGATGGCGAACTCAGTCGAGGGGTTCAAGAGAGGCCTGGATGTCTTCCTGGAGCAGAACAATATTGTATCATACAATTATTAGGTTCTGTAGAAGGACGTAGATCTGGGGATTTATTATGATGGAATATAGGCTGAACTGGATGGACAAATGTCTTTTTTCGGCCTTACTAACTATGTTACTATGTTACTATGATGCCAATCCTTTTGTTTTCCGCAAGACAAGCCATTGCCAGAGGAGTCTGCCATAGAGAACACACGAGCCCTCAGCATTCTTCCAATCCTATGGCCCAACCTCATGTTCCTTTCTATGGCCCAGACTCAGCACAATAGTTCAATGTTCCTATCCGGCTGGCCCACTATTCCTACACCTCGCTTCCAAGACCCAGCCTTGTCCAAGTCCCACTTCTTTGCTCTCTCTTAGCGACCCTTGGTCTCTTTGGCTCTATACTTACCTGACTCTTCCTCCTCCTCTCCTTCACAATTTTAGATGGCACTAGGATGTTCCTCCCTTTATGTTGTATCTTTTTCTATTCTACTACAGTGTCCCTTGACTCCTTGTCCGATCACCACTATACAGTAATCCACTGATTTCTTTTAGCTACTTCTGCTGTTGCTGACTCTTTCACACCTAGTCTTTGTAATCCTCAGGCTATGTTCACACGTTGCTTTTTTTTGCATTTTTTTTATGCTTTTTTTAATACAAATTTATACCTGCATTTCACAGTACCGGCAAAGTCTATGAGATTTCAGAAATCTCATGCACACAGCTTGTTTTTTTTGTCCTCAGTATTTTGTGCAAAACAGCATGTCACTTCTTTCAGCGTTTTTTAACCATTGGGTGATGAAAAAAATGCTGCAAATATGCAGGTATCAGTTTTTGCTGCGTTTTTTTATGCTAAAACCTGATGAAGTAGAATCAGATTGGGTTTTTTTTGTACTAAAGTTTATCAGCATGCACAAGAAAAAAATGTACCCTGACAAAAACCCTACAAAAAAAACGCAACAAAAACCAAGCAAAGAGAACAGGTTTTGCCTTAGAAAAAAAAATGCATCAAAAATGCAACGTGTGAACATAACCTTACTGTCATCTTCATTTTATTAAATAAATTCCTCTTGTACTTCAAACTAACATATAACTCTCTTCTACCTAGATATTTAAAACCATTGATGTCTTTAGATGGATCTGGTTTCTCTGTCACTCCTAACCATTAGCCCATTTGCTTTAAGAAGATGAACTTTAAAATATTTGAGAGATTTACGTCAGATAGTGATGTAGGGATCTAATCTAGGAGTCTAATATTGGGGTAAACTGTTGAAGTCTGGTATGGGGGTAAAAAATTAGTTTAGGGGTCTGATCTGAGGTCTAAAATATAACTATTGATCTGATCTGGGGGTTGAAGTTATGTAGAGCTCTGGGCGGGGTGTCAAATTATTTTAGGGGTTAGGATCTAAAATGTATTTAGGAGATTTGGTCTACAGCAGTGTTCCCCAAGTCCAATCCTCAAGAGCCACCAACAGGTCATGTTTTCAGGATTTCCTTAGTATTGCACAGGTGATAATTGCATCACCTGGACATACAAGTATTCAATGGCCTGGGCAATACTAAGGAAATCCTCAAAACATGACCTGTTGGTGGCTCTTGAGGACCGGAGTTGGGGAACACTTGTCTACAGTATTAAGTAGTGTTGTGGTTTGGTAAAGGGTCAGAAAATAATGTAGGTATTTGATCTGTAGTTTGGAGATTTATAAGAGTCTACATTTATTAAAGGCATATTCTGACCATGTATAAGACCATAATCACACAAGTTCAGCTTGTGCCAACGTTATCAAAGGAGCCTAACTACATTGTAAGGCAAAAATCATAGTCCATTATACAAGCCAAGGTCGAAACCAGAAAATCAATCCAAAGAACAGCTAAACAATATGATGATGCTTGCATACTGCAGATTACTGTAGGACTAGATCTTCCTGCAGCAAAATTATATTCTCCCATTGTATTCTCGCTCTCTCTCTGATAAGATTACATCTCGTGTAAAAGTGTAGCACACAAAGGCTCCTTCATAACTCACAAAGAACCTGTGCATGTCTACCAAAGATATAAGCAACATAGCTTAGAGGATCATAATGCTGTTGTCACAACTCTGTTGTCAAGTTCCCCAGATCCAGGGACTCCTTCCCTGTCCCTAACGCTAGGGATGCCCTAGCTCGTCCTGATCTCCGTATTACTTCTGATGGTGAAGACACTGGGGCCACATACCTTGCCTTAACTCCTGAATCCGCCCTCAGTCTGTACCCTTCCCCCACCCAGGGAAGACGGGAGTAATAGTATACCATAGTACACCAACCAGACTAACAAGGTAACACGAACAGGGGTAACGAAAAATACTAATCATACAAATTTACTCACACATACAACAAAGGAATGCCCCGGGGAGTGGAGGATAGGGTTAAACCAAAGTAGGAGGAGAAAGGGAATGATCACACACACACCAACCTAGCAACAGTCACAGATAAATCCACCAAACACCTTCACTAATAATAACCACCATCAACCTCAAGCCATGCAGCAAAAGCTAACTCTGGCAATGAGTGCAAGCCAGGGACCAGATTATATAGGAGAGGGTAGTGGCAAACAGTGAACAGCTTAGAGCCTTAATGCAGGAAAGCTTCCAAGAGCTCTCAACTGAGCAGATTAACCCCTGCACTGCTAAAAAAAAAAAAATTACACCGTTTAATATGAAGGTGAAGTGCTTCTAATCAGTGCAGTAGTAGGAGAAATCAGATGCTGTGGTTTTCTGGCTCCTCTCTGTCACGGTAAACCCATGACAGTTGTCTTGCAGTCAACATTAATGTGAAGTGGTGGGGCATAAGGTGTTGGGTCGTGACCGATCTTAAATTGATGACCTATCTTGAGGAAAAGGCATCAATATCAAAGTATTGGATAACCTCTTTAAAACGTCAATTGTATGACCATGGATCTTGACAATTACACACGGCAACTGATTTCTGTACTTCCCACACTGTTTGTTAATCCATCTGACCTCCTTTTCTTGCATTTCCAGTTCTCTGCTTTGATATCTGGACTTACGGTCTGACGGATCATACACAATGTCTGCACTCGCCGAGTTCTATAAAGTCCATCCGTATATGGAGAATCTGCTGTATAAAAAGGAAAGTTGGAGTAAAAATCAGCATCTATTTTAGCAAAGCAACTGTTATGACAGATGACATTTAGAAAGTAATTAGTTTACATCAGTAGAACATGGAGTAATTGGCTGTTGCAACATTATTTTATTAAGATAGCAAATTTAATAGGACATCTCTGACCTTCCGTTATATTCTTTGCAATTAACAGAAGTTGATCAGAGAGGTATAGAGCACACGGGAACAGACATTCCTGGCAATACTTTTATTTATTTAACAAGAACCAAATTGATGCAACTCAATCAGAGAACATGAGTAAGACAATGTCATCGTAATTAGTGATAGAATGTGGGAGTGAGTTGACTCAGTGCCTCTGCTGACAAATACAAGTCATTTTTGTTGATTTACACACTTGTATTTTATAGTATGTGTACATATACAGTGGGGCAAAAAAGTATTTAGTCAGTCAGCAATAGTGCAAGTTCCACCACTTAAAAAGATGAGAGGCGTCTGTAATTTACATCATAGGTAGACCTCAACTATGGGAGACAAACTGAGAAAAAAAAATCCAGAAGATCACATTGTCTGTTTTTTTAACATTTTATTTGCATATTATGGTGGAAAATAAGTATTTGGTCAGAAACAAAATTTCATCTCAGTACTTTGTAATATATCCTTTGTTGGCAATGACAGAGGTCAAACGTTTTCTGTAAGTCTTCACAAGGTTGCCACACACTGTTGTTGGTATGTTGGCCCATTCCTCCATGCAGATCTCCTCTAGAGCAGTGATGTTTTTGGCTTTTCGCTTGGCAACATGGACTTTCAACTCCCCCCAAAGGTTTTCTATAGGGTTGAGAACTGGAGACTGGCTAGGCCACTCCAGGACCTTGAAATGCTTCGTACGAAGCCACTCCTTAGTTGCCCTGACGGTGTTCTTTGGATCATTGTCATGTTGAAAGACCCAGCCACGTTTCATCTTCAATGCCCTTGCTGATGGAAGGAGGTTTGCACTCAAAATCTCACGATACATGGCCCCATTCATTCTTTCATGTACCCGGATCAGTCGTCCTGGCCCCTTTGCAGAGAAACAGCCCCAAAGCATGATGTTTCCACCACCATGCTTTACAGTAGGTATGGTGTTTGATGGATGCAACTCAGTATTCTTTTTCCTCCAAACACGACAAGTTGTGTTTCTACCACAGGGATTCAAGCTTCAGGAGGCTAATTTGCATATTCCAGGTGCCTTCTGGGAGAAGCGAAGTCTCCCTAAGCTAGAAGATCGTTGGGTACAGCCGGGACCAGCTGCTTCGAAAGCATCACCAAACCAGGGATTCAAGCTTCAGGAGGCTAATTTGCATATTCCAGGTGCCTTCTGGGAGAAGCGAAGTCTCCCTAAGCTAGAAGATCGTTGGGTACAGCCGGGACCAGCTGCTTCGAAAGCATCACCAAACCAGGGATTCAAGCTTCAGGAGGCTAATTTGCATATTCCAGGTGCCTTCTGGGAGAAGCGAAGTCTCCCTAAGCTAGAAGATCGTTGGGTACAGCCGGGACCAGCTGCTTCGAAAGCATCACCAAACCAGGGATTCAAGCTTCAGGAGGCTAATTTGCATATTCCAGGTGCCTTCTGGGAGAAGCGAAGTCTCCCTAAGCTAGAAGATCGTTGGGTACAGCCGGGACCAGCTGCTTCGAAAGCATCACCAAACCGCGCGCCGTAAGAATTTTTGCCTGTAGGACATTATTGCAAGAGAGCTTGGCTGAGTAGATTACACAAGAAGGAAAACACACAGCAAGTCAGCAGGATCTAGGAGCAACATGGCAGATGTGACAACCTACATGGTGAGCTGCAGCATGTGCTACATGTTCACAGATCGACCAGAAGAAGAATCCAATTTCACCTGTCAGAAGTGTAGACTAGTGGCCCTTTTAGAAGAAAAGGTGCGGGGTCTGGAAGAAAGAATAGCAACTTTGAAACTCATCAAAGAGAATGAAGACTTTCTAGACAGAACAGAAGCATCTCTACTGGTCACAGAAGGTGCAAAAAGTGTCAGAGAACCTCCAAAAGCAGATGAGTGGAAGCATGTGACCAAAAGAAGCAAGAAGACCATGGAGAAATCACCAACCACACAACTGAAGAACCGATATCAAATCTTTGTAGAGGATGAAGATGGCACACCTAAGAATGAAGCAATACCAGCAAGCAAAAAAGAAAAGGGCACACAGCAACAAGTGACAGCAAAAAGTACAGCCAAGAAGCAACGAAGAGTGGTGGTGGTGGGAGACTCACTACTGAGAGGCACAGAAGCAGCCATCTGCAGACCGGACATAACTGCAAGAGAAGTATGCTGCCTTCCAGGTGCGATGATCAAGGATGTGACCGATAGGATACCAAAGCTCTTCAGCTCCAAGGACGTCCACCCATTTCTTCTGATACATGTTGGCACCAATGACACGGCAAGGAAGGACCTACCGACAATCTGCAAGGACTTTGAAGAGTTGGGGAAGAAAGTAAAGGAACTGGATGCACAGGTAGTTTTTTCTTCTATCCTTCCAGTAGATGGGCATGGCACCAGGAGATGGAACAGGATCCTTGATGCAAACAACTGGCTAAGACGATGGTGCAGACAACAAGGATTTGGATTCCTGGACCACGGTGTGAATTACTGGTATGATGGACTCCTCGCCAGAGACGGACTACACCTCAACAAACCTGGGAAACACACATTCGCCAGAAGACTCGCTACACTCATCAGGAGGGCGTTAAACTAGAAGAAGAGGGGACGGGAAGAAAAACATTAGACTCGTACAAAGACGACCCAGGAAAACATACTCAGAAGGGAGGTAAGAACATTTCTAAAACAATCCACAGTGAGGAGATTGGAACAAAACAAAATCCTCTAAACTGCATGCTCGCAAACGCCAGAAGCCTGACAAACAAGATGGAAGAACTAGAAGCAGAAATATCTACAGGTAACTTTGACATAGTGGGAATAACCGAGACATGGTTAGATGAAAGCTATGACTGGGCAGTTAACTTACAGGGTTACAGTCTGTTTAGAAAGGATCGTAAAAATCGGAGAGGAGGAGGGGTTTGTCTCTATGTAAAGTCTTGTCTAAAGTCCACTTTAAGGGAGGATATTAGCGAAGGGAATGAAGATGTCGAGTCCATATGGGTTGAAATTCATGGAGGGAAAAATGGTAACAAAATTCTCATTGGGGTCTGTTACAAACCCCCAAATATAACAGAAAGCATGGAAAGTCTACTTCTAAAGCAGATAGATGAAGCTGCAACCCATAATGAGGTCCTGGTTATGGGGGACTTTAACTACCCGGATATTAACTGGGAAACAGAAACCTGTGAAACCCATAAAGGCAACAGGTTTCTGCTAATAACCAAGAAAAATTATCTTTCACAATTGGTGCAGAATCCAACCAGAGGAGCAGCACTTTTAGACCTAATACTATCTAATAGACCTGACAGAATAACAAATCTGCAGGTGGTTGGGCATTTAGGAAATAGCGACCACAATATTGTGCAGTTTCACCTGTCTTTCACTAGGGGGACTTGTCAGGGAGTCACAAAAACATTGAACTTTAGGAAGGCAAAGTTTGAACAGCTTAGAGATGCCCTTAATCTGGTAGACTGGGACAATATCCTCAGAAATGAGAATACAGATAATAAATGGGAAATGTTTAAGAACATCCTAAATAGGCAGTGTAAGCGGTTTATACCTTGTGGGAATAAAAGGACTAGAAATAGGAAAAACCCAATGTGGCTAAACAAAGAAGTAAGACAGGCAATTAACAGTAAAAAGAAAGCATTTGCACTACTAAAGCAGGATGGCACCATTGAAGCTCTAAAAAACTATAGGGAGAAAAATACTTTATCTAAAAAACTAATTAAAGCTGCCAAAAAGGAAACAGAGAAGCACATTGCTAAGGAGAGTAAAACTAATCCCAAACTGTTCTTCAACTATATCAATAGTAAAAGAATAAAAACTGAAAATGTAGGCCCCTTAAAAAATAGTGAGGAAAGAATGGTTGTAGATGACGAGGAAAAAGCTAACATATTAAACACCTTCTTCTCCACGGTATTCACGGTGGAAAATGAAATGCTAGGTGAAATCCCAAGAAACAATGAAAACCCTATATTAAGGGTCACCAATCTAACCCAAGAAGAGGTGCGAAACCGGCTAAATAAGATTAAAATAGATAAATCTCCGGGTCCGGATGGCATACACCCACGAGTACTAAGGGAACTAAGTAATGTAATAGATAAACCATTATTTCTTATTTTTAGGGACTCTATAGCGACAGGGTCTGTTCCGCAGGACTGGCGCATAGCAAATGTGGTGCCAATATTCAAAAAGGGCTCTAAAAGTGAACCTGGAAATTATAGGCCAGTAAGTCTAACCTCTATTGTTGGTAAAATATTTGAAGGGTTTCTGAGGGATGTTATTCTGGATTATCTCAATGAGAATAACTGTTTAACTCCATATCAGCATGGGTTTATGAGAAATCGCTCCTGTCAAACCAATCTAATCAATTTTTATGAAGAGGTAAGCTATAGGCTGGACCACGGTGAGTCATTGGACGTGGTATATCTCGATTTTTCCAAAGCGTTTGATACCGTGCCGCACAAGAGGTTGGTACACAAAATGAGAATGCTTGGTCTGGGGGAAAATGTGTGTAAATGGGTTAGTAACTGGCTTAGTGATAGAAAGCAGAGGGTGGTTATAAATGGTATAGTCTCTAACTGGGTCGCTGTGACCAGTGGGGTACCGCAGGGGTCAGTATTGGGACCTGTTCTCTTCAACATATTCATTAATGATCTGGTAGAAGGTTTACACAGTAAAATATCGATATTTGCAGATGATACAAAACTATGTAAAGCAGTTAATACAAGAGAAGATAGTATTCTGCTACAGATGGATCTGGATAAGTTGGAAACTTGGGCTGAAAGGTGGCAGATGAGGTTTAACAATGATAAATGTAAGGTTATACACATGGGAAGAAGGAATCAATATCACCATTACACACTGAACGGGAAACCACTGGGTAAATCTGACAGGGAGAAGGACTTGGGGATCCTAGTTAATGATAAACTTACCTGGAGCAGCCAGTGCCAGGCAGCAGCTGCCAAGGCAAACAGGATCATGGGGTGCATTAAAAGAGGTCTGGATACACATGATGAGAGCATTATACTGCCTCTGTACAAATCCCTAGTTAGACCGCACATGGAGTACTGTGTCCAGTTTTGGGCACCGGTGCTCAGGAAGGATATAATGGAACTAGAGAGAGTACAAAGGAGGGCAACAAAATTAATAAAGGGGATGGGAGAACTACAATACCCAGATAGATTAGCGAAATTAGGATTATTTAGTCTAGAAAAAAGACGACTGAGGGGCGATCTAATAACCATGTATAAGTATATAAGGGGACAATACAAATATCTCGCTGAGGATCTGTTTATACCAAGGAAGGTGACGGGCACAAGGGGGCATTCTTTGCGTCTGGAGGAGAGAAGGTTTTTCCACCAACATAGAAGAGGATTCTTTACTGTTAGGGCAGTGAGAATCTGGAATTGCTTGCCTGAGGAGGTGGTGATGGCGAACTCAGTCGAGGGGTTCAAGAGAGGCCTGGATGTCTTCCTGGAGCAGAACAATATTGTATCATACAATTATTAGGTTCTGTAAAAGGACGTAGATCTGGGGATTTATTATGACGGAATATAGGCTGAACTGGATGGACAAATGTCTTTTTTCGGCCTTACTAACTATGTTACTATGTTACTATGTTACCAAACAGTTCCAGTTTGGTTTCATCAGACCATAGGACATTCTCCCAAAACTCCTCTGGATCATCCAAATGCTCTCTAGCAAACTTCAGACGGGCCCGGACATGTACTGGCTTAAGCAGTGAGACACGTCTGGCACTGCAGGATCTGAGTCCATGGTGGCGTAGTGTGTTACTTATGGTAGGCCTTGTTACATTGGTCCTAGTTCTCTGCAGTTCATTCACTAGGTCCCCACGCGTGGTTCTGGGATTTTTGCTCACCGTTCTTGTGATCATTCTGACCCCACAGGGTGGGATTTTGCGTGGAGCCCCAGATCGAGGGAGATTATCAGTGGTCTTGTATGTCTTCCATTTTCTAATTATTGCTCCCACTGTTGATTTCTTCACTCCAGGCTGGTTGGCTATTGCAGATTCAGTCTTCCCAGCCTGGTGCAGGGCTACAATTTTGTTTCTGGTGTCCTTTGACAGCTCTTTGGTCTTCACCATAGTGGAGTTTGGAGTCAGACTGTTTGAGGGTGTGCACAGGTGTCTTTTTATACTGATAACAAGTTTAAGCAGGTGCCATTGCTACAGGTAATGAGTGGAGGAAAGAGGAGACTCTTAAAGAAGAAGTTACAGGTCTGTGAGAGCCAGAAATCTTGATTGTTTGTTCTGACCAAATACTTATTTTCCACCATAATATGCAAATAAAATGATAAAAAAACAGACAATGTGATTTTCTGGATTTTTTTTTCTCAGTTTGTCTCCCATAGTTGAGGTCTACCTATGATGTAAATTACAGACGCCTCTCATCTTTTTAAGTGGTGGAACTTGCACTATTGCTGACTGACTAAATACTTTTTTGCCCCACTGTAAGTCTACAGTCTCCTTATGTACTATACCTTATTTAAATGACATGTCTAGCTACCATATGGCATGAAGAAATCCAGAAAAAAGCCGCACATTTCCAAATGTTTTTTGCTGAAATTTATATATGGCATTTTAAAGAGATTTATGTTTATTTTTATAAAAGACACATAGCATTTTCTTTTAAATTAAATGCATGTATTTTTGGATAAAAATCATCTTTACGATAGGGTTTCATTACAAATGTTGACCTTTTAGATTCTACAGCCTTTATGTAACATGGTACATATGATCCTGTAGAATAAGACAACAGCCAAAAGAGCTCGTTCATATGATCTTATTTAAGGTACGAGTGATGTTCATGAAAAAAAACAGACCACACCCAGGCTAATGTTATTCATTGGGGCAGTGCAGATGAGCCATTTTCACTGACCGAATTTGCATAAGAAAAAAATGGCAGCGTGCACTAGTTTCTTACGTGAATCGGATGTGACACCGATTCAAGTCTATGAGTGCGTAAAAACCACTCGGACTGAAGAATAAAATCAGAGGTGAATTACCTGATAAACTATCACTGGTGCGAGTGCTTTCTGTGAAAAACACAGATAGGAGTTGGACATTTGAACAAGCCTTTAGATCTCGTTCACACATCCGATTTTCTTGTATGAGTGCTCTCTATAGTTTTCACGGATAACACTCGTACTTATAATATTCTATGGGACTGTGCAAATGTCAGATTTTTTCTTCGTACCAAGCTGTCCTATTAAAATATCGTAGCCTTGTCCGAATTTGATCCGAGTGCAAATCTATTGGTCAGTGAAAACTCAGATGACATCCAAATGTGGTCCAATTTTCACGGACTGTCAGAAGGAAAGGAGAAACTTTGTTTTTCTCACCATTCACGAGAAAAACTGATGAGACTTGGACCACACACTGATCAAACTAATCAAAGTGTGGTCAGAATAATCGGTCCGTTTTTCTCTTACATGGAAAAATCAGATGTCTGAATGAACCCTAAAGCTAAGTTCACACGAGGGTATAAAAAAATTGTTCAATTTTTATCCAGAAAATGAAATGGGGACGATTTCCATCTCAGTCGTCATCTGTACTGCATTCGTTTTTTAGATCTGCAGTTATTAAAATTTACAAAACCAAATACAGTCTACTATTTTAACGAATTGCAATGTATCCACAAAAATAAAAATAATAATAATAATGCAATGTATCCACAAAAATAAGATGTTCTTCTAAAGCTGCAGCTGATGTCATCACACACTTGTGTGAACTGAAATGGACAACTGATAAATGGCCCAAGGACTGAACAAGATTGGTGTTTGTTCCTATTCCGAAGGAAGATTCTACTAAGTGTCGAAGCTTACGGACTATTTCTCTCATATTTCATGCAGGAAAAAAACTAAAGATCCTGCAAAGATGGCTGCAGCCCTTACTTTTGGCAAAAAGCTGCCAGAGGAACAAGCAGGTCTCAGAAAAGGCAGAGGAACAAGGGATATAATTGCTAACATTAGGTGGAAAATGCCAAAGAATACAACAAGGGGATCTATTTTTGCTTCATCGACTACAGCAAAGCCTTCGACTGTGTTGATCACCAGAAACTTGGAATACCATGAAGGATATGGGTGTGCCGAACCATCTGATGAGCCTCATTAGGATCCTTTACATTGACCAAGAAGCAAGAGTCTCAACAGAACAAGGCGACACGGCATGGTTCAAAGTAGAGCGAAGAGTCAAACAAGGCTGCATCCGGTCACCGTTTCTCTTCAATTTATATGCAGAGGCTATTTTCTGGAAGACTGGACTTGCCGAAAAGGTAGGAGGAATCAAAATTGCCGGACGAATGACCAACAATCTTAAATATGCAGATGATACAACATTGGTAGCAACAAGCGTAGATGAAATAAAGGACTTATTACAGGGTGTCAAAATTGAAAGCTCGAATACAGGACTCAACACAAAAAAGGCAAAGATATTGACTATTGTCAGGCATGGACAGGACACATCAGAGATGGACAACGACATACTTGAAAGTCTTCAACCTACTCGGATTAATAATCGCCCAAGAAGCAAGGGCAATACCGAAAGTCAATAAGAGAAGGTCTGGACAAGATCTTCAATTGAGGAACATTTCACTGCGATAGCATACATATGCAAAATCTGGACTGTAAAAAAACAAGACAGAAGAAGAATCAACGCCTTCGAAATGTGGTGCTGGAGAAGGATGTTCTCAATATCATGGATGGCAAGAAGAACAAACAAAGCAATTTTGGAACAAATCAAGCCAGACATGTCACTTGAAGCAAGGATCACCAAGCTACGACTTGCCTACTTCGGACACATTATATGAAGAGAGCAATCACTGGAGAAGGACATCATGGTCAGAAGAATAGAAGGAACAATGCGAAGAAGAAGACCAGGAATCTGATGGTTTGATATTATCTAGATAACGGCTGAGAAGGAAAGACCCTGGTGGACATATCTAGGCTTGAACAAGACCGTTCTGCCTACACAGCATTCATCCATCCAGTCGCCGTAGCTCGAGACCGAGCCAAAGGCTGTTGCATAATAATAAATAATAATGTTGTTGATCCATATGGAGTCTGATTGATTTTTGCTTATCTATACATTTGAATAAGCAAGTCTCATCCAACATATGGAAAACACACGTGCATGCTGCTATTTTTTTTCATGCACAGATTCACTGTTAACTCATTCTGCAGCCTGCTGGATAGATTGATACATAGAGAATGTAGAAAGTCAAATGGTTTAACTTTTTTTTTTTATTAAATCCCCTGGCGATAAATTATTTTTAGCCTAAAATACTTGCATCAATGTAAAGTAAAAGTATTATTATTTTCACTTTGCAGACAGCAGAAGCTTTTTTTTTCATTGGAGAAGAACGGATGACAAACGAATAGTAGAAACTGACACATGGATCAAAAAATGAATCCAGCACACTGAAGGAAAAAAAGGTACGTTTTTCACTTATGGGAAAAAAAAAGTTGACGTCTGAATGAGTCCATTGGTTGTGAACCTTGTGTCCCTGTAATGTAACACTCGTAGATCAATTCCACCACGAAGAAGAGGAAAGAATTAGATTAGATTAGGCTGCGCTGGTTAATAAATATTCCATAGTTGAGCAAAGAGAGGAGGAAAATTATCTGATAATAACTGTATGTCACAATAATGTCCTCGGAAGATTAATTATATGGGTTTTATTATTGAAATGAGAGGAAACTGAATTTCCTAAGGTCTCTTTATCGGATGAGTTATTTACAATATTTTCAGTAACTCATTTATACTTGATTATTTTCCATTTGTTATATTAAAAAGAAAGGGAGAGAGGCCTTAAAGCCAACGTTAAAATGTCACGTCATCCCGTCCTGGACCTGCTTCACACCGCTATACCCCATTTTTCTGGGATAGGTCGGGTCTAATCTTTCAGCAGGATGCACTTACTTTTCTGACTAAATGGTCATAGTCAAATATCTCATACAATGCTATATCTAATGAACTATAGCTGGGACACAGCACACAAGCAACTCATTAGTGCTGTGTACAATTAGTAGTAGTCACAACCCCCATAGGGGACCTAAATCTACGATCTTCAGTATTTCGTTGTGTAGTAAAAATCATAGTCTCCTAAGAAGCTCAGCTGTAGACATTCAAGATGGCACCAACGAGCGGGTTCCCAGCTTACATGGCAATCCATTGGCTCCCCACACCTTGTAGGGACCAATAGGCAGCTGAACAGCTCCACTACTGGGATGGCATGAGTTAAATACCGCTGTCGGTGATTGATAGTGACATTAAATGGGTTAAACAGCAGCAATCAGATCATTTCAAATTTTTGCTGTATTATTTTTATTATTTTTATTATTATTTGCCTTGTGTGACAGTGGCTCAGCTCAAGAAGGGTTAAAGTGATTGTCCAGTACATTGACATTAAAGGGAACCTGTCACCCCGTTTTTTGAGATTGAGCTATAAATACTGTTAAATAGGGCCTGCGCTGTGTGTTCCTATAGTGTATGTAGTGTACCCCGATTCCCCATGTATGCTGAGAAATAACTTACCAAAGTCGCCGTTTTCGCCTGTCAATCAGGCTGGTCAGGTCGGGAGGGCGTGGTGACATCGCTGGTTCTTCCTCAGCTGCAAACTCGGCTTTGGGAAAATGGCCGCCGCGATCTCTAATGCGCACGCGCGGCATCCCGCGGCCATTTTCCTGAAGCCCCGTGCAGCAGAGCACTCGATCTGCGCACGCGCGGCCCCAGGAAGATGGCCGCCCCCACCGACGAAAGGGATGACAGCGCAGATTGCGCGCTGTGTCTTCACCACTACGCCACTACGCCACCAACGTAAAGCTGAGGAAGAACCAGCGATGTCACCACGCCCTCCCGACCTGACCAGCCTGATTGACAGGCGAAAACGGCGACTTTGGTAAGTTATTTCTCAGCATACATGGGGAATCGGGGTACACTACATACACTATAGGAACACACAGCGCAGGCCCTATTTAACAGTATTTATAGCTCAATCTCAAAAAACGGGGTGACAGGTTCCCTTTAATGGCCCATCCATAGATAATAATACTAATAATAATTTTTAGTTCTATAGCACCATCATATTCCGCAGAACTTTACAATTTGGAGGGGACTTTTACAGACAATGACGATATCACAGAGTAACACATAATACAACGATACCAAGAGGAGTGAGGCCCCTGCTCGCACGCTTACAATCTATGAGAAAATAGGGGACACACAAAAGGTAAATGGTAAAAAGTGCTTATATTGTATGGTCCAACCATCAATATAATAAATAGGGTATTCATATAATGCAGCATGAACTGGTCACCAGCCAGTATCTGTACATATAAATAGTGCTATTAAGTGCATGGAGGATGGTAAACCAATGCTACGAGGAATCAGGGCAAAACGGGAATAATAAGTTAGGTGAGGCAATAGTCCAGCCTAAAGAAACGGGTTTTAGGGCACTCTGAAAACTGTGGGTATTGGGGATTGATCAAATTGTCCTGGGTAGTGCATTCTAGAGAATTGGCGCAGCTTGAGAGAAGTCTTGGAGATGGGAGTGGGAGGTTCGGATTATTGAGGTTGTTAGTCTTAAATCATTAGAGGAACACAGGGAACAGGAAGGGCGATAGACAGAGATGACGGAGGATATGTAAGGGGGTGCAGAAATGTGGAGAGCTTTCTGGGTGACAATAAGTTTATGTTGGACTCTGTAGAGGATGGACCATTTGAGCAGAAAAACAACTTTATTACCAAAAGATATGTACAGGCATAGTAAGCGAAGGGGCAAGATCAGGAATGTATACCTAAAAATCAAAGAGATATGAGGAAAGTTTCAATCAAGAGTGGACATCTTGAAAGACACCAACCGGAACAAGCTAGAACAGATCAAGGACGGATGGAAAAAATACAGGAATCACCTCTACAAGAACGACTTGGTGATATGGGAATAAACTGAGACTGGAACGATAGAGAGTTGAACATCTTGAAAGACGAAGTCGTTGTTGCGATGGAGCTTCTGTCAAACAACAAAGTGCCTGGATGTGACGGTATTCCAGAACAAGCAGGACTCAGAAAAGACAGAGGAAGAAGAGTTGATGACATTTGGACCACAGACTGGTCAAACTCTAATCAAAGTCTGGTCAGAGCATTCGGTCCATTTATATCATATGCGGAAAAATTGGATGTCTGAATGAACCCTAAGGCTAAGTTCACACGAGGGTATAAAAACATCATCCAATTTTTATCTAGAAAGAGCGGACGATTTCCCTCTCAATCATCATCTGGACTGCATCCATTCTTTTAGATCTGCAGTTATTAAAATTTACAAAACAAAATACAGTCTCATAGGTTAAAAAATTGCAATGTATGCCAAAAAAAACCAGATGTGCTTTTGAAGCAGCAGTTGATGTCATTACACGACTGTGTAAACAGATATGGACAACTAGTAAATGGCCCAAAGACTGGACAAGATCGGTGTTTAATCCTATTCCGAAGGAGGAAGATGCTACGATTGTGGAAACTATAGGTCAATTACGCATAACTCATGCCAGCAAAAAAGGGGGCTACAGCCTTATTGTTTGCTCACATCTGCCTATAAAATCGGTAAGTGCAAGGTGAGAAAATATTTGCATTGCTCTTGCACCAATGTTATTCAATGAGGCAGTGCACCTAGAATTGGGGTGATAAAAAAAATCTCAGCATGTCACATATGACCATGTGAAATGGCCAAGACTCACCAATGCAAGTCAGTGGGTGCAAGAATAATATGGTATGGCACACCATCAGAATATACATATGTCAGTGTGATATATATTATCAGTGCAGTGCGTGTGTAGTTTACTGTACATGTATTTAGCTAATAAATATAAAAATAAATGAAAATGATGTGGGGTCCACCTTATTTTTAATAACCAGCTGAGGTAAAACAGACAGCTGTGAGCTGATGTTGTTATTCTGGGAAGGGGCCAATATACATGCATGTTCCTGGCCCATTAATATCAGCTCACAGCTGTCTGTTTAGCCTCTACTGGTTATTAAAAAAGGGTGACCCCCCAAAACATTGTGAGGCCCCCTCCCTATTTTTAATAACCAGAAAAGGCTAAGCAGACAGCTACAGGCTGATATTAATAGGCTGGGAGGGGGCCATAGATATTGGCCCCTTCCCAAACTAATAAAACCACACCCACATTACTAATCCCGTAAAGTTGAAAGAAATACACAAAAAATTTTAAGTGTAAAAAGTACTCCCCAAAAATTACCCTCTTTACCCATATAATACTATAAAAAAAGTCATCCAAAGGGTCCACTGTAATCGGATCCCCGACTCTGCTACATCTGGAGGCTGTGATTAGCGGTGACATCAGTAACATGACTGTTATTGCAGTTCACAGTTGATGAACTGCGGTAACCTTAATGACATCACCGCTCCGCAGCGTGTGAACTTACTGCTGGTTATCACGCTGTGAGCAATGACGTCAGTATGGTTACCGCAGTTCATTGGCTGTGAACTGTGATACCTTACTGCGTCACTGCTCATCATACGATGTCAAACAAATGGTAGGTGAGAAAAAAATGCACATTTGCATACCACTTGCATGACATATGGATGGTAGGTGAGAAAAAAAACGCATGACATTCGCCAACATTTCTGGTTGAGAATCTCACCGAGTTTATATACGCAGATGGGAAAGAACCCTTACTTTGACAAAGAGCTGCCAGAGGAACAAGCAGGATATAGAAAATTCAGAGGAACAAGAGATGTACTGTAAGTCCGGGATCACACACAGCAAGATACGGCCGAGTGTCGCAGGTTAAAACCAAGCTCTGGCACCGGCACTCCAGAGCGGAGCGTGCGGCCGCATAGCAATACATGGAGCCACACGCTCCGCTCCGGAGTGCCGGTGATAGAGCTTGTTTTTAACCTGTGAGACTCGGCCGTATCTCGCTGTAGTGTGACTCCGGCCTAATTGCTAACATTACACTGTGTGCAGAATTATTAGGCAAGTTGTATTTTAGAGGATTATTTTTATTATTGATCAACAACTATGTTTTCAATCAACCCAAAAGACTCAAATATCAAAGCTTAATATTTTTGGAAGTTGGAGTGGTTTTTTTTAGATTTGGCTATCTTAGGAGGATATCTGTTTGTGCAGATAACTATTACTGTGCAGAATGATTAGGCAACTTAATAAAAACCAAATACCGTATATACTCGAGTATAAGCCGACCCGAGTATAAGCCGACCCCCCTAATTTTGCCACAAAAAACTGGGAAAACTTATTGACTCGAGTATAAGCCTAGGGTGGAAATGCAGCATTTACCGGTGAATTTCAAAAATAAAAATAGATCATTATTTCCCCATAGCTGTGCCATATAGTGCTCTGCACCGTTCATATTTCCCCATAGGTGTGAACCATATAGTGCTCTGCACCGTTCATTGTGCCCCATAGATGTGCCATATACGGTGCTCTGCAGCGTTCACAGTGCCCCATAGCTGTGCCATATACGGTGCTCTGCACCGTTCACTGTGCCCCATAGCTGTGCTGTGCCATATACGGTGCTCTGCACCGTTCACTGTGCCCCATAGCTGTGCCATATACGGTGCTCTGCACCGTTCACTGTGCCCCATAGCTGTGCTGTGCCATATACAGTGCTCTGCACCGTTCACTGTGCCCCATACATAGCTGTGCTGTGCCATATACGGTGCTCTGCACCGTTCACTGTGCCCCATAGCTGTGCTGTGCCATATACGGTGCTCTGCACCGTTCACTGTGCCCCATACATAGCTGTGCTGTGCCATATACGGTGCTCTGCACCGTTCACTGTGCCCCATAGATGTGCCATATACGGTGCTCTGCACCGTTCACTGTGCCCCATAGCTGTGCTGTGCCATATACGGTGCCCTGCACCGTTCACTGTGCCCCATAGCTGTGCTGTGCCATATACGGTGCTCTGCACCGTTCACTGTGCCCCATAGCTGTGCTGTGCCATATACGGTGCTCTGCACCGTTCACTGTGCCCCATAGCTGTGCTGTGCCATATACGGTGCTCTGCACCGTTCACTGTGCCCCATAGCTGTGCTGTGCCATATACGGTGCTCTGCACCGTTCACTGTGCCCCATAGCTGTGCTGTGCCATATACGGTGCTCTGCACCGTTCATTGTGCCCCATACATAGCTGTGCTGTACCATATACGGTGCTCTGCACCGTTCACTGTGCCCCATAGATGTGCCATATACGGTGCTCTGCACCGTTCACTGTGCCCCATAGCTGTGCTGTGCCATATACGGTGCTCTGCACCGTTCACTGTGCCCCATAGCTGTGCTGTGCCATATACGGTGCTCTGCACCGTTCACTGTGCCCCATAGCTGTGCTGTGCCATATACGGTGCTCTGCACCGTTCATTGTGCCCCATAGCTGTGCTGTGCCATATACGGTGCTCTGCACCGTTCACTGTGCCCCATAGATGTTCCACATAAATTTGTGCCGCCGCTGCCGCAATAAAGAAAAAAAAACACATACTCACCTCCCTTGATTGCAGCTCCCGGCGTCTCGTTCCGGCGCCTCCATCTTCCCGGCGTCTCTGCTCTGACTGATCAGGCAGAGGGCGCCGCGCACACTGTATGCGTCATCGCGCCCTCTGCCTGAACAGTCAGAGCAGAGACGCCGGGAAGATGGAGGCGCCGGCCGGGAAGATGGATCGGCGCCCGGCGGCTGGAACGAGGACAGGTGAATATGCTATACTCACCTAGTCCTGGCGATCCTCGCGCTGTCCCCTCCTGTCTTCGGTGCCGCAGCTTCTTTCTCTATCAGCGGTCACCGGCACCGCTGATTAGAGAAATGAATAAGCGGCTCCGCCCCTATGGGAGGTGGAGCCGCTTATTCATTTCTGTAATGAGCGGTCCCACGTGACCGCTGAAGAGAGGAAGAAACTGCAGCGCCGAAGCCCGTGGGACGGCAGGGACAGCGCGAGGATCGCTGGGACTAGGTAAGTATGCCTCAGCGCCCTCACCCCCTCACCCGCCGACCCCACCGCTACCGTGACTCGAGTATAAGCCGAGGGGGGCACTTTCAGCCCAAAAATTTGGGCTGAAAATCTCGGCTTATACTCGAGTATATACGGTATATTCCCATCTCACTTGTTTTTTTTCACCAGGTAAACCAATATAACTGCACAAAATTTAGAAATAAACATTTCTGACATGCAAAAACAAAACTCCCCAAAATTAGTGCCCAATATAGCCACCTTTCTTTATGATGACACTCAGCAGCCTCCATCCATAGATTCTGTCAGTTGCTTGATCTGTTTACAATGAACATTGCGTGCAGCAGCCACCACGGCCTCCAGACACTGTTCCGAGAGGTGTACTGTGTTCCCTCCCTGTAGATCTCACATTTTATGAGGGACCACATGTTCTCTATGGGGTTCAGATCAGGTGAACAAGGGGGCCATGTCATTATTTTTTCTTCTTTGAGACCTTTACTGGCCAGCCACGCTGTGGAGTAGTTGGAGGCATGTGATGGAGCATTGTCCTGCATGAAAATCATGTTGTTCTTGAACGATACCGACTTCTTCCTGTACCACTGCTTGAAGAAGTTGTCTTCCAGAAACTGGCAGTAGGTCTGGAAGGTGAGCTTCACTCCATCCTCAACCCGAAAAGGTCCCACAAGTTAATCTTTGATGATGCCAGCCCATACCAGTACCCCACCTCCACCTTGCTGGTGTCTGAGCTGGAGTGGAGCTCTCTGCCCTTTACTGATCCAGCCTCTGGCCCATCCATCTGGCCCATCAAGAGTCACTCTCATTTCATCAGTCCATACAACCCTTGAAAAGTCAGTCTTAAGATATTTCTTGGCCCAGTCTTAACGTTTTATCTTATGTTTCTTGTTTACAGGTGGTCGTTTTTCAGCCTTCCTTACCTTGGCCATGTCCCTGAGTATCGCACACCTTGTGCTTTTTTGTTACTCCAGTAATGTTGCAGCTCTGAAATATGGCAGAACTGGTGGCAAATGGCATCTTGGCAGCTTCACGCTTGATTTTCCTCAATTCATGGGCAGTTATTTTGCGCTTTTTTTGCCCAACACGCTTCTTACGACCCTGTTGGCTATTTCCCATGAAACGCTTGATTGTTCAGTGATCACGCTTCAAAAGTTTGGCAATTTCAATACTGCTGCATCCCTCTGCAAGACATCTCACAATTTTGAACTTTTCAGAGCCCGTCAAATCTCTCTACTGACCCATTTTGCCAAAGGAAAGGAAGTTGCCTAATAATTAAGCACACCTCATATAGGGTTTTGATGTCATTAGACAACACCCCTCCTCAGAGTCATTACAGAAATGCACATCACCTGATTTTCTTAATTGGTAGTTGGCTCTCAAGCCTGAACAGCTTGGAGTAGGACAACATGTATAAAAAGTATCATGTGATCAAAATACAACTTGCCTAATAATTCTTCACACAGTGTAGATGGATGATGGAAAAGGCTAGAGAATATAACAAGGAGATCTATTTTTTGCTTCATCGACTACAGCAAAGCCTTCAACTATGTTGATCATCAGAAACTTTGGTATACCATAAAGGATATGGATGTGCCGAACCATCTGATCAGCCTCATTAGGATCCTTTACATTGACCAAGAAGCAAGAGTCTCAACGGAACAAGGCGACACGGCATGGTTCAAAGTAGACAGTCCAAATGGCATGGTTTTATGAGTAATGGGTGTATGCTGGCATGTTTGAAGGAGGAGGGAAAGATATCAGATGAGAGAGAGATGTTAAATATTTTAGTTATGTGAGTGGTGACAGCCTGGGAGAGGGACTGAAGGAGATGTGAGGGAATAGGATCAGTAGTAGATGTAGTAGGTCAAGAAGATGCAAGGAGCATGGTAATTTATTCTTCCATTGACCAGTTCTAAGAAAGAAAGTGAGCTACATGAAGTGTGGGAGGGAAGAGAGTACAATGGGAGGAGGGAATGCAAAGTGTAAAAGAGTCGTTTAGAATTGATGGATGAAGCTAGTGATGTAGGCCTGTTTGTATAAATGCAGAGTTGAAGTTTTAAGCATAAACTTATAATGGCTGAAATCTTCGGCCAAAAGGTATTTTCTCCACAGACATTCAGCACACCTAGAGCACTGTTGTAGAAGACATGTTTGCATGTGAGATTAGCAGGGTTTTTGAGTGTAGCAGAGAAGGAGTTAAACTTGCTATTACAAGAAGGGCTTGGATTAGGAGAGATATCTCCTGCAACTAGGAGAAGGAGAATAGAGAGAGTGAGCAGATGGATCAGTGGTTTGTGAGGGCATCTCTTGAGTTGTATGGTGGGAGTGAATGCATCTGTGTGGTTTAAGTTTGTGGAAAGAGTGTGTGAGCTGGACATTAAAGAGGATAGGAGAGAGGGGCTGATATGGATGGAGTGCGCAGAATGTGTGAAGGGACAGTAGATATTAGTGACTGCAACAACTAGAACATAAATGTAAAAAAATATGCAGGATGAATACATTTTGAAGAACAAATGAACTGAGAACAAGTTTGTTTGAATGTCTTGCATGGCTCACCTGTTTTCTGTCTTGTCCAACTGCCATGCTTACCTGCCTTGGCACTTTGAGAAATATGGCACTTCAATAGAATCTGCATAAGGGACCCCCTGCACAAAGATAGGTCATCACTATGAGATCAGTGGTGATCCGACACGTGGCACTCCCACTGACCAGCTACCCGAAGCATCCTGAATAGCACAGCTATATACACTGTGTAGTGGATATTTTCAGGTAGCTCAGATCACATTCACTAGGAGTTCAGCATCATTAATCATGACACGGGAATATTTTATTAAGCGCACTATTGTCCCTTGTATATGATCAGGACAGGTTTTCAATCTGTATGTAATAATGTTCTCATTCACTGACAGCTACTGATGATATGTATCTGTGTGTGTTCCATGTTTTCAGTATATGCTTAGATGCAAAGGTGGAGATATAGCAGCAGATGATGTGTGCAGGCTGTAATTTCCGGGATGATTTCTTCACATTTTTCCCTGTGTTTGTATGAAAATAATGACTCTGCTGCATGCTATTACATTCTCAATAAATTACTTTTTCCCCCAAGCACTTCACAATCACAAAGAACATAGCAGTCCTGGAGTATAGTATATCGGCAATGCAGATTTTTTTCTTTGAAGAACAAGTTGGTTTTGGATTGTGACATTTCCATTTTGTAAACTTGTTTTTCCCATCAGTTTTTCTTGCTGCCAACATAGGAACATGCAGAAATGATATAGTATTGGTTATTACACATGTGCTACGACAGAACATGTCCAATATCAACTCTTTTTATTTCATTCCTGTTGATGAGCACATGGACAACAAAAGCTCAAATATTCATATTAGCCACTTCCAAGTTTTATGGTTTTTCGTTTTCTTTTTTTTTTTTTCATTTTTGCATTTTCACTTTTTTCTTATTCTTCCAAATTTTCTAAAATTTGTTTCCAACGATAGATTCAGAACTTCCAACAAAAAAAAATTGGTGTGTTTCACATTTTCCAAGACCCATAACTGTTTTGCGTTTCCATCAACTGAGCTGTGTGAGGGCTTGTAAATTGTGTTGCAAGCTATAGGCAATTCTGCCTTTTGATTTTTTTTTGCTTTATGGTGTTTATGGGTTGTACAAAACCCCGAATTGCTCGGAGTAGCTGATCTCCCCGACCTGTTCAGACTGGTTTGGCCCCCCTGTTGACTGACATGTCATGTATACATTGGTTCTCCTTGTGGAGAGTTCCAAGCCGGCTTAGGGTACATCTCCACGGGCCGTATTGTTGGCACTTTGGACGGCGCATAAACCCCGCTCAGCCCAAAGCGCCGCCCCCTATACATAGGACTGTGTAATTTACCTTGTGGAGACAGAGCGTCGCCGCAAGGTAAACAGACATGCTGCGGTCTAAAAAGACGCGCCGCATGTCCGGAAACGCAGGACCACCGAATGCATGTTCGCATGCATAGTGGAGACGGGATTTCATAAAATGCGGTATGCGGTAACATCTGGAAGCTGCGGATTGAACGCTGCGGCAGTACGCAGCGTTCAATCCGCAGCTAATCAGGATATAATCCGGCCCGTGCAATTATACTCACCTAGGGGCGGTACCGGTGTGGTCCAGTCCGATTGACTTCGCAGGTCCAGATCCGGTGCCTCCCATCTTCATACGATGTCGTCCTCTTCTTTGCTCCCTGCCGCGGCTCCTGCACAGGCGTACTTTATCTGGCCTCTCTGACCTTTCCCGGCGCTTGCGCACGGCAGTGCTTTGCTCTGCCCTCAACAGGGCAGATAAAGTACGCCTGTGCAGGAAGCAAAGAAGAGGACATCATCGCATGAAGATGGGAGATGCCGGACCCAGACCTGCGACGCCAATCGGACCGGACCGTACCAGGACCGCCCCTGGGTGAGTATAATCTAACTTGTTTTTCTTATCTTTCAGATTACATTGGGGGCTTATCTACAGCATTACAGAATGCTGTAGATAAGCCCCTGATGGCGGTGGCTGCAGTTTATAGGCCCAAAATTAGGTGACAGATTCCCTTTAAGAAGATTTATAAGCCATGCAATGCTCCTGTGGGAGCATTCAGAGAGAAAGAGGGCTTGAACTCTAGTACCACCTATTGGAAGTAATAATCTTAAAAAGTCATCACTGACGCCTTCAACGAGCCTTGCCACATGACTTAGGATAAAAAGTCAAACTAGACACTCAATTTTCAGACATGTGTTTTGGCTTGTCTCTGACTGTGAGTTTGCTTATTCCTTTGATACTGCGCTACAGTCTAGGATTGACCTGGCTAGTTTGACTATTCTGCTGCCACCTGTGGTAGCCTCACTGCTGCACTGCAGGCCAGCTCTGTTTAGATGCAGTCCTGCTTCCACTCTTCTGATATCTAGTGGAGCCTGAACCTACCTACATTGCAGCAGCGTGACACAGGAAGTCTTATTTGGCTAGGTGAGAGGCCTCTGTTATAGGCTACATTCCACACAGTCATGATTCAGCAATCTGTAGTTACATATAATTACTGCAGAGCACAACAGTGAAATCAGTGATATCCAGCTGCTAATTTTGTGATAGAAATTAAACTTGCCCCTTCAGCAAGAAAATAGCCAAACAAACCACACATCCACGATGTGATCACAAAATACAGTTTAAACATTAATTTTCATAGACCTGCAGTAAGGAAAAATGACCTGCAGGTGGCACCACACTACCCCAAAGCACACTACCACAAAGCTGCTTACAGACATCACAAACAAATCCTAACATTTGCCTTGGGGGCTTTCCAGATTTCCAAACTCCTTGCCCAGCCGATTTCAGGCACATTGGGGGATTGCACACGTCACTGCAGGTGAGTCACATAAGTAAACACATTTGTAAACATGCACTGCCTATTCAATTGCACACTTGCTCCGTTTATACTCCACCAACACACACAAATTATACACCATTTCAAAGGTCAAATTACCTGCAGGTGGCATTTGCCCTGGGGTCTTTCCAGCTTGCCGAAGGGCTTGCCCAGCCTATTTCAGGCAAATTCGAGGATTGCACACTACACTGCAGGTGAGTCACATATGCAAACACATTTGTAAACATGCACTGCTTTTTTGGTGATTACTTCGCCCCACACACACAAATAATGCACCATTTGAAAGGTAAACTTGCCCCCTTCAGTAAGAAAAGACAAACACACCACACATTCACAATTTGATCAATAAATACAGTTTAAACATTCATTTTCAGAAACCTGTAGAAAAAAACAATAAGCTGCAGGTGGCACCACTATCTCAAGACATGTTTTTAGCCTCTACTTATCAAACCAATTTATTGTATTACCCATCTACATATATGAATACCTCTCTGTGTTCATCATCTCATTAAATAAATTAACATTTGACCAGCTTGATTTTTCTGAAATTGCCTGCTCCCCCGACAACCAATGTGTGAAAATTTCATATTGGCCAACTAGTGTGTGTGTATATATATATATATATATATATATATACACATATATATATACCCAAATTTAGCAAACTTATTTTGAGCTTTTATTTGACGAGGAGAATGATGTCAAATATTGTTTCTTGCTGCAGAGGACCCATCATGTCCATGTCCATGCATTTTACAGACAATCTATTGCAATAAGAGCTGTGTAATACCTAGTTTTTCCTTCGGTGGCACTGTTGGGAAATTAATTACTTGCTTCCAGATTGCGCCGTAAAGCATGGGAAAATGTGTGATTAGCTTATCATGAGGCAAGCTTCTAAAGTGGGATTAATTTTATGTTTGGTCTGTATGCAGAAGAAATCAAACATAACCTACGCATCTCCTGTATATGGGCATTCATTTATTTTATTGATTTTCTTTTTAATTATATGTTGACCCAGTGACCTTCTGTAAAGTACCACCAGTAACATCTTACCTGTCGGCTCTCCTCAGAGGATCAGTCTCTGTAAGGATGTTACACGTTCAGCTACTTGCCAAATGACTATCCTCATATTGATCTGTACTGACAGTTATGTCACATTTCTTCTAGAACAAAAATAATACATGTGGGTTGTGCTACACTGCAGATCCTTTCCTCATTAGAACAGATTGTTCAAATAATAGAGAAATTTAACCCCTCTGAGTATGGAGTATTCAACGATAAAATCGCTAAAATAAAATCATAATTAATAAAGTATTTCTGGGGGAAATAAAAGATGGTTACATGTTACACATTCAAAAGTGACCCAAACACATGTAGAGCTGTCATTCAGTAAACCCGATCTGCTGCGACCCATACACCTTTTGGCGTGTTGTAAGTCAACCCCTTTATGACCCGGGCATTTATCTTTTTTTGTGATTATAATTTTCCTCCAGTGGGAGGAGTGATATGTTGCAAGATGGGGCTTCATATAGAGGGGTTGAAAGCAATGATTTAATGCAGGATGGGGCTGTGTATAGAGGTGTTGAGAGGAGAGATATACTGCAGGATGGATTGTATATGCAGGGGCTGAGAGAAGTGATATACCACAGGATGGGGCTGTATATAGAGGGGTGATATAATGCAGGATGGGGCTTTGTTTTGTGGGGCTGAGATGAGAAATATACTGCAGGATGCAGCTATATAGAGGAAGCTGAGAGGAGAGAAATACTGCAGGATGGGACTGTATAAAGGAGAGTGTATACTCATGATGGCACTATGTAGTTAAATTGGAGGAGTGATATACTACAGGATAGGGGTATATAGGGCTTTAGAGAAGCTGAGCTGTGTTTGCTTGCTGTTAAGAGATCAATGATATGAAACTCCAAATGCTACTCTGTTGATGCATATGACATAAGATAATCTTTTGCTATATGCATCAATAGAGGAGAATTTGCAATTTTATATCACTGATCTCTCAGCAGCAGGTAAATAAACACAGCACAGCACTGACAACTTATTACAGGCACCTTTGTAGAAGAGTGCAGAAGAGCTGAGTTGTGTGTAAAAAAAACAGCTAACTGGTATGTAACACTACACAGGCAGGTATACTGATGTGGATGGCCAAAGATAAAATCCGTCATGCAGGGTACTGCACAGGCTTAGAGAGCACACAGAATCATAAAGTGAATTCTACACTCAGATTTGCTTGATGATAATTCAGAACGGTAGGGCTAATCAAGAGCAAGCAAGAGAAGGGGAAGTCTGCAGCACTGAGGAGAAGCAAGTGCTGCTGCTGGGAAATGTAGTTTTAGCAGTATAAGAATAGGATCATTCAGCTATGTGAAGCTACATGCGCCAATTTGGTGAAAACATAAAAATCACCAAAAAACAAATTCCCCAATTCATCATGACTGGTGTGTTACAGTAAAATGTGTCTACCTTATGAAGAGGCACACACCACTTAATGAATTAGGTGCATCTTACAATTGCTATGTGCCTTTGCCAGCGATGCAATCAAGTAAAAGACTGGAGTAAATTTCTGGCGTAAGTTTACACTGCTAAAGTGACTTAACCTTCCATGGATTGGATGGGCTTGATTAGCCACGATCCGTACCTCCCATGCCTTGCCCGAAGCTGGCTGATACAGATATGAATATGCCAAATTTCTTCCTCCAAGATGGCACCGCCAGCACCTGCGCAGGCGGCACCATCTTGGAGGAGGATTTTTTTTTCTTTAGCAAGATGGCGCCGCCATTAACTTTTAAGCTTCTTCTTGTACAGGCAATGATTGTGGTTACAAGCACATGATGAGGAGTCACTTTTTCGGAAATTACTGAATTTGTAGGAGCATTTTGATTCCCCCTCGAATTGGGACATCCATGAAATACAGTTCGATAATGATAGACCAGATTATGCTGTACTTTTCCTCATTTCTTGCACTCTCGACTCTATGATAGAGGGCCGAGACTTTTCCTAGAACAAGAAGTACTGAGATCTGATCTGACCCATGGGCTTTTAATCCAAATTAAAATAATTAACTGATGACGTGCAGATTCTTCTCTCCATTATTATGTAGATGCTAAGATGGTCAGAAACAAATCCCTTTAGATGCTTTTGAATTAGCATACTGTATATCATGGACTTACTTTGAAGCTGTCAGAGATGAAATAGCTGGTATTATAGGAAACCAAATGTATTCAGCTAATGTTCTTAAATCTAAAAGCTCCACTGCTATTTGGCACCAAATGAATCTTGCTCTCCTTTCACGTCACTCACTTTAATGTTTCCTACATACGGTACAGAATGTTAGTATTCCCCTTCAAGTATTCTATGATTTAGGGTTCTCAACCTAACTCCCTCTACTAACCTACCTATACCCAATATTGTAATTGCATTGAGTGGTTCAACCATACAGTGGGGCAAAAAAGTATTTAGTCAGTCAGCAATAGTGCAAGTTCCACCACTTAAAAAGATGAGAGGCGTCTGTAATTTACATCATAGGTAGACCTCAACTATGGGAGACAAACTGAGAAAAAAAAATCCAGAAAATCACATTGTCTGTTTTTTTAACATTTTATTTGCATATTATGGTGGAAAATAAGTATTTGGTCAGAAACAAAATTTCATCTCAATACTTTGTAATATATCCTTTGTTGGCAATGACAGAGGTCAAACGTTTTCTGTAAGTCTTCACAAGGTTGCCACACACTGTTGTTGGTATGTTGGCCCATTCCTCCCTGCAGATCTCCTCTAGAGCAGTGATGTTTTTGGCTTTTCGCTTGGCAACACGGACTTTCAACTCCCTCCAAAGGTTTTCTATAGGGTTGAGATCTGGAGACTGGCTAGGCCACTCCAGGACCTTGAAATGCTTCTTACGAAGCCACTCCTTCGTTGCCCTGGCGGTGTGCTTTGGATCATTGTCATGTTGAAAGACCCAGCCACATTTCATCTTCAATGCCCTTGCTGATGGAAGGAGGTTTGCACTCAAAATCTCACGATACATGGCCCCATTCATTCTTTCATGTACCCGGATCAGTCGTCCTGGCCCCTTTGCAGAGAAACAGCCCCAAAGCATGATGTTTCCACCACCATGCTTTACAGTAGGTATGGTGTTTGATGGATGCAACTCAGTATTCTTTTTCCTCCAAACACGACAAGTTGTGTTTCTACCAAACAGTTCCAGTTTGGTTTCATCAGACCATAGGACATTCTCCCAAAACTCCTCTGGATCATCCAAATGCTCTCTAGCAAACTTCAGACGGGCCCGGACATGTACTGGCTTAAGCAGTGGGACACGTCTGGCACTGCAGGATCTGAGTCCATGGTGGCGTAGTGTGTTACTTATGGTAGGCCTTGTTACATTGGTCCCAGCTCTCTGCAGTTCATTCACTAGGTCCCCCCGCACGGTTCTGGGATTTTTGCTCACCGTTCTTGTGATCATTCTGACCCCACAGGGTGGGATTTTGCATGGAGCTCCAGATCGAGGGAGATTATCAGTGGTCTTGTATGTCTTCCATTTTCTAATTATTGCTCTCACTGTTGATTTCTTCACTCCAAGCTGGTTGGGTATTGCAGATTCAGTCTTCCCAGCCTGTTGCAGGGCTACAATTTTGTTTCTGGTGTCCTTTGACAGGTCTTTGGTCTTCACCATAGTGGAGTTTGGAGTCAGACTGTTTGAGGGTGTGCACAGGTGTCTTTTTATACTGATAACAAGTTTAAACAGGTGCCATTACTACAGGTAATGAGTGGAGGAAAGAGGAGACTCTTAAAGAAGAAGTTACAGGTCTGTGAGAGCCAGAAATCTTGATTGTTTGTTTCTGACCAAATACTTATTTTCCACCATAAAATGCAAAAAAATGATAAAAAAAACAGACAATGTGATTTTCTGGATTTTTTTTTCTCAGTTTGTCTCCCATAGTTGAGGTCTACCTATGATGTAAATTACAGACGCCTCTCATCTTTTTAAGTGGTGGAACTTGCACTATTGCTGACTGACTAAATACTTTTTTGCCCCACTGTAAATCATTACGCTCGATATCTTTGGGTCATATTTGACACTGAACGTTCATTTATTCCCTATATCCAATCAATCACTCGCCCATGTCACCTGCATCTTAAAAAGATCTTCAGAATCTGACCTTTTCTCACCTTTGAAACTGAAAAAAATCTGACTGTTGCTCTTATTCATTCTCCTCTGGACTATTGCAACTCTACTGTCACAGTTTCACCCCTCAGTGTGTCTAGGAGGCAGTTCCTGACAGCTCAGCGATCAAATCGTGCTGAAGCTGTAAGTACTTTGATTAATGGCTCAGTCATTCAGTCTAGTGCAGGGGCGTACTGAGCTGTCAGTGTGTTGATTGACATCTCGGCCGTCCAATCTGAGACTGTTAAGCATTGTCTGTCTCCAGGTGTTCATTGTCCCAGGTGATTGCCAGGCTAGTTAACTTGGCTGTTACTCTCAGACCTCAGTCAGATGTACATTGAGCTAAGTGTGGTTTGGCTCTGTGCCTTGTGTTCTGTTTGTAGATCTTTTGTTGCCTGACCTTGGACCTTGTTCTGACAATCCATCTGTTTAACCCCTTCTGCTCTGATCCACTATCCTCCTGGTATTCTGACCTCGGAATGTTACCTTACTATAACTTTGTCTCTTCCTTCTGGTTATGACGTACCCTCCTGCCTTCTGACCTCGGACTCCTGACTATCCCGACTCACGGCTTGGCTGGGAGAAGTGACTCAGTGTAACATCTCCTAATTGGTCTCCCTCTTACCAAATGTTCTAGTCTCCAATCTGCCCTGAATGTGGCAGTCAGGTTCGCATTTCTGTCCAGCCGCTTTACCGATGCCTCCACCATGTGTCAGTCATTGCACTGGTTACTCATATGTTACAGAGTGCAGTATAAACTTATCTCTCTCACCCACAAAACTCTTCACGGTTCAAAAACCACCCCATATATCCTCTTTCACTCTGTCTATCACCAATCCCCTGCCCTACGTTCTGAAACTGATCGAACACTAAAATTCACCATAATCAGAACTTTCCATTTCCCAGACTTCTCTCATGCTGCACCATTTTTCGGGAATACACTACCCCAGACATTATGACTAATACCTAGCCTCCATACTTATAAGCATGCTTTAAAAACACATCTTTTAGACACGCCTATCACATCACTTTACTAATCTAAGTCTCCCCTGTTACCTCTTTCTACGTTTCCTTACAATCTGGTCTTTCCTACTCATCTGTCTCCACATCCTCCATGCACCCAATAGCACTTCGTGACTGTACCTAGACAGATATAGTCTGGTGACCGGATCATGCAGCTTTATATCATAACTAGCTATTGAACCCGTTCTACGCCCGGGTGGCGAGCATTTATATTGGTATATGGTCTCCATCCTGGTATGTGCTGCTCCATCCTGCGCCCCCATCCTGTCATGTGCTGCTCCATCCTGCGCCCCCATCCTGTCATGTGCTGCACCCATCCTGCTCCCCCATTCTGACATGTGCTGCTCCATCCTGCGCCCCCATCCTGTCATGTGCTGCTCCATCCTGCGCCCCCATCCTGTCATGTGCTGCACCCATCCTCCGCTCCCATTCTGACATGTGCTGCTCCATCCTGCGCCAACATTCTGTCATGTGCTGTTCCCATCCTGCCCCTCCGTTCTGTCATGTGCTGCTGCCATCCTGCACCCCCGTTCTGTCATGTGCTGCCCTATTCTGTTATGTGCTGCTCCCATCCTGCGCCACCGTTCTTTAATTTGCTGCTCCCATCCATATGCCCCATACGCTGCTCCATAAGATGCTCCATAATATATAACCCGTATCAGGGGGCGTAAGTAACAAATAGCTGTGGCATGAAGTTCCACAGCCTCATGCCACAGCAATTTGTTACTTGCGCCACCTGATTCCTTTCCGCCGCCATTTTCTTGGTCCTCCTGCTGGCGGAATCGGCGCCTGTGCAGTCCGCTCTTTCCGGCGCCATTTTCTTGAAGACACACTGCAGTGTGCCTTCAAGAAAATGGCACCGGAAAGCGCGGACTGCGCAGGCGCCGATCTCGGCAGCAGGAATCGGCGCCTGCGCAGTCCGCGCTTTCCGGTGCCATTTTCTTGAAGACACACTGCAGTGCGCAGGCGCCGATTCCGGCAGCAGGACAAAGGAATCAGGTGGCGTAAGTAACAAATTGCTGTGGCATGAAGTGCCACAGCTTCATGCCACAGCAATTTGTTACTTACGCCATTCCTTTCCGCCCGTTTTCTTCGTCCTCCTGCTGCCGGAATCGGCGCCTGCGCAGTCCGCGCTTTCCGGCGCCATTTTCTTGAAGACACAGCAGTGTGTCTTCAAGAAAATGGCGCCGGAAAGCGCGGACTGCGCAGGCGCCGATTCCGGCAGCAGGAGGACGAAGAAAACGGGCGGAAAGGAATGGCGTAAGTAACAAATTGCTGTGGCATGAAGTGCCACAGCATAATCAGGGCGCAAATATGTGCATGTGTCCCCCTGCTCCCGACCCCCTGCTCCCGGCAGTCCGCGCCTTCCGGCGCCATTTTTTTTTCCTGACACTCTATAATGTAACGCTAGGAGCGTCGCGCCTGCGCAGTCTATAAAGGCTTCGGACAGAGTGATGCTCCCAGCGTTATATTATAGATTACTATTTATTATAATGATATCTGGACCATATGTGAAGAGCATTTTCTCCCTATTGTGTCCCCCCTATTTTTTTATAGATTGTAAGCTGCGAGCAGTAGGACGCTCACTCCTCCTGTAACTGTTGAACTGTTACTTCATGATGTCTTTATTGTTTGTACACGTAGCTGCTTAATTGTAAAATGCTGCCGAATATGTTGGCACTATATACAGTTGTGTGAAAAAGTGATTGCCACCTTCCTGATTGCCTATCTTTTTACATGTTTGTCACACTTAAATGTTTCACTTAACGAAACAGATTTAAATATTAGACAAAGATAACACGAGTAAACACTAAATGCAGTTTTTAAATGAAGGTCTTTATTATTAAGGGAAAAAGAAATCAAAACCTACAGGGCTCAGTGTGAATAAGTGATTGCCCCTGTGAGGCAGTGAGGGGGGGTCATATGCGATGGTCGATATGTATCCTCCAGGATGCGGACAGAGTCTTATTAAACCCTCGGAGTGCCTGGTGTTCACAGCAGAACACCTGTGAATCACATGGCAAAATAAAAGAAAGAGTGGATTGGGTCCAAGTAGTGACTCTAAAAGCTCTGCTTTACGGCCGGCGCTTACACAGTGCAGGGAAGCAGAACGCCGGGGGATGCGACAGACACCGGAATGTAAGTATGTAGTGGTTTTTTTTTTTACATTTACACTGGTAACCAGGGAAATCATCGGATTACTAAGCACGGCCCTGCACTTAGTAACCCAATGTTTACCCTGGTTACCGGGGACTTCGGCATCGTTGGTCGCTGGAGAGCTGTCTGTGTGACAGCTCTCCAGCGACCACACAGCAAAGCTGCAGCAATCGGCATCGTTGTCTAGATTGCTGCAGCGTCGCTAAGTGTGACGGTACCTTTACAGTGTCACTGTGGCTGGGACTGGTATAGTGTCACTGTGGCTGGGACTGGTATAGTGTGGCTGTGGCTGGCACTGGTATAGTGTGGCTGTGGCTGGCACTGGTATAGTGTGGCTGTGGCTGGCACTGGTATAGTATCACTGTGGCTGGCACTGTTATAGTATCTCTGTGGCTGGCACTGTTATAGTGTCACTGTGGCTGGCACTGGTATAGTGTCACTGTGGCTGGCACTGTTATAGTATCTCTGTGGCTGGCACTGTTATAGTGTCACTGTGGCTGGCACTGGTATAGTGTCACTGTGGCTGGCACTGGTATAGTATCTCTGTGGCTGGCACTGGTATAGTGTGGCTGTGGCTGGCACTGGTATAGTGTGGCTGTGGCTGGCACTGGTATAGTGTGGCTGTGGCTGGCACTGGTATAGTATCACTGTGGCTGGCACTGTTATAGTATCTCTGTGGCTGGCACTGTTATAGTGTCACTGTGGCTGGCACTGGTATAGTGTGGCTGTGGCTGGCACTGGTATAGTGTGGCTGTGGCTGGCACTGGTATAGTGTGGCTGTGGCTGGCACTGGTATAGTGTGGCTGTGGCTGGCACTGGTATAGTGTGGCTGTGGCTGGCACTGGTATAGTATCACTGTGGCTGGCACTGTTATAGTATCTCTGTGGCTGGCACTGTTATAGTGTCACTGTGGCTGGCACTGGTATAGTGTCACTGTGGCTGGCACTGTTATAGTATCTCTGTGGCTGGCACTGTTATAGTGTCACTGTGGCTGGCACTGGTATAGTGTCACTGTGGCTGGCACTGGTATAGTGTGGCTGTGGCTGGCACTGGTATAGTGTGGCTGTGGCTGGCACTGTTATAGTATCTCTGTGGCTGGCACTGTTATAGTGTCACTGTGGCTGGCACTGGTATAGTGTCACTGTGGCTGGCACTGTTATAGTGTCACTGTGGCTGGCACTGGTATAGTGTCACTGTGGCTGGCACTGGTATAGTATCTCTGTGGCTGGCACTGGTATAGTGTGGCTGTGGCTGGCACTGGTATAGTGTGGCTGTGGCTGGCACTGGTATAGTGTGGCTGTGGCTGGCACTGGTATAGTGTGGCTGTGGCTGGCACTGGTATAGTGTGGCTGTGGCTGGCACTGGTATAGTATCACTGTGGCTGGCACTGTTATAGTATCTCTGTGGCTGGCACTGTTATAGTGTCACTGTGGCTGGCACTGGTATAGTGTCACTGTGGCTGGCACTGTTATAGTATCTCTGTGGCTGGCACTGGTATAGTATCTCTGTGGCTGGCACTGGTATAGTGTGGCTGTGGCTGGCACTGGTATAGTGTGGCTGTGGCTGGCACTGGTATAGTGTGGCTGTGGCTGGCACTGTTATAGTATCTCTGTGGCTGGCACTGTTATAGTGTCACTGTGGCTGGCACTGTTATAGTGTCACTGTGGCTGGCACTGGTATAGTGTCACTGTGGCTGGCACTGTTATAGTGTCACTGTGGCTGGCACTGGTATAGTGTCACTGTGGCTGGCACTGGTATAGTATCTCTGTGGCTGGCACTGGTATAGTGTCACTGTGGCTGGCACTGTTATAGTATCTCTGTGGCTGGCACTGTTATAGTGTCACTGTGGCTGGCACTGTTATAGTGTCACTGTGGCTGGCACTGTTATAGTGTCACTGTGGCTGGCACTGGTATAGTGTGGCTGTGGCTGGCACTGGTATAGTGTGGCTGTGGCTGGCACTGGTATAGTGTGGCTGTGGCTGGCACTGGTATAGTGTGGCTGTGGCTGGCACTGGTATTGCTGTGGGCTCTCATCTGCTTTTTCACGTATGTTTTTTTTTTTTTAGAAACAATAGATGAATTTGAGAAAGTTCATCTTTGCCTCATTTTTTTTTGCCTCACCAAGTACTAAATACTGTACATTGCTATTGCCTCTGTACACAGACTCACATCTTGTAGGAATTGTCCTGTCACAATTGTGAAGTGTCACTGATCTTTTTTTAAACATTCCCCATTATAAAAGATCTGTGACAAATCCATTATGTGCCGCCAGCATCGCCTCTCTCCTCCGCTCTGGCCTTACACATCTGTAATGAGCTCGGTCACAGAGTGAATGATGGAACTTTCTAAAATGTTCTTTTTCATATACCAGTATAGAAGAAATGACATTCACCTCCTAAATGCCAAACTGAGAAGATTAGGAAAAACCACGGAGGCATAAAAGTGCAGAGCGAAGCCCTAAAATAACGACGTCCTTTATATTTATCAACATAATTGGGTTGCTAATAAGGTCATCTAGTGCCGCAGGAAATTGCAAAAAAGTTCCAGAACGTCCAGGTGTTTTTGAAGAAAACCTCCAATATCCATCTTTCCCAGGACACAAAAAAATTCAAGAAACTGAGATATGAAGAGTTGTGTCATAGGATCCTCACAGTCAGGGTCAGACTGGCCCACCGGAGAACCGTAGGATTCTCCGGTGGGCCCAGGCACTGACACCTGCTGAGGAAGCTGCCTTGGGCCCCCACTGCTCCGGGGTCCCGCAGCCAGTGGTGTGTTGCCATCAGTGGCACACCATGCAGCTGCTATGGGGCTCGTGAGTCAGGGGGGCCTGCCCGGTGCCAACAGAGCAGCACAGGAGGCAGAAGCCTGTCCCCTCTGCTAAAGAGAAATGAATATTCACAATTCCCCACTCCCCCATGGGCGTGAAGAAGGGTGAATAGTCATTTCACTGTAATAGCTGGCAGTGTTAGCCGCAGGCTGCATTTAACCCCTTCACCCCAAAGCCTGTTTTCACCTAAGTGACAGGGCCAATTTTTACAATTCTGACCACTGTCACTTTATGAGGTCATAACTCTGAAACGCTTCAACGGATCCTGGTGATTCTGACACTGTTTTCTCGTGACATATTGTACTTCATGATAGTGGTAAAACTTCTTCGATATGACTTGCATTTATTTGTGAAAAAAACAAAAATTTGTCGGAAATTATGAAAATTTAGCAATTTTCAAACTCTTAGTTTTTATGCCCTTAAATTAGAGAGTTATATCACATAATATAGTTAATAAACAACATTTCCCACATGTCTGCTTTACATCAGCACAATTTTGGAAACATAACTTTTTTTTGTTAGGACGTTATAAGGGTTAAAAGTTGACCAGCGATTTCTCATTTTTGCAACAAAATTTGCAAAACCATTTTTTTACGGACCACCTCACACTTGAAGTGACTTTGAGGGGTCTATATGACAGAAAATGCCCAAAAGTGACACCATTCTAAAAACTGCACCCCTCAAGGTACTCAAAACCACATTCAAAAAGTTTATTAACCCTTCAGGTGCTTCACAGGAATTTTTTGAATGTTTAAAAAAATTGAACATTGAACTTTTTTTTCACAAAATTTTTACTTCAGGTCCAATTTGTTTCATTTTACCAAGGGTAACAGGAGAAATTGGACCACAAAATTCGTTGTACAATTTGTCCTGAGTACGCCGATACCCCATATGTGGGGGTAAACCACTGTTTGGGCACATGGCAGAGCTCAGAAGGGAAGGAGCGCCATTTGACTTTTCAATGCAAGATTTGCTGGAATTGAGATCGGAGCCCATGTCACGATTGGAGAGCCCCTGATGTGCCTAAACAGTGGAAACCCCCACAAGTGACACCATTTTGGAAAGTAGACCCCCTAAGGAACTAATCTAGATGTGTGGTGAGCACTTTGAACCTCCAAGTGCTTCACAGAAGTTTATAATGTAGAGCCGTAAAAAATTTTTTTTTATTAATTTTCACAAAAAATGATCTTTTTGCCCCAAATGTTTTATTTTCCCAAGGGTAAAAGGATAAATTGGACCCCAAAAGTTGTTGTGCAATTTGTCCTGAGTACGTCGATACTTCATATATGGGGATAAACCACTGTTTGAGCGCATGGCAGAGCTCGGAAGGGAAGGAGTGCCATTTGACTTTTCAATGCAAAATTGGCTGGAATTGAGATCGGATGCCATGTCGCATTTGGAGAGCCCCTGACGTGCCTTAACAGTGGAAACCCCCCACAAGTGACCCCATTTTGGAAAGAAGACCCCCTAAGGAACTTATCTAGATGTGTGGTGAGCACTTTTAACCCCCAATTGTTTCACTAAAGTTTAGAATGTAGCATTGTGAAAATTAAAAAATCATTATTTCTTTCCACAAAATGATGTTTTAGCCCGCAATTTTTTTTTCCCAAGGGTAACAGGAGAAATTGGACCACAAATGTTATTGTCCAATTTGTCCTGAGTACGCTGATACCCCACATGTGGGGGGGAACCACCGTTTGAGTGCATGGCAGAGCTCGGAAGGGAAGGAGCACCGTTTGAAATGCAGACTTAGATGGAATGGACTGCAGGTGTCATGTTGCATTTGCAGAGCCCCTGATGTACCTAAACAGTAGAAACCCACCACAAGTGACCCCATATTGGAAACTAGACCCCCCAAGGAACTTATCTAGATGTGTTGTGAGAGCTTTGAACCAACAAGTGTTTCACTACAGTTTATAATGCAGAGCCGTGAAAATAAAAAATATTTTTTTTTCCACGAAAATGATATTTTATCCCCTATGTTTTTGTTTTCCCAAGGGTAACAGGACAAATTGGACCCCAAAAGTTGTTGTCCAACTTGTCCTGAGATCGCTGATACCCCATATGTTGGGGGGAACCACTGTTTGGGTGCACGGCAGAGCTCGGAAGGGAAGGAGCGCCATTTGAAATGCAGACTTAGATGGATTGGTCTGTAGGCGTCATGTTGCATTTGCAGAGCCCCTGATGTACCTAAACAGTAGAAACCCCCCACAAGTGACCCCATATTGGAAACTAGACCCCCCAAGGAACTTATCTAGATGTGTTGTGAGAGCTTTGAACCAACAAGTGTTTCACTACAGTTTATAACGCAGAGCCGTGAAAATAAAAAATATTTTTTTTTCCACGAAAATGATATTTTATCCCCTATGTTTTTATTTTCCCAAGGGTAACAGGACAAATTGGACCCCAAAAGTTGTTGTCCAACTTGTCCTGAGAACGCTGATACCCCATATGTTGGGAGGAACCACTGTTTGGGCACACAGGAGAACTCGGAAGGGAAGGAGCCCTGTTTTACTTTTTCAAAGCAGAATTGGCTGGAATTGAGATCGGACGCCATGTCGCGTTTGGAGAGCCCCTGATGTGCCTAAACAGTGGAAACCCCCAATTATAACTGAAACCCTAACCCCAACCCTAACCCTAGCCCTAACCCTAACCCTATCCCTAGCCCTAACCCTAGCCCTAACCCTAGCCCTAACCCTAGCCCTAACCCTAGCCCTAGCCCTAACCCTAGCCCTAACCCTAGCACTAATGGGAAAATGGAAATAAATACATTTTTTTACATTTTATTATTTTTCCCTAACTAAGGGGGTGATGAAGGGGGGTTTGATTTACTTTTATAGCGTTTTTTTGGCGGATTTTTATGATTGGCAGCTGTCACACACTAAAAGACGCTTTTTATTGCAAAAAATAGTTTTTGCATCACCACATTTTGAGAGCTATAATTTATCCATATTTTGGCCCACAGAGTCATATGAGGTCTTGTTTTTTGCGGGACGAGTTGACGTTTTTATTGGTAACATTTTCGGGCAGATGACATTTTTTGATCGCTTTTTATTCCGATTTTTGGGAGGCGGAATGAACAAAAACCAGCAATTCCTGAATTTCTTTTAGGGGGGGCGTTTATACCGTTCCACGTGTGGTAAAATGGATAAAGCAGTTTTATTCTTCGGGTCAGTACGATTACAGCGATACCTCATTTATGTAATTTCTTTTATGTTTTGGCGCTTTTACACAATAAAAACTATTTTATATAAAAAAATAATTGTTTTTGCATCGCATTATTCTGAGAGCTATAACTTTTTTATTTTTCTGCTGATGATGCTGTATGGCGGCTTTTTTTTTGCGGGACAAGATGACGTTTTCAGCGGTACCATGGTTATTTATATCCGTCGTTTTGATCGCGTGTTATTCCACTTTTTGTTCGCCTGTATGATAATAAAGCGTTGTTTTTTGCCTTGTTTTTTTTTTTTTTTTTTGCGGTGTTCACTGAAGGGGTTAACTAGTTGGACAGTTTTATAGAGCGGGTCGTTACGGACGCGGCGATACCAAATATGTGTACATTTATTGTTTTTTTTTTTTTTTACATAAATAAATGGATTTATTGGGAAATGTTTTTTTTTTTGGGGGGGGGGATTTTTTTTTATTTTTTTTTACACATTCTATTTTTTTTTTTAACTTTCTAACATTGTCCCAGGGTGGGACATCTCTGTATTAGATCAGATCGTTGATCTGACATGCAGTTTAGCTGGCTTTCCAGCGCCTGCTCTCAGCAGGCGCCGGCTAGCCAGGTCACTTCATGACCCGGAAGGAGTCCGGCGGCCATCTTGGATCCGGGGACTCCTTCCGGGTCACCGGAGCAACGCGATCTCATTGCGTTGCTCCGGTGGGAGAGCGCAGGGAGCCCCCGTCCCTGCGCGATCCCCCTCTATGCCGCTGTCACTACTGACAGCGGCATCAGAGGGGTTAAATGCCCGCGATCGGCGATAGCGCCGATCGTGGGCATTGCTGCGGGGTGTCAGCTGTCATATACAGCTGACCCCCGCACCCGATCACCGCGGCGCTCAGCGCGAGACCGCGGTGATCGGTGCGCCGTACTAGTACTGCTGCTGGCACTAATGCAGTGCCGGCAGCGCAGTACTAGTACGGCGCATGTCGCGAAGGGGTTAAAGGGAATCTGTCACCTACTTTTTTGTATATAAGCTGCGGCCACCGCCTTTATGGGCTTATCTACAGGATTCTGTAATGCTGTAGATAAGCCCCGGTGTAACCTGAAAGATAAGAAAAACAATTTAGATTATACTCACCTGAGGGGCGATCCCATGCGGTCCAGTCTGATGGGCGTCGCAGTCTGGGTCCAGCGCCTCCCATCTTAATGCGCTGATGTCCTCTTCCTTGCTTCCTGTCGTGGCTCCTGCACAGGTGTACTTTATCTGCCTTGTTGAGGGCAGCATAAAGTACTGCAGTGCGCAGGCGTTGGGCTTCTCAGACCTCGGACCTTTCCCGGCACCTGCGCACTGCAGTGCTTTGCTCTGCCCTCAACAGGGAAGATAAAGTACGCCTGCGCAGGAGCCGCGACAGGAAGCAAGGAAGAGGACGTCATCGCATGAAGATGGGAGGTGCCGGACCCGGACTGCGACGCCCATCGGACCGGACCGCACCGGGATCGCCCCCCCAGGTGAGTATAATCTACCTTGTTTTTCTTATCTTTCAGGTTACATCAAGGGCTTGTCTACAGCATTACAAAATGCTGTAGATAAGCCCTAAAGGCAATGGCCACAGCTTATATGCGGAAAAGTAGGCGATAGATTCCTTTTAACATACCACATGTAAAGCCAGTGAGGCTGCACCGGAGATGAAAGGGGGCACAGCAGACTGCTAACACTGAGGGCAATCTGGCCTGTTTTTCTGGCCCCGAGGCTCTGGGGGGCCCCAGGCCCGATTGCCCTCATGTGCGGCGGGCAGGGAGCAATACCTAGTCGCCACAAAAACCTCTTTGACATAATTCTGTCAGCACACAGGGCTACAATTAGCCCATACAACAAAGAAGATATACCCACTCAGAAAGACATGCTTGCAAGGAGGAACAAGAGTGTTTTGGGGTATTAAAGGGTAAAAAACAGAGTTTATTGAAAGTTCACATTGCATATAATTAACACAGATAATTACAAGAAGAAGATTAAATAAAGTGATACAAGTGCAGACACAATACCAGGGTTACCAGGAGCCACCAACAGCATATGCCCCTCTGTGCCTAACAATCATTCGGTCATAAAGTGCATGTGCAATAAAATATGGCACAGGTAGGTTTGCCTTGCCCAAAGTAGACCTTACATGTGTGGTGACCAGAAGATAGAAATAATATGATACCATATAGGTAGGGCCGGCAAACACTTACCACGGGCAGATGTTGGGGGGTCCTGGGCCGGGACCGCCCCCCCAGGTGAGTATAATCTAACTTGTTTTTCTTATCTTTCAGGTTACATCAGGGGCTTGTCTACAGCATTACAAAATGCTGTAGATAAGCCCTAAAGGCAATGGCCACAGCTTATATGCGGAAAAGTAGGCGACAGATTCCCTTTAACGTACCACATGTAAAGCCAGTGAGGCTGCACAGGAGATGGAAGGGGGCACAGCAGACTGCTAACACTGAGGGCAATCTGGCCTGTTTTTCTGGCCCCGAGGCTCTGGGGGGCCCCAGGCCCGATTGCCCTCATGTGCGGCGGGCAGGGAGCAATACCTGCAGCTCCGCTGCCTACAAGAGAAAATTGCAGTGAGCTGCAGGGATCCATCCTGCTTCCTGCCTGGCGCTTCCTGTCTGATACAGTAGCGCAGCTGGATGATGTCATCATTCAGCTGGCGGCTTTGTCGGAGAGGAAGCTGACAGCGATGAAGATGATGCTGGGGAACGGATAGAGAGGTGAGTGGTGCTGTGTGTGTGTATCTGCAGGGGAATATGCAGAGAGGTATGTGTGTGTGTCTGCGTGTGTGTCTGCTAGGGAACGTGCAGAAATGTGTGTAGGTGGTGGAGAGGGCAATGATGTGGGTGATGGAAAGGACGATGGGGTGGTGGGGAGGACACAATGATGGAGGTGGTGGAAAATGCAATGATGGGGTGGTGGGGGAGAAAACAATGATAGAGGTAGTGGAAAGGGCAATGATGGGGTGGTGGGGGAGAAGGTAATGATGGAGGAGAAGGAGAGGGCAATTATGGGAGTGGTGGGGGAGAAGGCAATGATGATGGTGGTAGAAAGAACAATGGGGTGGTGGGACAGGAGGCAATGATGGAGGTTGTGGAATGGGCAATGATGTGGGTAGTTAGGGAGAAAACAATCACAGAAGTGGTGAAAAGGGCAATGATGGGGTGGTGGGGGATAAGGCAATGATAGAGGTGGTTGGGAGGAAGGCAATGATGGAGTAGATGGAGAGGGCATTGATGGGAGTGGTGGGGGAGAAAGCTTTATAGGTGTGGTGGAAAGGGCAATGATGGGGTGGGGGAGAAGGCAATGATGGAGGTGGTGGAAAGGGCAATGATGGGGTAGTGGGGGAGAAGGCAATGATGGAGGTAGTGAAAAGGGCAATGATGGTGGTGGTGGGTGAGAAGGCAATAATGGAGGTGGTGATGAGAACAATGATGGGGTGGAGGGGGAGAACAATGATGGAGGTGGTGGAGAGGGTTATGAGGGAGCTACATTATATGGTATGAGGGGGCTACATTATATTCTAAGAGGCGGGCTGCATAGTATTCTATGAGGGGGTTGCATTATACTATATGAAGGCTGCATTATATTCTATGAGGGCGCTGTATTATATTCTATGAGGGGGCTACTTTATATTCTATGAGGGGGCTACCCCAACCCCTGCTACATAATTAAGACGTGTGCTACCTTATATACCCTGATATTAGCGTCTACCTTATATACCCTTATATACCCTGATATTAGCATCTTTTACTGCACTATTGGTGGTCTTGTGTTTATTTCTCTGTAGCTACATAGTGGGCCCCAAGAATGATTTTCTCTGGTGGGCCCAAGGTGCTCCAGTCCGACACTGCTCACAGTAGAGACCCTATGACTTCAAAGGAATGCTGTGGTTATAATTGTGGCTCTGTTTTTGACTTTTCAACCACAATTGTGATAATTTACCCAACTATTATCTCTAATGTCACAGGTAGACACAGTCTAAAAACTCGACCACTTACCCCTCATATCTCAGCTCTTTGGATAGTAACATGGAGGGGTCAGATTTTGGCATTATATCTATAATGACTAGACGTGCAAAAAATTTCGAAATTCAAATTTTTGATCTTTGCCAAATATTTCCAAGAAATTTAATTTGCAGCTAATCAATTTGCCCATAAATCAAAAGTATTCCTAATCCTTCAATTACTAGGAAAATATATGTATGACACTCATTTAAATCTGTATTATTATTCTCAGTTCCTCACAAACTAACACGCTAATCTTCTTCACTGCTGTCACGCACTATAGGTACAATTTTTTGTCAGTGTATTATGGTTTTCTCTTCCCACCTCTATGGCTAAGCTGTGATTTGTGACGTCTTCTCACTATCCAGATTCACCACAAATGGCTGCTGCATTCTTTGCCTCTGCTTTTATACAGGCTATGATTGTCCCTATAGTTTGGATGTGATGTGACATTTGCAAGGCATTATGGGGAGCCCCCTGAGGTTATGTCATCCTCCTGTGGCTGATGCAGTAATCTGCAATATGCAAAAAAGGATACTAGCCATTATGGGCGATTAGCATCGGGTTCAGCAAATTTCTAAAACTTTGACACCCATTTGATTTTCATCAAAATGGATTTACTCCTTAAATTATACAGTCCTCATATCACTGGAAGATTGGACTTTTTAATGTTGATTGACACTTAAAGTGATTTTCTGAAAGAGGCTCTCACACTGAAGAACTTGTCACATCTGCACATGCAAAGCCCATTATCTTCAGTGGGAAACGTGTACCGTAATTCTTTATTTCTCCTGTGGAGGCGCTGTAAGGGAACACTTGAGGCCATGTTCAACTTCAGAGTAGAGTGGATCATAAACAGGACAACCTCTGACCAATTTAGCTTCAGAGGAACCTTGTAACATCAAAGGATCTTCCAATATGCACACCTTCTTTATACATACAGAATACAGCATGTACCCATCTTTGGAATCTATAGCTACAAATGGGGTCCTATGCTCAGCTAGTATAGAAATCATTCCCAATAACATGAGATGGTGATCTTTTCTCAAGATACCGTAGGTGCAGGTCCCAGATGTTACAAATGTCAGAGATGGACATCCTTCAAAGTCCACTTTTAAAGGTCACTTATATCAGCCATCTTTAAAGGGATTATGTTGTCTTTCTTATTCCTGCTTCCCATACCCCATGTAGCATGAATCAGACACCGTCTACGTTATTGCAGCCATGTATCTTTAAGTCTAAAGCATTTCAGAAAAAAACATACTTAGTAGAGCTGGCTGAAAACTATGCACTTTGAATGACTTATCTACAGGGGAATACAGGGCTGACTAGTGAACATAATTGTTGGGGCCCGCCATCCATTTACTATAAAAATAAAAGCGGCTAAAGTCTGCAATAAGAAGAGAGGACAGAGCTGTGTACATTAATGTAAAATATGTGAAACTAAGTATCAGATTTTTTTCCCCCCATTTTTATCACTACAGGTGCTTCTCACAAAATTAGAATATCATCAAAAAGTTAATTTATTTCAGTTCTTCAATACAAAAAGTGAAACTCATTTATTATATAGAGTCATTATAAAGCTATTTCAAATGTTTATTTATGTTAATGTTGATTATTATGGTTTGCAGCCAATGAAAACCCAAAAGTCATTATCTCAGTAAATTAGAATACTTTATAACACCAGCTTGAAAAATGATTTTAAAATCCGAAATGTTGGGCTACTGAAATGTATATTCAGTAAATGCACTCAACAATTGGTTGGAGCTCCTGTTGCATAAATAGTTGACCAACCGAATGGTATTTAACAGGGAGAAATGCAAGATTCTACATCTGGGCAAGAAAAACGAAAATGACATCTACAGAATAGGAGGAATAGAACTAAGCAACAGCATGAGTGAAAAAAACTTGGGTATACTAATAGATCACAGACTGCACATGATGCATCAGTAAAAAAGGCAAACAGAGTTCTGGGATGTATTAGGAGAAGCATACAGTCTATTAATTATAATCATCTAGTACCTAGTAATTATAATTATACCATACCTCCCAACCATCCCGGATCCAGCGGGACTGTCCTGATTTTGACAGTCAGCCCCGCGATCCCGGGCGGGACATTAGTTGTCCCGCACTGGTTGGGAGGTGTGTAATATCCCCCGGTCAGCTCCCTGAGTGCCTGCACCCGCAGAGCAGCATACCACATATTGGCTGCTCTGTGCGCACAGGACCTGTGATGAGGTCACAGGATGGGAGGAATCAGGGGTCACATGATCGGGAGGACCTCCGTGTACAGGACTCTGCTGGTTGCCATGGTGCCAGATGAGGGTAAGTGTATGTGTGAGGTCAGGAGGTGTTTACAGTGTGGATGTAGCAGTGCCGTGTGTCTACAAGGTGTATGTATCGGAGCAGGGTGTGAAAGGTGTATGGAGCGAAGTCGTGTGTGTAAGAGGTGTACGGAGCCGTGTGCATGAGGTGTACGGAGTGCAGCCGTGTGTGTACGAGGTGTACGGATTGGAGCAGCATGTGAAAGGTGTACGGAGCGGAGTCGTGTGTGTAAGGGGTGTACGGAGCCATGTGTACGAGGTGTACGGAGCACAGCCGCATGTGTACGAGGTGTACGGAGCGGAGCTGCGTGTGAAAGATGTATGGAGCGGAGTCGTGTGTGTAAGAGGTGTACGGAGCCGTGTGTACGAGGTGTACGGAGCACAGCCGCATTCTGGACATCGTATGAATGCATTTTCACCAGTTTTCCCCTCTGCATCTTACTTTGCAATTTAGTCTGAACTGCTGGGAGGTGACTAGCTGCTATGATCTCTCCAATACGCAGCACAGCACACAAAAAGGGTTTCCTGCTCCTCATTCCTTAGTAAGCACACAAACAAAAGCAGCAGCAGCATGGAGGAAATTATGCTGCAGTGCTGAGAAGTGTAGATGTGAATCCAGCTCTGAAGTTTAGAATAGGATCTGCTAGAATACTCAGCATTTTCTTTTTGTGTTTATCTTGGCCTGTTTTCTCACTCTGTTCTTCAATCCTCTTCCCCTCTCCATAGAGTATAATAGGAAGTGTAATCTGACACCTCAGTGAGATGGCAGTCAATCTTGCTTTGATCAATACAGATTGGTCAGAGGTAAGTCACATGTTGTCTTAGCCCCTGATGAAGCCGTTACTAAAGTGAAACATGTTGGTGGGACACTTTTAGTGTGTGCTGAAGTGTTAAGGTACCGTCACATTTAGCAACGCTGCAGCGATATAGACAACTATGCTGATCGCTGCAGCGTCGCTGTTTAGGTCGTTGTGTGGTCGCTGGAGAGCTGTCACAACAGACAGCTCTCCAGCGACCAACGATGCCGAAGTCCCCGGGTAACCAGGGTAAACATCGGGTTACTAAGCGCAGGGCCGCGCTTAGTAACCCGATATTTACCCTGGTTACCATTGTAAAAGTTAAAAAAAAACAAACAGTACATCTGGTAGACTGGGACAATATCCTCAGAAATAAGAATACAGATAATAAATGGGAAATGTTTAAGAACATCCTAAATAGGCAGTGTAAGCGGTTTATACCTTGTGGGAATAAAAGGACTAGAAATAGGAAAAACCCAATGTGGCTAAACAAAGAAGTAAGACAGGCAATTAACAGTAAAAAGAAAGCATTTGCACTACTAAAGCAGGATGGCACCATTGAAGCTCTAAAAAACTATAGGGAGAAAAATACTTTATCTAAAAAACTAATTAAAGCTGCCAAAAAGGAAACAGAGAAGCACATTGCTAAGGAGAGTAAAACTAATCCCAAACTGTTCTTCAACTATATCAATAGTAAAAGAATAAAAACTGAAAATGTAGGCCCCTTAAAAAATAGTGAGGAAAGAATGGTTGTAGATGACGAGGAAAAAGCTAACATATTAAACACCTTCTTCTCCACGGTATTCACGGTGGAAAATGAAATGGTAGGTGAAATCCCAAGAAACAATGAAAACCCTATATTAAGGGTCACCAATCTAACCCAAGAAGAGGTGCGAAACCGGCTAAATAAGATTAAAATAGATAAATCTCCGGGTCCGGATGGCATACACCCACGAGTACTAAGAGAACTAAGTAATGTAATAGATAAACCATTATTTCTTATTTTTAGGGACTCTATAGCGACGGGGTCTGGCGCATAGCAAATGTGGTGCCAATATTCAAAAAGGGCTCTAAAAGTGAACCTGGAAATTATAGGCCAGTAAGTCTAACCTCTATTGTTGGTAAAATATTTGAAGGGTTTCTGAGGGATGTTATTCTGGATTATCTCAATGAGAATAACTGTTTAACTCCATATCAGCATGGGTTTATGAGAAATCGCTCCTGTCAAACCAATCTAATCAGTTTTTATGAAGAGGTAAGCTATAGGCTGGACCACGGTGAGTCATTGGACGTGGTATATTTCGATTTTTCCAAAGCGTTTGATACCGTGCCGCACAACAGGTTGGTACACAAAATGAGAATGCTTGGTCTGGGGGAAAATGTGTGTAAATGGGTTAGTAACTGACTTAGTGATAGAAAGCAGAGGGTGGTTATAAATGGTATAGTCTCTAACTGGGTCGCTGTGACCAGTGGGGTACCGCAGGGGTCAGTATTGGGACCTGTTCTCTTCAACATATTCATTAATGATCTGGTAGAAGGTTTACACAGTAAAATATCGATATTTGCAGATGATACAAAACTATGTAAAGCAGTTAATACAAGAGAAGATAGTATTCTGCTACAGATGGATCTGGATAAGTTGGAAACTTGGGCTGAAAGGTGGCAGATGAGGTTTAACAATGATAAATGTAAGGTTATACACATGGGAAGAAGGAATCAATATCACCATTACACACTGAATGGGAAACCACTGGGTAAATCTGACAGGGAGAAGGACTTGGGGATCCTAGTTAATGATAAACTTACCTGGAGCAGCCAGTGCCAGGCAGCAGCGGCCAAGGCAAACAGGATCATGGGGTGCATTAAAAGAGGTCTGGATACACATGATGAGAGCATTATACTGCCTCTGTACAAATCCCTAGTTAGACCGCACATGGAGTACTGTGTCCAGTTTTGGGCACCGGTGCTCAGGAAGGATATAATGGAACTAGAGAGAGTACAAAAGAGGGCAACAAAATTAATAAAGGGGATGGGAGAACTACAATACCCAGATAGATTAGCGAAATTAGGATTATTTAGTCTAGAAAAAAGACGACTGAGGGGCGATCTAATAACCATGTATAAGTATATAAGGGGACAATACAAATATCTCGCTGAGGATCTGTTTATACCAAGGAAGGTGACGGGCACAAGGGGGCATTCTTTGCGTCTGGAGGAGAGAAGGTTTTTCCACCAACATAGAAGAGGATTCTTTACTGTTAGGGCAGTGAGAATCTGGAATTGCTTGCCTGAGGAGGTGGTGATGGCGAACTCAGTCGAGGGGTTCAAGAGAGGCCTGGATGTCTTCCTGGAGCAGAACAATATTGTATCATACAATTATTAGGTTCTGTAGAAGGGCGTAGATCTGGGGATTTATTATGATGGAATATAGGCTGAACTGGATGGACAAATGTCTTTTTTCGGCCTTACTAACTATGTTACTATGTTACTTACATTCCGGTGTCTGTCCCGCGCCGTCAGCTTCCCTGCACTGTGTCAGCGCTGTGCTCTGCTTTACGGCCCGCCGGCGTTGACACAGTGCAGGGAAGCTGACGCCGGGGAACAGACACCGGAATGTAAGTATGTACTGTTTGGTTTTTTTAACTTTTACAATGGTAACCAGGGTAAACATCGGGTTCCTAAGCGCGACCCTGCGCTTAGTAACCCGATGTTTACCCTGGTTACCAGTGAACACATCACTGGATCGGCGTCACACACGCCGATCCAGCGATGACAGCGGGTGATCAGCGACCAAAAAAAGGTCCTGATCATTCCCAGCGACCAACGATCTCCCAGCAGGGGCCTGATCGTTGGTCGCTGTCACGCATAACGATTTCGTTAGCGATATCGTTGCTACGTCACAAAAAGCAACGATATCGTTAACGAAATCGTTATGTGTGAAGGTACCTTTAAAATCAAGGTTTTTAAAGGATGCATAATAGTTGGAGAAAGCAGTTAATGGTGGGTCTTATACTCTTTTACTAATGCAATATGGATTTTAGCCTCTTTTCAGTGTGTTTGGTGAGTTCAGGAGACATGGGGGAGGTCATGAAATGGCTTATACGCGGAGAAAGAAGTAGATTTCGCTGATAAAACATATTACAAAGATTTTTATATTCACATGTACAATCAATTTATACTATATTTGTTGAAATTTCAGTTCCCATTTAAATTACATTTCCTTATAACAAGTTTCTGAGCTCTCCTGGGGACGAAAAGTATTCCAATATTTAACATCTTCAAGTTATTTACATTATTAAAAAAGTAAAAGCATGAATTAAAAATTAAATTAAAATGTCCATGTGTTTTTCTGTCTGATTTTCATCATTATTATTTGATGAATAAGCTTGTCCTAGAGGAATAAAAAGCATCTGTATGTACAGTAGGCTCATTATGTCATAGTCCGTCTAGACAGAAAACACTCAAAGTCGTAACCGGTACTTCAGCTAAAGAGCGGCTTGTATCAATGAGCACAATAGAGAAGTGTGCTCTTAGGAGACCCATGCCGTGGTCATTAATAAAGGGTTACTCTACCTACTAGTCAGCATCTTCTTAGCCCATGATCTTATTTATAAGGTACTTCAAGAAATATATCAAGCTTGAAAGAAACATTTCTCTGTATTGAATTAATAAAAGGGTTTTAACTTCTCTACGTTTTGCAAAATATTCGTAGGTGAATTACACCAGATGACCAACTTTGAAAAAAAAAAAACACGTACATTTGTGATACGTTCACTGTCGAATATCCTTATGTTATATGTGTCCATGTGGTCACCACATGTTTATGTAAATTGTGGCCAGCCTTTCTACCGAAACACAATCAAAGATGGGCACTACCATGAGTCCTGTGTCATGCCAACAGAAAAGCCTCCTGAGAACATTCATGTGTGGGGGCTTTTCATCCATGGAGGGGGCTCTCTCACAATTCTGCCCAAGATCACGACCATAAATGAAGAATGGGATATCAACCTGCTCCAAGAGCAACTTCTCCCAACGATCCAGGAGCAATACGGTGATGAACAATGCTTCTTCCACCACGATGGAGGCCATGTCAAAAGGCTAAAGTTATAACAAAGAAAACATTGAATTTTTGGGTCCATGTCCAGTAACCTCCCCAGATTTCAATAAGATGCAGCAGTCAATCCTTAAAAAGTGTGTAGGCAAACAAAAACACAGAAATTGTGATAAGGCTCCAAGGTTCGAGAAGATAAGTACGAGTCATCGGTCAAGATTTGGTCCAGAAGCGGATATTCAGCTGCCAGGGTGAAGGGCAGAAGTCTTGAAAAATAAGGGACAACACTGTAAATATTGAGTTTGATAAGTTTAAAAATTTGCGAAACATTCAGCTAAAAGATCGAAGAACACTGACGAAGCAGCAAATTTCGTGAAAAACAAAATTTTTATCAGTCTCAAAACTTTTTGCCACAATTGTACTTATTGTACTTATTATGCAGGAGAGCATCTTGGAAGACAGTTTACATCAGCAAATGGTTCTATGTGTGCCACATAGGGGTCATAGTCTGGGAAATTACTTATTTCCCAGTCTCTTCCAGAGTCCTACCAAAGCCGAAACATGGCTATCACTGAGAGGTTTCGTCAGATGTGGTGGCCAAGCAACATGGGCCAAGAAAATAAAGCTTTTTTCACAAGTGACATCATGTGTTATATAGTATGCACTTTATCGGGTGTGATACATTTTATGTAGGCCAATCTGAATGTTTAAAGTGAGAAACTCGGAAAAAATATTTTCTTGAAACACATAATGGAAATCTGGATTATTTTTCATTTTTTTTGCTATTGAACAGATACATAGATCAGTCAGAGGTTGCAATTGGACTAAACGAGTTATTGCCAGAGAAGTGTTCTTGAGATTTCGACTTGTTATTAGAGCCCCCTCTGGCTTGAGCTACAACTATATCTATATATCTATAAGAATACTAGCTATTGAACCCGTTCTACGCCCGGGTGGCGAGCATTTATATTGGTATATGGTCTCCATCCTGGTATGTGCTGCTCCATCCTGCGCCCCCATCCTGTCATGTGCTGCTCCCATCCTGCGCCCCCGTTCTGTCATGTGCTGCTCCCATCCTGCGCCCCCGTTCTGTCATGTGCTGCTCCCATCCTGCGCCTCCATTCTGTCATTTGCTGCTCCCATCCTGTCATTTGCTGCTCCCATCATGCGCCCGTTCTGTCATTTGCTGCTCCCATCCTGCGTCCCCGTTCTGTCATTTGCTGCTGCCATCCTGCGCCCGTTCTGTCATGTGCTGCTGCCATCCTGTGCCCCCGTTCTGTCATGTGCTGCTGCCATCCTGCGCCCGTTCTGTCATGTGCTGCTGCCATCCTGCGCCCGTTCTGTCATGTGCTGCTGCCATCCTGCGCCCGTTCTGTCATGTGCTGCTGCCATCCTGCGCCCGTTCTGTCATGTGCTGCTGCCATCCTGCGCCCGTTCTGTCATGTGCTGCTGCCATCCTGCGCCCGTTCTGTCATGTGCTGCTGCCATCCTGCGCCCGTTCTGTCATGTGCTGCTCCCATCCTGCGCCCGTTCTGTCATGTGCTGCTGCCATCCTGCGCCCGTTCTGTTATGTGCTGCTGCCATCCTGCGCCCGTTCTGTCATGTGCTGCTGCCATCCTTCGCCCGTTCTGTCATGTGCTGCTGCCATCCTTCGCCCGTTCTGTCATGTGCTGCTGCCATCCTGCGCCCGTTCTGTCATGTGCTGCGGCCATCCTGCGCCCGTTCTGTCATGTGCTGCTGCCATCCTGCGCCCGTTCTGTCATGTGCTGCGGCCATCCTGCGCCCGTTCTGACATGTGCTGCTGCCATCCTGCGCCCGTTCTGTCATGTGTTGCGGCCATCCTGCGCCCGTTCTGTCATGTGCTGCTGCCATCCTGCGCCCGTTCTGTCATGTGCTGCGGCCATCCTGCGCCCGTTCTGACATGTGCTGCTGCCATCCTGCGCCCGTTCTGTCATGTGCTGCGGCCATCCTGCGCCCGTTCTGACATGTGCTGCTGCCATCCTGCGCCCGTTCTGTCATGTGCTGCTGCCATCCTGCGCCCGTTCTGTCATGTGCTGCGGCCATCCTGCGCCCGTTCTGTCATGTGCTGCTGCCATCCTGCGCCCGTTCTGTCATGTGCTGCTGCCATCCTGCGCCCGTTCTGTCATGTGCTGCGGCCATCCTGCGCCCGTTCTGTCTTGTGCTGTGGCCATCCTGCGCCCGTTCTGTCATGTGCTGCAGCCATCCTGCGCCCGTTCTGTCATGTGCTGCGGCCATCCTGCGGCCGTTCTGTCATGTGCTGCGGCCATCCTGAGCCCGTTCTGTCATGTGCTGCTGCCATCCTGCGCCCGTTCTGTCATGTGCTGCTGCCATCCTGCGCCCGTTCTGTCATGTGCTGCGGCCATCCTGCGCCCGTTCTGTCTTGTGCTGCGGCCATCCTGTGCCCGTTCTGTCATGTGCTGCGGCCATCCTGCGGCCGTTCTGTCATGTGCTGCGGCCATCCTGCGGCCGTTCTGTCATGTGCTGCGGCCATCCTGAGCCCGTTCTGTCATGTGCTGCTGCCATCCTGCGCCCGTTCTGTCATGTGCTGCTGCCATCCTGCGCCCGTTCTGTCATGTGCTGCTGCCATCCTGCGCCCGTTCTGTCATGTGCTGCGGCCATCCTGCGCCCGTTCTGTCATGTGCTGCTGCCATCCTGCCCCCGTTCTGTCATGTGCTGCGGCCATCCTGCGCCCGTTCTGTCTTGTGCTGCGGCCATCCTGCCCCCGTTCTGTCATGTGCTGCGGCCATCCTGCGCCCGTTCTGTCTTGTGCTGCGGCCATCCTGCGCCCGTTCTGTCATGTGCTGCTGCCATCCTGCCCCCGTTCTGTCATGTGCTGCTGCCATCCTGCGCCCGTTCTGTCTTGTGCTGCGGCCATCCTGCGCCCGTTCTGTCATGTGCTGCGGCCATCCTGCGGCCGTTCTGTCATGTGCTGCTGCCATCCTGCGCCCGTTCTGTCATGTGCTGCGGCCATCCTGCGCCCGTTCTGTCATGTGCTGCGGCCATCCTGCGCCCGTTCTGTCATGTGCTGCTGCCATCCTGCGCCCGTTCTGTCATGTGCTGCTCCCATCCTGCGCCACCATTGTATTATATGCCCCCCGCTCCAGTGTGTATGCCCCCGAATGCTGCTGCCATATGACAAAAAAAAAAAAAATACCATACTCACCTATCGTCCGGCTCCACTGCAGGTATGTCTTCAAGAAAATGGCGCCGGAAAGCGGGGACTGCGCAGGCGCCGATTCCGGCAGCAGGAATCGGCGCCTGCGCAGTCCGCACTTTCCGGCGCCATTTTCTTGAAGACACACCTGCAATGGAGCCGGAGTGTGTCTTCAAGAAAATGGTGCCGGAAAGCGCGGACTGCGCAGGCGCCGATTCCGGCAGCAGGAATCGGCGCCTGCGCAGTCCACGCCCTCCGGAGCCGGGAGCAGAGGAGCCGGGAGATGGAGCCGCAAGCAGCGCTGGAACCGGGAAAGGTGAGTATACTTACCCTCCCTCCTGGCGGTCCCTGACTCTCCGGTGGAGATCGCGGTATGCGTTCAGTGCTTACGCATACCGCGATCTCCCGGCAGCGTCGCTCTGTGAGGCCCAGACTGCGCCGGCGCTTGCGCTTGCGCAGTCTATAGAGGCTTCGGACAGAGTGACGCTCCCAGCGTTATATTATAGATTATTATTCAATTGCTGTAGATAACAACTTCCTTAACCCCTTCCCGACCAATGACGCCACGTAGGCGTCATGAAAGTCGGTGCCATTCCGACCCATGACGCCTATGTGGCGTCATGGCGGGAATGCTTCCCTGCGGGTCCGGTGACCGGGGTCATTCAAATGTCACCGTACCCGCAGGTGCAGGGGGACCTGTACTTCACCCCAGGGGGGGTGGCTTTGCCCCCCCGGGTCTACGATCACCGCTGCTGACCTTTTTTTAACCCCCTCCAGCTCTGATTGGAGCTAGCGTCCATGTGACGTTAGCACTCCAATCAGAGCTGGAGGGGCGGAGAAAAACAGCGTCTGCCTCGCTCCTCAGCTTCATCCCATCCGTGGAAGCTGAGGAGCGAGGTGCCCGACTGCTCACCTGCCCCCCCAGACTCCGCGATCGCCGCCGCAGCCGCCGCACACATCTTCAGAGCGCCGCCGCCGTATCCCCCACTGCCACCGCCGCCTCCCCCACTGCTACCGCCAGTACCACCGCTGCTGCTGAGGACAGGTACCTCCCCTCTCCTGTCCTCCACTCCCCCCAACCTCCGATCCCTCCCCCCTGCCCCCCCCCCGATCATCCCCCAGCCCCCCTTTATCACCAGCTCCTGCTCTATTTTCTTTTCTCCTATCGCCCCCTGCATCTGTTAGCCCCTCCTCCCCTGGTGATCATCCTCCTCAGTGATCACCACTAATCACCCCCTGCCCCCCCCCTGATCACCCCCTACCCCCCCCGATCACCCCCTGCCCCCCCGTCCACCTGATCACCCCCTGCCCCCCTTTATCACCTGCTGCTGCTCTACTTTCTTTTCTCCTATCGCCCCCTGCATCTGTTAGCCCCTCCTCCCCTGGTGATCACCCTCCTCAGTGATCACCACTAATCACCCCCTGCCCCCCCCTGATCACCCCCTACCCCCCGATCACCCCCTGCCCCCCCCCCCTGTCCACCTGATCACCCCCTGCCCCCCTTTATCACCTGCTGCTGCTGTGTTTTCTCTCCTACTGCCCCCTGCGTCTGTCAGCCCCTCCTCCCCTGGTGATCACCCTCTTCAGTGATCTTCAGCTAATCACCCCCTGCCCCCCCTGATCACCCCCTACCCCCCCTGATCACCCCCTGCCCCCCCACTGTCCACCTGATCACCCCTCTGCCCCCCTTCATCACCCGCTGCTGCTGCTGTGTTTTCGTCTCTCCTACCGCGTTTGCGTCTGTCAGCCCCTCCCCTGGTGATCACCCTCTTCAGTGATCACCGCTAATCACCCCCTGATCACCCCCTGCCCCCCCCCCGTCCACCTGATCACCCCTCTGCCCCCCTTTATCACCTGCTGCTGCTGCTGCGTTTTCTTCTCTGCTACCGCCCCTGTGTCTGTCAGCCCCTCCTGCCCTGGTGATCACCCTCTTCAGTGATCACCGCTAATCACCCCCTGGCCCCCCTGATCACCCACTGATCACCCCCTGCCCCCCTGATCACCCCCTGCCCCCCTGATCACCTGCTGCTGCCAGCTTCATCTCCATCTGACGCTGCATCTCCTCAGCCCCCTCCTGTCCCCCCGCGCCTGACAGCCCCCCGCGCCTGACAGCCCCCCGCGCCTGACAGCCCCCACGCGCCTGACAGCCCCCACACGCATCTGACAGCTCCCCGCACCTGATAGCCTCCTCCTGCAGAAGAGTTGCACCAAACACTCGCACATACACACGCACACGCAACACTATAATAAAGTTTAGATTTTTTTTTACACACGCACACGCACCACACACACAATGTCCCGCTCATCCCAGTCATCCCAGTCACAAAGGCTGTACTCAGTTGAGGAGGCATATTCCTTTTTTGCCTCCGAAGCTGATAGTGAGGGAGAGGACCCCACTTTTCTGTATTCCTCCCACTCTTCCTCCCCTAGTGACACCGACTCGCCACCCCCAAGATGTCGCAGGCCGAGAAATCGTCCGGAGCCCAGGGGAGGGGAGCCGGAGCCCAGGGGAGGAGAGTCGGAGCCAAGTGTAAGTGACCCCCAACCTAGTGCTAGTGACGCCCAACCTAGCACTAGTGCCCCCGTCTGGACCCCCGTCCCTGAAAACTTTGCTCCACGGATTCCTGATTTCATTCCCCAATCAGGAATCCAATTTGAGACTGCCAACCTCCGGGAGATAGACTTTTTCAAAGTCTTTTTCTCGGAGTCAATCGTCAGTCTCATGGTGGAGCAAACAAATTTGTACGCCCTGCAATTTTTTGCCCAAAACCCAGTTTCATCATTTACTACTTGGAAGCCCGTTGACTCCGTAGAAATGATGAAATATTGGGGACTGGTCCTTCACATGGGAATTGTGAAGAAACCAGAACTTCGCCAATACTGGAGTACTGATATTTTATATCAAACTCCAGTATTTGGCATGGTTATGAATCGCAAACGTTTTGAGGCGATTCATAAATTTCTCCACTTTAGGGACAATACGGACATCCTTCCTCGCGATGACCCGAATTTTGATAGATTGTTCAAAATTCGGCCGGTCATCGAACACTTCAGCAACAAGTTTGCTGAAGTGTACATTCCCCAAAGGGAAATTTGTGTGGATGAATCCCTCATCCACTTCAAAGGGAGGCTTCAGTTCCGTCAGTACCTGCCAAGCAAAAGGGCGAGGTACGGGATAAAACTCTACAAGATCTGTGAGAGTACCTCAGGGTACACTCTCAGCTTTAGAGTTTATCAAGGAAAGGACAGCAGTATCCAGCCCCCAGATTGTCCACCTGCTCTGGGGGTGAGTGGGAAAATAGTGTGGGATTTGGTTCACCCACTGCTTGATAAAGGTTACCATCTGTACGTTGATAACTTTTATACAAGCATCCCACTCTTTCAGTCCCTCTCTGCCAGAGCTACCGTTGCTTGCGGTACTGTGCGCAGAAACAAGAGGGGTCTCCCTTTGTCACTAATTGAGCAGGTTCTCCCAAAGGGTGAGAGCCGGGCCCAATGTAGTGGCAACATGCTTGCGGTCAAGTTCAAAGACAAAAGGGACGTCTTTTTCTTGACAACAATCCATGGTCCCGGCACCACGGCCAGCACTGTTCGAGGTACCCCAGCACAGGTCCACAAACCGGACTGTGCCCTGGGGTACAACAAACACATGGGGGGAGTTGATCTTTCTGATCAAGTCCTCCAGCCCTATAGTGCCATGCGGAAAACGAAGGTGTGGTATAAAAAACTGGCTGTGCACATCGTACAAATGGCACTGTATAACGCATACGTGCTATCACGATGTGCAGGCCAGACCAACAACACCTTCCTTCAGTTCCAGGAGGCGGTGATAAAGGCCCTGATGTTTGGAGACGAGGAAGGAGCGGGCCCCAGCACTGCTGGAACTCAAGTCTCCCGTATGGTACCGGTGCAACATTTTCCCTGTGAGGGGAGAGCAAAAAAAAGGTGCCGGGTGTGCTATAAAAGGGGGATAAGAAGGGAAACTCGTTTCCAATGTGAAACGTGTCCCGACAAACCTGCACTGTGTTTGAATGAATGCTTCAGAATTCATCACACGTCCGTGGACTAGCCACATCCTGATATTCCACTACAGAACTCACCCACACCAGGCTGATATACACAACACCACACACACACACTAACCTGACGTACACTACACCACACCCCAACCTGACATACACTACACCACACACACCAACCTGACGTAGTGTGTCAGATTGGTGTGTGTGGCGTAGTGTACATCAGGTTGGTGTGTGGTGTGGTATAGTGTACGTCAGGTTGGTGTGTGTGTGGTGTACAGTACACCACACACACCTACCTGACGTACACTACACCACACCCCAACCTGACATACACTACACCACACACACCAACCTGACGTAGTGTGTCAGATTGGTGTGTGTGGCGTAGTGTACATCAGGTTGGTGTGTGGTGTGGTATAGTGTACGTCAGGTTGGTGTGTGTGTGTGGTGTACAGTACACCACACACACCTACCTGACGTACACTACACCACACCCCAACCTGACATACACTACACCACACACACCAACCTGACGTAGTGTGTCAGATTGGTGTGTGTGGCGTAGTGTACATCAGGTTGGTGTGTGGTGTGGTATAGTGTACATCAGGTTGGTGTGTGTGTGTGGTGTACAGTACACCACACACACCTACCTGACGTACACTACACCACACCCCAACCTGACATACACTACACCACACACACCAACCTGACGTAGTGTGTCAGATTGGTGTGTGTGGCGTAGTGTACATCAGGTTGGTGTGTGGTGTGGTATAGTGTACGTCAGGTTGGTGTGTGTGTGTGTGTGGTGTACACTACACCACACACACCTACCTGACGTACACTACACCACACCCCAACCTAACACTACACAACCCAACCTGACGTAGTGTCAGGGTGTGTATGGCGTAGTGTACGTCAGTTTGGTGTGGTGTGGTATAGTGTACGTCAGGTGTGTGTGTGTGTGTGTGTGGTGAATACTACACCACACACACACCAACCTGACATACACTACATACCTTCCATACACAACATAGTGTCCGCTAACGATTGGAGCTAATTTTTCATTCAAAAAGTGAAATGGCGCTCCTTCCCTTCCGAGCCTTGCCGTGCGCCTAAACAGTGGTTTACGCCTACATGTGAGGTATCGGTGTACTCAGGAGATATTGCCCAACAAATTTTAGCATCCATTTTATCCTGATGCCCATGTGAAAATGAAAAAAATTGAGGCTAAAATAAAATTTTTGTGAAAAAAAAGTACTTTTTCATTTTTATGGATCAATTTGTGAAGCACCTGGGGGTTCAAAGTGCTCAATATGCATCTAGATAAGTTCCTTGGGTGGTCTAGTTTCCAAAATGGGGTCATATGTGGGGGAGCTCCAATGTTTAGGCACACGGCGGCTCTCCAAACGTGACATGGTGTCCGCTAAAGATTGGAGCTATTTTTTCATTCAAAAAGTCAAATGGCGCTCCTTCCCTTCCGAGCCTTGCCGTGCGCCTAAACAGTGGTTTACGCCTACATGTGAGGTATCGGTGTACTCAGGAGATATTGCCCAACAAATTTTAGCATCCATTTTACCCTGATGCCCATGTGAAAATGAAAAAAATTGAGGCTAAAATAAAATTTTTGTGAAAAAAAAGTACTTTTTCATTTTTATGGATCAATTTGTGAAGCACCTGGGGGTTCAAAGTGCTCAATATGCATCTAGATAAGTTCCTTGGGTAGTCTAGTTTCCAAAATGGGGTCATATGTGGGGGAGCTCCAATGTTTAGGCACACGGCGGCTCTCCAAACGTGACATGGTGTCCGCTAAAGATTGGAGCTATTTTTTCATTCAAAAAGTCAAATGGCGCTCCTTCCCTTCCGAGCCTTGCCGTGCGCCTAAACAGTGGTTTACGCCTACATGTGAGGTATCGGTGTACTCAGGAGATATTGCCCAACAAATGTTAGCATCCATTTTATCCTGATGCCCATGTAAAAATGAAAAAAATTGAGGCTAAAATAAAATTTTTGTGAAAAAAAAGTACTTTTTCATTTTTATGGATCAATTTGTGAAGCACCTGGGGGTTCAAAGTGCTCAATATGCATCTAGATAAGTTCCTTGGGTGGTCTAGTTTCCAAAATGGGGTCATATGTGGGGGAGCTCCAATGTTTAGGCACACGGCGGCTCTCCAAACGTGACATGGTGTCCGCTAACGATTGGAGCTATTTTTTCATTCAAAAAGTCAAATGGCGCTCCTTCCCTTCCGAGCCTTGCCGTGCGCCTAAACAGTGGTTTACGCCTACATGTGAGGTATCGGTGTACTCAGGAGATATTGCCCAACAAATTTTAGCATCCATTTTACCCTGATGCCCATGTGAAAATGAAAAAAATTGAGGCTAAAATAAAATTTTTGTGAAAAAAAAGTACTTTTTCATTTTTATGGATCAATTTGTGAAGCACCTGGGGGTTCAAAGTGCTCAATATGCATCTAGATAAGTTCCTTGGGTGGTCTAGTTTCCAAAATGGGGTCATATGTGGGGGAGCTCCAATGTTTAGGCACACGGGGGCTCTCCAAACGTGACATGGTGTCCGCTAAAGATTGGAGCTATTTTTTCATTCAAAAAGTCAAATGGCGCTCCTTCCCTTCTGAGCCTTGCCGTGCGCCTAAACAGTGGTTTACGCCTACATGTGAGGTATCGGTGTACTCAGGAGATATTGCCCAACAAATTTTAGCATCCATTTTACCCTGATGCCCATGTGAAAATGAAAAAAATTGAGGCTAAAATAAATTTTTTGTGAAAAAAAAGTACTTTTTCATTTTTATGGATCAATTTGTGAAGCACCTGGGGGTTCAAAGTGCTCAATATGCATCTAGATAAGTTCCTTGGGTAGTCTAGTTTCCAAAATGGGGTCATATGTGGGGGAGCTCCAATGTTTAGGCACACGGCGGCTCTCCAAACGTGACATGGTGTCCGCTAAAGATTGGAGCTATTTTTTCATTCAAAAAGTCAAATGGCGCTCCTTCCCTTCCGAGCCTTGCCGTGCGCCTAAACAGTGGTTTACGCCTACATGTGAGGTATCGGTGTACTCAGGAGATATTGCCCAACAAATGTTAGCATCCATTTTATCCTGATGCCCATGTAAAAATGAAAAAAATTGAGGCTAAAATAAAATTTTTGTGAAAAAAAAGTACTTTTTCATTTTTATGGATCAATTTGTGAAGCACCTGGGGGTTCAAAGTGCTCAATATGCATCTAGATAAGTTCCTTGGGTGGTCTAGTTTCCAAAATGGGGTCACTTGTGGGGGAGCTCCAATGTTTAGGCACACGGCGGCTCTCCAAACGTGACATGGTGTCCGCTAACGATGGAGATAATTTTTCATTCAAAAAGTCAAATGGCGCTCCTTCCCTTCCGAGCCTTAGCATGTGCCCAAACAGTGGTTTACCCCCACATATGAGGTATCGGTGTACTCAGGAGAAATTGCCCAACAAATTTTAGGATCCATTTTATCCTGTTGCCCATGTGAAAATGAAAAAATTGAGGCTAAAATAATTTTTTTGTGAAAAAAAAGTACTTTTTCATTTTTATGGATCAATTTGTGAAGCACCTGGGGGTTCAAAGTGCTCACTATGCATCTAGATAAGTTCCTTGGGGCGTCTAGTTTCCAAAATGGGGTCACTTGTGGGGGAGCTCAAATTTTTAGGCACACGGGGGCTCTCCAAACGTGACATGGTGTCCGCTAAAGAGTGCAGCCAATTTTTCATTCAAAAAGTCAAATGGCGCTCCTTCCCTTTCAAGCCCTGCCGTGCGCCCAAACAGTGGTTTACCCCCACATATGAGGTATCAGCGTACTCAGGACAAATTGGACAACAACTTTCGTGGTTCAGTTTCTCCTTTTACCATTGGGAAAATAAAAAAATTGTTGCTGAAAGATCATTTTTGTGACTAAAAAGTTAAATTTTTCCTTTTTTCCTTCCATGTTGCTTCTGCTGCTGTGAAGCACCTGAAGGGTTAATAAACTTCTTGAATGTGGTTTTGAGTACCTTGAGGGGTGCAGTTTTTAGAATGGTGTCACTTTTGGGTATTTTCAGCCATATAGACCCCTCAAACTGAGTTCAAATGTGAGGTGGTCCCTAAAAAAAATGGTTTTGTAAATTTCGTTGTAAAAATGAGAAATCGCTGGTCAAATTTTAACCCTTATAACTTCCTAGCAAAAAAAAAAATTGTTTCCAAAATTGTGCTGATGTAAAGTAGACATGTGGGAAATGTTATTTATTAACTATTTTGTGTCACATATCTCTCTGGTTTAACAGAATAAAAATTCAAAATTTGAAAATTGCGAAATTTTCAAAATTTTCACCAAATTTCCAATTTTTTCACACATAAACGCAAAAATTATCGACCTAAATTTACCACTAACATGAAGCCCAATATGTCACGAGAAAACAATCTCAGAATCGCTAGGATCCGTTGAAGCGTTCCCGAGTTATTACCTCATAAAGGGACACTGGTCAGAATTGCAAAAAATGGCAAGGTCTTTAAGGTCAAAATAGGCTGGGTCATGAAGGGGTTAAATGATAGATATGAATATCAATACTATGTGGAGGACAATAAAGCACAACAAATGTCTTTTCTAATCTATCCATACTTTGTGTTTTAAAGGCCATGTTCACACATTCAGTATTTGATATCAGTATTTATATGCCAGAACCAGGAGTGGGTGATAAATACAGATGAAGTGACGTGTGTCTATCATACATTTTCTCTGATTGTTCCACTCCTGGTTTTGGCGTACAAATACTGATGTAAAATACTGACCAAGTACTGATAGTGTGAACATGGCCTATGCCTAAATTAGAAGGGTATGTGAGTCACCTGCCAGGGCCGTGGGGTACCCGGTACAGGGTGCAGTGTTCACAGGGGGATCTCACGGTGGCGACCCGGTCCGTGGCCCTGGGCGCCCATGTAAAAGAGGAAAGTCTTTAAAGGGATTTGGTGAATAGAGTTTATGTTCGTGTCACCGACTGTGGTATTCGGTCAGTGGGGACTGACGCTGCTTTAAGGGGTCCTCTGGGGTGATGTTATGGCAGCTATATGGTATAACTTCCCACAGGTGAAGTGTATCCCCAGGGCTCCCGGTGTGTAGATGGAAGATGGTGAATGGCGCAGTGAAGAACGAGGACACAGGTTTGCAGTCTCTTTACCTGGTTTACTGAAGACTTCAGGCAGCCACAGTCCAGGGTACCAGATCACAGGGCAGGCGGGGTCCGGCCGGCTTGGAAGCGAATCCAGTGTCCCCTTTACCAGATGGAGATAAAAGCCGTCCTCTAGCGCGGTGGTGTCGTAGTCCCTTACTGCCTATGGCTTCATATAAGGTCCTCACAGTTGTTCTCTCTGTCACCCTATAGGATAGGACATAACCCATATGACAGGTGACTTGAGCCTTTTTACAGGGACTCTAGCACGCCTCGGGCTCTATAGGTGTCATCGTGCCTCCTGGGTATTAAGGCGGACAGGTAACTTGTAGTGATGAGCGAATATACTTGTTACTCGAGATTTCTCGAGCATTCTCAGGTGTCCTCTGAGTATTTTTTAGTGCTCAGAGATTTCGTTTTTCTTGCCGCAGCTGAATGATTTACATCTGTTAGCCAGCATACGTACATGTGGGGGTTGTCTGGTTGCTAGGGAATCCCCACATGTACTTATGCTGGCTAACAGATGTAAATCATTCAGCTGCGGCAAGAAAAACGAAATCTCCGAGCTCTAAAAAATACTCAGAGGACCCCGGAAAATCTAGAATAACAAGTACAGTTAGGGCCAGAAATATTTGGACAGTGACACAAGTTTTGTTATTTTAGCTGTTTACAAAAACATGTTCAGAAATACAATTATATATATAATATGGGCTGAAAGTGCACACTCCCAGCTGCAATATGATAGTTTCCACATCCAAATCGGAGAAAGGGTTTAGGAATCATAGCTCTGTAATGCATAGCGTCCTCTTTTTCAAGGGACCAAAAGTAATTGGACAATGGACTCTAGGGGCTGCAATTAACTCTGAAGGCGTCTCCCTCGTTAACCTGTAATCAATGAAGTAGTTAAAAGGTCAGGGGTGGATTCCAGGTGTGTGGTTTTGCATTTGGAAGCTGTTGCTGTGAGCAGACAACATGCGGTCAAAGGAACTCTCAATTGAGGTGAAGCAGAACATCCTGAGGCTGAAAAAAAAAAAAAAAATCCATCAGAGAGATAGCAGACATGCTTGGAGTAGAAAAATCAACAGTTGGGTACATTCTGAGAAAAAAGGAATTGACTGGTGAGCTTGGGAACTCAAAAAGGCCTGGGCGTCCACGGATGACAACAGTGGTGGATGATCGCCGCATACTTAATTTGGTGAAGAAGAACCCGTTCACAACATCAACTGAAGTCCAGAACACTCTCAGTGAAGTAGGTGTATCTGTCTCTAAGTCAACAGTAAAGAGAAGACTCCATGACAGTAAATACAAAGGGTTCACATCTAGATGCAAACCATTCATCAATAACAAAAATAGACAGGCCAGAGTTAAATTTGCAGAAAAACACCTCAAGAAGCCAGCTCAGTTCTGGAAAAGTATTCTATGGACAGATGAGACAAAGATAAACCTGTACCAGAATGATGGGAAGAAAAAAGTTTGGAGAAGAAAGGGAACGGCACATGATCCAAGGCACACCACATCCTCTGTAAAACATGGTGGAGGCAACGTGATGGCATGGGCATGCATGGCTTACAATGGCACTGGGTCACTTGTGTTTATTGATGACATAAGAGCAGACAAGAGTAGCCGGATGAATTCTGAAGTGTACCGGGATATACTTTCAGCCCAGATTCAGCCAAATGCTGCAAAGTTGATTGGACGGCGCTTCATAGTACAGATGGACAATGACCCCAAGCATACAGCCAAAGCTACCCAGGAGTTCATGAGTGCCAAAAAGTGGAACATTCTGCAATGGCCAAGTCAATCTCCAGATCTAAACCCAATTGAGCATGCATTTCACTTGCTCAAATCCAGACTTAAGACGGAAAGACCCACAAACAAGCAAGACCTGAAGGCTGCGGCTGTAAAGGCCTGGCAAAGCATTAAGAAGGAGGAAACCCAGCGTTTGGTGATGTCCATGGGTTCCAGACTTAAGGCAGTGATTGCCTCCAAAGGATTTGCAACAAAATATTGAAAATAAAAATATTTTGTTTGGGTTATGTTTATTTGTCCAATTACTTTTGACCTCCTAAAATGTGGAGTGTTTGTAAAGAAATGTGTACAATTCCTACATTTTCTATCAGATATTTTTGTTCAACCCTTCAAATTAAACGTTACAATCTGCACTTGAATTCTGTTGTAGAGGTTTCATTTCAAATCCAATGTGGTGGCATGCAGAGCCCAACTCGCGAAAATTGTGTCACTGTCCAAATATTTCTGGCCCTAACTGTATATTCGCTCATCACTAGTAACTTGCAGTTCAGCTGTCCTGACGGTTTCTGCTGTAAGTCATAGAGTTTCTTACACCTTGGTGGTCCGGCTACCGGTTATCTGCGCCCCAGAGGGAGGCAGCCTGCTCTTAGCTGGTCTCCCCTGATATTACTCTCCTGTGCTTCGCTCTCCTGCACGCTCACTGAACAATGTTCAGCTTTCTGTATGTCTCTTTCCAGGAACTGTGGTACTTCTGACCACACAGCCCCTTCAGACGTTCTGGCCCTCTAGGTACGTCTGCTCTCTTCTGTCTCTCTGACAATCTGAACTCCCTTTCCCTCCAAACTGCAATATATATAGGGGAGTCACCTAGTAAATAGGATCAAAAGCTCCCCCTTGTGGCCTGAAGTGTGAACATGTTGTGTGTATGGTGGTTACCTGATAGAAGATATCCTTCATCACTTCCAAACATAACATCACTCTCCCCGTGAGGAAAGCAATGCTACTGTGATGACCAGGACCCTGGGGAGCCACATATGGATTTGTCAATTACAAATTGCTTTTCTAGTTTGGGTTTAGTATTGTCGAATTTTAGCCATCTAAAGTTAAAATGCTTGGGTTTTACCTAACCCACTTTAATTTCCGCTTCTCCTGTCCTCCTGCCTTCGGTGACCTCTCCCATTATGGTTCCCATAAATGTAGCAGCACCTGTATAGTGCCCTCTGAACTAGAACACCTGCCTATGCTGTTGCCTAAATAAAAATACGCACTAATCTCTGCAATTGAAAAAATAGTTGCCCTTCATTGTGCCACCAGCACAACATATGACCTCCAAGCTAACACTCTAATGATACATAGCTTCCACACCACCCCCCTCTATGAACTATGACTGCTACAATGTCCTCCCTTATGAATTATGACCACCTTGCTATTCTCCCTTATAAAATATGACCACCACACTATCCTTTCTTATTAGTAATTAAGTCTGCGCCATCTTACCCTTCTTTACTATGACCCGCATTGTCCACCCTAATGAAATATGACCTCCACACTGTTCCACTTTATGAACTATGACCCCCCACATCCCACCTTTGTGAACTATGACCCCCTTCCCCACATTGTACCCTCTCCATACTGAAAAGTAAATGGCAAAAAATATTACACTGTTTTCTGCTCCAATAAGGAGCGCCCAACTACTGTTCTCCTTTTTAGGCCCCAATAGCACAACTTTAGCATAGTGATGACTTGACCTCATCACACCGCTACATCGCTGAGAAAACACTATAAGTCCAGGCACAGAGCTGATTCCTCTGCTCCGGCAGTGCTGGCTTGCATCTATATTGAATTACATCCACGTAATACAGGCACAGATACAATTAAAACTAGTAGAGGGGAAACGGATGAGACTATTTGACTCCACCAGTTTGCAAACATTTTAACATCCAAGGTGAACCTGCAATAACAACCCTGGGAAGATTGCAGCACCCTCCATACAGGTGGTACACTAGGCAAAATATTTTTATTGAAGCAGTCATATCCCAAAATAAGCAATAGTCACCACTGCCAACGTGCAATAGCATATATCCCCCAAATTGTATTGTTCTAGACAAATGTTAGTGCAGATCTCAGCAATAGAAACTGCAAAATATCTCACCCCGGTACCTGGTTGCTATATATCATCATTTGGTTACCATAGCAACCTGCCACTTGAAATTCAGAATCCTGACAATACCTACTCCACTATATGATTCACAAAGGAATCTGATTCTCACATATTCATGTATAACTCACGTGACTGCATTTCATACCTTAACTAGGTGTATTCTTACATTAGTTCTTTAAGGGTCATTCATCATTCTGCTTTTAGTTTTTTTGGTAGGAATCTCCTGAGGATCTTGTTCTTCTTTTACGTGGTTTCTCGGTCCGGTTAAATTACATTGCTCCAATCAAGGTATTAAAAGGAAAGTGATCGCAAGGGAAGCAGTAATACGATTTTATGTCATTTGTGGTCCAGTGACGCAAATACAATTTTAACCATGGAAGGCTGATAAATCCCATTGTGCAGTCGGTCAATAGATATTTTTAACAATGGATTTTCTAACTGAATGCTACAAGATGGGTCTAACACCTCAGTCAGACGACCTTCTTATTAGGGTATGTGCAGAAGGGGTCTTATAGACACCAGGGTATCTGCAGAGTTTTGGAAGCAGAAGACGCTTCAGGAAGATGCTGGTGGTTTGTTTCCCTAAAGCAGGGGTCCCAAAACCGTGGCTCAGGAGCCACATGTGGTTTGTGGGCTCATGATGCGTGGGGAACCTTTGGCTGTTATTCTGGTAATGGGGCTTTGGGTGACACAATGGCTGGAGAGGATGGGCATGCTGGATATAGCTGAATGTGGCTCTCGAGATAAGGAAGGTTGGTGACCCGTGCCCTAAAGCGTCTTCTTAATTATTTTTTTTGCCACCGGCGACTTTTTTTTTCTTAAATTGTGACTGAGGAAGTCACAAGAAGAATAGTCTGGTCCCTTCTTTTAGTCATTTCACTGCTCGAAACCTGAAGCGGTTAAAAGAAAATCAAAAAGACAGAACATATGAACAACAGATCATGCCGTAACTATTTTTGGCTATTTTTTACGACTTTTTCAGGTGGGTTCCAAGTAGAGTATGCCTGAAAAAAAAGTCACGTGCCCACACTTTTAGCGTGTGCAGTTAATTTCTGGGAAAGGGAAGGCACAACCCAGGGAAGCTGATTATCTCACAATTTTGCCCACGAACACGTCCATGAATAAAGAATAAACATCCTCCAAGGGCAACTTCTTTCAACGATCCAGGAGAAATTTGGTGATGAACAATGCCTTTTCCAGCATGATGGAGACCAAGTTACAAGACAAAACTGATAACTAAGTGTCTCGGTGAACAAAACATTGACATTTTGGGTCCATGGCCAAGAAACAACCCAGATGTCAATTCCATTGTGAACATGTGGTCAAACCCCAAAACGAAGGAGGATAAACAAACATACAGAAATCGTGATAAACTTCAAGCACTGATTAGACAAGAATAGGCGGCCACAGTCAGCATTTGGCCCAGAAGCTGAACCCCAGCTACCAGGGTGAAGAGCAGAAGGTTTGAAAAATAAGGGGACAACATGAAAATATTGAGTCTTTATATTATCGTAAATCATTTGTTAATAAAAAATGTTTATAATTGTACTTCTAGCTTACAAATCTCCTTAAAAAAATACACACTAAAAACCCTATAAAAGGCATGGAAGAGGGTGTCTAGATAAAATAACCCACTCCGATAGCAGGCAACACCAAGGGGCTCTAACAACAGTCTATAGATATACCCTTTATATTAATACTACCTAGACGCGGAGGTTGACCATGCTCGGTTCTTGAGGTATGCTCATTATTCTTCCGTGTTTACTGGCTGGCCTCCTGAGGAACCACATACGGTGAGGAAACGCACAGAGTGAATCGATAACTACCCATTTTTCTTCACACATTGAGATGAGGAATTATTGGTTTTCTTTGTAACATTTGGGCCTTTTCGGCCTTTTGATCGGTCCACTGTTTTTGTTGACAACTAGGTTTATCAATGGATACTGATTCCTTGTGTCACCATTACGACAGGGATGTATAGGGCAGCTTAGGGTGAGCCATCGGGGAGCAGGGGAGCCATATTCGTTCATCATTTAGGGTGCCAACCTCCACGGCTAGGTAGTATTATTAAACTATAGGGTATTGCTAGTGCCCCTTGGTGTGGCTTGGTAACGGAGTAGGCTATCTTATCTAAACTATGTAAAAAAGGGAAAAGAAAAAAAAAGGAAAAAAAATCTTCAGCTCACGCAAATGGAGTCCAAATTCCAAGAAGAAATCCGAGCAAGGATCAAGCGTGCAGCCAACAACGTCATGGATACAAAAGAAACGAGGGAGATCCAGCTCCAGGAAAGAGAAATAGTCTCTGATAAAATCCAAAATAGCTTTATTGTCATGAAAAAATTTAAAATGTGGACTCCAATGACAAGTGGTATAACAAAGGAATCACATAGCAGCTCTCACTGCACTGAACGCATTTCGAACACAGCTGTGTTCTTAGTCCTCAGTCCTCAGTTACTGAGGACTAAGAACTCAGCTGTGTTCGAAATGCGTTCAGTGCAGTGAGAGCTGCTATGTGATTCCTTTGTTATACCACTTGTCATTGGAGTCCACATTTTAAATTTTTTCATGACAATAAAGCTATTTTGGATTTTATCAGAGACTATTTATCTTTCCTGGAGCTGGATCTCCCTCGTTTCTTTTGTATCTTATCTAGACGCCTCTTCCATACCCTTTATATGGCTTTTATTGTGTATTTTCTGTCTCTAATTTTTTTTTTTATACATTTTTTATATGCTAGAACTCTTTTGATGATCCTCGCCATTCTGCTGTACATGTTAGACAATTGTATTTCAGTAACCATAGAAACATCTGACTGAAAGATCTAAAAACACCGAAGCAGAAAACTTTGTGAAAAGCAAAATTTGTGTCGGTCTCAAAACTTTTGGCCATGACTTTGTATATAATTACAGTATTCTCTCTTCCTGGCAATGTGGAGGCCTGAGCTCCTGAAAATGCAATAACATTAGTGTAGTCTCACCATAAATTGACAGGACAATTGCTTTTAACCTCCGTACACAGCGATTAGAGGTGGGCGCTGTAATCTCTAATGGTTTTAATGGACTTTTCTAAATGTAATAAACTGTATTATTACCTTATATACTGTTTTTTTTTTGTCTTCAGTTTGTCAGATGAAAAAGGAATTAAACTAAACCTATATTTATAACCAAACACTGAGGTGAATCAATTAGATAAAGTTATACCTCCGTTTTATATGGATTATTGCAGAATACATGTTATAAAAGGTATATATGTTATTATACATGTAGTAGGATAATATAAATGGTGCACATAACTGGTTCTCCCACAGTTCTACTAGACCTGGCGGACATATTTCACGGTCAGTATACAGACCACAATGCCCGGACTTACCGCAGGTCTCCAAACCCAAACTGATAGCCTTATAGACACAAATCCCGGTCAGGAGGCCTGTAGTCACTCGGGGCATTTAAGTCCATTTATGGACCGTGAAGAACGCCCATTTGAACCCGTCTTTAAAGTGAATCTGTCAGTAGGATCTATCTTTGTAAGTTGTCTATATGGGCATGCAGGTCATAGACAGTTGAATAAAATAATACCTTGATATCTATGTTTTTCTTAATATGTAAATAAGCTGTCAAGATCTATGGACCGGACATAGATCTTCCTGAGAATCTGCCTCCAGAGCTTACTGTAAATGAAAGGACGAGTTACCAGTGTGAGACAAGGAGATCCAGAGAGCAGACTGTCAGTCGTTACATGTCTCACTCTGGTAACACCAACTTTCATATAAAATAAGCTCTGGAGGCAGATTCTCAGGGAGATCTATGTCCGGCCCATAGATCTTAACAGCTCATTTACATATTAAGAAAAATGTGGATTACTCTGGAATAAAACATCGGATTGTAAATATCAAGGTATAATTTTAATTATTTTTCCATGACCTGCATGCCCATATAGAAGGGATAGGAGGGTTGATCCTATTGACACATTCCCTTTAAGCTAACAATACATACGGAGAGGATGTAAGCATAAAACTAAGGTCTCTTTCAGGCTCTGTTTGATAACACCACTAAGAAGGTCCTAATGACCCATTCTGTTTTCACAGTTTCTTTACATTTTTACTACAGGAAAAAAAGGAAAGACTATATTTTTTCACAGGGAAAGAAAGACAATGGAAGAGTATGCAACTGTACATTTTTACACAGTTTAATATCCCTTTTTGTGACAAACTTACTTCTCATTCCCTAAAGACAAAAGTAGATATTATAACTGAATATAAAACCAAATTCCCAGTCAGTTTTATGTAATGGTGTTTTACCTTGATGTACATTTTCAGTTGTTAATGGAAGAGTAGATTGTTGCAAGTGGATAATGTATTCAGATTAAATATTCATGTTATTGATGGACAGAGTCTATATTATTGTAGAAAGGCTGTCTTAACTTTGAATTGGGATATAGATAAATTGTCAGAGGAGGATATTATCCCTCATTTCCACATATTCATGTTTAAAACGGGCAACACATGGATGCAACACCGGTATCAGCCTTGTGTTGTCTGTGCACATCACGGACCATTGACCTATTCATCCTCAAATCAGAGCAAACATGGTCAAGTCTCTATTTTTGTCTTTTTTTTATGAATCTTTGGTCTGAAAAAAGTGCACTTGTGAAAAGCTCCATTAACTAGATTGTGTTGTAAGGGGTTACAAAGACTGTTTTAAGCCCCACACACGTCCTGGTTAAATGTTGACAAATGTAAATGTCCTACTCTGTATATATGGTTATATATATATATCTTAATGCTGCTATATGTCCATTGTATATAGGGAGAGTGCAGTACTCAAGTTAGCCCACTATAGGGGGACATTTTAGCACACTTACAATAGGATAGGTAACAGTTAACTTAGGAGAGGCCAACTCCATAAGGCATAGGCAGCTTCCTGCTTTTAGTCAGTAGGGCCAGGGAGCCTGGACAGTGCTGTAGGGCCTCAGAGCCTGGGCAACTCAGTGGACCCTGTAACGTTTCAAGCTAAGAGCCCAGTCGTCCAGGGCTTGGGAACTGAAAGACACAGCAGCAACAGAATGCAGGGCAACACCAGGATGTGGCAGCTGACTACTTGGGTAGATGCCCTTATGTCTGGTGCTAAACGGACAGGGGAACACCTGAAGATAGTTAAGCTGGATATAAGGAACGCTGCAGTACCGAACGAGCCGGTGCGACCCGGGAGCATTCTAGAAGAAGTGGGGAAAAGCACAGGAATAGACAAGGATGTGTACTGTGATGTTCCCTGTAAAGTTGCTGTAACTGAGCTGGACGTACTGCAAATGGATTCAAGTAAAGTTTTTTGTTACAAGTTGAAACTGAACTTTGTCTCTCTTTGCGAGAAACCAACAGGAGTGAACCCACAGCAGAACAGAGGGGACCCTGATGGTACCAAAGGTGTTAAAGAAGATACGCTGCAATGGGGACATTGTATGCATGTGACGGGAGACCAGGGCATGACTAAGCAATGTATGACAGCCACGTCTACGGCCTTGGCCTCCCTCACAGTGTCAGTTACAAAAACAGATAGCACAGATATGTAATATCACACATGAGAATCAATTTTGAGAACCAAATTGTTATTTGCTAACCTGGTTAGCTGGATTCTCTTCGTTGCAAGTCAGGGTAGGCAACACGGAATGAAGGTGATGGCATGGCAGGGAGAACTTGCTGGTCAGAACATGGAACATCGAGAACCAGCATGGCAGACAGACGACCGGGGAAGGGTACCCGCACAGAGCCAGGAGTGATACACACAGGGACTGAAAGTGTATAATCAGTTCAGGACTAACAGCTGCGTTTGTAGTGTGGACAAGTGCAGAGTTGAGTTCATAATGGTTGCAGCAGACGAATACGCAGGGAAAACAAAGAGCCTGTAACCGCCAAACGGTGCAACAGCACTTTTAATGAAACCAAAGTGAAAAATTGTTGTTTTTTTAGCTCCAAAAAGATGCATTTAAATTAAAAAAAAGTCCTCAAAGATGGTAACTGTTTAATGTTTCTACTCAATAAGTTAATATAAGCCTAGCTGTGCAGTAAATATATGTTCCTACCGATATAATAGTATCTTGGTTTGCAGGTAATGTACCGTGTAATTGGTTCTTACCTTTGAATTGAGTTTTTAGACTTTACCTTGTGCCTATGTTAATAAGGAGAGTTGGATACGATACAGAATTATGATCGGATTGAGACTTTTTTTCTATTTTTTTTTTCTGAGACCTCTTGACAAGATTCAGAGATCATAGAGATTCATTTTTAGAATTTTCATCTCACCCGGTGTCAGTCAGGTGGGGAAGTTTCAGTACAATTGGACCTTGCCTGGAGGATTCTTTTGTAATCCATTCCCTTTCTTCTCTCGCACTTGTCTGAGCCTCAGGAAAGTCTCTTTTTTTTTGGTGTCAATAGAATCGTTTCTAAAAGCCTTGATATTTAATGGTTTTCAGCTGAATTGTATTGTATATCGTTCAGCTGGTCATGTTGGTGAGCGCGAGAGTTTGGAAGAGGAAACAAAAAATCCAATAATTGCTTGATCTTCTTGTTTCCTTGTTCTTCCAGTAGAGATGAATACAGTAAATTATAGTGTCGAAATTAGCAGCTTTGCGGGGGTAAAAGGAGAGTAACGTCATGGCGCAGTCTCATAATATATAACCACTGTAGTCCTTTAGTGTTCACGCGTTGAGTAGTTTTTTTTTGTGCATTCTACAGTCCCAGCATAATGAATGTAATTTCCAAAATGTCATCCACAGGCCGCTTTTTTTTTTAAATGCATTTTTTTCAAATCTGCAGCATGTCAGTTCTTTCAGTGTTTATTTTTTGCAGCGCTTTGAACGCAACTAAAAATGCAACGAAAACACAACTAAAATGCGTAAAAGAAGCATGAAAAATGTGCCTGAAGTACATAGAGTTTTATATGCCAATATTTGCATCATTCATGTGAGAAAAGAAAAACACAGCAAAAAATGCTCTGTGTGAACATAACCTAAATGTTGTGAATTCTGTTGTCGGGCTCCCTCCTGTGGCCATGAATGGTACTTCGGCTGGTTCTGTCCATGGACTTCCTCTGGTGGGTGTTTCTGAGTTTCCTTCCACAGGTGACGAGGTTAATTCATTGGCTGGCTGCTCTATTTAACTCCACTTAGATCTTTGCTCCATGCCACCTGTCAATGTTCCAGTATTGGTCTAGTTCACTCCTGGATCGTTCTTGTGACCTGTCTTCCCAGCAGAAGCTAAGTTCCTGCTTGTTTTTCTTTGGTTTGCAATTTTTCTGTCCAGCTTGCTATTTTTATTGTTGTCTTGCTTGCTGGAAGCTCTGGGACGCAGAGGGAGCGCCTCCGCAACGTGAGTCGGTGCGGAGGGTCTTTTTGCGCCCTCTGCGTGGTCTTTTTACAGGTTTTTGTGCTGACCGCAAAGCAACCTTTCCTATCCTCAGTCTGTTCAGTAAGTCGGGCCTCACTTTGCTAAATCTATTTCATCTCTGGGTTTGTATTTTCATCTTTACTCACAGTCATTATATGTGGGGGGCTGCCTTTTTCTTTGGGGAATTTCTCTGAGGCAAGGTAGGCTTTATTTTTCTATCTTCAGGGCTAGCTAGTTCCTTAGGCTGTGCCGAGTTGCATAGGGAGCGTTAGGAGCAATCCACGGCTATTTCTAGTGTGTGTGATAGGATTAGGGATTGCGGTCAGCAGAGTTCCCACGTCCCAGAGCTCGTCCTTTATTATCAGTAACTATCAGGTCATTCCGTGTGCTCTTAACCACCAGGTCCATTATTGTCCTGACCACCAGGTCATAACAGTACAGGTGGCCCCAAAGTACTAATGCATCTCAATAGAGGGATAAGAGAAGTTCTGAGACCATTTTTTGTCCTTTGCAGTGTGTTTTGTCTCTCTTTTCCCCTTTACCTCTGGGTGGTTCAGGACACAGGTGTAAACATGGACATTCAAGGTCTGTCCTCTTGGATGGATAATCTCACTACAAGGGTACAAAACATTCAAGATTTTATGGTTCAGAATCTGATGTCAGAGCCTAGGATTCCAATTCCTGATTTGTTTTTTGGTGATAGATCTAAGATCTTGAATTTCAAAAATAATTGTAAATTGTTTCTTGCCTTGAAACCTCGCTCCTCAGGTGACCCTGTTCAACAAGTAAAGATCGTTATTTATTTGTTACGTGGTGACCCTCAATACTGGGCATTTTCCCTTGCGCCAGGAGATCCGGCATTGCGTGATGGTGATGCGTTTTTCCTGGCGCTTGGATTGCTTTATGACAAACCTAATTCAGTGGATCAGGCAGAGAAAATCTTGCTGGCTCTGTGTCAGGGTCAGGATGAAGCGGAGATATATTGTCAGAAGTTTAGAAAGTGGTCTGTGCTCACTCAGTGGAATGAATGTGCCCTGGCAGCAATCTTCAGAAAGGGTCTCTCTGAAGCCCTTAAGGATGTCATGGTGGGATTTCCCATGCCTGCTAGTCTGAATGAGTCTATGTCTTTGGCCATTCAGATCGATCAACGCTTGCGTGAGCGTAAAGCTGTGCACCATTTGGCGGTACTATCTGAGCATGGGCCTGAGCCTATGCAATATGATAGGACTTTGACCAGAGCTGAACGGCAAGAACACAGACGTCGGAATGGGCTATGTTTTTACTGTGGTGATTCCACTCATGCTATCTCCGATTGTCCTAAGCGCACTAAGCGGTTCGCTAGGTCTGCCACCATTGGTACGGTACAGTCTAAATTTCTATTGTCCGTTACTCTGATTTGCTCTTTGTCATCCTATTCTGTTATGGCATTTGTGGATTCAGGCGCTGCCCTGAATTTGATGGACTTGGAGTATGCTAGGCGCTGTGGTTTTTTCTTGGAGCCCTTGCAGTATCCTATTCCATTGAGAGGAATTGATGCTACGCCTTTGGCCAAGAATAAGCCTCAGTACTGGACCCAATTGACCATGTGCATGGCTCCTGCACATCAGGAGGATATCCGCTTTCTGGTGTTGCATAATCTGCATGATGTGGTCGTTTTGGGGTTGCCATGGCTACAGGTTCATAATCCAGTATTGGACTGGAAATCTATGTATGTGTCCAGCTGGGGTTGCCAGGGGGTACATGGTGATGTTCCATTTTTGTCTATTTCGTCTTCCACTCCTTCTGAACTTCCAGAGTTTTTGTCGGATTATCGGGATGTATTTGATGAGCCCAAAGCCAGTGCCCTACCTCGTCATAGGGATTGCGATTGTGCAATTAATTTGATTCCTGGTAGTAAGTTTCCTAAGGGCCGATTGTTCAATTTATCTGTGCCAGAACACGCCGCTATGCGGAGTTATATAAAAGAATCCTTGGAGAAAGGCCATATTCGCCCGTCGTCATCACCGTTAGGAGCAGGGTTCTTTTTTGTGGCCAAGAAGGATGGTTCTTTGAGACCTTCTATTGATTACCGCCTTCTTAATAAAATTACAGTCAAATTTCAGTATCCTTTGCCGTTGCTGTCTGATTTGTTTGCTCGTATTAAAGGGGCTAGTTGGTTCACCAAGATAGATCTTCGAGGGGCTTCGAGGGGATTATACAATCTTGTGCGTATTAAACAAGGCGATGAATGGAAAACAGCATTTAATACGCCCGAGGGCCATTTTGAGTACCTGGTTATGCCATTCGGGCTTTCCAATGCTCCATCAGTATTTCAGTCCTTTATGCATGACATCTTCCGAGAGTACCTGGATAAATTCCTGATTGTGTATTTGGATGATATTTTGGTCTTTTCGGATGATTGGGAGTCTCATGTGAAGCAGGTCAGAATGGTGTTCCAGGTCCTTCGTGCAAATTCCTTGTTTGTGAAGGGGTCAAAGTGTCTCTTTGGAGTTCAGAAGGTTTCATTTTTGGGGTTCATTTTTTCCCCTTCTACTATCGAGATGGACCCTGTTAAAGTCCAGGCCATTTACGATTGGACTCAGCCGACATCTGTGAAGAGTCTGCAAAAGTTCCTGGGCTTTGCTAATTTTTATCGGCGCTTCATCGCTAATTTTTCTAGTGTTGCTAAACCGTTGACTGATTTGACCAAGAAGGGTGCTGATGTGGTCAATTGGTCTTCTGCAGCTGTAGAGGCTTTTCAGGAGTTGAAGCGTCGTTTTTCTTCTGCCCCTGTGTTGTGCCAGCCAGATGTTTCGCTCCCGTTTCAGGTTGAGGTTGATGCTTCTGAGATTGGAGCAGGGGCTGTTTTGTCGCAAAGAAGTTCTGATGGCTCGGTGATGAAGCCATGTGCCTTCTTTTCTAGAAAGTTTTCGCCTGCTGAGCGCAATTATGATGTTGGTAATCGTGAGTTGTTGGCCATGAAGTGGGCATTCGAGGAGTGGCGTCATTGGCTTGAAGAGATCACAAGAATTTGACTTATCTTGAGTCTGCCAAACGGTTGAATCCGAGACAGGCTCGATGGTCGTTATTTTTCTCCCGTTTTGATTTTGTGGTTTCGTACCTTCCGGGCTCTAAGAATGTGAAGGCTGATGCCCTGTCAAGGAGTTTTGTGCCTGACTCTCCGGGTGTTCCTGAGCCGGCGGGTATTCTCAAAGAGGGGGTAATTTTGTCTGCCATCTCCCCTGATTTGCAGTGGGTGCTGCAAAAATTTCAGGCTGATAGACCTGACCGTTGCCCAGCGGAGAAACTGTTTGTCCCTGATAGATGGACTAGTAGAGTTATCTCTGAGATTCATTGTTCAGTGTTGGCTGGGCATCCTGGAATCTTTGGTACCAGAGATTTGGTGGCTAGATCCTTTTGGTGGCCGTCTTTGTCACGGGATGTGCGTTCTTTTGTGCAGTCCTGTGGGACTTGTGTTCGGGCTAAGCCCTGCTGTTCTCGTGCCAGTGGGTTGCTTTTGCCCTTGCCGGTCCCGAAGAGGCCCTGGACGCATATTTCTATGGATTTTATTTCGGATCTCCCCGTCTCTCAAAAGATGTCGGTCATTTGGGTGGTTTGTGATCGCTTTTCTAAGATGGTCCATTTGGTACCTTTGTCTAAATTGCCTTCCTCCTCTGATTTGGTGCCATTATTTTTCCAGCATGTGGTTCGTTTACATGGTATCCCGGAGAACATCGTTTCTGACAGAGGTTCCCAGTTTGTTTCGAGGTTTTGGCGATCCTTTTGTGCTAGGATGGGCATTGATTTGTCTTTTTCCTCGGCTTTCCATCCTCAGACAAATGGCCAAACCGAACGAACTAATCAAACTTTGGAAACATATCTGAGATGCTTTGTTTCTGATGATCAGAATGATTGGGTGTCCTTTTTGCCGTTGGCTGAGTTCGCCCTTAATAATCGGGCCAGCTCGGCTACTTTGGTTTCGCCGTTTTTCTGCAATTCTGGTTTCCATCCTCGTTTCTCTTCAGGGCAGGTTGAGTCTTCGGACTGTCCTGGTGTAGATACTGTGGTGTTATGAAAGGCAATTCAGTACCACAATGGACATAGCAGTCAGAGCACGTACAGTGATCTGACAATAACCCAAAATCATAGAACGAGCTCTGAGACGTGGGAACTCTGCAGACCGCAATCCCTAATCCTCTCCAAACAACACTAGAGGCAGCCGTGGATTGCGCCTAACTCTGCCTATGCAACTCGGCACAGCCTGAGAAACTAACTAGCCTGAAGATAGAAAATAAGCCTACCTTGCCTCAGAGAAATACCCCAAAGGAAAAGGCAGCCCCCCACATATAATGACTGTGAGTTAAGATGAAAAGACAAACGTAGAGATGAAATAGATTCAGCAAAGTGAAGCCCGACTTTCTTAACAGAGCGAGGATAGAAAAGGTAACTTTGCGGTCTACACAAAACCCTAAAGAAAACCACGCAAAGGGGGCAAAAAGACCCTCCGTACCGAACTAACGGCACGGAGGTACACCCTTTGCGTCCCAGAGCTTCCAGCAACAAATTAGACAAGCTGGACAGAAAAAATAGCAAACAAATAGCAAAGAAGAACTTAACTATGCAGAGCAGCAGGCCACAGGAAAGATCCAGGGAAAAGCAAGTCCAACACTGGAACATTGACAGGAAGCCAGGATCAAAGCATTAGGTGGAGTTAAGTAGAGAAGCACCTAACGACCTCACCAGATAACCTGAGGGAGGAAACTCAGAAGCCGCAGTACCACTTCCCTCCACCAACAGAAGCTCACAGAGAGAATCAGCTGAAGTACCACTTGTGACCACAGGAGGGAGCTCTGCCACAGAATTCACAACACTGTGGTGGATAGGTTGCAGCAGATTTGGACTCATGTGGTGGACAATTTGACATTGTCCCAGGAGAAGGCTCAACGTTTCGCTAACCGCCGGCGCTGTGTGGGTCCCCGACTTCGTGTTGGGGATTTGGTTTGGTTGTCGTCTCGTTATGTTCCTATGAAGGTTTCCTCTCCTAAGTTTAAGCCTCGTTTCATTGGTCCGTATAAGATTTCTGAGGTTATCAATCCTGTGTCATTTCGTTTGGCCCTTCCTGCTTCTTTTGCCATCCATAATGTGTTCCATAGGTCATTATTGCGGAGATACGTGGCGCCTGTGGTTCCATCCGTTGATCCTCCTGCCCCAGTGTTGGTTGAGGGGGAGTTGGAGTATGTGGTGGAGAAGATTTTGGATTCTCGTATTTCGAGACGGAAACTCCAGTACCTGGTCAAGTGGAAGGGTTATGGTCAGGAAGATAATTCCTGGGTTTTTGCCTCTGATGTTCATGCTGCCGATCTGGTTCGTGCCTTTCATTTGGCTCGTCCTGGTCGGCCTGGGGGCTCTGGTGAGGGTTCGGTGACCCCTCCTCAAGGGGGGGTACTGTTGTGAATTCTGTTGTCGGGCTCCCTCCTGTGGTCATGAATGGTACTTCGGCTGGTTCTGTCCATGGACTTCCTCTGGTGGGTGTTTCTGAGTTTCCTTCCACAGGTGACGAGGTTAATTCGTTGGCTGGCTGCTCTATTTAACTCCACTTAGATCTTTGCTTCATGCCACCTGTCAATGTTCCAGTATTGGTCTAGTTCACTCCTGGATCGTTCTTGTGACCTGTCTTCCCAGCAGAAGCTAAGTTCCTGCTTGTTTTTCTTTGGTTTGCAATTTTTCTGTCCAGTTTGCTATTTTTATTGTTGTCTTGCTTGCTGGAAGCTTTGGGACGCAGAGGGAGCGCCTCCGCACCGTGAGTCGGTGCGGAGGGTCTTTTTGCGCCCTCTGCGTGGTCTTTTTGTAGGTTTTTGTGCTGACCGCAAAGCAACCTTTCCTATCCTCAGTCTGTTCAGTAAGTCGGGCCTCACTTTGCTAAATCTATTTCATCTCTGTGTTTGTACTTTTCATCTTAACTCACAGTCATTATATGTGGGGGGCTGCCTTTTCCTTTGGGGAATTTCTCTGAGGCAAGGTAGGCTTTATTTTTCTATCTTCAGGGCTAGCTAGTTCCTTAGGCTGTGCCGAGTTGCATAGGGAGCATTAGGAGCAATCCACGGCTATTTCTAGTGTGTGTGATAGGATTAGGGATTGCGGTCAGCAGAGTTCCCACGTCCCAGAGCTCGTCCTTTATTATCAGTAACTATCAGGTCATTCCGTGTGCTCTTAACCACCAGGTCCATTATTGTCCTGACCACCAGGTCATAACACTAAAACAATAAATCATCAATGCAAATATTTAGAGCCTTTAGGCAAAAAAGGGATATATTTGGCAATTGCGTATGTAATAAATCCCAAAATTAGTTACAGTGTCTTTTAACAAAGTATTCATACCCTGTGCACTTTTTTGACATTTTTGCACTTGTATTCAGCCTCCTGTAGTCTGATACCCCTGAATAAAATCCAATTGCCTCCAGAAGTAATACAATCAGTAAATTGAGTCCACCTGTGTGTAATGTATTCTCAGGATAACTACAGCTGTTCTGTGAAGACCTTAGACGTTTGATTGAGAACATTAGTGTCACGCTGTGACAGTCTATGGTAAGTGAAACTGTCCCTCGAGCTGGGATCCTAACTATCCCTGTCCTGGAGGTACTCTTGAAGGTAGAGAGGCCTGGGTCTTCGACCTTGCTACTTCTATTAAACCCTAATCTTACCATTTAATTGTGGGTTGACTCTGAGGGCTGAATACAGCTTTAGCAAAGTCTGAATGAGATTTCAAATTATAGTGCTGACCTCCTAAAAAATAATATGGGTGAAATGGTGGGAGAAGATAAGGGAAAGACAAATCTACTAAGTACTTTCTTCTCTACAATGACAGACGAAACGATCAGGGATACCAGAATGGGTCCTTTAAATATCAGCTGTTTAACTTAGCAAGAAGTACGGCACCGCCTGAAAAGCACTCAAATATATAAATCACCGTGCCCACATGGCGTACTCCCCCGATTACTGCAGGAATTAAGTACCGTGATAGATAGACCATTATTTCTAATATTTGACTCCATAATCACAAGGTCTGTTCCACAAGACTTCTGCCTAGTACATAAAGTGCCAATATTAAAAGGGGTTGAAAAACAGGGGGTGAAGTTGGATGCTTGGGCCGAGAAATGGCAGTTGAAATTAAACATAAACTCTCAGGCCTACAATTATGTTATCATAAAGCTGAAACATCACTACAATCTCGATCAGTAGTCTACCCTTTGTCCACAACTTGTTTTCAAGTGATATCCATCTCTAGCAGTGGAGACATTGAAATGGATTACTGGAAGACATGGAAAGTCTTTGTCTCTCTGCTCCTGTTCTCTCCTCTGTCAAACTCCATACAGGCATAACAAAGACCTGCTTTCAATTAAAGGCAGGCAAGTCATTGGGCAATGGAAGGAGCATTTTATGCTGGAAAGGTGGGAAAAGAACCTACAGCGCCTATAGTGCAGGCAGAATGCTGCGGAAGAGGAACCACCCACTCAAAAGATTGTATGTCAATTTAGTAAGTATGAAGCTTAGTACAGTTCATTTACACATTAGACTGGTATGTGCAGCAAACGCAGTTTTCACTAGTTTTGGGGATGGAAGCATGGTTTTCTACAGGTCTTGTGTAAAAGGACATGTACGCTTTAAAGAGTAGCTTTACTTTGATTTGTAATATCTTTCCCCTTTGTTACTTGTCTTGCAGATTGGCATGTTTGCTTGTAATAGTTTATGTATTAAGGTACCGTCACACTTAGCGACGCTGCAGCGATACCGACAACGATCCGGATCGCTGCAGCGTCGCTGTTTGGTCGCTGGAGAGCTGTCACACAGACCGCTCTCCAGCGACCAACGATGCCGGTAACCAGGGTAAACATCGGGTAACTAAGCGCAGGGCCGCGCTTAGTAACCCGATGTTTACCCTGGTTACCATCCTAAAAGTAAAAAAAACAAACACTACATACTTACCTACAGCCGTCTGTCCTCCAGCGCTGTGCTCTGCACTCCTCCTGTACTGTCTGTGTGAGCACAGCGGCCGGAAAGCAGAGCGGTGACGTCACCGCTCTGCTTTCCGGCTGACCGACGCTCACAGCCAGTACAGGAGGAGTGCAGAGCGCAGCGCTGGAGGACAGACGGCTGTAGGTAAGTATGTAGTGTTTGTTTTTTTTACTTTTAGGATGGTAACCAGGGTAAACATCGGGTTACTAAGCGCGGCCCTGCGCTTAGTTACCCGATGTTTACCCTGGTTACCAGTGAAGACATCGCTGAATCGGTGTCACACACGCCGATTCAGCGATGTCTGCGGGGAGTCCAGCGACCAAATAAAGTTCTGGACTTTCTTCCCCGACCAGCGACAGCACAGCAGGGGCCTGATCGCTGCTGCCTGTCACACTGGACGATATCGCTAGCCAGGACGCTGCAACGTCACGGATCGCTAGCGATATCGTCTAGTGTGACGGTACCTTTACTCCCACTAATTAGTTTTTATCAGCTCTTTTTTATCAGTGGTTGGATGTACACAGGGTATGTTGCCCGGTGAACTCCATCACCTTCGGCCTTCTAAGTCTGGCCCTGACACCTTTGTGTGTCTAAATATTAAATAAGCTTTGTGTTCAGTTATCTTGTGTCTTACAGGTTGTCTCGCTAGTTCCTGAAAGAACTAGCGAGACAACCTGTAAGACACAAGATAACTGGCAATCATCTCAGGAAACTCCTGTTTCTTTCTACAATCTGCATTACTATTTATTTCTCGGCTCAGACCTGCCGGTTAACACTTTGCCTGCTGTAAGTGCATCAAACTCTTATTTGGACTTGTTCAATTGACAATCACTGGTGCATCAGAATGTATCGTCTCTACAAACAAGATGTGGTCTGTGGTCATAAAAGAGCTCAGAAAAAGAAATAAAAGTGTTAGAAACACTCATAGTTCAAGCTCACTGGATTCTGAGTTAGAGGGGTTGTCCAGGACTTTTTCCTTTTTTACTAAGGTCCTAAAACTAAACAGGCAAGCAATTGCTATCTACCTTCCTTTTGTATCAGGTACTGACTCCTAGCGGTCATTGACCGCTCCTGCCGGCGATTCAGCTGATCTACGGCAACTAAGTAGCTCTTCTTCTTTCGAACTGCTCTGTCGATAGGGTATGACTTCTGACGTCATGCTGATTGACAGCCAGCTTCCTGTCAAATATAAAATACAGTCTGTTTAGCGTCTTGTGCTTGAGTGCCAGGAAACACAGAAGACACAGGCTTGTTTATATAATTCTTGTATTACTTCATACAAGTAAGGGTTAACACAGTTGCAGGCAGGATACAAGACAGGCAGGAATAAACCTTAAGTCCATCTAGTCACATAAATAGGTTAAAGTTTCTCTCTCTACTTCCCTTGCCAATGTTGATGGTAAGCTGAGAGATTCCTGAGTCCACACATGTCCAAGGATGTGAAGTAGAAGGTGGTAGGATAATAAGTCCAAGTCTTCCAGGAGCAAGGTGACAAGTAAACTGCAGACTTGATTCTGAAGCACTGATTAAGCAGCTGATGCTGCTTAAAAGGGCAAGTGGCAGAGAACAGGGCGGAAACATTGAAACTGAGGACTCCATGCTGGTTAAGGGCAAAGTAGATACAGCAGAACAGAAAGCAAAATGGCTGACAGGAAAAACTAGGTTCTACAAAAAACAACAACAGATATATCAAATTGTCTAAAACCTTACACTTCCCGCAATTAGGCAGCGGGATTTGACTGTCAATTAGCATGATGATGGCAATGACGCCCCATCAACAGAGTAAAGTGAAGGAGAAACCTATCCTCACCATCAGAGGCTCTAGAGAATCCCCAGTAGTCACTTAGTTACGCCCCTCCAGGGTAAGCCTGGCTCACGGCGCAGTGTGGCCACAGCCACCAGCATTACACACTCATACCTATGATATTCTATTGGGCTGTGCACATGTTCATATACTTTCCCTCAGACCAAGTGGTCCATTGAATAAAATCGAAAACATGTCCAGTTTTGATCCAAGTGGCGAATCAAAATCAGTAATGCAAGTCTATGGTTCCGTAAATTAAAAATCAGATCGCACTCGGATGACAATCAAGTGCGCTGTGATTTTCACAGATTGACAGAAAGCGACCCATGAGCCTCTGCTTTCAGCCCTTTTGTTGCCCCGTTCAGCAGGCCAAATAGGAGCAACCATAGGGCTAGATGTGACCCACGGACCATAGCATGCTCAGATCTGTTCTAAGGAATATATATAATGACATAAATTCATTAAATATGTCAGAAGGAAGAACTATGCAGAAAAGCAACCTGACACAATAATATTGTCTACTACTTGTTATAACTCAAATTACCTGAAAAAAAAATTAGTATTCAGCGTGATTGCTGTGACCCTAGTCACTACTCACCGACAGGCCGCGAGGCTCGGTAATCGAAAAGGTCCAAGGTCAAAAGCCAGGAGGGTATGTCATAGACAGAGGGGTGATAGAAATGAATTGTCAGGTCACGGTCCAGGGGTCAAAAGCCAGGAGGGTACATCATAGATAGAGGGATGAGACAAAAGAAAAGTCAGGTAAGTTCCAGGGGTCAAATACCAGGAAGATAGTGCGTCAAGTAAAGGGTCAAGGCAAATGGATGGTTAGAATGAGGTCCAATGTCAGGCAGCAGTAGATTAGAGCACTGAGCACAGAGAAACAAGGCAAACCTACACCAGTGAGTAAGAAGCTACAATTGGCACTAGTCTGAGGAAGAGAGCTGGCTAAATAGCCCAGTAATTATCCGAGCAGGAGACACCTGGAAGAAGCTCAGGCAACACCCCACTCCGATGGGATGACTATCCTGTCATTCAAGACACTAACAGCTCAGCACGCCCCAGCATCCGATTGGACAGCCGAGCTGTCCATCAAATACTGACAGCTCAGCACACCGCTGCTCTAGATTGAACAGCAGACAGTAATTCACTGTGTTCAGACACACTAAAAGGTGGAATCGTGACAATCGCCTTATCCATCAAGGTGCTGACACTTTTTCAGATTGTTTAAAGAGGTTGTCCACTACTTTAACATTGATGACCTAATGACCTATCCTTTGGATGACCCAGGGGTGGACATATCATTGTTGCAACCTGTGCAAGTGCACAGGGGCCCAAGAAGTATGGGGGCCACTACCACCTCCAAAGTAGGTGTACTCCGATGCGCTATTGGACTGCAAAAGGGCCCATATATTGCTTTTGCATAGGGGCCCTTCTCTGTCTGTGTCGCCAGTGAACTTACCAGTTATGGAGCTTCACAGCTCTGTCAACTGCATATTGGCCATGGCCGGGTACTGCACCTCAGTCCCCTATACCAGTGATTTTCAACCTTTTTTGAGCCGCGGCACACTTTTTATACTTAAAAAATCCCGAGGCACACCACCAACCAAAATGGCACAAAATGGTGCGTCCAGGTTTGAGATGAAAGTCTGCAGTCATTCTATGTGACTGCAGGCTTCTGAATTCTCACAGCGCAAGCACTGCACACTTTCAGGATTCTCCCTTGCCGGTGGCCAGAGTGGACGGTCATGACAGCACAAGTATGTGATTTGGATACTTCTGGTCACATTCTAACTAGACGTGTCCGGCCTCAGTCAATTCATGTTCATTGAATGAGGCCACACATGTCTAGTCAGCACGTGACCGCATGTATTTAAATCACCAACATCAGAGAATTATGATAGCAGTGCGCACTGTGAGAATTCAGAAGTCTGCAGTCACATAGTATGACTGCAGACTCATCACAACCTTGGACATCCCCTTTAATGTTCCTAACAAATAAAAATGAGAATTAGTATCACAAAAAAAACACATTTACATCCAGGTACCTGATAGATGACGTTGTTTGTGGAGTCGCCTCTTTCTTTTCATCTTCACCTTGTCCAGATGCCATGATGACTCTTCTCATCCACCGGCAGAGCTCGTTTCTGCAGACTTCCATCTTCTCCTGTCTTCTGCAGCACATCCCGACACAACACCCTTAAAGATAGCAGTGTTATTATAATGCTCCGGAATAACAATATCTGCCCTAGGCTGAGCCCCTGAGTAAATAATTGCCCCTCACTTTATTCCCAGCACATAATATGACCCTCACTGTCCCTCTTATGGTACATGCCATCCACACTACCCTCTCTCTCTTTTCCATACTTCACACTGCCTTCTCATACGGTGTCCCTCATAGAGAGCCCAGTCTCTCTACTGTGCCCCTTCATTACACTCCTCCTACTTGGCATACTGTCTCCTCCTGGCTGTTACCCTCACACTACTCAGTATCTATTATGTGTCCACTCACACTTTCATCCCCCCATACTGTCTGCACACATTTCTAATAGCCTCCTCCTGTACATCCCCCCCCTGCTAACATACCCCTTTGCTCTCTCCATATTTCCTCCTCACACATTCCCCCCTCACACATTCCCCCGACCCCCCATACTGTCCTCACACATCCCATCACCAATGCTCCCAATACTGTGTCAGCACACATTTTTCCCCTCGCTACTGTGTCCACCCCCATCTCCCCACTCACCCCCACAGAATATATCCACTGCCCTTCCGATAGAATAAATCCATCCCCTTCCACAGAATAAATGCACCCTGCCCCACACGTGCTAAATAAATTCCAGCCCCCCCCCCACGTACACACTGAATAAATCCCCCCCACACACTGAATAAATCCCCCCCACACACTGAATAAATCCCCCCACTCACTGAATAAATCCCCCCCACACACTGAATAAATCCCCCCCACACACTGAATAAATCCCCCCACTCACTGAATAAATCCCCCCCACACACTGAATAAATCCCCCCCACACACTGAATAAATCCCCCACACACACTGAATAAATCCCCCCCACACACTGAATAAATCCCCACCACACACTGAATAAATCCCCCCCACACACTGAATAAATCCCCCCACTCACTGAATAAATCCCCCCCACACACTGAATAAATCCCCCACACACACTGAATAAATCCCTACACTCACTGAATAAATCCCCCCCAAACACTGAATAAATCCCCCCCCACACTGAATAAATCCCCCCCACACACTGAATAAATCCCCCCACACACTGAATAAATCCCCCCCACACACTGAATAAATCCCCCCACACTTAATAAATCCCCCCACACACTTAATAAATCCCCCCACACACTTAATAAATCCCCCCACATACTCCCCATAAACCCACCCCACGCTGAATCTTCGGTGTCTTCAGCTCCACAGCACAGGAGCACTTACCACCAAGTCTCTTCTTTCTCCTGCGCGCCGGATAATGACGTCAGCAGCGTGATCACATGACTTGATCACGCTGCTGGCGTCGCTCTGACCCAGCGGTCAGAGCCTCAATTGTACTCGCAGCTGGTAGATGTCTGCGAGTACAATTGATCTCAGGAGTCGGCGCGCTGCAGCTTCTCTGTGCCGGCTGTCAGCTTGATAGTCGGCACAGAGAACAGCTGACTCCCGTTCCCCGCGGCACACCCGACCATGTGCCGCGGCACACTGGTTGAAAAACACTGCCCTATACAAAGCAATAGGTGGGTGGATGTGCAGTACCCGGTCGCCACCACTATACAGTAGATGGAGCTGTGCTGTTCAGCTCCATAACTGGTCAGTTCCAGCTGTGGATTAGCGGGAGTGCCATGTGTCCCACCCCCACCGATCAGACATTGATGGCCTATCCTAAGGGTGGGGTATCAATGTTATAGTGGATGTTTTCCCTCACTTTTCTGTTTATGGTGGTTAACTACTCCACCTGCAAACAAATCCATGCATAGACTTTTGTCATTTTGCATAACACAGCGCATGTTATTCTATGATTGCACGGGAGCGCGTCACTCCCAGTGCCAGTATAAGTTAATATGCCCCATTGTGTGGTAAATTAGATATCCATTTGTCTTCCTTCATATTCCTTTGTTTCATCATCTCCTCCAGTTTTAGTATTAATTTCTTGCGATTTCTCAGCACTACTGGGGGGCAGGAGGCCTGTGACTACTAACAAAGAGCTGCGCTAGTACTGAATAGCGTGAATAATGGAATTAATATAGAAAGGGAGGTGTTAAATAATACGACCATGTTATGGAGTTAAGTAAGTAATTGTCCAATATTGCCCTTGTTCATTACAACATACAGGGAGCTCGGGAAGTAATAATTAACCAGTCAGTGTTTTACATTAGGTCTCACTGTGCTCATCAATGCGGAAAAGTAAAGAATAGCTATTACTCGCATGAATTTATAATTACCAGGTGTTTACTGCTGGCGCAGGATGATTCTTCTGCCAGTCTCTTTCCCATTGACTCAATAATAAAAGCCAACAATACAACCTACATCAGTAATTCATACTCTGACATGATCAGTTTTTTAAACCCATGATTTAAAGGAATTGTCTAGTTTTGACAAAATCATATTACATGATCACCCTGCTCATAATTGTAAGCAATATCTTACATACCCCTTGGGGCTCATATGCACAGCCATGTTACGGCTCTATTTTGGACAGTGCTGAAAGGCTGCCATTGAAGGTCCCGTGCTCTATTTTTATCTGTTATTTCATATGAAAGCATACATAACTTTAGGGATTCAATATGAAACATGTCACCATGCTCCAGAAAAATAGTAGCTGCAAGCAGGAAGTGAGGCTGTGTGTGGCTGATGTTGTGAATTCTGTGGCCAAGCTCCCTCCTGTGGTCGAGAGTGGTACTTCGGCTGGTTCTGTCTGTGAGCTTCCTTTGGTGGATGAGAGTAGTACTGCGGCTTCTGAGTTTCCTTCCTCAGGTGATGAGGTTAAGTCGTTAGGTGCTGCTCTATTTAACTCCGCCTGGTGCTTTGATCCTGGCCTCCAGTCAATGTTCTAGTATTGGTCTTGCTTCCTCCTGGATCGTTCCTGTGGCCTGTCTATCCTGCATAAGCTAAGTTTTGCTTGTGTTGTTTTTTGTTTGCTATTTTTTCTGTCCAGCTTGCTATATTGGTTTTTCTTGCTTGCTGGAAGCTCTGAGACGCAGAGGGAGCACCTCCGTACCGTTAGTCGGTGCGGAGGGTCTTTTTGCCCCTCTGCGTGGTTGTTTGTAGGTTTTTGTGTTGACTGCAAAGCTATCTTTCCTATCCTCGGTCTATTCAGTAAGTCGGGCCTCACTTTGCTAAATCTATTTAATCTCTGTGTTTGTATTTTCATCTTACTCACAGTCATTATATGTGGGGGGCTGCCTTTTCCTTTGGGGAATTTCTCTGAGGCAAGGTAGGCTTATTTTTCTATCTTCAGGGCTAGTTAGTTTCTCAGGCTGTGCCGAGTTGCATAGGGAGCGTTAGGCGCAATCCACGGCTACCTCTAGTGTGGTGTGATAGGATTAGGGATTGCGGTCAGCAGAGTTTCCACATCTCAGAGCTCGTCTTATGTTTTTGGTAAATGTCAGGTCACTTTGTGTGCTCTGAACCTCTATGTCCATTGTGGTTCTGAATTACCTGTTCATAACAGTACTGGAGGCCCAAAGTACTAATGCTTCTCAATAGAGGGAAAAGAGAAGTTCTGAGACCATTTTTTTTTCTTTGCACTGTGTTCTGTCTTTCTTTTCCCCTTTACATCAGGGTGGTTCAGAACACAGGTGTGGACATGGACATTCAAGGTCTGATCTCTTTGATGGATAATCTCGCTATAAATGTACAGAATATTCAAGATTTAGTGGTTCAGAATCCTATGTTAGAACCTAAGATTCCTATTCCTGAGTTATTTTCTGGAGATAGAGCAAAGTTTTTGAATTTTAAAAATAATTGTAAACTATTTCTGTCTTTGAAACCCCGCTCCTCTGGTGACCCAGTTCAACAAGTTAAGATCATTATTTCTTATTTACGTGGCGACCCTCAAGACTGGGCATTTTCCTTTGCGCCAGGAGATCCTGCATTATGTAATATTGATGCGTTTTTTCTGGCGCTCGGATTGCTGTACGACGAACCTAATTCAGTGGATCAGGCAGAGAAAAATTTGCTGGCTCTGTGTCAGGGTCAGGATGAGATAGAGATTTATTGTCAGAAGTTTAGAAAGTGGTCCGTGCTCACTCAGTGCAATGAATGTGCGCTGGCAGCTATTTTCAGAAAGGGTCTCTCTGAAGCCCTTAAGGATGTCATGGTGGGATTTCCTATGCCGGCTGGTCTGAATGAGTCTATGTCTTTGGCCATTCAGATCGGTCGACGCTTGAGCAAGCGTAAATCTGTGCACCATTTGGCGGTATTATCTGAGCATAAACCTGAGCCTATGCAGTGCGATAGGACTTTGACCAGAGCTGAAAGGCAGGAACACAGACGTCAGAATGGGCTGTGTTTCTACTGTGGTGATTCCACTCATGCTTTCTCCGATTGTCCTAAGCGCACTAAGCAGTTCGCTAGGTCTGCCACCATTGGTACGGTACAGTCAAAATTTCTTTTGTCCGTTACTTTGATCTGCTCTTTGTCTTCCTATTCTGTCATGGCATTTGTGGATTCAGGCGCTGCCCTGAATTTGATGGACTTGGAGTATGCTAGGCGTTGTGGGTTTATCTTGGAGCCCTTGCAGTGTCCTATTCCTTTGAGAGGAATTGATGCTACGCCTTTGGCCAAGAAAAAGCCTCAGTATTGGACCCAGCTGACCATGTGCATGGCTCCTGCGCACCAGGAGGATATTCGCTTTCTGGTGTTGCATAATCTGCATGATGTGGTCGTGTTGGGGTTGCCATGGCTACAAGTCCATAACCCAGTATTAGATTGGAAATCAATGTCTGTGTCCAGCTGGGGTTGTCAGGGGGTACATGGTGATGTTCCATTTCTGTCTATCTCATCATCCACCCCTTCTGAGGTCCCAGAGTTCTTGTCTGATTACCGGGATGTATTCGATGAGCCCAAGTCCAATGCCCTACCTCCGCATAGGGATTGTGATTGTGCTATCGATTTGATTCCTGGTAGTAAGTTTCCTAAGGGTCGACTGTTTAATTTATCTATACCTGAGCACGCCGCTATGCGGAGTTATGTGAAGGAGTCTTTGGAGAAGGGTCATATTCGCCCGTCATCGTCGCCATTGGGAGCGGGTTTCTTTTTTTGTGGCCAAGAAGGATGGTTCGCTGAGACCTTGTATTGATTACCGCCTTCTAAATAAAATTACGGTCAAATTTCAGTACCCCTTGCCGCTGCTGTCTGATTTGTTTGCTCGGATTAAGGGGGCTAGTTGGTTCACCAAGATAGATCTTCGTGGTGCGTATAATCTTGTGCGTATCAAACGGGGCGATGAATGGAAAACAGCATTTAATACACCCGAAGGCCATTTTGAGTACTTGGTTATGCCATTCGGACTTTCTAATGCTCCATCAGTGTTTCAGTCCTTTATGCATGACATCTTCCGAGAGTACCTGGATAAATTCCTGATTGTATACTTGGATGATATTTTGGTCTTCTCGGATGATTGGGAGTCTCATGTGAAGCAGGTCAGAATGGTGTTCCAGGTCCTGCGTGCTAATTCTTTGTTTGTGAAGGGGTCAAAGTGTCTCTTTGGTGTTCAGAAGATTTCATTTTTGGGGTTCATTTTTTCTCCTTCTACTATCGAGATGGACCCTGTTAAAGTTCAGGCCATTTATGATTGGACTCAGCCAACATCTCTGAAGAGTCTGCAGAAGTTCCTGGGCTTTGCTAATTTTTATCGTCGCTTCATCGCTAATTTTTCTAGCATTGCTAAACCGTTGACTGATTTAACCAAGAAGGGTGCTGATGTGGTCAATTGGTCTTCTGCTGCTGTGGAAGCTTTTCAGGAGTTGAAGCGTCGTTTTTCTTCTGCCCCTGTGTTGTGCCAACCAGATGTTTCGCTTCCGTTCCAGGTCAAGGTTGATGCTTCCGAAATTGGAGTAGGGGCTGTTTTGTCGCAGAGAAGTTCTGATTGCTCGGTGATGAAACCATGCGCCTTCTTTTCCAGGAAATTTTCGCCTGCTGAGCGAAATTATGATGTTGGCAATCGAGAGTTGCTAGCCATGAAGTGGGCATTCGAGGAGTGGCGTCATTGGCTTGAAGGAGCTAAGCATCGCGTGGTGGTCTTGATTGATCACAAAAACTTGACTTATCTCGAGTCCGCCAAACGGTTGAATCCTAGACAGGCTCGTTGGTCGCTGTTTTTCTCCCGTTTTGACTTTGTGGTTTCGTACCTTCCGGGCCCTAAAAATGTGAAGGCGGATGCCCTGTCTAGGAGTTTTGTGCCCGATTCTCCAGGTTTGCCTGAGCCGGCGGGTATTCCCAAAGAGGGGGTAATTTTGTCTGCCATCTCCCCTGATTTGCGGCGGGTGCTGCAAAAATTTCAGGCTAATAGACCTGACCGTTGCCCAGCGGAGAAACTGTTTGTCCCTGATAGGTGGACGAATAAAGTTATCTCTGAGGTTCATTGTTCGGTGTTGGCTGGTCATCCTGGAATCTTTGGTACCAGAGATTTGGTGGCTAGATCCTTTTGGTGGCCGTCTCTGTCGCGGGATGTGCGTTCTTTTGTGCAGTCCTGTGGGATTTGTGCTCGGGCTAAGCCCTGCTGTTCTCGTGCCAGTGGGTTGCTTTTGCCCTTGCCGGTCCCGAAGAGGCCTTGGACACATATCTCTATGGATTTTATTTCGGATCTCCCCATCTCTCAAAGAATGTCGGTCATTTGGGTGGTTTGTGATCGCTTCTCTAAGATGGTCCATTTGGTGCCCTTGTCTAAATTGCCTTCCTCCTCTGATTTGGTGCCGTTGTTTTTCCAGCATGTGGTTCGTTTACATGGCATTCCAGAGAACATCGTTTCTGACATTGGTTCCCAGTTTGTTTCGAGGTTTTGGCGAGCCTTTTGTGCTAGGATGGGCATTGATTTGTCTTTTTCCTCGGCTTTCCATCCTCAGACAAATGGCCAGACTGAACGAACCAATCAGACCTTGGAAACATATCTGAGATGTTTTGTTTCTGCTGATCAGGATGATTGGGTGTCCTTTTTGCCTTTGGCTGAGTTCGCCCTTAATAATCGGGCCAGCTCGGCTACTTTGGTTTTGCCGTTTTTCTGCAATTCTGGGTTCCACCCTCGTTTCTCTTCAGGGCAGGTTGAGTCTTCGGACTGTCCTGGTGTGGATACTGTGGTGGATAGGTTGCAGCGGATTTGGACTCATGTAGTGGACAATCTGACTTTGTCCCAGGAGAAGGCTCAACGTTTCGCTAACCGCAGGCGCTGTGTGGGTCCCCGACTTCGTGTTGGGGATTTGGTTTGGTTGTCATCTCGTTATATTCCTATGAAGGTTTCCTCTCCTAAATTTAAGCCTCGTTTCATTGGTCCATATAGGATTTCTGAGGTTCTTAATCCTGTGTCTTTTCGTTTGACTCTTCCAGCTTCTTTTTCCATCCATAACGTGTTCCATAGGTCATTGTTGCGGAGATACGTGGCACCTGTGGTTCCATCTATTGATCCTCCTGCTCCGGTTTTGGTTGTAGGGGAATTGGAGTATATAGTGGAGAAGATTTTGGATTCTCGTGTTTCGAGACGGAAACTCCAGTATCTGGTTAAGTGGAAAGGTTATGGTCAGGAAGATAATTCCTGGGTCTTTGCCTCTGATGTCCATGCTGCCGATCTGGTTCATGCCTTTCATGTGGCTCATCCTGGTCGGCCTGGGGGCTCTGGTGAGGGTTCGGTGACCCCTACTCAAGGGGGGGTACTGTTGTGAATTCTGTGGCCAAGCTCCCTCCTGTGGTCGAGAGTGGTACTTCGGCTGGTTCTGTCTGTGAGGTTCCTTTGGTGGATGAGAGTGGTACTGCGGCTTCTGAGTTTCCTTCCTCAGGTGATGAGGTTAAGTCGTTAGGTGCTGCTCTATTTAACTCCGCCTGGTGCTTTGATCCTGGCCTCCAGTCAATGTTCTAGTATTGGTCTTGCTTCCTCCTGGATCGCTCCTGTGGCCTGTCTATCCTGCATAAGCTAAGTTTTGCTTGTGTTGTTTTTTGTTTGCTATTTTTTCTGTCCAGCTTGCTATATTGGTTTTTCTTGCTTGCTGGAAGCTCTGAGACGCAGAGGGAGCACCTCCGTACCGTTAGTCGGTGCGGAGGGTTGTTTTGCCCCTCTGCGTGGTTGTTTGTAGGTTTTTGTGTTGACCGCAAAGCTATCTTTCCTATCCTCGGTCTATTCAGTAAGTCGGGCCTCACTTTGCTAAATCTATTTCATCTCTGTGTTTGTATTTTCATCTTACTCACAGTCATTATATGTGGGGGGCTGCCTTTTCCTTTGGGAATTTCTCTGAGGCAAGGTAGGCTTATTTTTCTATCTTCAGGGCTAGTTAGTTTCTCAGGCTGTGCCGAGTTGCATAGGGAGCGTTAGGCACAATCCACGGCTACCTCTAGTGTGGTGTGATAGGATTAGGGATTGCGGTCAGCAGAGTTTCCACGTCTCAGAGCTCGTCTTATGTTTTTGGTATATGTCAGGTCACTTTGTGTGTTCTGAACCTCTATGTCCATTGTGGTTCTGAATTACCTGTTCATAACAGGCTGACTCATGAGTACTAAGACTGATTAGTGCAGTCGAAATGGTCAACTAGGGTCAGGTCGACCATGTAAGTTTTTCTTTTGTATGCACTATTTTTTCTTTTGAAAAATAAAATGAAAAGGAAAATAAAGTCCTGTTGAGTCGGACTCCAATTAATTCTTAGGGTAGTGTAAACTGAGGGTATCACCAGTCCTGTCAGGAGCGTAAACTGGAAAGTCTACTGAGGGTTGCGGAAAAGGTCACTTGGGGTGGGCAAGGTTGATTCAAACCTTGAGGCCATAGCTTGGTCTAGCATGAGACGCGGGAGATTGGTTACTGTCATTTAGAGGAAGATTGGATGCCCTGAGGCCATTAAGTGGCCCAGTGGTTAGGTTCAGTAGGGCATTGGGCTGAGTGGGAGTGTAAAATGACCCTTTGCTCATAAAGTCTTCACGGGTAATAGTTTTATGATGCTAAGTTCATATCGGTGCTAAATTGAAGTGGCGTGTGTGGAGAGAACACTTTATAGTGGACTTTATTATGTGAGACCAACAAGCTGAACTGCCTCACCTAATGCGTATTGCAACCATTAAGCATATGGTGTCATTTACTGTAAACTGTAACCACCTTGCTGATTGCGTCTTAGCAATGTGAACTGTAACCATCAAGCATAAATCTATACTTAATGTGATTGCAACTATCAAGAGTTTGGTTGGGTGAAAAAAACCCATGTCTAATTCTTTGCCGGTCCCATAGGTAACTAAAGCTATATAGGATTACATTACGTTGTACACTATTGTCTTAATTTACCTTTTTCTTGTTCTAATTAAAGGGAACCTGACTGCTGATACATGCTGGTCAAACCACGGGCAGCATGTACCAGTCATTTGGGACCTAATCCATCCGCTGCCAGTGACTGATAGTTCTTTCCCTGCACGCATGTATAGAGAGAGACCTGTCCGTCACTGATAGAGGGCAGGGAGAAGCCGACGGCTCTTAAAGTATGTTTTTCTCTGAATTTCCGCAACATTTCAGACTCAAACATATCTGGTGAGATCATGTATCTCGTGTTTGATACATGGTGCTCATGATCTGACTTTCGGGATTCATCTTCTGTAGTGTTCTGTTTTGTTTTTTTATCACCTCCCAGCAGAGTGGGCGGCACGAGTTGATAATCGAGATGGCAAATATACTGCAGCTCTGACTACAGCACCATCTGTTTCGTACTAACCTTATGGCTCACTACAAAAGGGTTTGTCACATCAGGTTGAATTTCAGATTCAGTGCAAGACAAAAGAGACAGACAATACATAAACTCTATGCTGTGTGACATGTAAATCAGATATTATTTTGCAGATCTTTAATTCCGGATGCAGGTTACGAAGTACATAGTAACATGCTCTACTATATTAATGGCATATAAATCCTTACACTAATATCAATATGGTGGATCGTTTTGCACCGTCTTTTTGGCAAAAAAAAAAATAAACAAATCTTTATTATCTTTGCAAGAATTGTTTTTTTCTTTCCTCCAAAGTAACCTTGTGGATGGAATTAAGAGTAAAGTGTCACTCTTTGCTGACAACACCAAACTATGCAGACTATTAAAATTTGACCTTGACATTACAATATTGGAAAACGATCTTGTTTAGACACTTAGCAAATTATATTTATTGTTGATAAATGTAGAGTAATGCACCTAGGACAGATTAATCCTATTACTGCATATACAGTGGGGCAAAAAAGTATTTAGCCAGTCAGCAATAGTGCAAGTTCCACCACTTAAAAAGATGAGAGGCGTCTGTAATTTACATCATAGGTAGACCTCAACTATGGGAGACAAACTGAGAAAAAAAAATCCAGAAAATCACATTGTCTGTTTTTTTAACAATTTATTTGCATATTATGGTGGAAAATAAGTATTTGGTCAGAAACAAAATTTCATCTCAATACTTTGTAATATATCCTTTGTTGGCAATGACAGAGGTCAAACGTTTTCTGTAAGTCTTCACAAGGTTGCCACACACTGTTGTTGGTATGTTGGCCCATTCCTCCATGCAGATCTCCTCTAGAGCAGTGATGTTTTTGGCTTTTCGCTTGGCAACACGGACTTTCAACTCCCTCCAAAGGTTTTCTATAGGGTTGAGATCTGGAGACTGGCTAGGCCACTCCAGGACCTTGAAATGCTTCTTACGAAGCCACTCCTTCGTTGCCCTGGCGGTGTGCTTTGGATCATTGTCATGTTGAAAGACCCAGCCACGTTTCATCTTCAATGCCCTTGCTGATGGAAGGAGGTTTGCACTCAAAATCTCACGATACATGGCCCCATTCATTCTTTCATGTACCCGGATCAGTCGTCCTGGCCCCTTTGCAGAGAAACAGCCCCAAAGCATGATGTTTCCACCACCATGCTTTACAGTAGGTATGGTGTTTGAGGGATGCAACTCAGTATCCTTTTTCCTCCAAACACGACAAGTTGTGTTTCTACCAAACAGTTCCAGTTTGGTTTCATCAGACCATAGGACATTCTCCCAAAACTTCTCTGGATCATCCAAATGCTCTCTAGCAAACTTCAGACGGGCCCGGACATGTACTGGCTTAAGCAGTGGGACACGTCTGGCACTGCAGGATCTGAGTCCATGGTGGCGTAGTGTGTTACTTATGGTAGGCCTTGTTACATTGGTCCCAGCTCTCTGCAGTTCATTCACTAGGTCCCCCCGCGTGGTTCTGGGATTTTTGCTCACCATTCTTGTGATCATTCTGACCCCACGGGGTGGGATTTTGCGTGGAGCCCCAGATCGAGGGAGATTATCAGTGGTCTTGTATGTCTTCCATTTTCTAATTATTGCTCCCACTGTTGATTTCTTCACTCCAAGCTGGTTGGCTATTGCAGATTCAGTCTTCCCAGCCTGGTGCAGGGCTACAATTTTGTTTCTGGTGTCCTTTGACAGCTCTTTGGTCTTCACCATAGTGGAGTTTGGAGTCAGACTGTTTGAGGGTGTGCACAGGTGTCTTTTTATACTGATAACAAGTTTAAACAGGTGCCATTACTACAGGTAATGAGTGGAGGAAAGAGGAGACTCTTAAAGAAGAAGTTACAGGTCTGTGAGAGCCAGAAATCTTGATTGTTTGTTTCTGACCAAATACTTATTTTCCACCATACTATGCAAATAAATTGTTAAAAAAACAGACAATGTGATTTTCTGGATTTTTTTTTCTCAGTTTGTCTCCCATAGTTGAGGTCTACCTATGATGTAAATTACAGACGCCTCTCATCTTTTTAAGTGGTGGAACTTGCACTATTGCTGACTGACTAAATACTTTTTTGCCCCACTGTACATTAAGTGGGAGTATACTCAGTCAGGACTACAGAACAGAAGGCCTTGGGTATTCTGATTGCAAGTAAGATGAGCAGTAGCACTCAATGTCAAGCAGCAGCTGCTAAAGTTAACAAGATTTTAGGGTGTATAAACAGAGAGATAAAATTCTGTGATCCCAACTTATTGTTACCCCTTTATAAATCAGTTGTAATGTCACATCTAGAATATGGGATCCAGTTTTCATCTCCACATTCACAAGTTAATAGTCACTTTAAAGGTGAGCAACTAAATTATTGCAAGGGGTGGAAGGCCTCTCATATGATGAGAGGTTGCAAAAGTTGGGCTTGTTTGGCTTAGAAAAACTACGTCTCAGAGGAGATCTCATTTACATGTATAAATATATGTGTGGTCAATACAAAGGACTGATATATGACTTATTTCTTCCAAAGAACCATACTAAGGACCAGGGTGCATTCATAACAGGTGGAAGAAAGGCGATTCCGGCAGCTAAATAGGAAAGGATTCTTTACAGTTATTTATTATGCTTTATTTATATATATAGCCCTAGCTATCTTATTCTGCAGCGGTTTACATACAGTACATTATCATCACTGTTCCCAATGGGGCTCACAATCTAAATTCCCTATCAGTATGTCTTTGGAGTATGGGAGGAAACCAAAGTACTCGGCGTAAACCCATGCAAACACGAGGAGAATATACAAACTCCTTGCAGATGTTGTCCTTTGCTAGTATTTGAACCACTGAGCCACTCTCCCGTCCACTGTAGTCCACGTAATCCATAGTGCCCTACGGCGATCTCATTTGTAGAAGAGTCACATCGGGATGTCATAGACGCCTCGCCATTACTAACCTGGGCTTCATATCAACTGGCAAGGCAGACATGAACCCCAATACTATCACCCGACTTGCCAACGCACCAGGGTAAGTGGGAAGAGCCAGGCTAAGCACCAGATTTGGTGCATCTTATTCATGGGCGGCTCAGAGCTGATGTTGTAAGTCTGGGAAGGGGCAATATTCATGGCCCCTTCCTAGGCTATTAATATCAGCCCTTAGCTCTCTGCCTAGGCTTTGCTGGTTAGATTTCATATGGAGATCCTGTGTCATTTTTTTTTCTGGGGTCCCCTGTAAACTAGCCAGTAAAGGCTTAAGCAAACAGCTGTGAGCTGATATTAATAGGCTGGGAACCTTTACGGCTATTGGCTCCGTCACAGAATATTAACATCAGCCCTCAGCCTTCAGCTTTTCCTCTGCTGGTTATGAAAATTCTGTAGGAGCCCACGCAAAAAATTTTCTTCATTTTCTGTAAAAATTAACAGGTATCGTGGTACATGCTGATTTCTGCCAGTTGCTGTTTGGCTGCAGCCTATGTAGGTTCATTCTGTTAACGCGCCTACATAGGCTGGTGACAATGTGTATGTTTATTTAACTCTTTACTTACAGGTTTGGTAATGAGGCTGTCTGGCTCACACCTCTTCATTGCATAAGAATGAAAAAGAAGCTGTTGAACCAGGAATTTACATCACAGAACTATTTTTTTTCCATATATCTTTATTGAGCTAAAAAAGCATCCATTGCTGTACAAAACACTTACAAAAATGCATCAAGAGATGCAGAAAACCTTGCAGAAATTTCTGCAAGCAAATACTCAACGTGTGCACATACCTTTACTCCTGAAAAGTGTCATAAAAGCTTTTAAAAGTTGCAAAATTCTTGCGCAACTCGTACTTGGGTTGAGTTCAGGAAAAGCAAAGGCCAGATGGGTCGTCACCACACCTGTGCATCAAATTCATCAAAAGTGCTGGTGTTTTGTTCTGCCGAAATGCTGCTAGCCTTTCCAGCGTGGCACGTGGAGGCATCGGCCATGCAGAAGATGTGTAAAATTCATTAAGTGGCATGCTCTTCTTAATGAATTTGGTGCTTCATACTCCATCAAGACTGGCATAGCGAAAGCATGCCCTATGAGAGTCTGGATGAATCAGCCTCATAGTCTGTATGGTTGACGACTATAAACATTCTTTGTGAAGACTGATTTTGTAGTTGCACTTTCAGTAGTCTGAACTCTATTTGCTGCTAACCTAATATCACTTCAGAGTTTTGTCTGAACGAGGAAAGAGTGAAGCAAGTGCTGATTGGCGGCAGGGATCGTGTGGAATAACAATGCTACACTATTCTCAGGAGTGCCAGCGTCAACACTGCTGGAATATCACCGGTACCGTAGGTAAGTATAAGGCCGGGGTCAGACTTGCGAGTGGGATGCGTGAAACTCGCACGAGTCTCTCGCATCAAGTTTCGGCACTGCCGCCGGCTCTCGGACCGGAGCGTGCGGCTGCATGTATTTCTGTGCAGCTGCACACTCCGGTCCCGAGTGCCAGCGGCAGTGCCGGAACTTGATGCGAGAGACTCGTGCGAGCTTCTCGCATTGCACACGCAAGTGTGATCCTGGCCTAAGTGCTATTATCTTACAAGGGGAAACATTCATGTGTAGACACAGCATTGTATCGTAATTAACCAGACGTCTATTTTTAGCAAACCAAGAAGAATAGACTGTTATCTGTATGTTGGCTTTTGAATTTATGTGTTGGTCAAGAAAACAGATTTTTGCTTGTGAAAGCCTGTAATATTGTCTTGTAAGCTGACATTTCATATAACATATTGTGCTCTTATCCTTGATGACAAGTGATGTTTATGGAGCACCCGCCAGGGCCCAGGGCTTCTCTGTACCGGGTCCGGTACTTAAAGGGATGTGTCACGGCGGAAGCAATGCCACTGTAACAACCCGGAATCTGGGGTGTTACATTTACTGATATGCTAATTATGCATTATATAGGCCAGATAGTTTAGTGACTTCAAAAACAGAGGAGGAAATACTATGCAAATAGATTAAATAATTAAGTAATGCTACTTGATTTCATCTCCATTCTTACTGTTTATATCAATACTAAATGAAGGACGCTTGTTAAAAGAGGTAACATGCCTCTATAGAGCGAGAAAGAGAGACTGAGAGACAGCCAGAGATTCTGCCAAGACATCCAAACATCCAGGGGACCCTACAGGATTGCTGCCAATACATCATGGCTCCAATATAGAGACACAGATCTATAATTCTACAGGAAACAACCTAGGGGGCCTTGGCCCCAGTAAGAAGAATATAGATCTACTCCATTGACCATCACTGAACCATGGACAGTTTGGAGAAAGTCAGGATTGGGACCCGCCGGTTGCCTGGCTCCATGGACATGTTCGGAGAAGCCAGGTTATGACCATTGGGTCAACTTTCCTTGTACCTGAATGGACTGTCATTTTCCTATGCTTGTCGTTAAGTCCTCTCTGTCTGCGTGCCACAGGTGGGGTAGTTGACCCTGGGAGCTCTGAAGTAACAGCTGCCATTATCTCGGCAAGTCAGTGGAAGGGTGAGACTCTGCAATGTGCACCATCTTAGGTATTTTGCTGGGACTGTTCTATCTGTTTTGTGATTTACTAAACTATTGCTACACTGTTTTACCCTCACTCTATGTTGTCTGAGTAGCGTTATACCTACATTAAAGGGAGAGTGGACATTCAGTGGGATAATCCCTGGTCCATGCAGTTTCGGCTAGAGAACCTGGGCGCCTGCCAACCCCCCATGTCTCCACAATATGGATTGAGGAGGGGTCGCCTGAGTAGTGGACAATCCCTTTAAGTCAGGAAAAATTATATTTATATGTTGTTACCTATGCACAATCTACTGTATATTTACAATCCCTTTTACTTGTTCAGTAGATGAGATGTGCACACAATTATTTATATTTTTGATAAATAGGTAATTTTTCTCTGTCAGATTTGTAAGTTCACTCATGAATTATGTATGAACTTTTTTGCTTCTGCTTCATTTACAACAGGAGACTGTTGGGCATTTGTTCCATTTCTTTACCTTATTCCACTACCTTCCCCATCGGCAGCGCTGCGCTCCAGTCTACGGCAGCCTCTGTGGAGCGCCCCCAGACACAGGGCCACGAGTTCTCGGTACTGGGCCTCTCTGGTTCGGTCCTGAGGCTGTCATGGTGGCTAGACCCGGTCCGCGACCCTGCTAAGGGGCGTCCAATAAAGGTGGTGCAGTCTGTCAGGGGTTCGTGACGCCACCTGTGGTGTTCGGTCAGGGTGACCAACGCTGCTGTGGGGTCCGCTGGGGTGATGGAATGGCAGCTGGATGGTATACCTTCCCACAGGTGAAGTATGTCCCCAGGGCTTCCCAGTAAAGTGGATGGTGATGGTGTGAGGTGCAGGCAATAACGAGGACACAAGGTTGCAGTCTCTTTACCTCTTTACTGTAGACTTCAGGATCCTCAATCCAGAGCACGCTTAACAGGGCTATCTGAGACCGGCCGGTCCGATGGGCACATCCAGAGTTTCCCTCGCAGGTGGAAATCGTTGCCTACCACTAGCGCCTGTGTGTTGTAGTCCTACCCTGCTGAGCATTCGGAATAGTCCTCACAACTGCTGTTCTCGTTCGTTCGTTCTCTACAGCTCTCTCTTTGGTTCCAGATGTTTCTAGTTCAACGTCCCCCAGATATGTTATGGCTAGGACGCCATAAGCGGGACCTCTCCCACTGTTGCCCCCTATGTCTTCGTAGGTTTTGTAAGGTAGACAGCCAACCTATAATTAACTGTCCTGCGGAGTTCGAAGTAAGGCCTAGAGTCAGTTACTCCTGCGGTGTTCCGGCCACCGACTACGCGCCTCAGTAGGATGTTGCCTCAGTCTCACGGCACGACTCCAACTGGCTCTCCTTTGTGCTTGATCTCGTTTACACTGTTCCACAATATCCTTCCCTTTGTGTCTCTTTCTTAGGATACCGCCGCAAGGTGTGCAGGTGCAGTTCTGTTACGTTCTGTTCTGTTCGCTAGGCACCTGCCAGGTTCCCACGCCTAACAGGGACCCCCCTGTGTCTTCTCCCTGCAACACCCCCTGCCACGGGATGTTGCCTGAATCCAACCCAGTCAGCTTCTGACTAACTTCCTCCCCAACCCCTAGTTTTACCAGTGTGAGGAGTGGCCCAATAAATAAAGCCTTTTTCTCCCCCTAGTGGCCGGAGTGTGAAGTGTAATGTGTTCTGGTGATACCTGGTCAGGAGAACTCCTTTAGTGCCATCAGACGTACCATCACTCCCCTTAGTGGCAGAGCGTCATACTGCAACGACCAGGTCTCTGGGGCGCTGCATCTGCATGACGTCTGTGTATGTAACCACAAAATAGCAGCTGCTGGCATTTTATGGGTAAAAGTGTTTAAGTAAGTGGATCTGAGAGTTTACTTGGTGCATAAATTATTTATCCAGCGGAGAAGTTATCTGTCAAAGATTTGGACATTACCATAGCAACTCAACCACACTCGTATCTGCACTTAAAGAGCACGATTATATAATGGGACAAATCTGCATCATTAAGGAGACTCTTTTCTCCAGAGCTGAGATCTGTTTCCTAACAACTCATCCTGCAATCAGAAATTATCCCTCAAGCCAACGAAAAGAAAAACATTGCCTCTCCGATGGGGCAACGGTGCTTGATGGAACAAGCTGTGTCACAATGTCCTGTGTGCTGAACTCCGCAGACCACAACGTCTTTCCTGCTTTTCTTCCATTGAAACCCAATGATAGCCAGTACTTAGGGATGAGCGGACTTGCTCGGATGAGGTGTTGTCTGAGCATGCTCGGGAGCTAACAGAGTGTCTTCAGAGTGCTTGAAAAATATGTTGGAGCATATGGGCCCTGGACATTGATGCAGCAAGCAGGATGGTACGTGGGCAGCGCAGACTTGGCAAACACAGGAATCTCAGGAGCAGCAGGAAGGATGAAGTGGAACCCAGCAGGGATGAAATGCAAAAAACACAGATGGTGGACCAAAACAAACATAGGACTAGAGTCTCAATCCCAAGACACAGGTGTGTGTCTAAATGGGCCCTATCTAGTCATGGGCGAACCCCCCGATGTTTGGGTTCGGCGGGTTCGCCCAAGTTTTTTGTAAAGTTCGAGTTTGGGGCCGGACATGACACGAACTTGCGTCAGAACCACGAACTCGGATTTTACATATATGGGATGGGGTGGGGGGGCCGGTAAAAAAAACCCCAGAAAATTAATAATAAAAATTAGAATTATGCTTGCCTGTCCCGAGCACGCCAGGGTGATCTCCGAGTATTTATGACTGCTCGGAGATTTCATTTTCCTTGCCGCAGCTGCATGATTTACGACTGCTAGTCAGCCTGAGTTCATGTGGGGGTTGCCTGGTTGCTAGGGAATCCCCACATGTAATCAAGCTGTCTAGTAGCCCCAAATCATCCAGCTGCGGCAAGGAAAACTATATCTTCGAGCAGTCATAAATACTCGGAGACCACCCGAGCATGCTCATAAAAACACACGCAATGAGTACACTCGCTCATCATTAATAGCTACCCCAATAGGTGGTGCTACAGTGCAAGTCCTCTTCCTATCTAAAGAGGTTATTTGCATATTTAAATTCTTAAAGGAGCATTGCATGGCCTATAAGTCTCCTTATACCGGCTTGGTACTCTCCACAAGGACAATTATGATCCCCCTTGCACCCTCAGTCAGAAGCTCTAATACAGCCAAATCAGATCTCATGCTTTACACAGAGGAGGGGTAAACATCCTTATTAGTGATGAGGGAGTGTACTCGTTGCTCGGGTTTTCCCGACCACGCTTGGCTGGTCTCCAAGTATTTGTAACTGCTTGGAGATTTAGTTTTTGTTGACGCAGCTGCACGATTTACACCAGCTAGCCAGCCTGAGTACATCTGGAAGTTGCCTGGTTGCTAAGGAATCCCCACATGTACGGTAATCAAGCTGTCTATCAGCTGTAAATCATGCAGCTGAGGCAGCGAAAACTAAATCTCCAAGCAGTTACAAATACTTGGAGACAACCCGAGCGTGCTTGGTGAAAACACAAGCAACGAGTATAGTCGCTCATCACTAATCCTTATCCTAAATCATGTAGCAAGGCTTGTTAAAGGGTTAATATTGACTTGTAGGATTGTTAAAAAAAACCTGCAGCTTGCACCAATTTTCTAAGTAAATATGTTTCTAAAAGTGCTATTGACATGAAATTCTCACCAGATGTCATTAACAGCCCATCCAATCCACACAGGCAAAGAAATCAAACCATAGATGTCCATAAGCTAAGTTGTGTAATAAAGGGAAATGATGCAGGGAAAATGTATTTCACATATACAGAATGAGAGGTGCAAAAAGCCATGGCACCAACTGGAATCTGTCAGTGAAAAATAATATCAGCTGTTTCAACTAATGGCATATAAAAAGGTGTCTCATTATGAAGGTGCCACACAAAAAAAAACCATTTCATTATGGGTAAAACCAGTGAGCTGTCCCAAGACCTTCGCAGCCTTATTGTTACACAATATACTGAAGGCATTGGTTACAGAAGAATTTCTAAAGTACTCAAGGTTCCACTGTTGGGGCCACAAAGCGGAAGTGGAAAGAACATCATTTCACCATAAAATGGTCACAAATAGATGTTTCCCGCAAGATTTAAGAGAGAGGAGTGAAGAGTTGTCCAAGAGGCAAGGACCACCTGTGGAGAGCTACAGAAAGACCTGGAATCAGCAGGTACAATTGTTTCAAAGAAAACTATCAGTAATGCTCTCAACCCCCATGGCCTGTGTGCACTCTCACCACGCAAGAATCAATTGCTGAATGAAAAGCATGTTCAAGCGCGTTTACAGTGTGCTCAACAACATTTTGAGAAGCCTTTGAAATACTGGGAGAATATAGTTTGGTCAGATGAGACCAAAACTGAACTCTTTGGATGTCATAATATACAACATGTTTGGAGGCCAAAAGACACCCCAAAAATACCATACCAACAGTGAAGTTTGCAGGTGGGAACATCATGATGTGAGGCTGTTTTTCAGCATACGACACTGGCAAACGTCATATGATGGAAGGAAGGATGAATGTACAAATGTACCGAGACATTCTTGATAAATATCTGCTGCCATCTACCAGGATGATGAAGATGACATGATGATGTCATGGCTGTTGTCATGGCTGTTATCACCAACAAAGGCTTTAGTACAAAGTATTAAATAAATTTCAGTAAGTGTATTCAATACTTGTTCTCATTATTACACATAATTTAAGTTATGGACATTTATGGTTTGATTTCTTTGCCTCCATGGGAGACTAGACGCTGCCATAGCCCGATCGGCTCTGCTACATAGAGGCGATGTTCAGATCGCCTCTATGTCGCAGATATACTGACTTTCTATGATTGCCGACCACTTTACAGTTTACCGACCACTTTACAGCGCTTTACAGTTTTGCACACATTATCATCACTGTCCCCGATGGGGCTCACAATCTAGAATCCCTATCAGTATGTCTTTGGAATGTGGGAGGAAACCGGAGTGCCCGGAGGAAACCCACGCAAACACGGAGAGAACATACAAACTCTTTGCAGATGTTGTCCTGGGTGGGATTAGAACCCAGGACCCCAGCGCTGCAAGGCTGCAGTGCTAACCACTACGCCACCGTGCTGCCCGGCCTTTCTTATGCACCAGAGACCAGAACTGTGCACAGTATTCTAAGTGTGGTCGAACAAGTGACTTGTATAGAGGTAAAATTATGTTCTCCTCATGAGCATCTATGCCTCTTTTAATGCATCCCATTATTTTATTTGCCTTTGTAGCAGCTGCCTGACACTGGCCACTGAATATGAGTTTGTCATCCACCCATACACCCAGGTCTTTTTCATTGACGGTTTTGCCCAGAGTTTTAGAATTAAGCACATAATTATACATCTTATTACTTCTACCCAAGTGCATGACCTTACATTTATCCCCATTAAAGCTCATTTGCCATTTATCAGCCCAAGCTTCTAGTTTACATAAATCATCCTGTAATATAAAATTGTCCTCCCCTGTATTGATTACCCTGCAGAGTTTAGTGTCATCTGCAAATATTGAAATTCTTCTCTGAATGCCCCCTACAAGGTCATTAATAAATATGTTAAAAAGAAGAGGGCCCAATACTGACCCCTGTGGTACCCCACTGCTAACCGCTACCCAGTCCGAGTGTGTTCCATTAATAACCACCCTTTGTTTCCTATCCCTGAGTCAGCTCTCAACCCACTTACACGTATTTTCCCCTATCCCCATTATTCTCATTTTATGTATCAACCTTTTGTGTGGCACCGTATCAAAAGCTTTTGAAAAGTCCATATACACTACATCTACTGGGTTCCTTTGGTCCAGTCCGGAACTTACCTCTTCATAGAAACTGATCAAATTAGTCTGACATGAACGGTCCCTAGTAAACCCGTGCTGATACTGGGTCATGAGGTTATTCCCCTTCAGATACTCCAGTATAGCGTCCCTTAGAATGCCCTCCAGGATTTTATCCACAGCCTATAATTACCGAGTTCAGTTTTTGTCCCCTTTTTGAATATTGGCACCACATTTGCTATACGCCAGTGCTGTGGCACAGACCCTGTTATTATGGACTCTTTAAAGATTAAAAATAATGGTCTATCAATGACTGTACTTAATTCCTGCAGTACTCGAGGGTGTATCCCATCCGGGCCCGGAGATTTGTCAATTTTAGTGATTTTTAGACGCCGCCGCACTTTCTGCTGGGTTAAGCAGGTGACATTTAATGGGGAGTTTTTATCACTAGTCATTTTGTCTGCCATGGGATTTTTTTGTGTAAATACTGATGAAAAAAAGTCATTTAGCATATTGGCTTTTTCCTCATCCTCATCCACCATTTCACCCAGACTATTTTTAAGGGGGCCAACACTATCATTTTTTAGTTTCTTACTATTTATGTAGTTAAAATTTTACTTTGAAAATTGGTGACTTGTTCAATACTTATTTCACCTGCTGTAACTATCGAGAAAGAAGTCAAGATGAAATCAATATATAATTATATCTCATGGAACGTAAAAAAATAATTAGTTTCTTGCTAATAATGAATGTTAGTTTGCCTCCGGTAAGGGGTCAATCGGGCATTGCAACATTCATAATATATTTATATACTCTACATTGAATAGAATCAACCCACACTTTATATTTCATACATAAGTGCCCTGGAATCAAGGATTTTTTATAATATGGACTTGATATGAATTGTTGCTTGTGATAAACGTGTGCTCACACTTCTATAGTGTTATTGATCAGGGCATTGATAGAAGTGCTGACACAAGAGTTATCCTCTGCCTGTGAATTGATCACTACAGCTTTTCTTCCTATAGTATCTCTTTGGTGGTGTCCTTTGTAAGTCAAGAACAATTATTGGATCCATCCTCAGCTTTCTGATTACTAAACCTCTTTGACACGGGGAAGATATTTCTGGTAAAACACATCATTAAATGACGCCAGTAATTTTGGGAAAATATAATCTCATTTGATTGATAATATGCTAAATAGGCAATTTGCAAATCATTGTACTTAAAAATTATGTTGGTATACCCCTAGAAAAGTAAATTGAAAGTTCCGGCCATTAGATGTGTCCATTTTGCCTAACTGGGTGTCAAACTGGCATAGAAAGGAATCTCCAGAACCTATAGTGCTGCCAGAATGAAGGCTGATGAAGAGGAATCGCTCATTGAAAAAGAGATGACAAGTTGCAGAGCGAGAGACGTATTAGATAGAATGTGCACCGGTGGCAGTCACTTATTTTGGGAAATGTCTATGAAACCATGCTTTTCTACAGGTTGGGTGTTAAAGCATAGGTATACTTTAAAACCTAAGGGTACTAAAAAAGTTACCCCCCCCCCTGTTGAATTAAATGGGTTTTCCAGCAATAATTATTGCCATGTGTAGAAATAACTCAAAGAACCGTACTTACCCGTCACTGCCTCTCCGCAGCTGGCCCGGGTCTCTGTTGACCGGCTGCAGCTGCACGGTCATAACGTTAGGACACGTGAGTCGTGACCTCTGCAGCCAATCACAGAGCACAGCCCCTGCCGAATACTCCCAGCCTTAATCTCCTTGATTGACTGGTCTATCCCTATACAATGTAGCTGAGGGGGCGCGAAGATCATTCCCCTTGACAAAAAAAAAGAGGAAGCAAAAAAAATTGAAAACACTGCAATTATCAGGAAGAAACAAAGTTATTACATCCAAATTACTTCCGTTGATTCTGCTCTTTCTACTAAGATCTTCTGTTAATTAATACTCAGTGGTCTTTGTAATTATGTTTGCTCCGCTTTGGGGTCACAAATTCTACAATTATTTCTGTAATTATTATAAATTATAAGAGGCTTCCTCATTACGGCACATTCAAAACAGCTTATTAAACTGACCCTGTGATGGCAATTTAGTGAATATTAATATTCTATATATGTCCCCATATGTATAATTAGTATCTGCATTATTGAGAGGAGGTATTCCCTTACAGAATGCTGCACTGGTAGTAAGTAAATGAGCTTGTTGGGGACATGGAGTTACAGCTGCTCGGGTAAGATGGTCACAATGGCTGGTCCCTAATAACGCTTATTTTGGCTTGATTGATGCCCTTCGTCAAGATTACTATGATGCCAGTCATTGCACATTGATAAGCCATGAGGCTCGGTAGTCAAGATGTTCAAGGTCAAAAGGAAAGAGAGTACATTATTTAAGGAGGGGGTGAGGCGAAGGAGTAGTCAACAAACAGTCCAAGGTCAATATTCTAAGAAGGTAGTGGATCAGGACAAAAGGGCTAGGTAATCGGATTATCAAGACAAATCCTAGGTTCAGCAGTAAAGATTAGAATATCAGACTAGAAGCACAGAGTAAGCACACACCTCATGAGCAAAGCTGCAATTGGCAGCAGTCTAAGGCAGAGAGCTGGTTAAATAGCCAGGTACTCTAGACCAGAGACACATAGATGTGTGAAACAAAAAAATAACCCCTGAAAAACAATGCTACATAACCTGAATAATTGTAAATTAAATAACTCCCCCTGACGAAGGCACACTGCCGAAACGCGCGTAGGGGTTGTGGCACAATTGCTAACTGCAGGTAAACCATTTACTATATCTTTGGCAGTACTATATATGCATTTAATGTTAGCAACTTGGTTTTCTTTTCCATTGTGTGGAAGCCCTATGCACTTTACAACTGACTCCATATAAACAGGCCCACAGTTGGTTCATGACATTCTGGTGTTATCATGTATATCCATCCATAATCCTTTTTGCTGCTATCATAACTTAGTTTCCTGCTAGGCTGTGGTGCCACTAATAATTTTTTGGCTCACTATTGAGTGTTCCGGCCCACATGTTTTTTATTGTGTTTTTACTATTGTTGTTGTGTCTGAATAAAGATTTCCTGTTGCATTGTAATTCTGTGTGCACCATTTCTTTATATATTCGGAGACACGTAGATGAAGCCCCAGTGCACCCTGGTCCTGATTGGACAACAAAACTGTCACTCCAGACACTTACAACTCACCACACTCCAACATCTGATTGGGCGACTGAACTGTCCATCACCACACTGGCATTTTTTTTTTAGTCCGCAGAACCCATCAACCGTTGATACTCTCTCCATCTCCTGCACAAGACCATTATTGAATCCTATTACACCCCCAAGCACATGTATTGTAGTTTAAGAAAATACTGATGTAATTATAGTTTACCCTTTGAACCATTTTTTTTTTATTTTTGCTGAAATCCAAAATAAAATTTTAACAATAAAAGTTTTACATTGTTATTTTTTTTTTTTACTTTTTTTTACTCTTTTTAATGTAAATATTTTATTGCACCAGCTACTTTTCTAACCCTTGGCCCCCTTGGAAGAAAGAAGGTCCGAAACGCGCGTCGGGGCGGACGGGCCGGGCCATTGGTGTGTTGGTGCCTGGAATCGCCTGCACTTTGGTAATTATGGCTATACTTTTACTCTGAGGCAGTTATTTTATATCATGTATGGTGCTGTAGAAATTTACTGCAGCACTGAGCAAAGGCACGCTAGGGCTTTAATTATTGTTAACCCCTTGTTGGTTTGGGTTTTATACGTTTGAATTGATACTTTGTTGCCCTGGTATGAAGTTATACTATTTTGCCTCATTCATTTCCAATGTCCTGGCGCGTCCTTACTCTTACAACATTCCATAATGTATGTTCAATCTGTTGCATATCTTTCTCTTACACTTTGAATTTTGACCTAATTTTTTGGTCTTTTTTTAATTAATAAAATTGTATTTTTCTACATACTCTTTGGACCCTTTAGTCATTTTGTTGTGTAGATTCTTGTGCATTTGGATAAATGATAGGGGCTATAAGTCCGTTTTGCACACACTGGGATCTTATTATCATTGTTTTGGATCTGCTGTGCTATTATGTGGCTCTGTTCTTTAAGGACTTTGTATCTAACCCTAACCTTTGCCTATATCTAACCATAGCCCTATCCTTAAGCAGCATTTAGTAAAGACTTAATGAAATAAAGTGAACCTGACATCGGATATATGCTGTCCAATCCACGGGCAGTGGTCGTGCGATCTCAGCCAGATATGTTATGGCGTTTCATAGAAAAACATTCTTTAATAGCCGCCAGTGTCCGACCGGTGCAGCATACTAGTCGGACAGGCGAATCTCCGCCGGCTTCTCCTCGCCCGCTGACAGTGACGGACAGGTCTTTGCCTATGCGTGTACATGGTCTAAGGTGGCTGTCGGACACCTGTTGGTTGGGAGATAAACTGGCCATGACAGATTGATTGTGAGCAGCTGATGAGTTGGGAGAGACTGCCGCTAATCATTTTTCCACCCCTGGGGGTGGTTCACTGTATAAATTGAGAACTGTTTGTCTCACACATGTTTGTATGTATGGAGGTGTGCAGATCTCCTGGATTGAATACCTTTGCAAAAGGACTAAGAAACTGGACTCTAAGCCAGCCCTACTATATGGAATTTATGCTTTATGTTGCACTTTGTGCCGGACAAAGGCTGTATTTGAGTTTCCTGTGATGTGGTTTATGAAGACTGCAATTAAACAGTTCCTGTGATACCTCAGATCACTTCTAAGTGCATAGCCCTGTTACATTGGGCAGAGACTTGTCAGTCACTGCAAGCGGGTAGGGAGTAGCCACCACACACCTGCCTGTCTGACTAGTGTGCCGCATGACTTGCTCCCCGGCTGCTATTTAAATATGTTTTCTCTGAAACGCCGCAACATTTTCAGCTTCAAACATACCTGGCTGAGAAGGTACAGGCCTAGTCTGACACCGCACATGTGTAAGAGGGTGAACTGTAGTCCCACTGAGAGGGCACTAGGACCCTGTGGTTTTTGCCTGTTGCAGCAGAGGACAGACCTCCCAGAGACAATGTGTGCTGCGGGGTGGGGTCTAGTGTCTCGAGTGTAAAGTGAAAGTAGGAAGTGAGAGCTGAGAGAGAAAAGGCGGGAAGAAAAGGAGAAGCTGCTGTGAGATCTTAAAAAGAGACTGTGTGGATTTACTGCAAGTGTTTTTGGAGGAAAAGAAGCTTTTGAGAGACTTTTTGTTGCTAACGTTCCCCTGGAGAAGAGCTAACCTTTTGTTTAACTCTGTGAGAGACTTGTGTTGCTAACGTTTCCTGGAGAGGAGCTAACCCTTTATCTAAGAAAAGACGGAGACTTTGCTAAGAACCCAGTACGAATTTGGAAGTCTGTGGATTCCCTGTGCATTGAGTGGAGGAACAAGTCTGGACAGACTGCTGATACAGAGACGGACAGATTGTCGTGGAACCATTCCTAGGAGCTACAGAAGCAGAGACTACATCGTGAGACCACTAACTAAGTCCCCGGCGTTTGGGCTCGGCATCGGCCGACAAGACAAGAGGAGCTTGCTGTAACTTATTGGCGCTGAAGATATGAACTGGCTCCAGCCTCTGCGGATTCCTGCCTGAGAGGAAATCCATCTCAGGATATGGTACCATAGTTATAGATACCCGGGTATCTCTGCTCAGAGTGTTAAATTGTTACTTTAGAGGTGTATCTTATATTAGAGTTGTGTAAGTTATACTCAATGTGCCATTCCAGGGGCTCCCTTAATAACATTACATTCAATTTACACTTGTTCCTGTTTTTAGTTGCCTGTTAGGTAAATTTCTTACTAGTCTGTTGTAGTACACAGTTCTGGGCAGCACGGTGGCGCAGTGGTTAGCACAGCAGCCTTGCAGCGCTGGGGTCCTGGGTTCTAATCCCACCCAAGACAACATCTGCAAAGAGTTTGTATGTTCTCTCCGTGTTTGCGTGGGTTTCCTCTGGGCACTCCGGTTTCCTCCCACATTCCAAAGACATACTGATAGGGATTCTAGATTGTGAGCCCCATCAGGGACAGCGATGATAATGTGTGCAAAAACTGTAAAGCGCTGCGGAATATGTTAGCGCTATATAAAAATAAAGATTATTATTATTATTATTCTCAGGAGACCTTTGAGTGGCACAGTGATTTCAGCTGCTGCTGAATTAGTGTATCTTTGGGGTGCATCTGCCTTAATATTCTCCATATTACCTTGATTAATTTGCCTTTGAGTAAATACCGTTGGAGATTTCTGCCTTGGTCTTGGTTTGTGACTCACTGGATCTTATTCGGACCTCTGGTCATTACATTTTTGGCGTAGTCGGCAGAATCCAGTGTTTGTCATGGACGAGGGCGAGGGTGGAAATGACCCCGCTGTATCCGCATCCTCCTCGGGGGTTGGGGTTCCCCTGGCAGCCGCTGCGACTCCGGGAGGGTATGTGCCTGTAGGAGCTTTACTTCAGCACATGCCGAAATACAATGGGCGCAATATGGCATTGCAAGATTGGGCTGAGAGAATCCAGAGTATTCTGCGCATGTGTAATTTGACCCCCGCGTTACGCGCTGAGCTGGCATTAAATGCACTGGAGGGTGATATTAGGCGTATGGTGATGGTGCGCCCAGAATCAGAGAGGGATACATTAGAAAAGATTTTGGAACTGTTAGAGGGGAGTTTGGGGGGCCGAGCGCGTGTGGCCCAGCTTCGGTCCCTATTCTTTAATCGTCCCCAGAGAGAGTGTGAGTCCCTGATGCAGTACTCTAATATTTTACAAGAGATGTTGAATGAGATGCAGCGACTAGACCCGGGGGCCATGGGGGCGTTCCGGGAGGTAGACCGCTTGCTCCGGGACCAATTCATCACCGGTTTAGCCCATAGACTTCTCCGTGACAAGCTGTTGGAAATGGCCCGGGTTGCACCAGAGTTATCTTTCTGGCAGATTTACCGAGCTGCAGTGGAAAGGGAAGAGAAATCAGCCTATGTTCCCGAGGGGTCAGTGAACAGTGCCCAGCTGGAGGAAGGTGTGTCATCAGGGTCGGGGGGAGAGGGGCTTGTAAGCGTGGTACAAGCTTTGCGTGCTGAGGTGAAGGAGTTGAAGCTGAAATTGTCTCAACTGACAGTTGATCCCGCCTCTACCACCTCACGGGAACCTCCTGCCCCACCCCCTGGAACGGTGACCTCGCAAATGGCCAGGTCGTCCTATCAGAATGAGTCAAGCCCTCGCCCACGAGGAACAATCACCTGCTGGAAGTGTGGCCGCCAGGGACACATCTCGCGTTACTGCCGGGCGCTTACAGCCCCAGAAACCCCGTCGCCGGCTTTAAACTTCCGGCCGCTGCCATGAGAGGGCAAGCAGCAGCGGCCCCACCCACACAAAGCCCTCGACGGAATGAACAAGATTTGTTTGCATGTAGTCCAGTGATAGAAGCAGAGTTTGAAGGGCAGAAGATGAGGTGCTTGGTTGACACGGGATCCGAATGTACTATAATGCCTCTAGAAGTATATGAGAGATACTTCAGTCGACTAGTGATTCCAGAGGATGGCCGAGTGATACGACTGACCGCCGCAAATAATGGTCAATTGTCAGTCAAAGGGATCGTGTGGATGCAACTAAAAATGTTTGGTCAAGAGCTGGGGCAGAAAGGGGTAGTACTGGTGGATCACCCCCCTAGAAGAGGGATGGAAGTGACGCTCGGAATGAACGTGCTGCGAGATTTGAATCACCAGATGTATGCCAGTGAAGGACCCCGATACTGGGCCCGTGCGACAAGACACCGACCCACACAGAGAATTCTACACCGTCTAGTGCTGAGTTGCGACTTGCTGAAAAGTGCGGTCCCAGGTGGCCGGGTGAGCCGGGTCTGAGTGACTTCGAGGGCCCCGATCCTGCTGGGACCCAGACAAGAGGAACTCTTAATGCTGCCTGTGGGAGCTGCACAGAGATTGAATGGGCTTGAAGTGCTACTTGAGCCCGCCCGAGAGGGTTCCTCATTTGCCAAGGTACATGTGGCCCGGTCTTTGGCGATTGTGAAGAATGGACGAGTGCCGGTCCGATGCATCAGTGTTTTAGATGAAGCTGTTGCAATTCCCGCTGGGACCATACTGGCTGAACTGTTCGTGCCGGCAGAGAAGGTGCCGGAAAATGCAGGGTTCGAATTGCGACCAGACCAACAGTCATCCTGGACATTCGCGGTCGAGGTAGGCCGGACTGAACCTCCTACGGAGGAATGGAATGTTCATGTGATCATGGAGCAGATGGGAGTGGATCGGGAGAAGCTGACCCCCGTGCAGTTGGAGCAGTTGGAGAGAGTTTTGTGGGAACATCAAGAGACATTTTCCCGACATGGAGAGGACTTCGGGTGTACCCAGACGATTGAGCATGAGATTCCAACGGGGGATACTCCACCCATTAGAGAAAGATATCGTCAAATTCCTCCGGCGCTCTATCAAGAGGTGAAGAGCATGGTGGCCAGTATGCTGGACAACCAAGTGATCCGAGAGAGCCAGAGTCCCTGGGCGGCCCCTGTAGTCTTGGTCCGCAAGAAGGATGGGACACTCCGATTTTGTGTGGACTATCGGAAATTGAATGCCCACACCGTACGGGACGCATATCCTTTACCCCGTATTGAAGAATCCCTGTCGGCCCTGGGTCGGGCCAAGTATTTCTCAACGTTGGATTTGGCAAGCGGGTACTGGCAGGTCCCAATGGCTGAAAAAGATCGGGCCAAGACGGCGTTTGTCTTGCCAATGGGGCTCTTTGAGTTCAACCGGATGCCCTTTGGCCTCGCTACCGCCCCAGGAACCTTCCAACGCCTGATGGAACATTGCTTGGGCGATCTAAATTTTGAATCAGTCCTGATATATCTAGACGACATTGTGGTGTTCGGAACCTCATTTGAAGATCATCTGGAGAAGCTGCGTCAAGTTCTCCGGCGGCTCAAGAGCTACGGCCTGAAAATAAAGCCAAAAAAATGTCAACTGTTACGAAACCAGATTGAATATTTGGGGCATCTGGTGACCCCGGACGGGGTACTACCTTTAGCCAGTAAGATTAAGGCGGTACAAGAGTGGCCACCTCCTTGTGACCTGCGAGAAGTGCGGGCCTTCCTGGGCCTAGCAGGATACTATCGGCGGTTTGTGCCTAAATTCTCACAAGTGGTGAGTCCCTTGAATGAACTTTTGAGAGGGACAGCGCTGGGTCCTCGAAATCGCCCCATTCCATGGGGGCCCCTACAGAGAAAGGCATTTGATGGAGTGAAAACCGCCCTAACGAGTGCCCCATTGCTGGCCTACGCCCGGTTTGACACCCCTTTTTTGTTGTATACCGATGGTAGTCTTCATGGGTTGGGGGCAGTACTAGCACAGGTGCAGGACGGCTGAGAACGAGTGATTTCTTATGGCAGCAGATCTTTAAGAGACTCCGAGCGAAATCCGGCTAACTACAGCTCATTCCGGCTGGAATTGCTGGCCCTGGTGTGGGCAATGACAGAACGCTTCGCCGAGTATCTAACAGGGGCTGAGGTGCTAGTCATGACAGATAACAACCCGCTAGCTCACTTAGAGAATGCAAAACTGGGGGCGTTGGAGCAGCGGTGGGTCGCCAGACTGGCCAAGTTCAATTACCGCATTAAATTTCGCTCTGGTCGAGAGAACGGCAATGCAGATGCATTGTCAAGGGTGCCCCTTGGGTCATCCGGGGAAGATGTTGACGAACAACTTGAGGATACTGAAACTCCAGCTTTGGGGCAGATACCTATCTTCCAAAGTGTGGTACACTCAAGTGGGGTGGCCACCGGGATGCCCTGTGTCCTGGGTAAAACACCCTCAGATTGGACAAGAGTCCAGGATGAGTGTCCGGACATTGCACGTGTGCGCCGTTGGGTACAAAACAAGGCCTGGCCCAGTGCAGAGGACAAGGCTCAGTTGTCCATGGAAGGAATGAAACTCCTTCGACAATGGGATAAATTGTGTGTGGAGCAAGGTCTTTTGTATCGTAAGGTATACCTGCCATCGGAGCTGCAGCATTGGTACCAACTGATAATTCCTGTGGGGATGGGGCCAGTGGTCGCTCGTGAGGCGCATGAGAAGGGGGCCCATTTTGGAAGTGAAAAGACACTTCAGTGGTTGCAGCGAGTCCTCTACTGCCCTGAGTTGGGAGGGATGGTGGCCGACGCGTGTCGGCAGTGCCGAATTTGTGGGCTCAACAAAAGCCCTGAGCAGCGGGCTCCCACACAGTCTATTAAGACTTCAGCTCCACTGGAGCTACTCATGATTGACTACGTGTTGATAGGGTACTCTACGTCAGGGTACTCCTATTGCCTGGTGATGACAGATCACTTTACCAAGTATGCTGTAGCGGTGCCGACAAGAGATCAGACGGCCAAGTCGGCGGCTGAGGTAGTGTGCCAACATTTCTTCCAAGTGTTCGGGTGTCCGCAGAGAATACATTCAGATCAAGGGGCCTGCTTTCAGGGGACGCTGATGAAAGAGTTGCACCAGCTCTATGGTATCGAGCAGTCGAGAACAACGCCTTACCACCCTCAGGGTAACGGGGCGTGTGAGCGTTTTAATCGGACCCTGTTGCAAATGTTGAGGTCCTTAGAGAGTCAGCAACAGACATGCTGGCCTGAGTATCTCCCCGAATTGATGTGGGCTTACAATAACAGAGTGCACAGTACTACTGGTTACTCACCACACATGTTGATGTTTGGTAGACCTGGCCGAGACATTGAGGATTTGAACATGCCAGATCCCTCCTCCGCCCCCCTTCGGACTGCATCCGAGTGGGTACGAGAGCATCGGCGGCGGTTGAGGGTGGTGCATCAGGTGGTGGGCGACCGCCTTCGACAGGTGGTCCATAAGGACACGCGACCTGTACAAACAGAGCTGTTCTCTCCGGGGGACAGAGTGTTGGTGAGGACAAAACGACGGTCAGGAAAGCTGAGTGACCGATGGGAGGCGATACCGTATCTGATAAAAAAAAACAGGTGAACCCTGAGATTCCAGTGTACGAGGTCGAACCGGTGGGGACAGGGGGGCCAACCCGTAATTTGCATCGTAACATGTTACAACGGTGCTGGTTTGAAGATTCGGCGCCTACCCCCCTAGAGCCAGAGGCCATGTTCCAATGGGCGGAAGCTCTGAATGATTTTGAGTTTGATGGTGTGCTTACTCCTGCGCCTGCTTATTTGCCCCCTGTGACCGATCTGGCCTCGGGTGATGAGAATGTTGGGGATATGGAGGATGTTGTTGAGGAGAGTGCATCAGGTCAACTGCTTGGTCCTGACGCTGTATCACAGGACATCGAGCCGCAGGAGGAGACAACTCCACTTACGCCCACTAACACGACCACGGAAGAGACTCTAGCTCCCTCTAATGTCGCACCTGTTGATGTAGGACTCAGGAGAACTACACGATCTACGGCAGGAATACCGCCTCAGCGATATGCTCAAGATGAATTTGAGTGGGAAGGTATGTCGAGGACGCCAACCTCTAGTGGGGTGGCATGTAAGAGGGTGAACTGTAGTCCCACTGAGAGGGCACTAGGACCCTGTGGTTTTTGCCTGTTGCAGCAGAGGACAGACCTCCCAGAGACAATGTGTGCTGCGGGGTGGGGTCTAGTGTCTCGAGTGTAAAGTGAAAGTAGGAAGTGAGAGCTGAGAGAGAAAAGGCGGGAAGAAAAGGAGAAGCTGCTGTGAGATCTTAAAAAGAGACTGTGTGGATTTACTGCAAGTGTTTTTGGAGGAAAAGAAGCTTTTGAGAGACTTTTTGTTGCTAACGTTCCCCTGGAGAAGAGCTAACCTTTTGTTTAACTCTGTGAGAGACTTGTGTTGCTAACGTTTCCTGGAGAGGAGCTAACCCTTTATCTAAGAAAAGACGGAGACTTTGCTAAGAACCCAGTACGAATTTGGAAGTCTGTGGATTCCCTGTGCATAGAGTGGAGGAACAAGTCTGGACAGACTGCTGATACAGAGACGGACGGATTGTCGTGGAACCATTCCTAGTAGCTACAGAAGCAGAGACTACATCGTGAGACCACTAACTAAGTCCCCGGCGTTTGGGCTCGGCATCGGCCGACAAGACAAGAGGAGCTTGCTGTAACTTATTGGCGCTAAAGATATGAACTGGCTACAGCCTCTGCGGATTCCTGCCTGAGAGGAAATCCATCTCAGGATACGGTACCATAGTTATAGATACCCGGGTATCTCTGCTCAGAGTGTTAAATTGTTACTTTAGAGGTGTATCTTATATTAGAGTTGTGTAAGTTATACTCAATGTGCCATTCCAGGGGCTCCCTTAATAACATTACATTCAATTTACACTTGTTCCTGTTTTTAGTTGCCTGTTAGGTAAATTTCTTACTAGTCTGTTGTAGTACACAGTTCTCAGGAGACCTTTGAGTGGCACAGTGATTTCAGCTGCTGCTGAATTAGTGTATCTTTGGGGTGCATCTGCCTTAATATTCTCCATATTACCTTGATTAATTTGCCTTTGAGTAAATACCGTTGGAGATTTCTGCCTTGGTCTTGGTTTGTGACTCACTGGATCTTATTCGGACCTCTGGTCATTACACATGCTGCCCAGGAATTTGGTAGGTTCACTTTAAGCAGTGCACATGACAGAATACTGTCTTCATTCATTACCAGCTGTTCTGGTGTCATCTAACTACCTGCCTATGCAGAGTGAAGCAGTTGAGATGAGTTTGTCATCAGCTTCTGTAAAAGTAGCAACTGAGATGACAAAGCATTCTTCGCTAACTGAGAGCACCGTCATTTCAATTGCTGCCTCTGCAGAGAGCAGCAGCAGATGACAAACTATTGCTGACTATTATGCTTTGCATAGGCAGTGGTGGGCTGGGACTCACTGCACTTAAAGAGAACGTTTGGGGGGTTTTGGGGGGTAGACTGACTAAGCTAAATGTGCCACCATTCTGGGGCACTTGTGTGCATGCCCTGCACCACATTTCTTATGTGTTTTATGCATTTTTTGTACCTTAGGCTACTTTCACACTAGCGTCGGATTCGGCCCGTCGCATTGCGTCGGGCCGAGATTCCGACGCTAGCTTTTGATGCGCCGCACAACGGGTGCAGCAGATGCATTTCTCCGGCGCATCCGCTGCCCCATTGTGAGGTGTGGGGAGGTGGGGGCAGAGTTCCGGCCGCGCATGCGCGGTCGGAAAAAGTGGTCCGTCGGCAGCAAAAAACTTTACATGTAATGTTTTTTGCTCCCGGCGGTCCACCACAACACGGCGCAACCGTCGCACGACGGTTGCGACGTGTGTCAATACGTCGCAATGCGTCGGTAATGTTACTCTATGGGGCAAAAACGCATCCTGCAAACAACTTTGCAGGATGCATTTTTTCCCCTAAACGACGCATTGCGACGTATGGCAAAAAACACCAGTGTGAAAGTAGCCTTACTCGACAAGGAGGTATAGCTTAGCAGATGTAACATCAAGCCAAACACTGCAACAAAATTTTATAGGAAATATTTGGCGCAAAATAAGTTAAAGTTAGAAAAAAAACAGTCTAAAAATGCAACAAATTTCCCAGTATGATAAATTTGACTCATTTAACAACTTTACAATGTCTAAAAATTATTTTCAGTAAATTTGCCGCAGTGCTAAATTGTTACATAGGTTGAAAAATTAACATTACGTTCGACCTCTGCCGTTTATATCTTCAGTTATTAATACTTTATCATAGAAAACTTTTCTATTAACCATTTATACATACGATGTTTGATCTCTTTATAACCTCCATACATCCCTGCCGCATTGACGACGTTATTCTGACATTGCAGGAAGTGACGGGTGATTTGAGAACATAAATTCACTAGTAGAAAAGACTTCAGTCCTCCGGGAAATAATGGCGGGCAATAATATAGAAGAATATTATCGGCTGCAGTAATAAAGGACAGTAAATGACACAACACTAAGTATTTAGCATTATACTGAGATGCCGACCTGCATAAAACATGACAGCCCAGTTATTGTCGCTGCTGTCATTGGTTGATATGGGCTTCTGCATGATTGCATACGTTTTCCTAAAGGGAAAATTCGCTTGAAATATTAATATTTCTTTCTTACTTGAAATTGCATTTTATTATTGGCGGTTACGGCTGTAGATCACCCTGTGATCATATTAACCACAGAGCGCTATATCACTGCGCTCAACATAAAACTCATCGGCATGTGCATGACATTGGCACTATCGGCAAAGGTGGCCAAATAGTAGATTTCCGCTCTACCTGTAGATCTCAGATTAAGTACCAGTAGCTCTCCAGATTAGGCTATATTTTATGTTATATCTATATATCTATATTATATTTTATAGAGAGCTTTAAAGGATTCTCCTGTTTAGTGAATTTTGGCTTAAAATGTTTTTCCCATAATGAAAATTAAAATTTCACGGATAAGTTCACACTAGGCATTTTTTTTCAGCTTTTTTTTTCTGCTGAAAAACCTTATCTCTTGGCAGGAAAGAAGCTGCAGAAAAAAGTAGGTTTCCCTTGTTTTTTCTTGCATTTTTTATGCTTTTTTTGTGCTTTTTTGGGTCGGTCGGTTTTGGCATGCTAGATTTGTCTCTTTTGCATGTTGATAAAGTTTAGTATTGAAAAAAAAGTCCTATTCCAAAGAATGAGGTTTTTGCACAAAAAAACACTGCAAATGATACGTCTATTTTTGTTGTGTTTTTTTCACTATTTTTTCACAGCCCATTCAAGTCAATGGGTAAAAAATGTTAAAAAACGCTGAAAGAAGTGACATGCTCTATGTCCAAAAAAACATGCAAAGTACAAAATATTGATGACAAAAAAACGAATGTGTGTGCATGAGATTTCTGAAATCTCATAGACATAGCTCGAACTGTAAAACGCAGCTGAAAATTAGCATAAAAAAGCAGCAAAAACGCCCAGGGTGAACTTAGTCTAAATGATTAGGTGGTTAGTGAGATAAATATATTGATAAAGTATTCTTTTTAACTCCTCCCCCAGTGATTAGCAGCTTTTTGTCAATATACAGTGCACACAGAAAGCAGCCAATCAGTGATGTGGGCGGGGTTATACAAAGCTCAGCATTTGAGCTTTGCTAGATCTGCAGCCGGGAAAGCTGTGATTGTATCCAGTAAACTAAGTAATATATTACTGGAATCAGGGTCTCAGTCACTACATCATGCTGCTGTTAGGTTACATAGAAAAACCTGCTGACATATTCCCACCTAAATTGAAAAATTGCAGAGTACTTTTTAAAATGAGAACATTTTCAATTTACCTCTTATTTAAAATCCTTTCTGTAATCAAGATTTGTTTTTTTTTGTTTTACAGTTTACTGCTCATTACTTTTTTTTTATCAGCCACTTCTGCAGTCTATCAGCGATTCCCGGTCTTCTAGGAAGGAGTCCGGCAACTACAAGCCCTTTGCATTAGAGATGGTAAACACTGCACTGAAACTGACCAGGTCATTGGCAGCTTGAGTGCCCCTGCGTTTTTCCAAAGCTGCGGAGACAAAGCGTCCTCTGCTTGGAGCAACATAGCGCACCGTTTGGACCAGCGGCACAACTATGTTGATGGCCCAAACTATTAATCATCAGTAGCCGGATGTGGGGAGCTGTACATTCCTGAAGATTATACATAAAGCACTCCCATCAAAGTTTTTATATTGCAATCATCACCATATTATACAGAACTGTGTACTTACAATTGCTCATTTTGCCTTTCTACCAGCTAATTCTTCTCTTTTCTCTGTTCTGTGTAGAAACAGGAAGCCTCTTTTCCCTACAGTCCCATCTTCAACTCCTGAACCCGCTGCTCCCTTCTCCCCCTGTCAGAGACTTTGCAGTGATATTGGATTGTAGCTCTAATGATGACTCATGCAGGGAAAATTGACCTCCTGTTTCTACATAGGGCTTAGAAAAATTCAGCTAGTCAGTTTTAAATCATAGACCTAATGTAAAAGAGAATAATTATCGAGGTAGAAAGGCAAAATGAGCAAGTGTAAGTACACAGTGCTCTATAATATGATGACTGCAATATATTAAGAGGATAAAAATTGAGACAGGAGCACTTTAAGGTCATACGGAGAATTGTTTTGAAAGTAAAAACTTGTTTTTTTTTCTGCTGAACCTTTAGATACACATGTGGGGAAAAGCAGAGAGAGATTTCACAGATGTCCATTTTTCATTATAAAAACATTGCGAAAAGTCACAGAATGTAAACTCAGGATTAAAGCAATGACAATACAGTATACTGTATGTAAGTGGTGTCGTATCATTATTTCCACTGCATGTCCACATCTCTGGAGAATGATTTGGGCTTATGTCAAACGATTTGTTTAAAAGGGTTTTTTGAAAAGTCAAGGCATCTTATAAATGTGACTAGAAAACTGAAGATGGAATTCATGGATAATATTTTAAGTCTGAGAATTTTCAAGGTTACAGAAAACTATACAGATAAATTGGGCCATACAGGAATATTACATATGTACGCTGCAAACTTGCAGAACTTGGGAGACTTAGAATCTCTGATGCAGGAACCCAATAATTTAGTAAGTTCAAACAAAGCAGTTAACAAGTGCCCAAAGGATATCAAGTTTTCAAGACCCTGAAGGGCACATAAATATTCACTGTTATATTCTTTTCAATGCACATTGACAGTGCACTCCCTCGCCGGCTCTGAGGAGAAGTGATGAGGTGGCAAGAGAGCACACTCTGTGTGTATTGTAAGGAGATTACCTGACAAGCAGCGAAAGGCAGAGTCGGTTTCAGGGGTGGGGCTGGTCTGTGCATTACTGCTTTCCAGGTCATCTCTTTACAATGCCATTAACAGTGCGCTCTCTTGAAAGTTCATCACTTCTCATTGGAGATGAGGGAGCGCACTGTCACTGTGCATTAAAAAACATATTGCACAGTGACGAGATCCTACTGAGCATAAGTCAGAATTGACAACCAGCCCATGCTCAGTACAGCAGGGATTAGCCCAGCCCCTGAAACGGACGTCACTGATGAAGCTTAATCTCAGAGTGGGCCTGCAGCAGTGACCACAGCCTCTGCCCCAGGATGATGTCTTGTGTGAGTATCCCATTATGCACTGGGGATTCATGAAGCGTCATAAAATAGGAAGTTGAAAAAAGTAAAATAAAGCAGTTAGATAGAGGTGAGAGGGAACAATAGGGCATTTTTAACTAAACTATATTATTATAGTATTATATCAGTGTTAGCTTCAGACTACCCATTTAAACAAAAATTGATGGATGGAACTATAGTTTCCCAAAAAGATGATAAAAGTTGGAAGACATGGGGCAGGAAACATAAGGATGGACAAAGAATATTAAAGGAGCTATTCAAGGAGATATCCTCAGAATAAAAAAAAGGTTATTTTTTATTTTACAGGAACAACGCTACTTGTGTTCTGGGCTGTGTCTTGCGTTACATCTATACTAGATTTAAGTGAATAATGCTGATAATTGTTGTATTTACTTAAAGTGATAAATGAGTGATAACATAAATCTGCAAAATGAAACATAATTTGGGCAATGCCCCTTCAAGGCTCTGACAGTCCAGGAAACCCATCATCTATATGACGATCATAAAGATGATCACATTCTTTCTGCTGCCACTAGGGGCAGATTTACTGCTTTTAGACTATTATGTATCTCAATAAGAGCTGTATACATTCTTACCAATGAGCTCCCCCTAGTGGTGGCAGTAGGCAGACTGTCATGCTGCTGCTATGTAGGATGATACAAGCTCCACTAGATGGCAATAGAGTGGAGAGAGGACAGCAAGTCTGTCAGAAGAGACCTGCAGAGCTGTAGCGAGGCTACCACCAGGTGGCAGCAGAATAGCCAAACAAGCCGGGTCAAAACCTAGAGAGTACAAAGCGAACACACCAGACACAAAGTAAACGGGGCGCCAGGGGGTCAATACCAGTCAGAAGCCGCAGTACCAGAAGTGAGAGATGAAGTCAGGTCAGGATCAAAGCCGAGTCAAACACCGGGAAATACTAAGTCAGGACGGTGAGAGAGGAAGGAACAGACATGAGCAAGGTCAGCTAACGCAGCAGGACAATTCAGGGTAACACCCGAGTCAGATACTCACGCCGAAGGCAGAAAACATAACTGACACCGCCTGCAGGATGCAGTGGAGATAAATAGCAAACCTGAACCCAAAATAAGGCAGAGCAAAGTCAACCCCTGACATGACCTGACCGGAAAGGGGTAGACAGGACTTAAAACCCGGTCTGGATCATGACACAGACTAAAGTTTATCATGTCTGTGTAATTAGAAGGGAATTTGGTCTTCAGAATCAGAATAAAAAAATTAATTGTATGAGTCACAATGTGTAATGAAACATGCTTTTGTATGATATGATCTAAAACAGGAAAATATTACATGAAATGGCCACCTGCATCAAACTGACGGGGTTACAGTATATGATGATAAATCTCAATTTTGGTTGTTTCCCTGTCTTGCAATTTTTAGCTCTATTGAACTTCCTTGTCAATTTGCGCCTCGCACTTGCTCGATTTGTGTGAAATTATTTGGACAAGCTCCATATTCTTCTATTGAAAGATTACATTCAGGAGCAATGCCTTAAGGGAAAACACTTGTCTAAATGACAACGCTGTTTTATATTCCTGTTATTATTTCATCGTTCCTCATTTGTAAAGCGGATGAATAATGTGCGTAGCCGTCGACCTCGTGTCTATTAAACCCATTTTCATGCTGCGAAAGATTGATTTAAAAAAAAAAAAATGGAACGGTTTGGATAGTGTTTTCATGTCCAAGTGAAAAATTATATATTATGTTTTGAGCTGAGCTGTAAAGGTGAAGACATTAGAAGAAACCCAGACGAGAAAAGGATCTCGCCAGCATCGGCTCACACAACATAGGCTTCTTCTCGCTGAGAATTACCACTTGCTATTGAACGATGTTATCAGTTATTACCGTACTATGTAACAAGCCGCAAACTAAGGAGCAACTGAACATGCGAATCTCAGTAAAATTTAATCATTCAAGTAGTTCCAGGTTTAGACAACACAATCGTGGAATGTTAAATAGTAACCATCCTTTTTTTTCATAAATCAATAATACACATGAAAAAAAAAGAACAACTTTTGTAATATATCCTATTAGAGAAATCTGCTTCTTTCTCCTCCTGGACTGATCATTAATTCTCAAAATTCTCAACTCATGGGTTAAATTTGTCTTCAGTGCATATAGATTATCCCATTACTGAGATAGAAGATGACAGTTGGTGCTTATAATGTTCTATGGAGAACTGTAACCGTCTTTTCAGGAGAACTTGCAGAAGAACGTCTGTGTCGGCCTCTAACTCCTCCTCCCTCCATAATTTTAAATTACACCAACTGTTATCTTCTATCTCAAAAATCTATCTGTCTTCACTGAATTCGCATTTTATCCATGAATTCAGAGTGAAACAAGGATAAGCATACCATTGGTGCAACCTGTGCAGCCGCTAAAGGGCCCAATAGCTAAGGGGGCCCACTTCTGCCTCCAAAGCTGATATAATAGTACAGTGCAGTGAAATTGCAAAAAAGTGCAATTCCATAATTTTTTTTTACCATGTTCACTAAATGCTACAACTGACCTGCCATTATGATTCTCCAGGTCATTATCAGTTCATAGATACCAAACATGTATAGGTTATATTTTATTGAAGATTAACCCCTTCCCGACCTGTGACACAGCGTATGCGTCATGAAAGTCGGTGCCAATCCGACCTGTGACGCATATGCTGTGTCACAGAAAGATCGCGTCCCTGCAGATCGGGTGAAAGGGTTAACTCCAATTTCACCCGATCTGCAGGGACAGGGGGAGTGGTAGTACAGCCCAGGGGGGGTGGCTTCACCCTCCCGTGGCTACGATCGCTCTGATTGGCTGTTGAAAGTGAAACTGCCAATCAGAGCGATTTGTAATATTTCACCTAAAAAACTGGTGAAATATTACAATCCAGCCATGGCCGATGCTGCAATATCATTGGCCATGGCTGGAAATACTAATGTGCACCCACCCCACCCCACCGATCGCCCCCCCCAGCCCCCCGATCTGTGCAGCGCTCCCCTCCGTCCAGTGCTCCGCTCCCCCGTCCTCCTGTCCGCTCCCCCCGTGCTCCAATCACACCCCCCGTGCTCCAATGAAACCCCCCCGTGCTCCATTCCCCCCTCCCCGCACAGCGATCCCCCCCGTGCTCCGATCCACCCCCCTGCACAGCGATCCCCCACCCCATGCTCCAATCCACCCGCACGCACACCGATCCTCATCCATGCTCCGATGCCCCCCCCCCGTGCTCCGACGCCTCCCCCCGTGCTCCGACGCCCACCCCCGTGCCCTGATCTCCCCCCCCCTTATACTTACCGAGCCTGCCGGTGTCCGTCTTCTTTCCTGGGCGCCGCCATCTTCCAAACCTATCTCAGTGATCAAAATAAAAATAAAATAATTTTTTTTTCCACTAAGGTTGGGGTAAGAACTAGGGTTAGGGTTAGGGGTAGGGTTAGGGTTAGGGTTAGGGGTAGGGTTAGGGGTAGGGTTAGGGGTAGGGGTAGGGGTAGGGTTAGGGGTAGGGTTAGGGGTAGGGTTAGGGTTAGGGGTAGGGTTAGGGGTAGGGTTAGGGGTAGGGGTAGGGGTAGGGTTAGGGGTAGGGGTAGGGTTAGGGGTAGGGTTAGGGTTCGGGATGTGCACACGTATTCTGGTCCTCTGCGGATTTTTCCGCAGAGGATTTGATAAATCCGCAGTGCTAAACCGCTGTGGATTTACCGCGGTTTTTCTGCGCATTTCACTGCGGTTTTACAACTGCGATTTTCTATTGGAGCAGTTGTAAAACCACTGCGGAATCCGCAGAAAGAAGCAACATGCTGCGGAATGTAAACCGCTGCGTTTCCGTGCAGTTTTTCCGCAGCATGTGTACAGCGATTTTTGTTTCCCATAGGTTTACATTGAACTGTAAACTCATGGGAAACTGCTGCGGATCCGCAGCGTTTTCCGCAGCGTGTGCACATACCTTTAGAATTAGGCTATGTGCACACGGTGCGGATTTGGCTGCGGATTCGCAGCAGTGTTCCATCAGGTTTACAGTACCATGTAAACATATCGAAAACCTAATCCGCTGTGCCCATGGTGCGGAAAATACCGCGCGGAAACGCTGTGTTGTATTTTCCGCAGCATGTCAATTCTTTGTGCGGATTCCGCAGCGTTTTACACTTGTTCCTCAATAGGAATCCACAGGTGAAATCCGCACAAAAAACACTGGAAATCCGCGGAAAATCCGCAGGTAAAACGCAGTGCCTTTTACCTGCGGATTTTTCAAAAATGGTGCTGAAAAATCTCATACGAATCCGCAACGTTGGCACATAGCCTTAGGGTTAGGGTTGGGTTGGAATTAGGGTTGTGGTTAGGGGTGTGTTGGGGTTAGGGTTGTGATTAGGGTTATGGCTACAGTTGGGATAAGGTTTAGGGGTGTGTTGGAGTTAGAATTGAGGGGTTTCCACTGTTTAGGCACATCAGGGGGTCTCCAAACGCAACATGGCGCCACCATTGATTCCAGCCAATCTTGTATTCAAAAAGTCAAATGGTGCTCCCTCACTTCCGAGCCCCGACGTGTGCCCAAACAGTGGTTTACCCCCACATATGGGGTACCAGCATACTCAGGACAAACTGCGCAACAATTACTGGGGTCCAATTTCTCCTGTTACCCTTGAGAAAATAAAAAATTGCTTGCTAAAACATCATTTTTGAGGAAAGAAAACGTATTTATTATTTTCACGGCTCTGCGTTATAAGCTTCTGTAAAGCACTTGGGGGTTCAAAGTGCTCACCACATATCTAGATAAGTTCCTTTGGGGGTCTAGCTTCCAAAATGGGGTCACTTGTGGGGGGTTTCTACTGTTTAGGCACACCAGGGGCTCTGCAAACGCAACGTGACGCCCGCAGACCATTCCATCAAAGTCTGCATTTCAAAAGTCACTTCTTCCCTTCTGAGCCCCGACGTGTGCCCAAACAGTGGTTTACCCCCACATATGGGGTATCACCATACTCAGGAGAAACTGAGCAACAACTTTTGTGGTCCAATTTCCCCTGTAACCCTTGGGAAAATAAAAAATTCTGGGCTAAATAATTATTTTTGAGGAAAGAAAACGTATTTATTATTTTCACGGCTCTGCGTTATAAACTTCTGTGAAGCACTTGGGGGTTGAAAGTGCTCACCACATATCTAGATAATTTCATTTCGGGGTCTAGTTTCCGAAATGGGGTGACTTGTGGGGGGTTTCTACTGTTTAGTCACATCAGGGGCTCTGCAAACGCAACGTGACGCCCGTAGAGCATTCCATCAAAGTCTGTATTTCAAAACGTCACTACTTCACTTCCGAGCCCCGGCAAGTGCCCAAATAGTAGTTTACCCCCACATATGGGGTATCACCGTACTCAGGAGAAACTGGACAACAAATATTGCGGTCAAATTTCTCCTGTTACCCTTGGGAAAATTAAAAAATTCTGGGCCAAAAAATTATTTTTGAGGAAAGAAAACGTATTTATTATTTTCACTGCTCTGTGTTATGAACTTCTGTGAAGCACTTGGGGGTTCAAAGTGCTCACCTCACATGTAGATAAGTTCCTTTCGGGGTCTAGTTTCCAAAATGGGGTCACTTGTGGGGGGTTTCTACTGTTTAGCCACATCAGGGGCTCTGCAAACGCAACGTGACGCCCGCAGAGCATTCCATCAAAGTCTGCATTTCAAAACGTCACTACTTCACTTCCGAGCCCTGGCATGTGCCCAAACAGTGGTTTACCCCCACATATGGGGTATCAGCGTACTCAGGTGAAACTGGACAACAACATTTGGGGTCAAATTTCTCCTGTTACCCTTGGGAAAATAAAAAATTGCGGGCTAAAAAATCATTTTTGAGAAAAGAAATTTTTTATTTTATTTTCATGGCTCTGCGTTATAAACTTCTGTGAAGCACTTGAGGGTTCAAAGTGCTCACCACACATCTAGATTACTTCCTTTGGGGGTCTAGTTTCCAAAATGGGGTCATTTGTGGGGGATCTCCAATGTTTAGGCACACAGGGGCTCTCCAAACGCAACATGGTGTCCGCTAATGATTGGAGCTAATTTTCCATTTAAAAAGCCAAATGGCGTGCCTTCCCTTCTGAGCCCTGCCGTGTGCCCAAACAGTGGTTTACCCCCACATATGGGGTATCTGCGTACTCAGGACAAACTGGACAACAACATTTGTGGTCCAATTTCTCCTATTATCATTGGCAAAATAGGAAATTCCAGGCTAAAAATCATTTTTGAGAAAAGAAAAATTATTTTTTATTTTCATGGCTCTGCATTATAAACTTCTGTGAAGCACCTGGGGGTTTAAAGTGCTCAGTATGCATCTAGATAAGTTCCTTTGGGGGTCCAGTTTCCAAAATGGGGTCACTTGTGGGGGAGCTCCAATGTTTAAGCACACAGGGTCTCTCCAAACGCGACATGGTGTCCGCTAACGATGGAGATAATTTTTCATTCAAAAAGTCAAATGGCGCTCCTTCCCTTCCGAGCCTTACCATGTGCCCAAACAGTGGTTTACCCCCACATGTGAGGTATCGGTGTACTCAGGAGAAATTGCCAAACAAATTTTAGAATCCATTTTATCCTGTTGTCCATGTGAAAATGAAAAAATTGAGGCTAAAATAATTTTTTTGTGAAAAAAAAGTACTTTTTCATTTTTACGGATCAATTTGTGAAGCACCTGGGGGTTTAAAGTGCTCACTATGCATCTAGATAAGTTCCTTGGGGCGTCTAGTTTCCAAAATGGGGTCACATGTGGGGGAGCTCCAATTTTTAGGCACACGGGGGCTCTTCAAACGTGACATGGTGTCCGCTAAAGAGTGGAGCCAATTTTTCATTCAAAAAGTCAAATGGCGCTCCTTCCCTTCCAAGCCCTGCCGTGCGCCCAAACAGTGGTTTACCCCCACATATGAGGTATCAGCGTACTCAGGACAAATTGGACAACAACTTTCGTGGTTAAGTTTCTCTTTTTACCATTCGGAAAATAAAAAAATTGTTGCTGAAAGATCATTTTTGTGACTAAAAAGTTAAATGTTCATTTTTTCCTTTCATGTTGCTTCTGCTGCTGTGAAGCACCTGAAGGGTTAATAAACTTCTGGAATGTGGTTTTGTGTACCTTGATGGGTGCAGTTTTTAGAATGGTGTCACTTTTGGGTATTTTCAGCCATATAGACCCCTCAAACTGACTTCAAATGTGAGGTGGTCCCTAAAAAAAATGGTTTTGTAAATTTCGTTGTAAAAATGAGAAATCGCTGGTCAAATTTTAACCCTTATAACTTCCTAGCAAAAAAAAATTTTGTTTCCAAAATTGTGCTGATGTAAAGTAGACGTGTGGGAAATGTTATTTATTAACTATTTTGTGTCACATAACTCTCTGGTTTAACAGAATAAAAATTCAAAATGTGAAAATTGCGAAATTTTCAAAATTTTCGCCAAATTTCCGTTTTTATCACAAATAAACACAGAATTTATTGACCTAAATTTACCACTAACATGAAGCCCAATATGTCACGAAAAAACAATCTCAGAACCGCTAGGATCCGTTAAAGCGTTCCCGAGTTATTACCTCATAAAGGGACACTGGTCAGAATTGCAAAAAACGGCAAGGTCTTTAAGGTCAAAATAGGCTGGGTCATGAAGGGGTTAATAAAGATCAAAGATCTTAAGTGAACTCACTGAGCTGAGCTGCGGTGACTTTTTCTAACAGTTCAGCCCGGCTGGGAACACAGCTTCAGTGACCTGCAGTAACCTCGATGAGGTCACCACTGCTCATCAGTGGCTCTCAGCCTGCACGGTCAGGTCTTGGCACCGTCCAGGTTGAAAACTATTAATCCCCAGACATGGATTACAGCGTGGGACAGAATGACGGACAGGTGAGGGATATTGTGTTTTTTTTTTTCATTTTTGTTTTATTACAGGAGACGAGGGCTTCAATGGAATGGGTGTTAGGTGAGTATAACTGTGTTTGTTATTTTTAAATAAAAATGGATAAGTGTGTTTTGTTTTATTTCGAATAAAAGACTTTATTCTGTCTGTGTATTTATTTACCATATAACTATAGGATTAGTAATGGACAGGTGTCTTATAGATACCTCTCTCCATTACCAATCTGTGGGCAAATATGAACCCCACGATAGGGCAAGTGGGAAGAGCTGGGCAAAACACCAGAATTAGCGCATCTAATAGATGTGCCTTTCCTGGAGAGCTGCGGGCTGCTATTTTTAGGCTGGGGAGGTCAATATCCATGACCCCTTACCAGTCTGAGAATACCAGCCACTAGCTGTCTGCTTTAGCAAGGCTAGTTGTCAAAAATGGGGGGACGTCACGACAGTTTTTGTCAATTATTTATTTAAATAATTAAAAAAAAACAGCGTGGGGACCCCTCTATTCTTGATAACCAGCCTTGCTAATGATGACAGCTGAGGATTGCAGCCCCCCAAATGTGAGTTTTGCCTGGCTGGTTGTCAAAAATATAGGGGGACCCACGCCATTTTTAAAATTTATTTATTTATAGTGCAAGCGGCGGCTGGTTAATACTCCCATCAGGCGCCACCTGCTGTCGCTCACTGTTACTCACTGTTATCAGTTGAATATAACTCTCATCATTCTCCCCTGCTCATGCTGATCGCAGCCAGAGCAGGGGAGAATGATGAGAGCCATGTTCAGTACCTGGTGCCGGGGAACAGCGCTAACTGTACCGTTGCTTTTCAGGCGCCAGTACGTGTCACACGGATGTCATCCATGTGTCATCAGTGTGCACGTGTGCAGGATGTTTGGTGGCCCGTGCTGCTGTTAAAAAACGGACATATAAGCGTATTTTGCCCATGGACACACGGTCTGTGGAAACACTCTGACATGTGCACAGACCCATTCACTTGAAAGGGCCTACATGTGTAAGTGTCTCTGGTACATGTGAAAACTGTCACCACACGTACCGGACAGAGTGACATCTGAAAGAGACCTAATTTGGTGCCAGTCACATGATATTATCCATAATAGGATTAGAGTAAATTTGGCACTTGTGTTGGCATTATTACATTGCTATATGTGCTCTATGTAAAATCTTCAATAATCTTCAATACAGGAGCTAACCAGAACTGAGAAGGTATGAGCACACTGTCTACATGTACCAATTATAAAACTTGTATCATCTAATATAGCAGAGAGGGATTTTGGCTAGGGTATTATGCCCTGTGACACTGTACCTAACTGATGGATCTTGACTCAATGAGCCAAAGTCTAAATTTGCCAATTACCAGCAACTAATGAGAGGTTAACTCAAGTAAAAATAAAATAAAACTGATTGAGCAAGTAGTTGCGGGCATTGCTCATGCAACAGCTGGTAGCAGGCTGGTTCCTAGGGTCACTTGTCACACCCTAAAAAGAAAGAATATTGTGCTAAAAAATGCAAAAAGAAGTAAAATTTTCGTTTAATGTGAAAAAAAAGTTTCTGACAACAGTGCCTGTCTATTCACTGTGAGATATTGTAAATCCAACTTTTTTATGTTAACGATGATTGAAATGATCTTCATTCTTCAACTTTACATTAGCAGCAATATTTTATTTATTTTATGAAAAACCATAAAATAAGTCTTTCACAGTAAGAGGATGAGTAATCTGTTTCAGGTTTATGGTAAATCAGTTTAATAAGTCATAAAACATATTAGCTGAATTGTCTCACGACATTGAAACAATTTGCAGGTGGTAAAAATACATGTCATATAGAGATTAAAGCTATTTGGTTTCCTGCCATCAGGAAGGCAAGAAACTTTGAGTAATTTGTCCAACGATTATGCTATAGTTCATTAGGGGTATGAAGTAAATGCACAGAGCCAAATCATCAAGTACAATAATACCTGCATATTTGGGGCACGTTCCATTTTACATAGGCCATTCATTGAGCAACAGAGTCCTATTGTCCTTTTTTTGCAATTTTTCCAAGAGCTATAACTTTTTTTTTTTTTTCACTCATTAGAATTATTGTGGGGTCCGTTCCACTTTCTGATATTTGTTTATTTTTATTTTAGCATGGAAATATGACTTTCACATTGTAATACGTTATATTGTAAATGGTTCTTTTAACTGCCATCCTGTGCATTATTATTATTATTATTATTATTATTATTTATTGTTATAGCGCCATTTGTTCCATGGCGCTTTACATGTGAGGAGGGGTATACATAATGAAAACAAGTACAATAATCTTAAACAATACAAGTCATTACTGGTACAGGAGGAATGAGGACCCTGCCCGCGAAGGCTCACAATCTACAAGGGATGGGTGAGAATACAGTAGGTGAGGGTAGAGATGGTCATGCAGCGGTTTGGTCGATCGGTGGTAACTGCAGGTTGTAGGCTTGTCTGAAGAGGTGGGTCTTCAGGTTCTTTTTGAAGGTTTCGATGGTAGGCGAGAGTCTGATGTGTTGTGGTAGAGGGTTCCAGAGTAGGGGTGATACGCGAGAGAAATCTTGTATACGATTGTGGGAAGAGGAGATAAGAGGGGAGTAGAGTAGGAGATCTTGTGAGGATCGGAGGTTGCGGGTAGGTAAGTACCGGGAGACGAGTGTTGTGAGTTCTGTTTTTGGGCTCCCTCTGGTGGTTACTGATGGTACTGGGTGATTTGTGTTCTGCTGTCTCTGGTGTCCACCTGTTCTATTAGGATTTGGGAGTTTCCTATTTAACCGGGCTTTCTTGTCATTTCCCCGCCGGCTATCAAGGTTATCAGAGTGTTTTGTTACCTCAGCTTCTGGCTTCAGTAATCTTCAGGACAAGCTAAGTTTTGATTTTCTTGTTCCACGTTTTGCTTTATTTTTGTCTTGTCCAGCTTGCATATAATTGTCTCTTTGCTGCTGGTTGCTTTAGTGGGCTGTAATTGCTCCTCATGTTCCATGAGTTGGAACATGAGTTCAAGTAATTACAGGATGGTTTTTTGAAGGGTTTTTTGCTGACCGCGCAGTTTACTTTTGTATCCTCTGCTATCTAGTTTTAGCGGGCCTCATTTTGCTGAATCTGTTTTCATACTGTGTATGTGCCTTCCTCTCATTTCACCGTCATTATATGTGGGGGGCTGCTATTTCTGTGGGGTATTTCTCTGGAGGCAAGAGAGGTCTGTGTTTCTTCTAATAGGGGAAGTTAGATCTTCGGCTGGTGCGAGACGTCTAGGATCAACGTAGGCACGTTCCCTGGCTATTGTTATTTGTGTGTTCAGGTTTAGGGTCGCGGTCAGCTCAGGTTCCATCACCCTAGAGCTCGTTGGTGCTTGTCCTTTTGTGATTCCCTGCCATTGGAATCATGACAGACGAGGTCACAGATGTATGGAGGAGACAGGTTGTGGATGGCTTTGTACGTCATGGTTAGGGTTTTGTAGTGGAGTCTCTGGGCAATGGGGAGCCAGTGAAGGGATTGACAGAGGGGAGAGGCCGGGGAATCGCGGGGGGACAGGTGGATTAGTCGGGCAGCAGAGTTTAGAATAGATTGGAGGGGTGCGAGAGTGTTAGAGGGGAGGCCACAGAGCAGGAGGTTGCAGTAGTCAAGGCGAGAGATGATGAGGGCATGGACTAGGGTTTTTGCAGATTCATGGATGAGGAATGAACGGATTCGTGAAATATTTTTGAGTTGAAGTTGGCAGGAAGTGGAAAGGGCTTGGATATGTGGTTTGAAGGAGAGATCAGCGTCAAGGATTACCCCGAGGCAGCGAGCTTGTGGGACTGGGGAGAGTGGGCAGCCATTTACTGAAATGGATAGGTTCGTTGGGGGGGTCGCGTGAGATGGGGGAAAGATGATGAATTCTGTTTTGTCCATGTTAAGTTTCAGAAATCTAGCGGAGAAGAAGGAAGGATGAAATAGTGGACAGACATTGAGGGATTCTGGGCAATATCTGGTCCAGAGATGTAGATCTGTGTGTCGTCAGCATAGAGGTGATACTGAAAGCCATGAGATTCTATGAGCTGTCCCAGGCCAAAGGTGTAAATGGAGAAGAGCAAGGGCCCAAGGACTGAACCTTGTGGGACTCCGACAGATAGGGGGCGAGGTGAGGAGGTGGTGTGTGAGTGGGAGACGCTGAATGTCCGGTCTGTTAGGTATGATGAGATCCAGGATAGGGCCAAGTCTGCGATGCCAAGGGATGAGAGGGTTTGTAATAATAGGGAATGGTCCACTGTGTCAAAGGCAGCCGACAGGTCGAGGAGGAGGAGGACAGAGTAGTGTCGCTTGCTCTTGGCGGTTAAGAGGTCATTGGTGACTTTAGTTAGGGCAGTTTAGGTGGAATGGTGTGACCGGAAGCCAGATTGTAGGCGGTCAAAGAGGGAGCAAGAAGAGAGATGGGAGGACAGTTCAAGGTAGACGTGTTGTTCCAGTAGTTTTGAGGCATAGGGGAGAAGTGATATAGGGCGATAGCTAGATACAGAGGATGGGTCAAGAGAGGGCTTTTTGAGGATAGGTGTGATGGAGGCATGTTTAAAGCTTGAGGGGAAAACACCAGTTGTTAGTGATAGGTTGAAGAGATGGGTTAGGGTTGGGATGAAGATTGTGGTGAGGTTTGGGATGAGGTGGGATGGGAGTGGGTCAAGTGCACAGGTGGTGAGATGTGATCTTGAGAGTAGAGTGGAGAGTTGATCTTCTTTAATGGTGGAGAAGTTGGTTTTGGAGGTGGAGGGCTGGGAAATCGGGAGGAAGGGCTCTGGGGGTTGTGCATTAAGTATCTATTTTTTTATTGTTTCTGTCTTTACGTCAGAAACTTTATTAGTATGCCCAGGTTTGGACAGGCCAACACAAGGTGTTCCCACCTCTGTCAACTCAACCAAATCATGATAAGTGGGTGCCAATGGCAATGATATGGCAGCCATCGGGCCTTAAAGGGGTTTCCAAAGACAAAAATATTGATTACCTTTCTCTTGGTTAGGTGATTAATATCTGATTCGTTGGAGTGGGACTGGGATATCCTTCCGGGGAGTCCATAGCGGTAGACCTCATGGCCGCTCTGTGGTCTTAGAGTCCAAGAGAACTTGATACAATATTGCCGCCACCACTCTCTGGATTTAGACGATATCTGCATCCTGATGATACAGATACTGTTGTATACAATAGTGGAGGAGAGAGCCGATGTCTCTCCTCCGCCATTCATCTTGTGCTTCTGAGTCTGGAGAAGGAAAGCGTGATGAGATCACAAGATCGTGTCTGCCACACCAAGTCACAAATCAGAGACTCCAAATCCTGGAACAGTGTTTTGGGGTAAAGCTGCAATGTGACTATTTTTTTTTAATTATTTTATCAATAATTTCTTGTGGTGACCCCATAATGTATACAGAGGAGTTATGGGTTCTCATAGGGAAATTGTGGTGGATATCATACTGTATATAGGCAGATGTGGTGCCTCCAAACTGCATATACAGTAGGTGTCATGGCTCAAGTTCAAGACTCAATCCAGTGATCTCTGGCTGTGGGTCGGTTTCCCTCTCTGTTTGATCACAGCCTGTGCTGTCTCTGTCCAACTGCTGACAATGCTCACTTTGGTTTGCTCTGCTGTGTTGCTTCTAGGCAGGTGTTTTCACTACCTTGTTTGTTTTGTCCTGTCACTTCTTTAGAGGAGCTAATAATACTCTTCTGGCACCTGCAATCTTTGCTGGCTATATTCCAAGTTAGCTGTGTGTTTGGAATCCCAGCTCCTCAGTGGAGAATTATCTTGTGGAGGTTTGCTCTATTGCTTCTCCTGTGGCTTTTTTTGCATATTCCCTTTCTCAGCTCTCTTCCTACTTTATTACATCCAGGGTCTGGGGGTTTTCATGAATGCCAAAGGTATTTATGAGTTTCTTTCTTTTCCTTCTGTCTTTCATTTATCACTGTGTGAACACATCTTTAACCCTGTGTCTCACCCTCTGTACATACTCCGTTTCGTTTTTGTGGTTTTGGGATACAGTCTGTGTGCAGTTGAAGGTGCGGCTAAGAACACTCAGGGTAAGTCGACGTTGTGCGGGGCGTCTTTGTGTTACTTTAGGGTGCCAACCTCCACAGTCAGGCAGGGACAAATCAGAGTCAGGGTAGGGATTTGCTTAGTCTGCATATGAACCTATGTTAAGCGTTAAGTCTCAGGCTTAACATTAAGGAGACTGCGGCAGCATAAAACTCTGCATAAAGGGTTATAGGGCCCTCAGAATGTATATAGGGGAGCTCTGGGAGCATCAATCTGTGTATAGGGACTGTGGGACCCCCATAATGAATATAGGGGATATGTGGGAACATCATGCTGTATGTAAGAAACTGTCAGGAGATGTGGGCCATCATACTGTTTGCTGGGGTTCCTCTGGAGTCATTATACTGTGTTTATGTGGAGGAATTCATTGTATGTGGTGGGGACATTTTGGCATCATATTCAAAGGAGCCATGACATCAGAATCTTAATTGGCAACTACAATAGGGGGCTTCTCTGTGCAAATAACATTGATGACTTATCCCTCGGATAGCTCATCAATATTGGATCAGTGGAGTTCAAACAACTAGCAACCCTGCCAGTCAACTGTAATAGCCTCAGGCAGTGGCCAGATAGAAGCATGTATGTACCTGTACTGCACAGCTCTCTACAGGGTGTCATTTTGCATTATCCTTACAAGGTTTTCCAGGATATGGCTAATATTCTTCAGGCACTGTATCCTAGCAGCCTGTAGTATGCATAATGTAAGGCTGGAGTCACACTAGCATATAAAAAAATCCTTCCGATGTTGATGCAGAAAGTAGGACAAGTGTCATGCCAGTGTCATGCAAGTGGAGCGCCCCCGTGAGCAGTGGGGTACTCGGTACCGGGTCCTTCGGTTCTCAAGGAGGATGTCACAGTGGCTGACCCGGTCCATGGCCCTCGGGACGTCCGTGGTTAAAGGGAAAGGTCTTGAAAGGGGAAATGTTTGTGACGCCACTTGTGGTATTCGTCAGGGTGACCGACGCTGCTTTAAGGGGTCCGCTGGGGTGATGTTATGGCAGCTAGATGGTATACCTTCCCACAGGTGAAGTATGTCCCCAGGCTTCCCAGTTTGTAGATGGTGGATGGTGTGAGGAAGTGAGTGAAGAACGAGGACACAAGGTTGCAGTCTCTTTACCTTTTACTGAAGGCTTCAGCATCCACAGTCCAGAGCACCGGATCACAGGGCAGGTAGAGTCTGGCCGGTTTGGAGGCAAATCCAGAGTCCCCTTATCCAGGTAGAAATCAGTAGTCTTCCTCTAGCGCCTTGGTGTTGTAGTACCTTACTGCTAAGCCTCTCATAAGGTCCTCACAGATATTGTAGATGTTATCGATGTTCTCTCTCTCTCTGTCCCCAAGATGGATAGAACAAACCCGTATGACCGGTGGCTTGAGGTTTTTTACAGGGAATCTATCATGCCCTGGCTTCTCGTGGGTGCCACCTTGTCTCCTGGGTATGGGGCGGATCAGTAACTTGCAATTAGCTGTCCTGCCGGTCTCTGGAGCAAGGCATAAAGGACTGTTGCTCCCTCGGTGTTCCGGCTACCGGGATCCTGCACCTCAGAAGGAGGCAGTCTGTTCAGGGCAGAACTCCTTCTGGTATCCACTCTTTTGCTATGATTTCTTCACCCTCTCTACAATACAGTTCTCTGTTCGTGTCCTTTCTTAGGAACTGCCGCACGTGGGGCAGGCGCAGCTCCTTGACCTTCTGTCTAGGCCTCTGACAGGCTCCCGCCCCTGTCAGGGACCAACTACCTGAGCAAAGCTCAGCCAGCAACTGCCTAACTTCCTCTCCAGGCCACCAGTTTTACCTAATTCTGAAGAGGTCCCTAATAAATAGGAGCATAGCTCCCCCTGGTGAACTGGAGTATGAAATGTGTTGTATGTTTGTGGTACCTGGTAAAGAGATCTCCTTTATTGCCTCCAAAGGTAACATCACTCTCCCCTAGAGGAAAATGACATTACTGCAATGACCAGGACCCTGGGGCGCTGCACAAGTGCAGTGCGATTTTTCTCAACTTGCATCTGTAAAACATCCGTAATATAAAGCTAGTTTTCCAACTAATAAAAAAATCCTATATACAGAGATACATAGATAGATAGATGTCCGAGAGATGCATAACTATTGCCGTGCGTGTGTAGTTTATTGTACATGTATTTAGCTAATAAATAAATGAAAAAAATGATGTGGTGGTGGCTACCCTTATTTTAATTAACCAGCCAAGGGAAGGCAGACAGCTGGTCTTATTATTGTCACGATTCGACTGACGAGTGAGCTGGGACCAGAGGGCACCTTCCCTGGCCCTAACACTAGGGGGCACCCTAGCTTGCCCTGTTCCCTTGGGATACTTCAGATGGCGAAGATGCCGGGGCCTCTGCACTTGCCTTATCTCCTAGAACAGCCCTACATCTGTCTCCTTCCCACACACGGGAAGAGAGGTGCTACTGTGTACCGCAGTACACCAACCCGACAGACAGGGTGACGAAGACAATGGTAAACTGAAAATTCCACGCACACAAAATATACACTCACATATAACAGAGGTATTCGCCAGGGTGTGTAGGTAGGGGGAAGAAAGTAAAACAGGGAAAGATAAGGGATTTCCAAGTGTGCAAACCAGCCAACAGTCGCTAATAAATTCCTCCAGCACTCCTTCACAGCACCAGCTTCTTCCACTCCAAGATTATGCAGCAAATTGCCAACACTGATGATGACTTTGCAATCGAGCCCAGGAAAGGGAAAAGGAGTCGCTAACCGAGCACAGCTGAATGTAGGAGTTTTCCAATATGGCCGATTAACCCCTGTTCTGCTGGAAGAAATAAACACGTTTAATACACTGGAGAAGTGCTTCTTCACAGCTTAGTAGGAGCGACTAGACGCAGCCTAATAAGACCAGTCCTCAGCTGCCACAGAAATGGCCCATCCATTAGATACGCCAATTCTAGCATTTAGCCTCGGATCTTCCCAATTACCCTGGTGCATTGGCAATCGGAGTAATTGGTGGTGGCTGTCGCTATCATCAAGCCCCCTTGTCAGACACCCCCATTAATATCCCCGTAGTCAAAATACTGTAAATAAACACACAGACAGAAAAGTCCTTTATTTGTATAAATCGCTCCCTGACTATTTCTCTCTTGCACCCATTTATTAAAAATGAAAATCCTCACCAGTCTGCCGTAATCCAAAAAATGGAAGTCCCACAGCTATCTCCATCATCTTCATCCTGTGTATGGAGCCTGTTCAAAGAAAGAAGCTCCATAGACTGGAGCAGTAGTCACTGTTGGTTTTCATGCTGCGACCCGCGATACTCGGCCGCTGTGACTAGAGGTGATGTAAGGTTACCGCAGTTCACCACTGCCTCGTCACACAGAGGGCAGCACTAGAGCCGGAATGACGAGCAGTAACGTTACCGCTCATAATTCTGGCCCTTGTGCTGCGCTGCATGAGACCCAACAGCTATGAGCTGCGGTAATCTTACTGACGTCACTGCTCACAGCGTGAGAACTTACTGCCGGTTCTCACGCTGCCAGCTGTGACGTCAGGTTACCGCAGGTCAGCGGTTGTGAACTGCAGTAACCTTACTGACATCAGAGCAGCCCGATTCTCGCGGAGCGCAGCATGAGAACCCACGGTGGCTGCTGCTCCAGTTTATGGAGCTTCATTCTCTGAATGGGGCTCCATACACTGGATGAAGAAGATGGGGATTTTTGTGGGACCTTTGCTGTTACCAAATATAGAGGGACCTCATATCACTTTTTTATGGCCCCCCCCCCCTCCCAATTTTTGATAACCAGCAAAGACAATGCAGACAGCTATGGGATGATATTAGTAGGCTGGGAAGGTTCATGGTTATCTTGCCCTTCCCTGCCTGATATATAAGCCCCAGATGTCTGCTTTCCCTTAGCTGGTTATGAAAAATACACCACACCACTTTCTTGTATTTATTTAATTGGTTTAATAAGGCTAAATACCCTTTAGTTCCTCATGAAAGGCACTAAAGGATGCTAGTTTATTATATGTAGGGGGCTTGTGACGTTAAATTGCAACATTATATCTATCTATATATCTATCTATCTAATCTATATATCTATACTATATCTGTCTATTCTGACGGTTGGGGCTGTGAATTTACTGTACTTGGCTGATGAAATGTCAGGTTTCCTTTGAGATGTGTAAAAATTGCATGTGATCATGCATGTGACGTGTGATTTTTTTTTTCTCACACCCAGTGACTTGAGTTGGTGAGTGTGATCCTATTCTCGCAGACAATGGCAGCTTGTTGCAATGTTTTTCTCAGTTCGATCCGAACTGAAAAAAAAAACCTCGCAGATGAGCAATGTCTCATTTAATAACATTGGTCAGAGTGCAATGCGATGTTTTCTCGTATTGCACTCGTCCAATTTATACGCTCGTGAAAGTGAGCCCTAAGGAGTCAGCTCTGCTTGCTGGTTTGATCAGTCGTTGTATGGTCGCTAATATGCGGTTTGCCCGCTTGTGGTTATATGTCAGATAACTTCTCTCACTGCATCTCTCAATGCTTCAACATTAAAATCTGAAAATCTGGAAGATTAGTTTGTCATCACCTGACCACACAAGAATGCAAATCGCATATGAGCGATGATGACAGATTGAATCGGCCAGCAGAGCTGAATCCTAACACTGTGCATCCTATGGAAGTACTGTGACATACAGAGCCTGATGAAAATTAGCCCTGGTCCGAAAAAACCCTTTAATGATAATGCATTGGTTATATAAAGATGAAAAGTGGGACCCCAGAATAAGGTCCTCTGGTGGGCCCAGTGGTCCCCAGTCTGACACTGTTGATAAGCTATCCCAAGGATAGATCATCATTCTGGAAAGCCCCTTTAAAGAGTGTCTAGGATTAATAAAACATAACCCTTCAAAAAACAGGCCATGCCTGTCCACAGGCTCAATGAGGTATTGTAGGTAGGTGACAAGAGTTCATTTAAATGTATCTGGGCTGTAATCTACTATATAATTGTCTAAGGGTCACTTCCATCTGTCTGTCTGTCTTTCTGTCTATCTGTACTGGATATTCATTGGTCGCGGCCTCTGTCTGTCACGGAAATCCAACTCGCTGATTGGTCGCGGCAAAACAGCCACGACCAATCAGCGATGGCCACAGTCTGGCACCAAAATGGCCGCTCCTTACTCCCTGCAGTCAGTGCCCGCTCCATTATCCCCTCCAGTCAGCGCTCACACAGGGTTAATGGCAGCGCTAACGGACCGCGTTATGCCGCGGTGTAACGCACTCCATTAACGCTGCTATTAACCCTGTGTGACCTATGCCTATGCAGCATCAATAGTAAAAAGATCTAGTGTTAAAAATAATTAAAAAAATAAAAAATCATTATATACTCACCTTCCGCTGCCTTTCCAGCTCCTCGCGACGCTTCGGTGACTGCTCCATGCAATATACTACGTGACTGGGCAATATACTACATGACTAGGCAATATACTACGTGACTGGGCAATATACTACATGACTAGGCAATATACTACGTGACTGGGCAATATACTACGTGGCTGGGCAATATACTACGTGACTGGGCAATATACTACATGACTAGGCAATATACTACGTGACTGGGCAATATACTACATGACTAGGCAATATACTACGTGGCTGGGCAATATACTACGTGACTGGGCAATATACTACATGACTAGGCAATATACTACGTGACTGGGCAATATACTACATGACTAGGCAATATACTACGTGACTGGGCAATATACTACATGGCTGGGCAATATACTACATGACTAGGCAATATACTACGTGACTGGGCAATATACTACGTAGCTGGGCAATATACTACGTGGCTGGGCAATATACTACATGGATGGGCAATATACTACGTGGCTGGGAAATATACTACGTGGCTGGGCAATATACTACGTGACTGGGCAATATACTACGTGGCTGGGCAATATACTACGTGGCTGGGCAATATACTACGTGACTGGACAATATACTACGTGACTGGGCAATGCACTACGTGACTGGACAATATACTACGTGGCTGGGCAATATACTACGTGGCTGGGCAATATACTACGTGGCTGGGCAATATACTACGTGGCTGGGCAATATACTACGTGGCTGGGCAATATACTACGTGGCTGGGCAATATACTATGTGGCTGGGCAATATACTACGTGACTGGACAATATACTACGTTGCTGGGCAATATACTATGTGGCTGGGCAATATACTACGTGACTGGGCAATATACTACGTGGCTGGGCAATATACTACGTGGGCTGTGCAATATACTATGTGACTGGGCAATATACTACGTAGATGGGCAATATATTACGTGGACATGCATATTCTAGATTACACGATGCGTTAGAATCAGGCCACCATCTAGTACTCACATATCCTTATAGGCCAATCCACCATCCATGTAGGACTCTTGCATAGTGGAGCCTGGAGCTGAGGCCTTGCCAGTAACTGCAGATGTCAGCTGTAACATAACAGCAGGAACCCAGCTGCATTGGCCGAGCTAGGAGAAAGGGTCTGACTCTGATATCCAGTCAATGCCCCTACAACCTGATTGTGAGATTCTAAGGCAACAAAAGGCCTAATAAACCCTGCCGCCATGCCAGAGGCAGTACATAGGAGAAGACCACACTGGTGAAGTCTCTAGCCCTGCCCTGCCACCATGCTAGTGGCAGTACATAGGAGAAGACCACACTAGTGAAGTCTCTAGCCCTGCCTTGCCACCATGCCAGAGGCAGTACATAGGAGAAGACCACGCTGGTGAAGTCTCTAGCCCTGCCCTGCCACCATTCCAGAGGAAGTATGAGTCGCCCTACGGGCTAGGGGTACTCGGTACGGGTCCTGTGGTTCACAGGGGGATGTCACGGGGGCTGTGACCCGGTCCATGGCCCTGGGCGCCCATGTAAAAGGGGAAGGTCTTTAAAGGGATAGAGTTTATGTTCTTGACGCCACCTGTGGTATTCAGTCAGGGTGACTGATGCTGCTTTAAGGGGTCCGCTGGGGTGATGTTATGGCAGCTAGATGGTATACCTTCCCACAGGTGAAGTACAGTATATCCCCAGGGCTCCCGGTGTGTAGATGGTGTATGGTGAGAGGTGCAGATAAGAACGAGGACACAGGATTGCAGTCTCTTTACCTTGTTTACTGTTGGTTTCAGCAGCCACTGTCGAGGGCGCCAGACCACAGGGCAGGTAGGGTCCAGCCGGTTTGGAGGCAAGTCCAGAGTCCCCTTTTCCAGGTGGAGAATAGAAGCCTTCCTTTGCGCTGTAGTGGTGTAGTCCCTTACTGCTAAGCTTCACATAAGGTCCTCACAGATGTTATCCCTCTCTCTGTCCCCCGTTAGGATAGGACATAATCCGTATGACTGGTGACTTGAGCCTGTTTATAGTATCTCTTAGATGATTCGGCTCTGCGGGGTGTCACTGTGCCTCCTGGGTGTGGGTGCAGACAGGTAACGTGCAATTAGCTGTCCTGCCAGTCTCTGATGTAAGGCGTGGAGGTCCTCACAACCTCGGTGTTCTGGCTACCGGTATTTCTGCGCCTCAGAAGGAGGCAGCCTGCTCGGGGCTGGTCCTCTTCTGGTATCCTCTCCTGTGCTTCCTCTCCTGCACGCTCGTTGCAGTCAATTCTGCTTTCAAAATGTCTTTTTCCGGGAGCTGCAGCTCTGGGGGCATGCACAGCTCCGTAAACCCTCTGTCCTCCTCAGACTGATGTCTGGAACTATCTAACTTTCCCTACAGACTACCAGTTATATACAGTGGGGCAAAAAAGTATTTAGTCAGTCAGCAATAGTGCAAGTTCCACCACTTAAAAAGATGAGAGGCGTCTGTAATTTACATCATAGGTAGACCACAACTATGGGAGACAAACTGAGAAAAAAAAATCCAGAAAATCACATTGTCTGTTTTTTTATAATTTTTTTTGCATATTATGGTGGAAAATAAGTATTTGGTCAGAAACAAACAATCAAGATTTCTGGCTCTCACAGACCTGTAACTTCTTCTTTAAGAGTCTCCTCTTTCCTCCACTCATTACCTGTAGTAATGGCACCTGTTTAAACTTGTTATCAGTATAAAAAGACACCTGTGCACACCCTCAAACAGTCTGACTCCAAACTCCACTATGGTGAAGACCAAAGAGCTGTCAAAGGACACCAGAAACAAAATTGTAGCCCTGCACCAGGCTGGGAAGACTGAATTTGCAATAGCCAACCAGCTTGGAGGGAAGAAATCAACAGTGGGAGCAATAATTAGAAAATGGAAGACATACAAGACCACTGATAATCTCCCTCGATCTGGTGCTCCACGCAAAATCCCACCCCGTGGGGTCAGAATGATCACAAGAACGGTGAGCAAAAATCCCAGAACCACGCGGGGGGACCTAGTGAATGAACTGCAGAGAGCTGGGACCAATGTAACAAGGCCTACCATAAGTAACACACTACGCCACCATGGACTCAGATCCTGCAGTGCCAGACGTGTCTCACTGCTTAAGCCAGTACATGTCCGGGCCCGTCTGAAGTTTGCTAGAGAGCATTTGGATGATCCAGAGGAGTTTTGGGATAATGTCCTATGGTCTGATGAAACCAAACTGGAACTGTTTGGTAGAAACACAACTTGTCGTGTTTGGAGGAAAAAGAATACCGAGTTGCATCCATCAAACACCATACCTACTGTAAAGCATGGTGGTGGAAACATCATGTTTTACTGCTGTTTCTCTGCAAAGGGGCCAGGACGACTGATCCGGGTACATGAAAGAATGAATGGGGCAATGTATCGTGAGATTTTGAGTGCAAACCTCCTTCCATCAGCAAGGGCATTGAAGATGAAACGTGGCTGGGTCTTTCAACATGACAATGATCCAAAGCACACCACCAGGGCAACGATGGAGTGGCTTCGTAAGAAGCATTTCAAGGTCCTGGAGTGGCCTAGCCAGTCTCCAGATCTCAACCCTATAGAAAACCTTTGGAGGGAGTTGAAAGTCCGTGTTGCCAAGCGAAAAGCCAAAAACATCACTGCTCTAGAGGAGATCTGCATGGAGGAAAGGGCCAACATACCAACAACAGTGTGTGGCAACCTTGTGAAGACTTACAGAAAACGTTTGACCTCTGTCATTGCCAACAAAGGATATATTACAAAGTATTGAGATGAAATTTTGTTTCTGACCAAATACTTATTTTCCACCATAATATGCAAATAAAATGTTAAAAAAACAGACAATGTGATTTTCTGGATTTTTTTTTCTCAGTTTGTCTCCCATAGTTGAGGTCTACCTATGATGTAAATTACAGACGCCTCTCATCTTTTTAAGTGGTGGAACTTGCACTATTGCTGACTGACTAAATACTTTTTTGCCCCACTGTATATATATGGGGAGTCACTTAGTAAATAGGATCAAAAGCTCCCCCTGGTGGCCCGGAGTGTGAATGTGTTGCATGTTTGTGGTACCTGGTTACAGTTATCCTTTCTTGCCTCCTAACGTAGCATCACTCTCCCCGGGAGGAAAGCAATGCCACTGTGACGACCAGGACCCTGGGGCGCCACAAGTACATAGGAGAAGGCCACACTGGTGATGTCTCTAGCCCTGCCCTGCCACCATGTCAGAGGCAGTATATAGGAGAAGACCACACTGGTGAAGTCTCTAGCCCTGCTCTGCCACCATGCCACAGGCAGTACATAGGAGAAGACCACACTGGTGAAGTCTCGATCTTGCGTTACCACTGATTTCTGGAATGAATGGTCCCTATTATGTGCTTATAACCATTTGGCACAGTGCTGAGATTTCTAACATTTTAGTTCAGAAATCTCTGGACTGTCGAAAAGGTATTCCCATTCTCAGGGCCAGTACCACCCAGCAAATCTGGGCAAGTACCATAAGGACACACTTTCAGGTTCCGATCTGCCCAGAGGGAACAAGTGAATTCCCCAATGGTCCCCTGTGCAGGAGGGCATCCCACCCCTCTATCTGAGCAGTCGGTGGTATTGATTTACTATATCACTCATTTATCAACTGACCCCAATCCGACATTGATCATGCCATCAGGTAATGTGATGTTTAATTGGTGATAGGGGCTAGGGTGGCATGTGTTGGGGTCCCACCCTAATGAGAATTTATACTTTGGGGCTGTTTTCTATACCAGTCTTAATGCAGAGTCTGGTGAAGTAATTTGTGCCAAATTAATGAATTTGTTGCTTCTTTCATTCAGAATACTATCATTAAAATTTTCTTTTAATTTTTTCTTTTTTTCTTTTTCTTTACAGACAAATGTCAGTGTTAGGATTAGCTCAGGCAGAATTTGCAGATATTGGGATTCACAGTCAGCAGGAATCTTTGGAACAACCTGCTCCTCGGGAGTTTGTATGAAATCTTTTCATCTCTTTGTATCCAAATATAGGTTATCATCTTCAGATCCAGTTCTCTCGCGCAGCAGGACGGAGTGTAAACTACATATTCCTTCTTTTCTAGACAGATTATATGATGACATTTATAATTGAAACTGAAAATTGATTCTCATTATACTAATTTTCCCATATTGGAAATTTAAAGAGAATCTGTCACCAGGTTTTTGCTACCTCTTCTAAGAGCAGCATAATGTAGTGTCAGAAGTCCTAATTCCAGTGATGTGACACTTACTGGGCTGCTTCCTGCAGTTTTGATAAAATCACAGTTTTCTCTGCTGCAGATCTAGCAGTTCTCTGAATGCAGAGCTTTATATAACCCCGCCAAAATCACTGATGGCAGCTATCTGTTTACACTGTGCATAGGCAGAAAGCTGCCAATCAGTGGTGGGGGCGGGGTTATACAGAGCTCATGAATATGGAGGACTACATGGCAGCAGGTTTACTAGTCCTCTAGTGATAATCTCCTGCTGAGAAAACTGATTTTTTTGTTTTCAAAACTACATCAAGCAGTCCAGTGAGTAACACATCACTGGATTCAGGTTCTGTGTCCCTACATCATGTTGCTCTTAGATTAGGTGTCAAAAATTTGGTGAGAGATTCCCTTTAAAGGTTTTAGCTGTTTAGTAAAGAAAGCTTCCTAATTAGAGCTGAATTAAGGTTGCTAAAGGGCCCTCTACAAATATTCAGCAGCATCATTTTAATTTTTGGTAAAAGCGTAATTAGTTGAAAAAAATAGAACCAAAAAATGCCATACTTAACAATCCTAGTATATGCACCCCATCCTAGTATACATGCCCCCATATTGATATATGCTCCCCCAATCCACGTATATGCTCCCCATCCACTTATATGCCCCCATCCATGTATTTATTGCCATCCATCTTTATACCCACAATCCATGTATATGCCCCAATCATGTATATGGCCCCATCCTAGTATATGCTCCCCCCATCCTAGTATATGCTCCTGCAATCCATGTACATGACCCTTATCCATGTATATGTTCCCTCAATTCATACATATGCCCCATCCATGTATATCCTCCCCCATCCTAGCATATGCTCCCCCATCATTGTATATGCCCTCCATTCTTATATATGCTCCACAATCCATGTATATGCCCCAATATCTTTATATATGTTCCCCCAGCCTTGTATATGCTCCCCATCCTGGTATATGTTCCCCCATCCTTATATATGCTCCCTCAATCCTGGTATATCGCCCAACCTTGTATATGCTCCTCCAATTCATGTACATGCCTCCATTCTAGTATATGTGCCCCCATCTTAGCATATGCTTCCTTGTCATTTTATATGCCCCCCATCCTGGTATATGCCCATCATCCTGGTGTATATGCCCCCATCCTGATATATGCCCTTCATCCTGGTATATATTCCCCCATCCTGGTATATGCCCGTCATCCTGGTATATATGCCCCCATCCTGATATATGCCCTCCATCCTGGTATATATGCCCCCGTCCTTGTATATGTTCCCCCATACTAGTATATGTGCCCCAATCCTAGTATATGCTCCCACATCCTTGTATATGCTTCTCCAATCTATGTATATTCCCCCATATCCTTGTATATGCTCCCCATCCCATGTATATGCTCCCCTGGTGTATATCCCCCATACTGGTACATGCCCTTTATCCTGGTATATATGTTCCCCCATCCTGGTATATGCCTTTCATTCTGGTATATATGCCCTATTCTTGTATATACCCACATCCTGGAATATGTCCCCCATGCTGCTGCCACCACTGTTCAATGCATAGAAAATAAACAGAATAAACACTGTTACTTACCTTCCTTCCTCTCCCCCGCTGCGTCGTCTTCAGAAGCTGGCAGCTGACGTCAGCATGCGGCCAGTCGGGTGTACGCGGACGTCAGCTGCTGGCCTCTGATTGGACAGCAGTGTGTATTACGGAACTGGCAAGTTCGATCACTGCCATACACTTCAGTTGGATGTGTGCGTCCTCGGATGCACATCTAGGTGAAGTATGGACCGGTGTCGCTGGGCTCATTACCTGCTGCCCCGACCCACTGATGTGGAACAGCGATGGCGTGCGTGCCGTAGGTTCGCCACCACTGTTCAAGAGGCTGCTAGTTGGTAACCCCTGACCAGAGGCGTAGTTAGGGTTTTGGTTCAGGGGGGCGAAACTTCTGAGTGGGACCCTAGCCAGGTAACCTTGATTACAACTGGGTGATGCGCCCTAATAGTGGAGGAGAACCTCAGCAGATGACCGCGCTGTTACTGAAAATAATCTCTATATCAAGACCAACATGGATATTGCCGCCATATGGTCAGTGGCAGATATACACATTTACAATCAGATCCACATCTACGGTCAGATATACACATCTACGGTCGGATATACACATCTATGGTCGGATATACACATCTACGGTGGGATATACACATCTATGGTCGGATATACACATCTACGGTCGGATATACACATCTACGGTCGGATATACACATCTATGGTCGGATATACACATCTACGGTCGGATATACACATCTACAGTGGGATATACACATCTACGGTTGGATATACACATCTATAATAATAATCTTTATTTTTATATAGTGCTAACATATTCCGCAGCACTTTACAGGTTGCACACATTATCATCACTGTCCCCAATGGGGCTCACAATTCTCTATCAGTATGTCTTTGGAATGTGGGAGAAAACCGGAGTGCCCGGAGGAAACCCACGCAAACACGGAGAGAACATACAAACTCTGTGCAGATGTTGATGTTGTCCATGGTGGGAATTGAACCCAGGACTTCAGCGCTGCAAGGCTGCAGTGCTAACCACTAAGCCACCGTGCTCCCCCATCTATGGTCGGATATACACATCTACGGTGGGATATACACATCTACGGTCGGATATACACATCTACGGTCGGATATACACATCTACGGTCGGATATACACATCTATGGTCGGATATACACATCTACGGTCGGATATACACATCTACGGTCGGATATACATATCTACGGTCGGATATACACATCTATGGTCGGATATATACATCTACAGTCGAACATACACATCTACGGTGAGATATACACATCTACGGTCGGATATACACATCTACGGTGAGATATACACATCTACAGTCGGATATACACATCTACGGTGAGATATACACATCTATGGTCGGATATACATATCTACAGTGAGATATACACATCTATGGTCGGATATACACATCTATGGTCGGATATACACATCTATGGTCAGATATACACATCTATGGTCAGATATACACATCTATGGTCTGATATACACATTGATGGTCAGATATACACATCTACAGTCGAATATACACATCTACGGTGAGATATACACATCTACGGTCGGATATACACATCTACGGTTGGATATACACATCTATGGTCGGATATACACATCTACGGTCGGATATACACATCTATGGTCAGATATACACATCTATGGTCTGATATACACATTGATGGTCAGATATACACATCTACAGTCGAATATACACATCTACGGTGAGATATACACATCTACGGTCGGATATACACATGTACGGTTGGATATACACATCTACAGTGAGACATACACATCTATGGTCGGATATACACATCTACGGTGGGATATACACATCTATGGTCGGATATACACATCTACGGTTGGATATACACATCTATGGTCGGATATACACATCTATGGTCAGATATACACATCTATGGTCAGATATACACATCTATGGTCTGATATACACATTGATGGTCAGATATACACATCTACAGTCGAATATACACATCTACGGTGAGATATACACATCTACGGTCGGATATACACATCTACGGTCGGATATACACATCTACGGTCGGATATACACATCTACGGTCGGATATACATATCTACGGTCGGATATACACATCTTCGGTCGGATATACACATCTACGGTCGGATATACACATCTACGGTCGAATATACACATCTATGGTCGGATATACACATCTATGGTGGGATATACACATCTATGGTCGGATATTCACATCTACGGTCGGATATACACATCTACGGTCGGATATACACATCTACGGTCGGATATACACATCTACGGTCGGATATACACATCTACGGTCGGATATACACATCTACGGTCGGATATACACATCTACGGTCGGATATACACATCTACTGTCGAATATACACATCTATGGTCGGATATACACATCTACAGTTGGATATACACATCTACAGTGAGACATACACATCTACGGTCGGATATACACATCTACGGTCGAATATACACATCTACGGTCGGATATACACATCTACGGTCGGATATACACATCTACGGTCGGATATACACATCTACGGTCGGATATACACATCTACGGTCGGATATACACATCTACGGTCGGATATACACATCTACGGTCGGATATACACATCTACGGTCGGATATACACATCTACGGTCGGATATACACATCTACTGTCGAATATACACATCTATGGTCGGATATACACATCTACGGTCGGATATACACATCTACGGTCGGATATACACATCTACGGTCGGACATACACATCTACGGTCGGATATACACATCTACGGTCGGATATACACATCTACGGTCGGATATACACATCTACTGTCGAATATACACATCTATGGTCGGATATACACATCTACGGTCGGATATACACATCTACGGTCGGATATACATATCTACGGTCGGATATACACATCTTCGGTCGGATATACACATCTACGGTCGGATATACACATCTACGGTCGAATATACACATCTATGGTCGGATATACACATCTATGGTGGGATATACACATCTATGGTCGGATATTCACATCTACGGTCGGATATACACATCTACGGTCGGATATACACATCTACGGTCGGATATACACATCTACGGTCGGATATACACATCTACGGTCGGATATACACATCTACGGTCGGATATACACATCTACGGTCGGATATACACATCTACTGTCGAATATACACATCTATGGTCGGATATACACATCTACAGTTGGATATACACATCTACAGTGAGACATACACATCTACGGTCGGATATACACATCTACGGTCGAATATACACATCTACGGTCGGATATACACATCTACGGTCGGATATACACATCTACGGTCGGATATACACATCTACGGTCGGATATACACATCTACGGTCGGATATACACATCTACGGTCGGATATACACATCTACGGTCGGATATACACATCTACGGTCGGATATACACATCTACGGTCGGATATACACATCTACTGTCGAATATACACATCTATGGTCGGATATACACATCTACGGTCGGATATACACATCTACGGTCGGATATACACATCTACGGTCGGACATACACATCTACGGTCGGATATACACATCTACGGTCGGATATACACATCTACGGTCGGATATACACATCTACTGTCGAATATACACATCTATGGTCGGATATACACATCTACGGTCGGATATACACATCTACGGTCGGATATACACATCTACGGTCGGACATACACATCTACGGTCGGATATACACATCTACGGTCGGATATACACATCTACGGTCGGATATACACATCTACGGTCGGATATACACATCTACGGTCGGATATACACATCTACGGTCGGATATACACATCTACGGTCGGATATACACATCTACTGTCGAATATACACATCTATGGTCGGATATACACATCTACGGTCGGATATACACATCTACGGTCGGATATACACATCTACGGTCGGATATACACATCTACGGTCGGATATACACATCTACGGTCGGATATACACATCTACGGTCGGATATACACATCTACTGTCGAATATACACATCTATGGTAGGATATACACATCTACGGTCGGATATACACATCTACGGTCGGAAATACACATCTACGGTCGGACATACACATCTACGGTCGGATATACACATCTACGGTCGGATATACACATCTACGGTCGGATATACACATCTACGGTCGGATATACACATCTACGGTCGGATATACACATCTATGGTCGGATATACACATCTATGGTCGGATATTCACATCTACGGTCGGATATACACATCTACGGTCGGATATACACATCTACGGTCGGATATACACATCTACGGTCGGATATACACATCTACGGTCGGATATACACATCTACGGTCGGATATACACATCTACGGTCGGATATACACATCTACTGTCGAATATACACATCTATGGTCGGATATACACATCTACAGTTGGATATACACATCTACAGTGAGACATACACATCTACGGTCGGATATACACATCTACGGTCGAATATACACATCTATGGTAGGATATACACATCTATGGTAGGATATACACATCTACGGTCGGATATACACATCTACGGTCGGATATACACATCTACGGTCGGACATACACATCTACGGTCGGATATACACATCTACGGTCGGATATACACATCTATGGTCGGATATACACATCTACGGTCGGATATACACATCTTAGGTCAGATATACACATCTATGGTCGGATATACACATCTACGGTCGAATATACACATCTACGGTTGGATACACACATCTACGGTCGGATATACACATCTACGGTCGGATATACACATCTACGGTCGGATATACACATCTACGGTCGGATATACACATCTACGGTTGGATATACACATCTACGGTCGGATATACACATCTATGGTCTGATATACACATCTACGGTCAGATATACACATCTACGGTCGGATATACACATCTATGGTCGGATATACACATCTACGGTCGGATATACACATCTATGGTCGGATATACACATCTACGGTCGAATATACACATCTACGGTCGGATATACACATCTATGGTCGGATATACACATCTACGGTCGAATATACACATCTACGGTTGAATATACACATCTACGGTGAGATATACACATCTATGGTCGGATATACACATTTATGGTCGGATATACACATCTATGGTCGGCTATTCACATCTACGGTTGGATCCAATTAGAGCCTCAGTTCGACAGTTTTAAAGGACAAGGAAATCCTGCAATGACACTCAGTACTCTGCATTAAAGAGCATGCAACCAACAAGCACTGCGCCTCCCGTTCTAGGGCTCCACCATAGCAGCTGCTTAGTTTGCACTCTGTGTTAAAGATATTTATGTGACGCCCAGGAGACCGGGGTATCCAGCACCGGACCAATGGGGTCTGTCTCTTAAGCGGGATGTCACGGGTGGCTTGACCCGGTGCTGTGGCCTCAGGCAATGCACAGTGTAAGGGGTATCATGAGGGGACAGGCACTTACTTGATCAGCAGCAGGTTCTCCCAGCGGTGACGATCTCGATCCTGGATAGATGGCTATTGTCCAAATGAAAGACTGAGGCACTGAAACGTTTAACCAGTTTACTTTAACATAAAAGGATTTACAACCAGTCCTGTCACCGGAGTCTGTATGGGAACTCTGAGTTACTTTGACCCTGCCGGGGTCTTCGCCTCTTATTGTACGCAATTTCTGTGTGGCCCTGCTGCTGTATGTGAACTGGCTGCCGGCCCAATCTGTCCCCTCCGGGTCCTGGTTCGACGGGCAACCCGAGTCCTTTTATCGACTTACCCCCTCCGGGAGTACCGCTGAACTCTGTGTCTGTTGCTGCGTCCGGCCCTAGTGAAGCTGATATCACCTCACGTTTTTCCGGTTGCTGTATTATATATAATGAATACAGCCACGGATCCGGTATCCGTCTTTGCGCCTGTTCTGGGTAGTGATTACTGCTACCCGATTCTCACAATGTCCTTTTTCTCTGTCCCTTTTCTCCTCAGGCCGGTGATTTGGGCCTGGAAACCGTCATAGGGCTGTTAGAAATTCAGCTGTATGACCTCTCACTTTCAGCTCCTTAGCCCAACTGCCATTTCTTCTCTCAGACCAGAATGGATCAAGGGGAGTCTCTGGAGCTCCCCCTTCTGGCCGGAGGTGGTAGTGCAGTCTTGCTATTTTAGTATTTGTATTTACTGTCAGTAACTATTTTTGTGGCAAATACCCCTAGGGGTGCCACATTCCCCCTTAGTTAAGAACAGTACTCCGGGACTGTGGGACGATAACATTTTGAAATAACAATTAATATGTACAGAGTCTTAAAAATGAAAAGTTACAAAAACCACTCAAGGAAACAAAAATAGAGTTCTGTAAAAAGTCACTTCAAATAGCGTCCATTAATACAGTTCTATCCTTGAAGGTACTAGGAAAGGCACTGCACTTTGTGTCCAGGAATTTAGTTCCATTTTTCCAACGGAGTTATCAATATAACGTCTAAAGAAAGTTCAAAAAGAGCAAAAAGAAAAGTTCAAAAAGCAGTCTTTCCGGAGCTTTGATTTAGTGCCTCCGGGCTGATAAAAAGTTCAAGAATATGCAATAAGTTCATACAGACAAGTCTCTGTAGGTACTGGGCTTAAACGTTGCAGAATGATAACAATGACTATAGTTTTATAGTTGGTAATTCGCATACCTGGCCGGTAATTGACCCTGGGTACTACGCTGTGATCTACGTAATAGCGGTATCTCTCCATGTGGTGTACTACTGTCTACTGCGGATGTAGTATCTGCCCTCTCTGCTAAAGATAATTCCACGACTATGGAGTTGGCAAGTCCACCGTGAATGGGATTACTCTGATCAGAAATCTGTTCTTCCTGTTCTGTTCTGGTATTGGGTTCGGTGTTGGGTAAAAGGCCACCATGGGAACCACTACTGCACCATGGTATGTTAGTAGGGTTTTGGGAAAGTCTCCTATACAGGTGTGATACACTTCCTCTTCTTTTTCCTTTTCTGGTTGAACCTGTATGGGTTGAATAACTTCTGGTTCTGGCTGGACAACTTCTGGCTCTTTCAATGCTTCCGGACATAATTTAAGATTGTCTCTTGACACTAGTACAGATGTTAAGCCTCCGTTTTTGCTAATGAGACACATTTTAGGATTATCCATTCTTGTTGGTAAAACTGTGTAGGGTACGGCTTCCCACTGATTGTCTAGTTTATTGGTTCGACGATTTCTCTTGAGCACTTGGTCACCCGGTCTTAATGGGGTCGCTAGAGCATTCTGGTTGAAAGATCGCTCTTGTCTTTCTCTAGTTTGCTGAAGGCTTCTTTCCACACTCTCTTGCACTTGGCGATACTGCTTTTGCCGTATGATATCCCAATTGGAGTCTTGAACTTCTGCGTCTGGTTTCAGAATTCCCATTTCTAGATCGATTGGTAATTGGCCGGGTCTTGCACGCATAAGGTAAGCTGGGGTGCAGTTGGTGGAGCTCACCGGGACATGATTATACAGATCCACCAAGTCAGGCAATTTCTCTGGCCATTGATTCCTTTCTGTCTCAGGTAAAGTCTTTAGTAGGTCTATTACAATATGGTTCATCTTCTCGCATAAACCGTTTGTTTGTGGATGATAGGCCGTCGTCCGGATCTTTTTGCAACCATACATATTACAGAATTCTCTGAAGATCTCTGATTCAAAGGCTGTACCTTGGTCGGTGAGAACCTGTTCTGGATATCCATGGGGTCTACAAAAGTACATTTGGAATGCTTTGGCTGCTGTTTTTGCTGTCAGATCTTTTACGGGTACTACTACCAAGAAGCGTGAATAATGGTCCACGATGGTCAAGGCATAGACATAGCCGGACCGGCTTGGTGTCAACTTCACGTGGTCCATGGCTACAAGTTCAAGTGGTTGTTTGGTGATTATGGGCTGCAGTGGTGCTCTTTGGTTCTTTTGATCGTTTCTTCTGAGGTTGCACGGGCCACAATTTCTGCACCACTGTTCGATTGATTTTCTCATCCCGACCCAATAAAATCTTTCTCTTAGAAGTACTTCTAACTTTTTCCAACCGAAGTGACCAGCACCATTATGGTAAGCTTCGAGGACCATCTTCACATCTTGTTTAGGCACGATAATCTGCCAAACCAATTCATGTGTTTTCGGATTGGTGTACCTTCTACAGAGCTTCCCTTGATACAGGAACATTTTGCCTCTCTCTTTCCAGAGTTGATGCGTCTCTTCTGGGGCATCCTCATCGGGATATGCACTTTGCTCAGTCAGCAGTTCCTTCACCAACTTCACAGCCGGATTGCTGTCTTGGGTGTCAGCCCATCTATGGTGTGCTAACGGATTAAAATTCACCTCTTGTTGTTTCTGATAGGTACTTGACTGATGATGTTTTGCCTTGGGATGATGGAAGGCTGGTAGTTCAATTTCTTCAAGCTCCCCCGTTTCTTCTTCTACATCTCTCAAGTGTGGCATCCGGGATAGGGCATCGGCATTTCCATTCTTGCGACCTGCTCGATACTTGATTATGAAGTTGTAATTAGATAACCGGGCTATCCATCGCTGTTCTAACGCACCTAATTTGGCAGTGTCCAGGATTGTTGTCAGTATAGACAATAAATTCTGCAGCGACCAGATAGTGTTTGAAACGTTCAGTCACAGCCCAAACTACTGCCAGTAGTTCCAATTTGAAGGAGCTGTAATTTTCTGAATTTCTTTCAGTAGGCCGGAGCTTTCTACTTGCAAAGGCGATGACTTTCTCCCGACCTTCTTGCTTTTGTGACAGCACCGCTCCTAGTCCCACATTACTGGCATCGGTGTAGAGGATGAAAGGTTGATGGTAATCTGGGTATGCCAGAACCTCTTCTCCGGTTAGTGCCTTCTTTAGTTGTTCAAAGGAGTCTTCCCTTTCGTCGTTCCACTGAAAAGGAGGGTTTCGGTTTGAAGGTTTCTTCGTCTGCCCTACCAAGGTGTCTTGCAAGGGTGCTGCCAACTTGGTAAATCCTTTTATAAATCTGCGATAGTAACCCACCAATCCCAGGAATTGTCTCACTTCTTTTGCGCTCGTAGGTCTTGGCCAATCCCTTATGGCGCTTATTTTCTCGGGATCTGGTGCTACTCCCTCCGAACTCACGATGTGTCCCAGGTACTGTACCTTTGGCTTGAGAAGGTGACATTTGGATGGCTTGACTTTCATGCCATACCTGGATAAGGCTTCGAACACTTCTGCCAGGTCTATTAAGTGTTGTTCGTAAGTCTTTGAGTAGACGATCACATCATCTAGGTACAGGAGGACGGTCTCGAAGTTCTTGTGTCCGAGGCAGCATTCCATCAGCCGCTGGAAGGTACCGGATGCGTTGCAGAGTCCGAACGGCATGCGATTAAATTCACATAGACCCATTGGTGTGGTGAATGCCGTCTTTTCCTTATCTCTCTCAGCCACAGGGACTTGCCAATACCCGCTTGTTAAGTCTAAGGTGGAAAAATAATTAGCAGATTTCAAAGCAGTTAAGGACTCTTCTATCCTAGGCAAGGGGTAGGCGTCTTTATGGGTGATGTTATTAATCTTCCGGTAGTCTACGCACATTCTCATGGTTCCGTCCTTTTTTTTGACAATCACTAGAGGGGCCGCCCAGGGGCTACAGCTGTCTCTTATTACCCCGGCCTGTTTCATCTCCCGCAGCATATCTTTTGCACACTGATAGTGAGCGGGCGGTATGGGTCTATACCTTTCTTTTATTGGGGGATGGTCACCGGTGGGAATTGTGTGTTCTACCCCTTCTATCCGTCCGAAGTCCAATGGGTGTTTACTGAAGACTTGTTCATATTCCGTCACTAGCCTATACACCCCTTGTTTTTGATGGGTAGGCGTTGAATTTATGCCCACATGTAGCTGTTGGCACCAATCCTCCAATTCTCCTTCTGAGCCGTTGACTTCCACCTGACAGGTTGGTTCTAAGGGCTCAATGGTTGTGATGGCATTGTTGTCAACAGTATATAGCTTTGCCACTGTAGCATACCTTGGCAAAGTGACCTCTTCCTCTCCACAGTTCAAAAGTCGTACCGGCACTCGTCCCCGGTGTACCTCGACTACCCCTCGTGCTGTGAGTATAGTGGGCCTGCTGTCTGTGTACACTGGTTCTATTAAGGCTTGATAATCTCGTCCCTTAGTACCAATGGCTGCTCTACACCATACCAGCATTTCTGTTTTTGGTGGGATTACAATAGATGTCGGATCACTTACCCTCACACTGCCGATTTCTCCACCTGCAACTTCTACCTGTTGCCTTAACATCAATACTTTTATTTCCCTCCGGAGAACTCTCTGCTGGTAGGATTGGGCAGTTTCAGCAATTTACATAGTAACATAGTAACATAGTTAGTAAGGCCAAAAAAAGACATTTGTCCATCCAGTTCAGCCTATATTCCATCATAATAAATCCCCAGATCTACGTCCTTCTACAGAACCTAATAATTGTATGATACAATATTGTTCTGCTCCAGGAAGACATCCAGGCCTCTCTTGAACCCCTCGACTGAGTTCGCCATCACCACCTCCTCAGGCAAGCAATTCCAGATTCTCACTGCCCGAACAGTAAAGAATCCTCTTCTATGTTGGTGGAAAAACCTTCTCTCCTCCAGACGCAAAGAATGCCCCCTTGTGCCCGTCACCTTCCTTGGTATAAACAGATCCTCAGCGAGATATTTGTATTGTCCCCTTATATACTTATACATGGTTATTAGATCGCCCCTCAGTCGTCTTTTTTCTAGACTAAATAATCCTAATTTCGCTAATCTATCTGGGTATTGTAGTTCTCCCATCCCCTTTATTAATTTTGTTGCCCTCCTTTGTACTCTCTCTAGTTCCATTATATCCTTCCTGAGCACCGGTGCCCAAAACTGGACACAGTACTCCATGTGCGGTCTAACTAGGGATTTGTACAGAGGCAGTATAATGCTCTCATCATGTGTATCCAGACCTCTTTTAATGCACCCCATGATCCTGTTTGCCTTGGCAGCTTCTGTAAGACAGAAATAACTTCGGCAAAGCAGTTCTCTAACACATTCATTCCTATCAATACAGTTGGTTCACAGTTCCGCCGGTCAACATCAACAACAATTATACCCTGTTTCTTCAATTCTACTTTACCAATCTTTATGGTCATCTCCCTGAATCCTAGTTTCGGTACCAACTTACCATTACTGGCCCATATATCTAGTTCAACATCAGAGGGCCCTTTATCAATATCTGCATCAGCCCATTACCTCTTATAAAGGATATACGGTATAGATTAAATCTGGGAACCTGTGTCCAGCAAAGCGTTGAGGGGCATTCCGTCCAGCACGATAGGGATAATGGGTCTTCCTCCGATGTACCTGTCGTGCCAGGGTGTTGGGCCTTGAAAGTTCATTCCTGCGAAGCGGCCCGCATTCCCAGGGGATTCCCGTTTCAATCACAATCTCGTGCAAAGTGGCCTGGCTGCTGGCAACGGCGGCAAATGGGCTGTCCATCCGGTTGGTAGCGGTCGCGGGGTCGTCCTCTCCATGTCGGGTATCTCCGGGGTCTCATCCATGGAACATCTTCTCTACGGTTTGCCAACTCCATCTTGGGTCCTCTCATCTCCTGCATGATTTTAGCCATTGAAGCAACAACATCAGTTAAAGAGTCAAGCTTTTGTTGAAGAGCCTCATTAGTACTGCGCCCCAGGGGCTTAGCAATGGCCCCGGACATAGCTAATGTCACTGGCACTCCCTGTTGTTGAGGAACCTCTGCCATGGGTTGCACAGGCTCCTGATCCCGAGGTGCCTCTGCCAGCTGGAGACGTATAGCGCTCTCCTTTAATTGGGCAAATGTCAATTCAGGGTTCTTAAAAACAAGCATGCTCACATGCCCCCGGTGAGAAGGGGTGTAGAGTCCCTCAATAAATTGATCTCTTAGCAGTTTATCCGCTCCGGTGTTAAAAATGGGTTCAGCCAGTGCAAGTGATTTAAGGGCTTCCTGCAGGTTTAAGGCAAAGTCTCTCACGCCCTCATTAGCTTTTTGTTTGCAATTAAAGAATCGTACTTTAGCTTTGCTGCTGGCAGTGGTTTCAAATGTAGCTTTTAATCCAGCAAATATGCGTTCAACAGTGCCTTTTAGATCAGCTGCCCATGCTGTGACTTCTCGCTTAGCATGGCCACTTAACTGCATCATCAGGAGACTAACACGCTGAACTTCACCCACAGGGAACATGTCAAAATGGGCCAGCATCTTTTCTCTGAAATCGTCAAGGGTATTAGGCTCACCTTCATACATTGGAAGCCATGGGCCACCCGGGGTATATGGCATCAGCACCGGCATGATGGGCGCCACTCCTTGAACCGCTGCGCTACCGGACTCTCTATCGACACTCTGTCTTTCAGCTGCATTAGCGTCGCCGGGTGCTGCGGCGTCTCCGTGCTGCGACATACTGTGCCCCCTTAGTTAATCCGGACCCTTCCGGTCCTCCGCTTCCGTCGGGATAGTGTAGATTCGTTCCGCTGTGCAGCAGGATTGGTTTTCCCCTTGCTCTGACGTCAGAGCGCTCAGCTTGGTGCCGCCCACAATGACACGCCCCCTGCTGCTCCCGCCCGCCGCGCGCTTGGTAATGGCGGATTCTGAAGCTTTTCAGTCAGACTGGGGTTCATGTGATGGCGTAGCTCAATTAACAGTCTCGTGCCTAACGGTTATGAGGTGATTACCTCAGGGGATGGCGGCCATCTTTACTCCATTATAACCAATGGGGAAAAGTCACTTTCAATAGTTTTTAATGGGAAATGGAATTTTCTTTAATAAAGTCAATTTTCAAGATTTTTCATCCAAGTTTTCACAGTTTTGGGCTCCAATCACGGCACACAATACCCGGTATACGGGCTGGCTGAATCCTGTTCGTGACGCCAATTGTGACGCCCAGGAGACCGGGGTACCCAGCACCGGACCAATGGGGTCTGTCTCTTAAGCGGGATGTCACGGGTGGCTTGACCCGGTGCTGTGGCCTCAGGCAATGCACAGTGTAAGGGGTATTGTGAGGGAGCAGGCACTTACTTGATCAGCAGCAGTTTCTCCCAGCGGTGATGATCCCGATCCTGGATATCGGCTATTGTCCAAATGAAAGTCTGAGGCACTGAAACGTTTAACCAGTTTACTTCAACATAAAGGGATTTACAACCAGTCCTGTCACCGGAGTCTGTATGGGAACTCTGAGTTACTTTGACCCTGCCGGGGTCTTCGCCTCTTATTGTACGCAATTTCTGTGTGGCCCTGCTGCTGTATGTGAACTGGCTGCCGGCCCAATCTGTCCCCTCCGGGTCCTGGTTCGACGGGCAACCCGAGTCCTTTTATCGGCTTACCCCCTCCGGGAGTACCGCTGAACTCTGTGTCTGTTGCTGCGTCCGACCCTAGTGAAGCTGATATCACCTCACGTTTTTCCGGTTGCTGTATTATATATAATGAATACAGCCACGGATCCGGTATCCGTCTTTGCGCCTGTTCTGGGTAGTGATTAATGCTACCCGGTTCTCACAATGTCCTTTTTCTCTGTCACTTTTCTCCTCAGGCCGGTGATTTAGGCCTGGTAACAGTCATAGGGCTGTTAGAAATTCAGCTGTATGACCTCTCACTTTCAGCTCCTTAGCCCAACTGCCATTTCTTCTCTCAGACCAGAATGGATCAAGGGGAGTCTCTGGAGCTCCCCCTTCTGGCCGGAGGTGGTAGTGCAGTCTTGCTATTTTAGTATTTGTATTTACTGTCAGTAACTATTTTTGTGGCAAATACCCCTAGGGGTGCCACATTTATTTATGTACTTTTAACATAGAATAATAATTTGCGGTGATCAGAATGAGTTGTGATATTTCATAGAAATTATTTGTACCGCAGCAAATCTTGTTAACTAAAATGGACGGGTAAAAGCCGCTAAACAGCCCGTGATTAAGCTGGAGAGATATATATTTCTTACATTACATTATTTTCTTTGGTCTCTGTCATCAAGAGCGTAATTACTGCACCTCTGGGAAGACCATTCCAATAAAATCGCACATTATCTCACTCATATTGGCTGGAAGAGGTTTTTTCATTGACACCTTAGGGCTTTTAAGTGACTTCATAAAATGTGTTAACATTAATAGCTCGATCCCCAGTACGGGGTTTGCCGCTTCAAAGACACAAGTTTTATACTTTAGGAAAAACTTTAGAGCTTTCGCTTGTTCCATTTACCAAATGTCCTGATTTATGTTATTTGCTACAGGGTCCCTTAGCCCAAATCTGCTCAATAATTTGCCAACTATACTTTCTATATAGATTTGCAGGGCAGCAATATACTGACGGGACAAGACACAGCCAAAATCCCACACTCTGAGCAGTGGTGGATTATAGTCAGTATGTGGTCTCTGGCGGCAGATTATCTCCCTTATCACAAAAAGTTCTCAAATCTTATCTCCCCAAAATCTTTCATTAGAGGAAAATCTGGATGTCCCCATACACATTAGCTATTCGACAGAATCCTAAATCAGAGAGTTCGGCTGATCTGTATATAATGTTTGGCCAGTTTACTTTCCCATAAAAAGTTCCCAATTAATTTCCATCGCCGCACATGTAGCTAAAACTGTTAAAGATGAGCTGTCACCAGGGCAAACGCAACCAGTTTTTGCTCATATGAGTATTCCATTTTTCACCATACAGTTTCAGAGATATGGGACTCTTTATTTAATCCTAATTTTATGGTGTTTACTAAGGGGGCATGCCTCTCAAAGATCCTCTGGGGCGTGTCTTTACGCTGTTCTGCATTATTTCCCAGTGAGCCACGCCCAGTTGGAAAAGATCATAGAATTTAGCACTAAATAAAAAGTCTGAAATCTTTGGAACCATATTGTGGATTAAGAAAAACCTGAATAATTCGGAGTGCAGCTGGAATGGCATAAGACTAAAAAGTGGTTACTTTTGACCTGTTAAGAGGTCCTCTTTAAAGTCAGAGGGGATGTGGATGATGATTTTGAATCTAGACGACGTCCTATAAGTCACAAGCAAACAAGAGTAGCTGTCACAGAGACCCAGGAAACAGGAATGCTTCAAACATCCAGCGATGATTACACACCACAATAGCAATCCATTAAAGGGGTTGTCCGGGACTTTAACATTGATGGCCTATCAGTGTCTGATTGGTGGGAGTTCGGCACTCAACAACCCCGCCGTTCAGCTGTTCTCGGTATCGGTGGCGGCCGGAGCTGCTCAGTTGTGGAGCTGCACGGCTTCATTGGCCGTGGTCCATTGGAACAGAGGCCGTGACTGTGTACTGCACATCCCCCACCTATTCAAATCAATAGAGGATGGATGTGTGGGGTCACGGACTCTCTTACCCTGTTCCGGCCCCTGTAGACAACACAGGCACTTTGTGAATACCGTTATGCGGTTTTATATGTAAAAGTAACATGTGTCTAATGTAATATATTGTGGTGATGTACAGGATATAGTAACATAGTAACATAGTAACATAGTTAGTAAGGCCGAAAGAAAACATTTGTCCATCCAGTTCAGCCTATATTCCGTCAGAATAAATCCCCAGATCTACGTCCTTCTACAGAACCTAATAATTGTATGATACAATATTGTTCTGCTCCAGGAAGACATCCAGGCCTCTTGAACCCCTCGACTGAGTTCGCCATCACCACCTCCTCAGGCAAGCAATTCCAGATTCTCACTGCTCTAACAGTAAAGAATCCTCTTCTATGTTGGTAGAAAAACCTTCTCTCCTCCAGATGCAAAGACTGCCCCCTTGTGACCGTCACCTTCCTTGGTATAAACTGATCCTCTGAGAGATATTTATATTGTCCCCTTATATACTTATACATGGTTATTAGATCGCCCCTCTGTCGTTTTTTTTCTAGACTAAATAATCCTAATTTTGCTAATCTCTCTGGGTATTGTAGTTCCCCCATCCCCTTTATTAATTTTGTTGCCCTCCTTTGTACTCTCTCTAGTTCTATTATATCCTTCCTGAGCACCGGTGCCCAAAACTGTACACAGTACTCCATGTGTGGTCTTACCAGGGATTTGTACAGAGGCAGTATAATGCTCTCATCATGTGTATCCAGACCTCTTTTAATGCACCCCATGATCCTGTTTGCCTTGGCAGCCGTTGCCTGGCACTGGCTGCTCCAGGTAAGTTTATCATTAACTAGGATCCCCAAGTCCTTCTCCCTGTCAGATTTACCCAGTGGTTTCCCGTTCAGTGTGTAATGGTGATATTGATTCCTTCTTCCCATGTGTATAACCTTACATTTATCATTGTTAAACCTCATCTGCCACCTCTCGGCCCAAGTTTCCAACTTATCCAGATCCATCTGTAGCAGAATACTATCTTCTCTTGTATTAACTGCTTTACATAGTTTTGTATCATCTGCAAATATCGATATTTTACTGTGTAAACCTTCTACCAGATCATTAATGAATATGTTGAAGAGAACAGGTCCCAATACCGACCCCTGCGGTACCCCACTGGTCACTTCGTCCCAGTTAGAGAATATACTATATATATATATATATATATATATATATATATAACGTGTTAAAGCACAATGTGAGTATAGCATAAGGATAAGCTTAGGACAGCATAGGTTATAGAAGAAGTAGGTTTAGCATGAAAAATAGGAAATGGCTAAGGCTAGGATTAGCCCAGTGGGTGGGCACTAGTGCTGATAAAAGGGGGACACATCCTGGTTAGAGGGAGCTTAGTGTCAGTTAGTGAAGTGTATCGTGAAGGCCAAGTTCAGGTGTGGTGGGCTGCTAGGGGCAGCATGGGAGATCCCTGATGGACATTCCTGCAATGTCTGGAGCCTAGGGCTCGGGCCAGGTACCAAGGAGTGGGCCTGCTCTTCTGACATCATGTGGTCGGTGGACGTGGAATTACGCGGGGGCAAGTAGTCGGTCCCTGGTGCAATGCTGGAGTTACCAACAAATCCCTGGGGTTGATGGAGTCAGTGGGCTTGGAGGCAGTCTAGAATGAACGGGTGGCGGAACAGAAGAGGAGCTGTACTAAGGAGGAAGGAAGTGCGAATTGCTGTGCCCTCTCCCACCTGTGCCCACCTAATGAACTTGGACTGTTTTTAGTAAAAGTTGGACTGTTGGTGTCCCATGCATTGTGTGTGGTGGCTGCTGAGGAGAGAGGCCTGGAGGAAGCGAAGGACTAGAGTCTACAAGTGAGTGTAATGCACCCCACATCCTACTGCACACTGGGACTGGGGCACTCCTTGTCTGTAAGGCGCCAGAGCGAAACCCGGCAGAGCTGCTCAGTTGCGACTACCTCTGCCAGACACTTTACAGGTGTGCCATACCTAGCCATGGCCACTATTAGGTTGGCGGAGCTGTGCAGCTCTGCAACTGAGCATGACGACAACGGGAACAGCTGATCTGCGGGAGTGGCGGGTGTCGCACCCCCACCGATCAGACATTGATGACCTATACTAAGGATAGGCTGTTAAACCCTAGATAGATAACAGGTTCTCCAGTATTTAGACAATAATGGCTCTAGCACAAATCTTGCCATAAAAAATACCGGAACTTCAGCAGACCCAGATAAAGAGGAAGACCAGTGTTGCTGGCACTTTGGATGGTAATGTGACTGGCATTATGGAGGTGGCACCTTTGAGGACAATATGGCATTTACTTAAGGAGCAATGATTTGCATTCATGTGGTCAAGTATTTTTCGGAGTAATGGCTGGCACTTGTGTATTACTGTTTGATAATGCAGTTGTGTGGGGTGGAAGGCATTGTTATTGGGCTAGGTGGTTGTTATTTGTATAGGGCAGTATGGATGCCAGGAACTTGGGAATACAGTGGTTAGCCCTGCAATGGGATGTTGAAAACATGGCCTTAATGCAGAGTATCAGGAGAAAAAAGTGAATCATTATGCACTCAAAGCTACCTTATTAATACACGGAAACCAGTGGTCATCTGACTGATATTGAGGGAAGCAACCCCCCCTCCAATTTATTGATTGGGTAAACTGAACTCATGAAAGGTAAATCTTTCCAAACACACTACAGTATACAGACAGATACACCTCTGGGAAACATATTCTCTAACGATTTGTCAAACTAAATATCCGCCTACGCATAAAGTATATGTTTGTAAGAAATGAGCTGCATAATAATATATCGCTGCACTGCACTGATTGGCTAAATTCATAGTTCACAGCACCATCTAATGGCAATGTGAGAGCGTGACATGTCAGCGCAATTCCTTGAAAAACAGACAAAAAAAAAATTAAATATACGGCGCCTTAAAATATTAGTACCATGTGAACTTTTCCACATTTTTTCACGTAACCCCCCACAAATTTAAACGCATTTTATTTGGATTTTATGTGATTTATCAACACAAAGTAGCAAGTATTTGTGAAGTGTAAAAGGAAATCATACAGGGTTTTTCAATTATTTTAAAAACATAAATTTGAAAATGGCAACATATATGAGATACCGTGACTGTTGTGGAGGCCGAACCAATAGGCTGAAATTAATTATGCTCAATATTAATATTAACATATTACTTATAATTATTTTATATTAATTGTATCACTTCAAATTGAGCAGAACTAAGTATGCTGACACCCCCAATATACCATATGAGCCGACGCACAGCCCCCTATCTACAGTATGAGCCCTCACATAGCCCCCTATATCGAGTATGAGCCCCAATGTACAGTATTATCCCTCATATAGCCCCCTATATATAGTATGAGCCTCCACAAAGTCCCCCTATATACAGTATGACTCCTCCAAATAGCCCCCTATGTATAGTATCAGCCCCCATATAGCCCCTATGTACAGTATGACCTCCTACACAGTCCACATATATACAGTACCAATAAATAAAGTAGCACTCTCTAGTGCATTAGCATGAAAACAAGAAATATATTACATGTGAATAGCATTACTGCTCTAGAAAATAGGAAAAGTGGAGATACTTAGCATATAATTAGGCCAATTCATGCAGGCCCAGCAGCCGACGACAAGGTGATCTCCTGTTGCTGGGAACCTAACCTAACGTGAATCCTCTCCTAGGCAGAAGACTGCCTTTATCTGGGTAGGCAGGTTCCTGATGTAATTAAAACTGCCATGTATAGAGATGGCTACTCATCTGTACACATCAGTTTTCTATTTGGTAATGACAGTTAGCCTTTTGTTATTTATACCTATGTATACAGTATGAGTCCCCACATAGCCCCATATATACAGTATGAGCCCTACACAGTACCCCAATTCACAGTATAAGCCCCTTACATAGCCCCTATATACAGGGAACCCCACATAATCCCCCTATATACAGTATGAGCTCCCACACCGCCTCCCCGTACACAATATGAGCCCTCACACAGCCACCTATACAGTGTGAGCCTCCACATCGCCCCCTATATACAGTATGAGCCCCCACATAGCCCCCTATATACAGTATGAGCCCTACACAGTACACCAACACACAGTATAAGCCCCCTACATAGCCTCTATATACAGTGAACCCCACATAATCGACCAATACAGTATGAGCTCCCACATATTATTATTATTATACATTTTTATAGCGCCATTTATTCCATGGCGCTTTACATGTGAATACGGGGCAAATATAGACAATTACATTAAACATGAGCAGATAACAAGGCACACGAGTACATAAGGAGGGAGGACCCTGCCCGCGAGGGCTCACAGTCTGCAGGGGGTGGGTGAGGATACACTAGGAGAGGGAAGAGCTGGCTGTGCGGCTGTTCAGTAGGTTGAGGATCACTGCAGGCTGTAGGCTTGTCGGAAGAGATGAGTCTTCAGGTTCTTTTTGAAGGTTTCTATGGTAGGCGCAAGTCTGATGTTGTTGGGGTAGAGAGTTCCAGAGTATGGGGGAAGCACGGGAGAAGTCTTGGATGCGGTTATGGGAAGAAGAGATGAGAGGGGAGTAGAGAAGGAGGTCTTGGGAGGATCGGAGGTTGCGTGTAGGTAGGTACCGGGAGACCATGTCACAGATGTATGGAGGAGACAGGTTGTGGATGGCTTTGTATGTCAGTGTGAGGGTTTTGAACTGGAGTCTCTGGGCGATAGGAAGCCAGTGAAGGGCTTGACACAGGGGAGAGGCTGGGGAATAGCGGGGGGACAGGTGGATTAGTCGGGCAGCAGAGTGTAGGATGGATTGGAGTGGTGCCAGAGTGCTAGAGGGGAGTCCAGAGAGTAGGAGGTTGCAGTAGTCGAGGCGGGAGATGATAAGGGCATGCACTAGCGTTTTTGCAATGTTGCGGTCAAGGAAAGCACGGATCCGGGAAATATTTTTGAGTTTGAGACGACAGGAGGAGGCAAGGGCTTGGATATGTGGCTTGAAAGAGAGGGCAGAGTCGAGGATCACCCCGAGGCACCGGGCGTGTGGGACTGGGGATAGTGAGCAGCCATTGACATTGATGGATAGATGTGGTGGAGGGGTAGAGTGAGATGGGGGAAAGATGATGAATTCTGTTTTGTCCATGTTCAGTTGTAGAAAGCGAGCAGAAAAGAAGGCTGAAATGGCAGACAGACAGTGCGGGATTTTGGTAAGCAAGGAGGAGAGGTCAGGTCCGGAGAGGTAGATCTGCGTGTCGTCGGCGTAGAGATGGTACTGCATACCGTGGGATTCTATGAGCTGTCCCAGGCCGAAAGTGTAGATGGAGAAGAGTAGGGGTCCTAGAACAGAGCCTTGAGGAACACCGACTGACAAGGGGCGAAGTGAGGAGGTGGTGTGGGGGAGGGAGACACTGAATGTTCGGTCTGTCAGATATGACGAGATCCAGGAAAGGGCCAAGTCTGTGATGCCAAGGGATGAGAGGATTTGTAGCAAAAGGGAGTGGTCAACAGTGTCAAAGGCAGAAGACAAGTCCAGGAGAAGGAGGACAGTAGTGTCGCTTGCTCCTGGCAGTTAGTAGGTCATTGGTGACTTTAGTTAGGGCAGTTTCAGTTGAGTGATGGGAACGGAAGCCTGATTGTAACCGATCAAAGAGGGAGCAGGAGGAGAAGTGGGAGGACAGTTCAAGATGGACGTGTTGCTCCAGCAATTTGGAGGCATAAGGGAGAAGAGATATTGGGCGATAGCTAGACACAGAGGATGGGTCGAGGGAGGGCTTTTTGAGGATGGGTGTGATCTTGGCATGCTTGAAGGATGAGGGAAGGACACCTGTTGTGAGTGAGAGGTTGAAGAGGTGTGTTAGGGTTGGGATGAAGACCGTGGAAAGGTTAGGGATTAGGTGGGATGGGAGCGGGTCAAGCGTGCAGGTGGTGAGGTGTGATCTTGACAGGAGGGTGGAGAGCTGATCTTCTGTCATGGTGGAGAAGCTGGTTTTGGAGGAGCAGGGTTGAGCAGCTAAGAGGGGCAGTGGGCGCTGTGGGCCAAAGCTTTCTCTGATCGTATCGATCTTCTGTTTAAAGAAAGAGGCGAAGTCATCAGCAGAAATGAGGGGGGAGGGAGGAGGTGCGGGGGGACGGAGTAGAGAATTGAAAGTGTTGAAAAGCTGTTTAGGGTTGTGGGACAGGGAGGATATGAGGGATGAGAAGTAAGTTTGTTTTGCGGCAGTGAGCGCAGACTTGAAGCTGGCGAGGGACTGCTTGTATGCAGTGAAGTGGTCGGCAGAGTGGGATCGCTTCCATCTCCGCTCGGCAATCCTGGAAGCCCGTCTCAATTCTTTGGTCAGGCTGGTCAGCCAGGGCTGCCTGTTAATTGTACGAGTTTTACTATGCATGAGTGGGGCGGCCGAATCGAGTGTTGTTGTTATTGTGGTGTTATAAAAAGTGGCAGCAGCATCTGTGTCATGAAGGGAAGCTATGTCTGTGAGAGGGAGAAGGGACTCAGAGAGTGATTGTAAGTTGAGATGTTTGAGATTTCTGCGAGGGTGAGTGAGTTTGTGGAGTGGGGGTTGCACACTAGGAGAGGAGAGGGACGAGAATGTCAGTAGGTTGTGGTCAGACAGGGGGAGGGGTGTGTTAGTGAGGTTAGTAAGGGAGCAGAGGCGGGTGAAGATGAGGTCCAGCGTGTGGCCATCTTTGTGAGTGGCCTCAGAGGACCATTGAGTGAGGCCAAAGGAGGCAGTCAGTGATAAAAGTTTAGAGGTAGCTGAGGTGAAAGTGTCAATGGGGACATTGAAATCACCCATGATGATAGTGGGGATGTCAACAGAGAGGAAATGAAGTAGCCAGGTGGTGAAGTGGTCGAGAAAGGTGGAGATGGCTAGTTCTGGGGGGCGGTAGATGACAGCCAGCTGGAGGTTGGAGAGGGAATAGATGCGGACAGAGTGCACCTCAAACGAGGGAAGAGTAGCGGAGGGTGGTAGTGGGATTGGAGTGAAGGAGCAGGTGTCGGACAGGAGCAAGCCAACTCCTCCACCGCGTTTGTTGCTGGGGCGAGGGGTGTGAGAGAGGTGGAATCCGCCATAAGAGAGCGCAGCTGGAGAGGCCGAGTCAGAGGGGGTGAGCCAGGTTTCAGTGAGGCCGAGGAAGGAGAGTTTGTTGGTGATGAAGAGGTCATGGATAAATGTCAGTTTGTTGCAGATGGAGCGTGCGTTCCATAGTGCTCCAAGTAGGGGGAGCTGGGGAGTGGGGGCTGGATGAATGGGTATGAGGTTGTCGTGGTTGGGAAAACATGCGGAGGATCGTGGCAGGGGGTTAGAAACGAGTGTGGGGATGAATTGAGGAGGGCCGGGATTTGGGGATATGTCACCAGCAATGAGGAGTAACAGACAGATCATTAGAAGGTGGGAGCAGGATAGGACATGATGTGGCCGTGTGTGTCTGGAGAAAAAGGATTGTATGTGGAGGAACAGTTCTGAGGAGAAGGTGAGATGGCTGGGGAGTATGGAGGAAGAAATGACTAGTTCCTTACTAGGAGGAGGGATTGCAGGAGATTGTAAGAAGGAAAGTAGTATGGGGGTGAAAGAGAAAAGAAACCGAAACATTGTAGTGGTTAGTAGTCTGTTACCTTCCAGTCAATTCCAGTCCAATTCAGTCTAATTCAAAATCATAATTTAAAAGATGTAATTTAAAAGATGTAATTTAAAAGATGTAATTTAAAAGATGTAATTTAAAAGATGTAATTTAAAAGATGATTTGCAGCAGACTGAGTCTATAGCAGACTCCTGCATGTGAATATATCCCCAGTTAAGGGCAATCAGGTGTGAATGAGGGGGTGGCTGGGTATGGGAGACCAGATGTAGAGAGTTAAGCAAAGGTCATAAAGTGAGGGAGGGGTAAGACTGACCACTCAAAGAGATGCCAGGATCACACAATGGGATACATGAAAACAGGTCATGGAAACAAGCTCATAGGTGAGAAAGCATACTAAAAGGATTATATGTGCTGCACCAAGACACTCAGATCCAGGGGAAGCATAGAAAAGCCAGTGCAGTATACAGAGACATTCAGAAGCCAGGGAGAGCTGGGTAAAGTCAGTGCATACCATGGAAAATCAATGCAGTATACAGAGACATTCAGAAGCCAGGGAGAGCTGGGTAAAGTCAGTGCATACCTGTGGGAAGAGGAGAACAGCTCGATTAGATGGTGCAGATGATGATAATATTGTAGTAGTGATGAGTAGCCAAATGCATTCTAGAATTCAGTCTAATTCAGAATCATAATTAAAAAGATGTAATTTAAAAGATGGAAGTTAAAAGATGATTTGCAGCAGACTGAGTCTATAGCAGACTCATGCATGTGAATATATCCCCAGTTAAGGGCAATCAGCCTCCCCGTACACAATATAAGCCCTCACACAGCCACCTATATACAGTGTGAGCCCCCACATAGCCCCCTATATACAGTATGAGCCCCCACATAGCCCTTATATACAATATGAGCCAAAATATATACCAAAATATATACGTATGAGGACCCACATAGCCTTATATATACAGTATGAGCCCCACATAGCCCCCTATATACAGTATGAGCCAACATTGTATACAGTATGAGTCCCAAATAGCCCTCTATATACAGTATGAGCCCCCACATAGGCTCCTAATATACAATGGGATCCCAAACATAGCCTCTCTATATACAGTATGGGCCCCCACATAGCTCCCGGTATAGAGCATGATCTTGGCCAGGTAAGGAGAAACGTTTTAATTTTTTTGTAAAGCTAATATGGGGCTGCATTATACACTATGGGGGTGCATTATACCCCTGTGGGGTGCATTATACTATGGGGTGCATTATACTATGGGGCTGCATTATACACTATGGGGGTGCATTATACTATGGGGGTGCATTATACTATGGGGGTGCATTATACTATGGGGCTGCATTATACACTATGGGGGTGCATTATACTATGGGGTGCATAACACTACTGTAGGGCTGCATTACACACTATGGGGCTGCATTACACACTATGGGGGTGCATTATACTGGTAATATGTGGTCTGGCCATAGTGTGGCAATATTTGTTCCTTATATGTGGTATTAATCGGTCACTGTGGTGTTAATATGTGATCTGGTCATGGTGCGGTGGTATTTGTTCCTTGTATGTGATATTATTGGTCATTTTAAAAACTGAAAAATAAATAAAAATATACCTAAATTGTATTGTATATCTTAACAAATGTTTATTAAGTTACAGTACAGTAGAGCCCGGCGAAAAGAGTCTACCTTGTCGTGGTGGTGGATTACAAAATCTTTTGGCCAAAATAAAAGCTGCTGGCTATATGTGTGATTGGGTGATGGGAATTGGAAGGGTATGTGCATACGTTGCGGATTTCATTTTGGATTTTCTGCGGATTTTACACCTGCGGATTCCTATTATGGAATAGGTGTAAAACGCTGCGGAATCCGCACATAGAGTTGACATGCTGCGGAAAATAAACCGATGCGTTTCCGCGTGGAATTTTCCGCAGCATTTGCACTGCGGATTTGGTTTTCCATGTTTACATGCTACTGCAAACCGCATGGTAAACAGCTGCCGGATCCGCGCTGCCAAATCCGCAACGTGTGCACATACCCTTATTGTGTGACTGGTGAAAAGTGGAGTTTTTCCAACAGAGAGCGGTGGGGCTGTGGACGGTTTGAGGGGTGAAGGTGGAGTTTCAAGGGGGGCTCCGGAAATGTTGCCGGTATGGGGCCCCGACATTCCTAGTGGCAGCCCTGTATATAACATAAAATACATTTAAGTTTCTGGATGTAACTTGAAAAAAAGCGGAAAAGTTCAGTGGGGGTGAATACTTTTTCAATACTCTGTAATATATTTTTATAGCTCCAAATAAATAGGATTTGACTTTCAGAGCGGAAATAAAATCCAGTTAATACACCGTGAACTTATGAACAATGAATTTGAGAGAGATATGAGCCAAGCAGAGTAACACGACACGTCGCTGCCGCATTATATCCTGTCAGTCACATACAGCTGAGGTAGGTTTGTTATAGCCTTATGGTATACACATTGTTCACTGACAGCAGAGATAGTATATTATTACACTGGTTTTATTCATTATTTTCACTATTCCACACATGTGTGAACAGATCCATAACCTGGTGCCTGGTAATGTGTGTGCCATACATATCATATCTGGTAGCTACAGTATATTATGTAGTATACAGTCTCCAGGGTAAAATACAGGCACAGGCCTGACTAATCACACCAGAGCGCGCATGAGCCAATAGCAAGAAACGTAAGACCTAACCAATCAACGAGTGCGTTTCACAGAACCCGGAAGTAAGTGTACCTGTGTGCAGAATGGCTGCAGAACTCTGTGCACGGCAGTGTATACTAGGACTGCGTGTGGTGTGCGGGAGGTCAGTATATAGGACTGCGTGTGGGGCTGTGTGTATATATAGGGCTGTGTGTATATATAGGACTGCGTGCGGGGCTGTGTGTATATATAGGACTGCGTGCGGGGCTGTGTGTATATATAGGACTGCGTGCGGGGCTGTGTGTATATATAGGACTGCGTGCGGGGCTGTGTGTATATATAGGACTGCGTGTGGGGCTGTGTGTATATATAGGACTGCGTGCGGGGCTGTGTGTATATATAGGACTGCGTGTGGGGCTGTGTGTATATATAGGACTGCGTGTGGGGCTGTGTGTATATATAGGACTGCGTGCGGGGCTGTGTGTATATATAGGACTGCGTGCGGGGCTGTGTGTATATATAGGACTGCGTGCGGGGCTGTGTGTATATATAGGACTGCGTGCGGGGCTGTGTGTATATATAGGACTGCGTGCGGGGCTGTGTGTATATATAGGACTGCGTGCGGGGCTGTGTCTATATATAGGACTGCGTGTGGGGCTGTGTGTATATATAGGACTGCGTGCGGGGCTGTGTGTATATGTAGGACTGCGTGCGGGGCTGTGTGTATATATAGGACTGCGTGCGGGGCTGTGTGTGTATATATAGGACTGCGTGCGGGGCTGTGTGTATATATAGGACTGCGTGCGGGGCTGTGTCTATATATAGGACTGCGTGTGGGGCTGTGTCTATATATAGGACTGCGTGTGGCGCTGTGTGTATATATAGGACTGCGTGCGGGGCTGTGTGTATATATAGGACTGCGTGCGGGGCAGTGTGTATATATAGGACTGCGTGTGGGGCTGTGTGTATATATAGGACTGCGTGCGGGGCTGTGTCTATATATAGGACTGCGTGCGGGGCTGTGTCTATATATAGGACTGCGTGTGGGGCTGTGTGTATATATAGGACTGCGTGTGGTGTGCGGGAGGTCAGTATATAGGACTGCGTGTGGGGCTGTGTGTATATATAGGACTGCGTGCGGGGCTGTGTGTATATATAGGACTGCGTGCGGGGCTGTGTGTATATATAGGACTGCGTGCGGGGCTGTGTCTATATATAGGACTGCGTGTGGGGCTGTGTGTATATATAGGACTGCGTGCGGGGCTGTATCTATATATAGGACTGCGTGCGGGGCTGTGTGTATATATAGGACTGCGTGCGGGGCTGTGTGTGTATATATAGGACTGCGTGCGGGGCTGTGTGTGTATATATAGGACTGCGTGCGGGGCTGTGTGTATATATAGGACTGCGTGCGGGGCTGTGTGTATATATAGGACTGCGTGCGGGGCTGTGTGTGTATATATAGGACTGCGTGCGGGGCTGTGTGTGTATATATAGGACTGCGTGCGGGGCTGTGTGTATATATAGGACTGCGTGCGGGGCTGTGTGTATATATAGGACTGCGTGCGGGGCTGTGTGTATATATAGGACTGCGTGCGGGGCTGTGTGTATATATAGGACTGCGTGCGGGGCTGTGTGTATATATAGGACTGCGTGCGGGGCTGTGTGTATATATAGGACTGCGTGCGGGGCTGTGTGTATATATAGGACTGCGTGCGGGGCTGTGTGTATATATAGGACTGCGTGCGGGGCTGTGTGTATATATAGGACTGCGTGCGGGGCTGTGTGTATATATAGGACTGCGTGCGGGGCTGTGTGTATATATAGGACTGCGTGCGGGGCTGTGTGTATATATAGGACTGCGTGCGGGGCTGTGTGTATATATAGGACTGCGTGCGGGGCTGTGTGTATATATAGGACTGCGTGCGGGGCTGTGTATATATAGGACTGCGTGCGGGGCTGTGTGTATATATAGGACTGCGTGCGGGGCTGTGTGTATATATAGGACTGCGTGCGGGGCTGTGTGTATATATAGGACTGCGTGCGGGGCGGTGTGTATATATAGGTCTGCGTGTGGCGTACGGGGCGGTGTATATATAGGACTTTGTGGGGCGGTGTGTATATATAGGACTGCGTGTGGCGTGCGGGGCGGTGTGTATATATAGGACTGCGTGTGGCGTACGGGGCGGTGTGTTTATATAGGACTGCGTGTGGCGTACGGGGCGGTGTGTATATATAGGACTGCGTGTGGCGTACGGGGCGGTGTGTATATATAGGACTGCGTGTGGCGTGCGGGGCGGTGTGTATATATAGGACTGCGTGCGGGGCGGTGTGTATATATAGGTCTGCGTGTGGCGTACGGGGCGGTGTATATATAGGACTTTGTGGGGCGGTGTGTATATATAGGACTGCGTGTGGCGTGCGGGGCGGTGTGTATATATAGGACTGCGTGTGGCGTGCGGGGCGGTGTGTATATATAGGACTGCGTGTGGCGTACGGGGCGGTGTGTATATATAGGACTGCGTGTGGCGTGCGGGGCGGTGTGTATATATAGGACTGCGTGTGGCGTGCGGGGCGGTGTGTATATATAGGACTGCGTGTGGCGTGCGGGGCGGTGTGTATATATAGGACTGCGTGTGGCGTGCGGGGCGGTGTGTGTATATATAGGACTGCGTGTGGCGTACGGGGCGGTGTGTATATATAGGACTGCGTGTGGCGTACGGGGCGGTGTGTATATATAGGACTGCGTGCGGGGCGGTGTGTATATATAGGACTGCGTGCGGGGCGGTGTGTATATATAGGTCTGCGTGTGGCGTACGGGGCGGTGTATATATAGGACTTTGTGGGGCGGTGTGTATATATATAGGACTGCATGTGGCGTGCGGGGCGGTGTGTATATATAGGACTGCGTGTGGCGTACGGGGCGGTGTGTATATATAGGACTGCGTGTGGCGTACGAGGCGGTGTGTATATATAGGACTGCGTGCGGGGCGGTGTGTATATATAGGTCTGCGTGTGGCGTACGGGGCGGTGTATATATAGGACTTTGTGGGGCGGTGTGTATATATATAGGACTGCATGTGGCGTGCGGGGCGGTGTGTATATATAGGACTGCGTGTGGCGTACGGGGCGGTGTGTATATATAGGACTGCGTGTGGCGTACGGGGCGGTGTGTATATATAGGACTGCGTGTGGCGTGCGGGGCGGTGTGTATATATAGGACTGCGTGTGGCGTGCGTGGCGGTGTGTATATATAGGACTGCGTGTGGTGTGCGGGGCGGTGTGTGTATATATAGGACTGCGTGTGGCGTGCGGGGCGGTGTGTGTATATATAGGACTGCGTGTGGCGTACGGGGCGGTGTGTATATATAGGACTGCGTGTGGCGTACGGGGCGGTGTGTATATATAGGACTGCGTGCGGGGCTGTGTGTATATATAGGACTGCGTGCGGGGCGGTGTGTATATATAGGTCTGCGTGTGGCGTACGGGGCGGTGTATATATAGGACTTTGTGGGGCGGTGTGTATATATATAGGACTGCATGTGGCGTGCGGGGCGGTGTGTATATATAGGACTGCGTGTGGCGTACGGGGCGGTGTGTATATATAGGACTGCGTGTGGCGTACGGGGCGGTGTGTATATATAGGACTGCGTGTGGCGTGCGGGGCGGTGTGTATATATAGGACTGCGTGTGGCGTGCGTGGCGGTGTGTATATATAGGACTGCGTGTGGTGTGCGGGGCGGTGTGTGTGTGTATATATAGGACTGCGTGTGGCGTGCGGGGCGGTGTGTATATATAGGACTGCGTGTGGCGTACGGGGCGGTGTGTATATATAGGACTGCGTGTGGCGTACGGGGCGGTGTGTATATATAGGACTGCGTGTGGCGTGCGGGGCGGTGTGTATATATAGGACTGCGTGTGGCGTACGGGGCGGTGTGTATATATAGGACTGCGTGTGGCGTACGGGGCGGTGTGTATATATAGGACTGCGTGTGGCGTGCGGGGCGGTGTGTATATAGGACTTTGTGGGGCGGTGTGTATATATAGGACTGCGTGTGGCGTGCGGGGCGGTGTGTATATATAGGTCTGCGTGTGGCGTACGGGGCGGTGTATATATAGGACTTTGTGGGGCGGTGTGTATATATAGGACTGCGTGTGGCGTGCGGGGCGGTGTGTATATATAGGACTGCGTGTGGCGTGCGGGGCGGTGTGTATATATAGGACTGCGTGTGGCGTACGGGGCGGTGTGTATATATAGGACTGCGTGTGGCGTGCGGGGCGGTGTGTATATATAGGACTGCGTGTGGCGTGCGGGGCGGTGTGTATATATAGGACTGCGTGTGGTGTGCGGGGCGGTGTGTGTATATATAGGACTGCGTGTGGCGTACGGGGCGGTGTGTATATATAGGACTGCGTGTGGCGTACGGGGCGGTGTGTATATATAGGACTGCGTGCGGGGCGGTGTGTATATATAGGACTGCGTGCGGGGCGGTGTGTATATATAGGTCTGCGTGTGGCGTACGGGGCGGTGTATATATAGGACTTTGTGGGGCGGTGTGTATATATATATAGGACTGCATGTGGCGTGCGGGGCGGTGTGTATATATAGGACTGCGTGTGGCGTACGGGGCGGTGTGTATATATAGGACTGCGTGTGGCGTACGGGGCGGTGTGTATATATAGGACTGCGTGCGGGGCGGTGTGTATATATAGGACTGCGTGCGGGGCGGTGTGTATATATAGGTCTGCGTGTGGCGTACGGGGCGGTGTATATATAGGACTTTGTGGGGCGGTGTGTATATATATAGGACTGCATGTGGCGTGCGGGGCGGTGTGTATATATAGGACTGCGTGTGGCGTACGGGGCGGTGTGTATATATAGGACTGCGTGTGGCGTACGGGGCGGTGTGTATATATAGGACTGCGTGTGGCGTACGGGGCGGTGTGTATATATAGGACTGCGTGTGGCGTGCGGGGCGGTGTGTATATATAGGACTGCGTGTGGCGTGCGGGGCGGTGTGTATATATAGGACTGCGTGTGGCGTACGGGGCGGTGTGTATATATAGGACTGCGTGTGGCGTGCGGGGCGGTGTGTATATATAGGACTGCGTGTGGCGTGCGTGGCGGTGTGTATATATAGGACTGCGTGTGGTGTGCGGGGCGGTGTGTGTATATATAGGACTGCGTGTGGCGTGCGGGGCGGTGTGTGTATATATAGGACTGCGTGTGGCGTACGGGGCGGTGTGTATATATAGGACTGCGTGTGGCGTACGGGGCGGTGTGTATATATAGGACTGCGTGCTGGGCGGTGTGTATATATAGGACTGCGTGCGGGGCGGTGTGTATATATAGGTCTGCGTGTGGCGTACGGGGCGGTGTATATATAGGACTTTGTGGGGCGGTGTGTATATATAGGACTGCGTGTGGCGTGCGGGGCGGTGTGTATATATAGGACTGCGTGTGGCGTACGGGGCGGTGTGTATATATAGGACTGCGTGTGGCGTGCGGGGCGGTGTGTATATAGGACTTTGTGGGGCGGTGTGTATATATAGGACTGCGTGTGGCGTGCGGGGCGGTGTGTATATATAGGTCTGCGTGTGGCGTACGGGGCGGTGTATATATAGGACTTTGTGGGGCGGTGTGTATATATAGGACTGCGTGTGGCGTGCGGGGCGGTGTGTATATATAGGACTGCGTGTGGCGTACGGGGCGGTGTGTATATATAGGACTGCGTGTGGCGTGCGGGGCGGTGTGTATATATAGGACTGCGTGTGGCGTGCGTGGCGGTGTGTATATATAGGACTGCGTGTGGTGTGCGGGGCGGTGTGTGTATATATAGGACTGCGTGTGGCGTGCGGGGCGGTGTGTGTATATATAGGACTGCGTGTGGCGTACGGGGCGGTGTGTATATATAGGACTGCGTGTGGCGTACGGGGCGGTGTGTATATATAGGACTGCGTGCTGGGCGGTGTGTATATATAGGACTGCGTGCGGGGCGGTGTGTATATATAGGTCTGCGTGTGGCGTACGGGGCGGTGTATATATAGGACTTTGTGGGGCGGTGTGTATATATAGGACTGCGTGTGGCGTGCGGGGCGGTGTGTATATATAGGACTGCGTGTGGCGTACGGGGCGGTGTGTATATATAGGACTGCGTGTGGCGTACGGGGCGGTGTGTATATATAGGACTGCGTGTGGCGTGCGGGGCGGTGTGTATATAGGACTTTGTGGGGCGGTGTGTATATATAGGACTGCGTGTGGCGTGCGGGGCGGTGTGTATATATAGGTCTGCGTGTGGCGTACGGGGCGGTGTATATATAGGACTTTGTGGGGCGGTGTGTATATATAGGACTGCGTGTGGCGTGCGGGGCGGTGTGTATATATAGGACTGCGTGTGGCGTACGGGGCGGTGTGTATATATAGGACTGCGTGTGGCGTGCGGGGCGGTGTGTATATATAGGACTGCGTGTGGCGTGCGTGGCGGTGTGTATATATAGGACTGCGTGTGGTGTGCGGGGCGGTGTGTGTATATATAGGACTGCGTGTGGCGTGCGGGGCGGTGTGTGTATATATAGGACTGCGTGTGGCGTACGGGGCGGTGTGTATATATAGGACTGCGTGTGGCGTACGGGGCGGTGTGTATATATAGGACTGCGTGCTGGGCGGTGTGTATATATAGGACTGCGTGCGGGGCGGTGTGTATATATAGGTCTGCGTGTGGCGTACGGGGCGGTGTATATATAGGACTTTGTGGGGCGGTGTGTATATATAGGACTGCGTGTGGCGTGCGGGGCGGTGTGTATATATAGGACTGCGTGTGGCGTACGGGGCGGTGTGTATATATAGGACTGCGTGTGGCGTACGGGGCGGTGTGTATATATAGGACTGCGTGTGGCGTGCGGGGCGGTGTGTATATAGGACTTTGTGGGGCGGTGTGTATATATAGGACTGCGTGTGGCGTGCGGGGCGGTGTGTATATATAGGTCTGCGTGTGGCGTACGGGGCGGTGTATATATAGGACTTTGTGGGGCGGTGTGTATATATAGGACTGCGTGTGGCGTGCGGGGCGGTGTGTATATATAGGACTGCGTGTGGCGTGCGGGGCGGTGTGTATATATAGGACTGCGTGTGGCGTACGGGGCGGTGTGTATATATAGGACTGCGTGTGGCGTGCGGGGCGGTGTGTATATATAGGACTGCGTGTGGCGTGCGGGGCGGTGTGTATATATAGGACTGCGTGTGGCGTGCGGGGCGGTGTGTATATATAGGACTGCGTGTGGTGTGCGGGGCGGTGTGTGTATATATAGGACTGCGTGTGGCGTACGGGGCGGTGTGTATATATAGGACTGCGTGTGGCGTACGGGGCGGTGTGTATATATAGGACTGCGTGCGGGGCGGTGTGTATATATAGGACTGCGTGCGGGGCGGTGTGTATATATAGGTCTGCGTGTGGCGTACGGGGCGGTGTATATATAGGACTTTGTGGGGCGGTGTGTATATATATATAGGACTGCATGTGGCGTGCGGGGCGGTGTGTATATATAGGACTGCGTGTGGCGTACGGGGCGGTGTGTATATATAGGACTGCGTGTGGCGTACGGGGCGGTGTGTATATATAGGACTGCGTGCGGGGCGGTGTGTATATATAGGACTGCGTGCGGGGCGGTGTGTATATATAGGTCTGCGTGTGGCGTACGGGGCGGTGTATATATAGGACTTTGTGGGGCGGTGTGTATATATATATATAGGACTGCATGTGGCGTGCGGGGCGGTGTGTATATATAGGACTGCGTGTGGCGTACGGGGCGGTGTGTATATATAGGACTGCGTGTGGCGTACGGGGCGGTGTGTATATATAGGACTGCGTGTGGCGTACGGGGCGGTGTGTATATATAGGACTGCGTGTGGCGTGCGGGGCGGTGTGTATATATAGGACTGCGTGTGGCGTGCGGGGCGGTGTGTATATATAGGACTGCGTGTGGCGTACGGGGCGGTGTGTATATATAGGACTGCGTGTGGCGTGCGGGGCGGTGTGTATATATAGGACTGCGTGTGGCGTGCGTGGCGGTGTGTATATATAGGACTGCGTGTGGTGTGCGGGGCGGTGTGTGTATATATAGGACTGCGTGTGGCGTGCGGGGCGGTGTGTGTATATATAGGACTGCGTGTGGCGTACGGGGCGGTGTGTATATATAGGACTGCGTGTGGCGTACGGGGCGGTGTGTATATATAGGACTGCGTGCGGGGCGGTGTGTATATATAGGACTGCGTGCGGGGCGGTGTGTATATATAGGTCTGCGTGTGGCGTACGGGGCGGTGTATATATAGGACTTTGTGGGGCGGTGTGTATATATATAGGACTGCATGTGGCGTGCGGGGCGGTGTGTATATATAGGACTGCGTGTGGCGTACGGGGCGGTGTGTATATATAGGACTGCGTGTGGCGTGCGGGGCGGTGTGTATATATAGGACTGCGTGTGGCGTGCGTGGCGGTGTGTATATATAGGACTGCGTGTGGTGTGCGGGGCGGTGTGTGTGTGTATATATAGGACTGCGTGTGGCGTGCGGGGCGGTGTGTATATATAGGACTGCGTGTGGCGTACGGGGCGGTGTGTATATATAGGACTGCGTGTGGCGTACGGGGCGGTGTGTATATATAGGACTGCGTGTGGCGTGCGGGGCGGTGTGTATATATAGGACTGCGTGCGGGGCGGTGTGTATATATAGGTCTGCGTGTGGCGTACGGGGCGGTGTATATATAGGACTTTGTGGGGCGGTGTGTATATATAGGACTGCGTGTGGCGTGCGGGGCGGTGTGTATATATAGGACTGCGTGTGGCGTACGGGGCGGTGTGTATATATAGGACTGCGTGTGGCGTACGGGGCGGTGTGTATATATAGGTCTGCGTGTGGCGTGCGGGGCGGTGTGTATATATAGGACTGCGTGTGGCGTGCGGGGCGGTGTGTATATATAGGACTGCGTGTGGTGTGCGGGGCGGTGTGTGTATATATAGGTCTGCGTGTGGCGTGCGGGGCGGTGTGTATATATAGGACTGCGTGCGGGGCGGTGTGTATATATAGGACTGCGTGTGGCGTACGGGGCGGTGTATATATAGGACTGCGTGCGGGGCGGTGTGTATATATAGGACTGCGTGTGGCGTACGGGGCGGTGTGTATATATAGGACTGCGTGTGGCGTGCGGGGCGGTGTGTATATATAGGACTGCGTGTGGCGTGCGGGGCGGTGTGTATATATAGGACTGCGTGTGGCGTGCGGGGCGGTGTGTATATATAGGACTGCGTGTGGCGTGCGGGGCGGTGTGTATATATAGGACTGCGTGTGGTGTGCGGGGCGGTGTGTATATATAGGACTGCGTGTGGCGTGCGGGGCGGTGTGTATATATAGGTCTGCGTGTGGCGTGCGGGGCGGTGTGTATATATAGGACTGCGTGTGGTGTGCGGGGCGGTGTGTGTATATATAGGTCTGCGTGTGGCGTGCTGGGCCGCACTGACATTGCTCTATTCACAGTTCACAGGACTGTGCGCTGTCTGGCTGTACACTCGGTGCAGTGTTTGCAGCCTTACGATGTGTTGGCGTCAGTAGTGCACTGTATGAGGCTGCCGCTCACAGGTCATGGCTCTGCCAGCTCTCCAGGGCACCGGGTACCAGTTCCGTAGGATCCTGAGTAATTTCCCCCAGGATATCAGCCTCGCCTTCGCCTATGGATCTGCAGTCTTCAAGCAGATTGGGGCATCACAGACCAATGCGAAGGTAAGAGGGTGAAATAGCTAATAATGCAGATTATTGTACGGTCTGGGATATTCTCACATTATGGGGATAATATTACGGATTGATGTATAGGAACACTGGGCCAGATATTGCTTAACCCCTTCATGACCCCAGCTTTTTTCGGTTTTGTGTTTTCTTTTTTGGCTCTCCTCCTTCCCAGAGCCATAACTTTTTTATTTTTCCGTCAATATGGCCATGTGAGGGCTTATTTTTTGCGGGACGAGTTGTACTTTTGAACGACATCATTGGTTTTAGCATGTCATGTAGTCATGTACTAGAAAACAGGAATAAAATTCCAAGTGCGGTGAAATTGCAAAAAAAAGTGCAATCCCACACTTTTTTTTTTTTTATTTGGCTTTTTTGCCAGGTTTACTAAATGCTAAAACTGACCTAATATTATGATTCTCCAGGTGATTACGAGTTCATAGACATCAAATATGTCTAGGTTATTTTTTATCTAAGTGGTAAAAAAAAAATCCAAACTTTGCTAAATAAAATAAACCAATTGCGCAATTTTACGATACTCGTAGTGTTTCCATTTTTGTGATCTGGGGTCGGGTGAGGCCTTATTTTTTGCGTGCCGAGCTGACATTTTTAATGATACCATTTTGGTGCATATACGTTCTTTTGACAGCCCGTTATTGCATTTTAATGCAGTGTCGCGGCGAACGTAATTCTGGCTTTTCAATTCTTTTTTTCTCGCTACTCCGTTTAGCGATCAGGTTAATCTTTTTTTTTTTTCTTTTTTTTTAATTGATAGGGTGATTCTATTTTCTATTGTTTTATTTTGAAAGGGGTGTGATTTTAAATATATATATATATATATATATATATATATATATATATATATATATATATATATATATATATATATATATATATATATATATATATATATATATATATATTAAACTTTTCTTTTTTTACTTTTGCCATGCTTCAATAGCCTCCAATGGCTCTGCTACATAGGAGTGATGCTCAGGTCGCTCCTATGTAGTAGAATTGCTGCATTCCTATGAGCGCCGCCCACTGGGAGGCGCTCACAGCTATCTGGAATCAACAACCATAGTGGTCTTCAATAGACCTCTGGTTGTCATGCCGACGCATCGCTGACTGCCGACCACGTGACAGGGGTCAGCGATGCGCGCATTTCCGGCCCGATGGCCGGAAGCGGTAGTTAATGCCGCTGTCAGCGTTTGACAGTGGCATTTAACTAGCTAATAGCAGTGGGTGGATCGCGATTCCTCCCTCCGCTATTGCAGGCCCATGTCAGCTGTATAAAACAGCTAGCATGTCCAGGCTTTGATGCGGGCTCACCGCTGGAGCCCACATCATAGCAGGGGTTCTGTCCTCGGACGTACTATCCCGTCCAAGGTCAGAAAGGGGTTAAAGGGAACCTGTCATCAGGATTTTACTCAGTAACCTACACATAGTGTCAGGTCGGCGCCGTTTTACTGATTAACCCCTTTCTGCCATCAGACGTACTATTGCGTCCATGGGGGGTGGGCCCTACTTCCCAAGGACGCAATAGTACGTCATATGCGATCGGCAGCGCTCACGGGGGGAGCGGCGCCGATCGCAGCCGGGTGTCAGCTGACTATCGCAGCTGACATCCGGCACTATGTGCCAGGAGCGGTCACGGACCGCCCCCGGCACATTAATCCCCGGCACACCGCGATCAAAGATGATCGCGATGTGCCGGCGGTGCAGGGAAGCACCGCGCAGGGAGGGGGCTCCCTGCGGGCTTCCCTGAGACCCCCGCAGCAACGCGATGTAATCGCGTTGCTGCGAGGGTCTTGCCGCCCTCCCTCCCTGCTCCAGGTCCCGGATCCAAGATGGCCGCGGATCCGGGTCCTGCAGGGAGGGAGGTGGCTTCACAGAGCCTGCTCAGAGCAGGCACTGTGAAGCCTGCACTGCTGCATGTCAGATCAGTGATCTGACAGAGTGCTGTGCACACTGTCAGATCACTGATCTGTGATGTCCCCCCCTGGGACAAAGTAAAAGAGTAAAAAAAAAAAATTCCAAATGTGTAAAAAAAATTAAAAAAAAATATTCCTAAATAATGAAAAAAAAAAAAAATATTCCCATAAATACATTTCTTCATCTAAATAAAAAAAAAAAAAAAACAATAAAAGTACACATATTTAGTATTGCCGCGTCCGTATCGACTCGCCCTATAAAACTGGCACACTAGTTAACCCCTTCAGTAAACACCGTAAGAAAAAAAAAAAAAAAAACGACGCTTTATTATCATACCGCCGAACAAAAAGTGGAATAACACGTGATCAAAAAGACAGATATAAATAACCATGGTACCGCTGAAAGCGTCATCTTGTCCCGCAAAAAACGAGCCACCATACAGCATCATCAGCAAAAAAATGAAAAAGTTATAGTCCTGAGAATAAAGCGATGCCAAAATAATTATTTTTTCTATAAAGTAGTTTTTATCGTATAAAAGCGCCAAAACATAAAAAAATGATATAAATGAGGTGTCGCTGTAATCGTACTGACCCGAAGAATAAAACTGCTTTATCAATTTTACCAAACGCGGAACGGTATAAACGCCTCCCCCAAAAGAAATTCATGAATAGCTGGTTTTTGGTCATTCTGTCTCACAAAAATCGGAATAAAAAGCGATCAAAAAATGTCACGTGCCCGAAAATGTTACCAATAAAAAGTCAACTCGTCGCACAAAAAACAAGACCTCACATGACTGTGTGGACCAAAATATGGAAAAATTATAGCTCTCAAAATGTGGTAACGCAAAAAATATTTTTTGCAATAAAAAGCGTCTTTCAGTGTGTGACGACTGCCAATCATAAAAATCCGCTAAAAAACCCGCTATAAAAGTAAATCAAACCCCCCTTCATCACCCCCTTAGTTAGGGAAAAATAAAAAAATGTATTTATTTCCATTTTCCCATTAGGGTTAGGGCTAGGGCTAGGGTTAGGGTTAGGGTTAGGGCTAGGGTTAGGGTTGGGGCTAGGGTTAGGGCTAGGGTTAGGGCTAGGGTTAGGGCTACAGTTAGGGTTGGGGCTAAAGTTACAGTTAGGGTTTAGATTACATCTACAGTTGGGAATAGGGTTGGGATTAGGGTTAGGGGTGTGTCAGGGTTAGAGGTGTGGTTAGGGTTACCGTTGGAATTAGGGTTAGGGGAGTGTTTGGATTAGGGTTTCAGTTATAATTGGGGGGTTTCCACTGTTTAGGCACATCAGGGGCTCTCCAAAAGCGACATGGCGTCCGATCTCAATTCCAGCCAATTCTGCGTTGAAAAAGTAAAACAGTGCTTCTTTCCTTCCGAGCTCACCCGTGTGCCCAAACAGGGGTTTAACCCAACATATGGGGTATCAGCGTACTCAGGACAAATAGGACAACAACTGTTGGGGTCCAATTTCTCCTGTTACCCTTGGGAAAATACAAAACTGGGGGCTAAAAAATAATTTTTGTGGGAAAAAAAAGATTTTTTATTTTTACGGCTCTGCGTTATAAACTGTAGTGAAACACTTGGGGTTCAAAGTTCTCACAACACATCTAGATAAGTTCCCGGGGGGGTCTAGTTTCCAATATGGGGTCACTTGTGGGGGGTTTCTACTGTTTAGGTACATTAGGGGCTCTGCAAACGCAATGTGACGCCTGCAGACCATTCCATCTAAGTCTGCATTCAAATGGCACTCCTTCCCTTCCGAGCCCTCCCATGCGCCCAAACAGTGGTTTCCCCCCACATATGGGGTATCAGCGCACTCAGGACAAATTGGACAACACATTTTTGGGTCCAATTTCTCCTGTTACCCTCGGGAAAATACAAAACTGGGGGCTAAAAAATAATTTTTGTGGGAAAAAATTTTTGTTTTATTTTTACGGCTCTCCATTATAAACCTCTGTGAAGCCCTTGGTGGGTCAAAGCGCTCACCACACATCTAGATAAGTTCCTTAGGGGGTCTACTTTCCAAAATGGTGTCACTTGTGAGTGGTTTCTACTATTTAGGTACATTAGGGGCTCTGCAAACGCAACATGGCGTCTCATCTCAATTCCTGTCAATTTTGCATTGAAAAGTCAAACGGCGCTCCTTCCTTTCCGAGCTCTCCCATCCGCCCAAACAGTGGTTTACCCCCACATATGGGGTATCAGCGCACTCAGGACAAATTGTACAACAACTTTTGGGGTCCAATTTCTTCTCTTACCCTTGGAAAAATAAAAAATTGGGGGCGAAAAGATAATTTTTGTGAAAAAATATGATTTTTTTATTTTTACGGTTCTGCATTATAAACTTCTGTGAAGCACTGGGTGGGTCAAAGTGCTCACCACACCTCTAGATAAGTTCCTTAGGGGGTCTACTTTCCAAAATGGTGTCACTTGTGGGGGGTTTCAATGTTTAGGCACATCAGTGGCTTTCCAAACGCAACATGGCATCCCATCTCAATTCCTGTCAATTTTGCATTGAAAAGTCAAACGGCGCTCCTTCCCTTCCGAGCTCTCCCATCCGCCCAAACAGTGGTTTACCCCCACATATGGGATATCAGCTTACTCAGGACAAATTGTACAACAACTATTGGGGTCCAATTTCTTCTCTTACCCTTGGAAAAATAAAAAATTGGGGGCGAAAAGATAATTTTTGTGAAAAAATATGATTTTTTATTTTTACGGTTCTACATTATAAACTTCTGTGAAGCACTTGGTGGGTGAATGAGCTCACCACACCTCTAGATAAGTTCCTTAGGGGGTCTACTTTCCAAAATGGTGTCACTTGTGGGGGGGTTTCAATGTTTAGGCACATCAGGGGCTCTCCAAACGAAACATGGCGTCCCATCTCAATTCCAGTCAATTTTGCATTGAAAAGTCAAATGGCGCTCCTTCGCTTCCGAGCTGTGCCATGCGCCCAAACAGTGGTTTACCCCCACATGTGGGGTATTGGCGTACTCAGGACAAATTGTACAACAATGATTGCGGTCCATTTTCTCCTGTTACCCTTGGTAAAATAAAACAAATTGGAGCTGAATTAAATTTTTTGTGAAAAAAAGTTAAATGTTCATTTTTATTTAAACATTCAAAAAATTCCTGTGAAGCACCAGAAGGGTTAATAAACTTCTTGAATGTGGTTTTAAGCACCTTGAGGGGTGTAGTTTTTAGAATGGTGTCACACTTGGGTATTTTCTATCATATAGACCCCTCAAAATGACTTCAAATGAGATGTGGTCCCTAAAAAAAAATGGTGTTGTAGAAATGAGAAATTGCTGGTCAACTTTTCACCCTTATAACTCCCTAACAAAAAAAAATTTTGGTTCCAAAATTGTGCTGATGTAAAGTAGACATGTGGGAAATGTTACTTATTAAGTATTTTGTGTGACATATCTCTGTGATTTAATTGCATAAAAATTCAAAGTTGGAAAATTGCGAAATTTTCATAATTTTCGCCAAATTTCCGTTTTTTTCACAAATAAACGCAGGTACTATCAAAGAATTTTTACCATTGTCATGAAGTACAATATGTCACGAGAAAACAATGTCAGATTCACTGGGATCCGTTGAAGCGTTCCAGAGTTATAACCTCATAAAGGGACAGTGGTCAGAATTGTAAAAATTGGCCCGGTCATTAACGTGCAAACCACCCTTGGGGGTAAAGGGGTTAAAATACCTTGGTTGATGAAATCCCTCTTATGGTTGTGGTTTAATCTTTATTTGCACCCGAGCATGCTTGGATAACACCTTATCTGAGCACGTTCACTCATCACTCTTTACTGCCCATTACCTACATTACCGGCTGAACATGTTCAGTGCTTTGAAGCTCTTTCCTGTAGAGCTTGTAAGCTCTCATCCAAAGTAGGCCGGATCGCTAGAGAGGGCAGGTTAGCTCTTGATCCCTGCCTGCTTCTCCGATGCTGCAGAGGAAAACCTGCCTCCTATAGCGCCATTGCAGAGCGCACTATTCGGGTCAGTGGTGCAGCCATATCGCTGCTCCGTACTGTCAATCATTCAGGAATTCGGGAGGGCGGGAGTGATGCGCTGTTGTTCACGAAGATCAAACCAGCTTCTTGGGTATTGCAGTGATGGCCACATTCGGATTAGCCCACGAGACTGGAGCTGCCACAGTTCAGTCTGCAAATCCATGAAGCGAATCCTTGGATTTCTGCCTTTGATTCCAGTGCAAATATACAGGTGCTTCTCAAAAAATTAGAATATCATCAAAAAGTGAATTTATTTCAGTTCTTCAATACAAAAAGTGAAACTCGTATTATATAGAGTCATAAACACTTGGGATAGATCATTCTGTTTGTAATTTCTGTTAATGTTGATGATTATGGCTTACAGCCAATGAAATCCCAAAAGTCATTATCTCAGTAAATTAGAATACTTCATAACACAAGCTTGAAAAATGATTTTAAAATCTGCAATGTTGGCCTACTGAAATGTATGTTCAGTAAATGCACTCAATACCTGGTCGGGGCTCCTTTTACATCAATTACTGCATCAATGCGGTGTGGCATGGAGGCGATCAGCCTGTGGCACTGCTGAGGGGTTATGGAAGCCCAGGTTGCTTTGATAGCAGCCTTCAGCTCGTCTGCATTGTTGGGTCTGGTGTCTCTCATCTTCCTCTTCACATAGATTCTCTATGGGGTTAAGGTCAGGTGAGTTTGCTGCCAATCAAGCACAGTGATACTGTTGTTTGTAAACCAGGTATTGGCACTTTTGCCAGTTTGGACAGGAGCCAAGTCCTGCTGGAGAATGACATTTCCATCTCCAAAAAGCTTGTCGGCAGATAGAAGCATGAAGTGCTCTAAAATTTCCTGGTAGACGGCTGCGCTGACTTTGGTCTTGATAAAACACAGTGGACCTACACCAGCAGATGACATGGCTACATTGTGGAAACTTCACACTAGACCTCCAGTAGCTTGGGTTGTGGCCTCTCCACTCTTCCTCCAGACTCATTAGCAACATTTGCTTTCATCTGAAAACAACACCTTGGACCACTGAGAAACAGTCCAGTTATTTCTCTCCTTGGCCCAGGTAAGACGCTTCTGGCATTGTTTATTGGTCATAAGTGGCTTGACACAAGGAATGCGACACTTGTGCCCATGTCCTGGATACATCTGTGTGTGTGGTGGCTCTTGAAGCAATGACTCCAGCAGCAGTCCACTCCTTGTGAATCTCCTCCAAATTTTTGAATGGCCTTTTCTTAACAATCCTTTCAAGGCTGCGGTTATCCCGGTTGCTTGTGCACCTTTTTCTACCAAACTTTTTCCTTCTACTCAACTTTCCATTAATATGCTTGGATACAGCACTCTGACCAGCCGGCTTCTTTAGCAATGACCTTTTGTGGCTTACCCTCCTTGTGGAGTGTGTCAATGACTGCATTCTGGACATCTGTCAAGTCAGCAGTCTTCCCCATGATTGTAGAGCTACTGAAACAGACTAAGGGACCATTTTAAACGCTTAAGAAGACTTTGCAGGTGTTTTTTGTTTATTATTCTAATTTACTGAGGTAATAACTTTTGGGTTTTCATTGTCTGTAAGCCATAATCATCAACATTAACAGAAATAAACACTTGAAATAGATCACTCTGTAATGACTCTATATAATATGAGTTTCACTTTTTGTATTGAAGAACTGAAATAAACTTTTTGATGATATTCTAATCTAGTGAGAATCACTTGTATATCTTTTTTGTTCCACATGTGAACGTACCCTAACAGTCCACTTTTTTCCTGTAATATTCCATAAAACACTGTTGGACACAGATAGAAAAGGGCCCCTGTTCAAGAACGCTATATGGGCCCTTTGCAGCCTGAGAGCTCCTAAAAATTCAAAATTGCACCTGCTTAGAAATGGGCCCCCTTACCTCTTGGGCCCCTGTGTGGCCACGCAGGTTACACCAACGATATGTCCGCCCCTGCCGTAAAGGAAACATAAACGGAATATCCCATGGTATGAAGAATATGGCATTTTATACATCTCCATATTAATAATAATGACCCTGGTGATTTGTTTCCCCCTAGAATATGGTGGACTTCGTGTTTGCGGTTGATGACCCCGTCACGTGGCATACGATGAACCTGATGCAGAACCGAAGTCACTACTCCGCGCTGAAATATCTGGGACCAAAGAAAATTAGTAACATACAGGACAAGTACGGCGCCGGGGTCTATTATAACACGCTGGTGCCGTGTGACGGGAAGGTGCGTGTACTGTGATATTGCTCTTAGGCCACGTTCACACTAGCAGTATTTGGTCAGTATTTTCCATCAGTATTTGTAAGCCTAAGCCAGGAGTGGGTGATAAATGCAGAGGTGGTGCATATGTTTCTATTATACTTTTCCTCTGATTGTTCCACTCCTGGTTTTGCCTTACAAATACTGATGTAATATACTGACCAAATACTGATAGTGTGAACATGGCCTCTAATATTAGAGGTGAGCTAAAGAATTGGATATTGATGTGCGATTTGTAAAAGACACTAAGGGTGTCTGCGATGACGCTATGGTGGCTGAGAAGGACCAAATCCATGCAAAGTGTCTAGGGAAGAGGTCATTGTAACGTTACTAAGGCTAATTCAATCCATATTGTTTTTTCACTGCTTTCAGCATCCTCGTCCCCAGAAATGATGTTTGCACCCAGACGTGACATCATCGTGGTGACGGCTAAAACATTATTACTGGAAGCCAGGGTGCAGAAAGCGGTGAGGAATTGGCAAGATAAATATTGCTTCCCTGGCTGAAGGTCCTTTTTTTTTTTTTTTTTTTTTTTTTTAATAAATTGAGCTCTACTCACCCTCCCCTGATCCAGTGCCAAGTCTCCATCATTGCTCCCAATGTCTTATTGGCTGCAGCGCTGTCAACGCTACAGACAATCAGCGAGCTCATTGGTTGATTGCGTGGGCCATTGAGCTCAGTGATTGGCTGTTGGCTTAACATCAGTGCTGCAGAAAATAAGACTCCAGGAACAGTGGAAGACACTCTGCACTGAACCTGGGGAGGGTGAGTAAAGCACTATGTCTTTGGTATTTTTTTTTTTTGTCAGCTAGAGGAAAGGTGTTTAATATCAGACACCAGATCCTCTAAATACATTTAGTTTAGACCTCCTATATTAAATACCAGACCCCTAAATTAATTGCAGACCGAGACCAAATTGTATTATTTATATAAAAAAAAAACAGTCCTGACCCAGTAAAGTATTTACACCCAACTTTGGGTAACGGCATCAATCATTGTCAGGATGTGTATATGTGCAACATTAAGACAGCGGCACACAGAGCCGACCTATTTATTGGATTAAACCAATGGAAAAATTTAAAAAAATGGTTGTTATTCAGGTATGAGTAGCTCCCCTCCTTCATATCCAAGGTAAAACATTTCTGGGTAACTGGATGATGTTAGGTATCCGAAAAGGACAAAATCTAGGCTAGTTGGCGCTGTCTGTATAGATAAGTGCACCCCATAACATTAACCGAGTCATTTTTTTTTTTCTCTAGAATGTGGAGCAGAATTATTAAAGAAATTTGCGGCACTAATGGATTACTGTGGATTATAGCCCGTACTTGTTATCAGTAGGATGGGACTAATTGTCCAGCACAGTACGGATTTCTCCGAATTTTATTTCCATTTGTGAAGACGTGATCCATCCACTCTGCCATTATATAATATAATTGTTCTGACACCTCTCTCCGCCAGGTAATAAAGTACGGGATTGTCAGCACCGATACTCTTGTTGAAGATTTGCTGCATTGGAGAACGCTGTACATTGCCGGCCGCTTACACAAGCCCGTAAGTAACCGCTGACCGCTACACCATGAATTTATATAGAGTTCATTGGAGTATTATATGGCTGTTTAACACCTCCAGTCTTTAAGGGGATTTCTCTGTTTGGAAAAGTCGCCCCTAAAACGTTCCCTGTAATGAAAAATAAGAAAAGAGATAGTAGTCGCCCTTCTCGAGTCCAGCGCCTGCTCCTCACTGCTGCTCCGGTCTCTGTGTTTTGGGTTCAGCGGTGACATCACAACTACAGCGGATATCACCGCTGCCGGCAGTCGCTGAGCTTAGCGGCTCATGTCATCTACATCGGCTGAGCTCAGTAATTGGCTGCAGCTGTAGTTGTGGCGCCAGTGCTGCAGAGAACGGAGCAGCGGTGGGGAGTCAACACTGGATTTGGTGGATTTGGGGAGGATGACTACTGTCTGAAGGAAAACTCCTTTAAGCTTCTGTTTGTGCAAACGTAGCAGAAAGAAATCCGTGTGTCTTGTATGTTGTTTTTCGGCAGATTTCACCCCTGTACTATAAAAGAGCAAGAATTTGCACCGTTTTCTGCAACCTGATGAGCACATATCAGATGTGATGCCAATTCAGCATTAGAAATCCACGTCGGATTATAGGACAAGCACAATACACGGGCGATGGGGTTTGCAAAACCTCAAACTGGCAAAAATAAAAAATCGCACACTAGGTCTATAGGGAATACAAAATGTAATGGAGGACATGCAAAAAAAAAAAGTTAAAGGCGTAACAATGTGGTATATTTTTTTTTTGCATGATCGAGGAATCAGAAGGGAGCGTTCATAACTGGGGAGCGATCGTGCAACAGGACTTGTCACATTTCAGGAACCACCCCATTTTTTTTTTTTTTTCTTTTTCTTCGGGATGTTCTTGACCATGTTTTTGACATTATAGTGGGTGGGCAAAGATTTAGCAAATTTTTTTTTCTTTAACCCCTTTACCCCCAAGGGTGGTTTGCACGTTATGGACCGGGCCAATTTTTACAATTCTGACCACTGTCCCTTTATGAGGTTATAACTCTGGAACGCTTCAACGGATCCCGGTGATTCTGACATTGTTTTCTCGTGACATATTGTACTTCATGATAGTGGTAAAATTTCTTTGATATTACCTGCGTTTATTTGTGAAAAAAACGGAAATTTGGCGAAAATTTTGAAAATTTCGCAATTTTCCAACTTTGAATTTTTATGCAATTAAATCACAGAGATATGTCACACAAAATACTATTTTTACAACACCATTTTATTTTAGGGACCACATCTCATTTGAAGTCATTTTGAGGGGTCTATATGATAGAAAATACCCAAGTGTGACACCATTCTAAAAACTGCACCCCTCAAGGTTCTCAAAATCACATTCAAGAAGTTTATTAACCCTTCAGGTGCTTCACAGGAATTTTTGGAATGTTTAAATAAAAATTAACATTTAACTTTTTTTTCACAAAAAATTTACTTCAGCTCCAATTTGTTTTATTTTACCAAAGGGTTACAGGAGAAAATGGACCCCAAACGTTGTTGTACAATTTGTCCTGAGTACGCTGATACCCCATATGTGGGGGTTAACCACAGTTTGGGCGCATGGCAGAGCTCGGAAGGGAAGGAGCGCCATTTGACTTTTCAATGCAAAATTGACTGGAATTGAGATGGGACGCCATGTTGCGTTTGGAGAGCCACTGATGTGCCTAAACATTGAAACCCTCCACAAGTGACACCATTTTGGAAAGTAGACCCCCTAAGGAACTTATCTAGAGGTGTGGTGAGCACTTTGACCCACCAAGTGCTTCACAGAAGTTTATAATGCAGAACCGTAAAAATAAAAAATCATTTTTTTTCCACAAAAATTATCTTTTCGCCCCCAATTTTTTATTTTCCCAATGGTAAGAGAAGAAATTGGACCACAAAAGTTGTGGCACAATTTGTCCTGAGTACACCGATACCCCATATGTGGGGGTAAACCATTGTTTGGGCGCATGGGAGAGCTCGGAAGGGAAGGAGCGCCATTTGACCTTTCAATGCAAAATTGACAGGAATTGAGATGGGACGCCATGTTGCGTTTGGAGAGCCACTGATGTACCTAAACATTGAAACCCCCCACAAGTGACACCATTTTGAAAAGTAGACCCCCTAAGGAACTTATCTAGATGTGTGGTGAGCACTTTGACCCAATAAGAGCTTCACAGAAGTTTATAATGCAGAGCCGTAAAAATAAAACAAACATTTTTTTCCCACAAAAATAATTTTTTAGCCCCCAGTTTTGTATTTTCCTGAGGGTAACAGGAGAAATTGGACCCCAAAAGTTGTTGTGCAATTTGTCCTGAGTGCGCTGATACCCCATATGTGGGGGAGAACCAGCGTTTGGGCGCATGGGAGGGCTCGGAAGGGAAGGAGCGCCATTTGGAATACAGACTTAGATGGAATGGTCTGCAGGCGTCACATTGTGTTTGCAGAGCCCCTAATGTACCTAAACAGTAGAAACCCCCCACAAGTGACCCCATATTGGAAACTAGACCCCCCAAGGAACTTATCTAGATGTGTTGTGAGAACTTTGAGCCCCCAAGTATTTCACTACAGTTTATAACGCAGAGCCGTGAAAATAAAAAAAAAATTTCCCCTCAAAATTATTTTTTAGCCCCCAGTTTTGTATTTTCCCAAGGGTAACAGGAGAAATTGGACCCCAAAAGTTGTTGCCCAATTTGTCCTGAGTACGCTGATACCCCATATGTTGGGGTAAACTCCTGTTTGGGCGCACGGGAGAGCTCGGAAGGGAAGGAGCACTGTTTTACTTTTTCAATGCAGAATTGGATGGAATTAAGATCGGTCGCCATGTTGCGTTTGGAGATCCCCCTGATGTGCCTAAACAGTGGAAACCCCCCAATTATAACTGAAACCCTAATCCAAACACACCCCTAACCCTAATCCCAACGGTAACCCTAACCACACCTCTAACCCTGACACACCCCTAACCCTAATCCCAACCCTATTCCCAACCGTAAATGTAATCCAAACCCTAACCCTAACTTTAGCCCCAACCCTAACTGTAGCCTTAACCCTAACCCTAACCCTAGCCCTAACCCTAACCCTAGCCCTAACCCTAGTCCTAACCCTAGCCCTAACCCTAACCCTAGCCCTAACCCTAGCCCTAACCCTAATGGGAAAATGGAAATAAATACATTTTTTTCATTTACTTTTATAGCGGGTTTTTTAGCGGATTTTTATGATTGGCAGCCGTCACACACTGAAAGACGCTTTTTATTGCAAAAAATATTTTTTGCGTTACCACATTTTGAGAGCTATAATTTTTCCATATTTGAGTCCACAGAGTCATGTGAGGTCTTGTTTTTTTCGGGACGAGTTGATGTTTTTATTGGTGAAATTTTTTGATCGCTTTTTATTCCGATTTTTGTGAGGCAGAATTACCAAAAACCAGCTATTCATGAATTTCTTTTGGGGGAGGCGTTTATACCGTTCCGCGTTTGGTAAAATTGATAAAGCAGTTTTATTGTTCGGGTCAGTACGATTACAGCAATACCTCATTTATATAATTTTTTTATGTTTTGGCACTTTTATAGGATAAAAACTATTTTATAGAAAAAAATAATTATTTTTGCATCGCTTTATTCTCAGGACTATAAGTTTTATATTTTTTTGCTGATGATGCTGTATGGCGGCTCGTTTTTTGCGGGACAAGATGACGCTTTCAGCGGTACCATGGTTATTTATATCCGTCTTTTTGATCGCGTGTTATTCTACTTTTTGTTTGGCGGTATGATAATAAAGCGTTGTTTTTTGCCTTTTTTTTTTTTTTTCTTACGGTGTTTACTGAAGGGGTTAACTAGTGGGCCAGTTTTATAGGTCGGGTCGTTACGGACGCGGCGATACTAAATATGTGTACTTTTATTGTTTTTTTTTTTTTTATTTAGATAAAGAAATGTATTTATGGGAATAATAATTTTTTTTTTCTTTCATTATTTAGGATTTTTTTTTTTTTTTTTTACACACTTGGAAATTTTTTTTTTTACTTTGTCCCAGGGGGGGACAATACAGATCGGTGATCTGCCAGTTTGCACAGCACTCTGACAGATCACCGATCTGTCTGAGAGCAGTGCAGCGTTACCAAGTGCCTGCTCTGAGCAGGCACTTGGTAAGGCACCTCCCTCCCTGCAGGACCCGGATCCGCGGCCATCTTGGATCCGGGACTTACTGCAGGGAGGGAGGTAGGAGACCCCCGGAGCAACGCGATCACATCGCGTTGCTGCGGGGGTCTCAGGGAAGAACGCAGGGAGCCCCCTCCCTGCGCGATGCTTCCCTGCACCGCCGGCACATCGCGATCATCTTTGATCGCGGTGTGCCGGGGGTTAATGTGCCGGGGGCAGTCCGTGACCGCTCCTGGCACATAGTGCCGGATGTCAGCTGCGATAAGCAGCTGACACCCGGCCGCGATCGGCGGCGCTCCCCCCGTGAGCGCGGCCGATCGCGCTGGACGTAATATTCCATCCTTGGGAATTAAGGCCCACCCCACATGGACGGAATATTACGTTCAATGGCAGAAAGGGGTTAATCTCCCTTTCATCTCTAAACTCCTGGAACGCTTGGTCCACTCCCATCTAATCCGCTATCTCTCAGATCACTCTTTTCTTGGTCCTTTACAATCTGTTTTCTGCCCATTACACTCTACTGGAACCGCCCTCTCTAAAGTCTCTAATGACCTAATAACAGCTAAATCTAATGGTCCCTGTTCCCTGCTGATTCTCCTGGATCTCTCTGCCGCATTTGACACTGTGGATCACCAGCTCCTCCTCACTATGCTCCGCTCCATCGGCCTCAAGGACACAGCCCTCTCCTGGTTCTCCTCCTATCTCTCTGACCGCTCCTTCACTGTATCTTTTCCTGGCTCCTCTTCCTCTCCTCTTCCCCTTACTGTCGGGGTTCCTCAAGGATCAGTCTCCTCTTCTCCTTATATACTACCCTTAATGGACAAACCATCAGTAGATTTTGTTTTCGTTACCATCTCTATGCTGATCTCTATACACCTCTACTCCTGACATCATGCCTGCATTACTACAAAATATCAGTCATTGTCTTTTCGCTGTCTCTAACATTGTCATCCCTCGATATAAAACTGAATCTGTCCAGAATTGAACTCCCTGTTTTCCTCCATCCACTAACCTACCTATGCCCCATTTTGCCATTTGCATGGGTGGTTCCACCATTACTCACCAGCAACATGCTCGCAGTCTTGGTGTCTTATTTGATTCTTTTCACTCCCTACATCCGATCTCTCGCTCACTCATGTTACCTACACCTCAAAAACATCTCTAAAATTCAACCTTTCATTACCTTTGACTTGGAAAAAAATCTTAGTTTCCCTTATTCATTCTAGTCTGGACTATTGTAACTCTCTGCTAATCGTCTCCTCTTACAAAACTTTCCACTGTACACTCTGTCCTGAATGCTGCAGCCAGGATCATATTCTTTTCCAACCCCTACACCGATGCCTCTACCCTGATCCAGTCATTGCACTGGTTACCCATCCGATATATAGTTCAATATAAACTCATCATTCTCACCCATAAAGCTCTCCACGGTTCAGCACCACCCTACATCTCCTTTCTCGTCTGTCTACCACCCTACCCATGCCCTCCATTCTGCTAAAGATTCTGCACTGTGTTTTTCTATAATGTCTTTTATTGTCAGTACAAGTCCCCTCTAAGATGTAATGTGCTGTGCAATATAATGGTGCTATAGAAATAAAAATTATTACCTTGAACTGACAGTTCTTCGGTTCTCCACTAGATGGCAGCACGTTACTTTTCCATTGTTGGTCGTGTGCTTTAGCACATTTATTACGGTTAGTGATCGGCTTTACGTCTTCATTCTTATTAGCTCAATAATTCTATCTACATAGCAGCGGTCGCCTCAGGGATGAACGTGTCAACTGACGGCTCCTGCACGGAATCGGATATAAATGTGTCTCCCTGGTGTAAAATCTCAATATTAAATCAGAGGTTATATAAGCCTTTATACATGTCATTTATGATGGCAAGTTGTCTCTGCATTTATTTTGTGTGTTATATCCAGTGCAAAAGGAAATAATAAAATAAATGTTTCTTACAGGTGAAAATTCTGGTGCAAAAAGAGAACGGGAGGCTCCAGACGGCGCTGACCGCCAATCTGAAGAGCGCGGTCATTGCTTCATTCCTCGTGTTACCCGAAAGCTTTTCTGAAGAAGATCTCTACCTGCAGATCGCTGGACTCTCATACTCCGGTGAGCCCTTGTTATATGGTGGGGTACGGGTGCAGGGATTGCCTGTTTGTACGACAGCCGCACCACATGCAGGATTTGCCTAACAGCCGTGAGAACTCGAACATATTTTTTGAGCATGCTGAAGATACTTTATTTGCATGCGAGCATCCTCAGATAACACCTTATTCAAGCACGTTCGCTCATCACGTGTTACAAACTCTGTCATAACGAGCTCACTGATGGATTCTTTGTTGACTCATCCAGCAACAAAGAGGGAGAAAAATTGCTAAATCTTTATTTATCATTAACCCACTCCCTTTATACCTTTCCCAAAGGTATCCATATCCTTTATAGGTGATCTCCTATATTGAAAGGCCAGAATTGCTGTGTTTCAGTTGTTGCACCTCACCCCCCCCCAAAAAAAAAAAGTATAGTGAAAAAAAAAGCGATCAAAAATTTCCACCCATACCCAACAATGGCACTATTAAAAACTAAAAAAAACATCAACACACAAAAAAAAACAAAAACCTCACACCGCTCCAAAAATTAAACAAAAGTTACAGGTCTCAGAAAATGGCAGCACGAACTTATTTTTTTAAGTTCTGATTTAATTTTTTACCCCCAAAATAGGTGCAAAAAGATAATTGTTTATCCATACTGAGCTTTTTGTTTTGCTGTTTTTTTTTTTTTTTTTTTTCCCCTCAAAAACCATGAGTTTTGTTTTTTTACTTTTTTACGAAAAAAAAAAAGACAGTGTGAACACCTCCTAATTCAGCGATGGGCAGACTGTGGGATTTGCCTTTCTTTCACTAGAACATAAAAAAAAAAGAAAAGATTCAATTAAGGAAGTAAAAAAAAATAAACTTTAATAAGCTCAAATTAAAAAAAAAAGTCATGATTTTTGTTTTTTAATTGATTTACGTTTGCCGCTCTTAATTATATTTTCTTATTTCCAGTTGGAATGAGAGCAGCACTCATTGTTCCTAGCGATGGTCCAACGTTTTGCACATACATTTATTACAAGGGTAAAAAAAAACCCCGTAGATTGACTTTAACCCTCTTTTTCTTATTCCTCTTCTTCCTTATGTTTAGGCGACTTCAGGATGGTAATTGGTGAAGATAAAGCAAAAGTGACAAATATTGTCAGGCCAAACCTCGGCCATTTCCAGAAGCTGTACAGTAACATCTTACAGGAGTGTCCGCAGGCCGTATATAAGCAATCACAGGGCAAAATAGAGGTAAAAGGGACCAGGGTAGTCAGGGTATTTGCCACACTGTAAAAGTAACATGTGCTTCATTATTATTGATATTAGTGAACGTTCAATATCTACTGTTCTCTAATATATTCTTATTTTAACCCTTTTGTACACCTTGATGTAACTGTGTGTCACAACCGGGCTGTACGTGTATGGAGTGGGCTCAGGAGCTGAGCCCGCCTTATACCGGGCAGATGCCTCCTGCTTGTAACAACAGCGACCAGCTGACAGTTTATGGCTTCCTTCACACTTCCGTCTTCCAAATCTGCACAGGATCCGTCAAGACGTTGAAATGACAGATCCTGTGCAGATTCTGGAAAACGTGTGCACTGGGCCCGTCTTTCTGACGGACCCGTTGAGCCTATGTGCACCGCATACACAACACAAACCAGGTTAAAAAAATAAATAAAAAATCGCAGTATTCTCACCTACAGGTGTCCCGCGCACCGATGCTCCTGGCAGCTAGCGTTCCTAGTAATACATTGATAAATCTCGCGAGAAGTCGCAGTCTCGTGAGACCGCGACTTCTCGGGAGATTTCGCAATGTATTACTAGGAACGCTAGCTGCTGGGAGCATCGGTGACGCTGCGCAGGACGTCGGTAGGTGAGAATACTGCGATTTTTTTTTTTTTTTTTTTTTTTTTTTTCCCTTCACACTATATCTTGTTACTATTGATGCTGCATAGGCAGCATCAATAGTAAAAAGAGAGAGAGCATTTCCCTGACGGGAAATTCTTCCTCGCATGCTCAGTTTGAAAAGACCGCACCCGTTGGTGGATTCCTGCCTTTCACAGTCAGCGACGCATCCTGCGCCCATAGGCTTCCATTGTAGCCAGTGACGGGCAGCGTAGGATGCGTCTAAGACCGATTTTTCCGACGTGTAGAAAAAACGTTCCTCTGAACGTTTTCTCTGCCCGACGGACCGTTTTTTTTTTTTTTTACACAGGATCCAGTGCACGACGGATGAAACGAAGGGCCATCTGTCACAATGCGTCGCTAATACAAGTCTATGAGAAAATGCATTCTCAAAAATCGACGGATTGTGACGGGAGCTGAAAGACTGAAGTGTGAAAGAGGCCTAAATGACACTGTCAATTACTGACAGCGGCATTTAAATATCCAGAAAAATGCACATCAAATAGCTCCTGCTTGAACAAATATTATTTTTCAGGTAGGTACATCACCTGTAAAAAGTTCTGAAGAAACGCTATAAAATTGTTGGAACATAATGCACAGCAATGGAAAACAGACTCTCGCAGTCTTTTTTTTAGCTTCTTTTAAAGCACTTCAGGTTTCCAAAGCCACCAAGCGGCTAAAAGAAATGACCTGACCATTCTTCAGGCATGTTCCGCTTGGAAGCTGTTCCCTATTTTTATGCTTATAAAGGAAGAAAAAAAGCAAACATAAAAAATGTCAAGTGAGATCTAAAAAAAATGAAAAATAGACAATTCAGGGAAAAAACACAGCTGGCATTTTCCTGAGGCGTCTTCTGCTTGACAGTTTGGCAGGTTTGTCAGTTTAAAAGACGTTGTGCGCACATTCCCTCATTTCTATTCCTGCCTTGGAGTAGGTCCGAATGCTAACATTACCTGTCAGATAACAGCCAAAGGGGTACAGCCCTCTGCCAAGCTCTTCTGTCCATTCCCAGCCACGTAGTATATTGCCCAGCCACGTAGTATACAGCACAGAGCCACGTAGTATATTGCCCAGCCACGTAGTATATTGCCCAGCCACGTAGTATATTGCCCAGCCACGTAGTATATTGCCCAGCCACGTAGTATATTGCCCAGCCACGTAGTATATTGCCCAGCCACGTAGTATATTGCCCAGCCACGTAGTATATTGCCCAGCCACGTAGTATATTGCCCAGCCACGTAGTATACAGCACAGAGCCACGTAGTATATTGCCCAGCCACGTAGTATATTGCCCAGCCACGTAGTATATTGCCCAGCCACGTAGTATATTGCCCAGCCACGTAGTATATTGCCCAGCCACGTAGTATATTGCCCAGCCACGTAGTATATTGCCCAGCCACGTAGTATATTGCCCAGTCACGTAGTATACTGCCCAGCCACGTAGTATACTGCCCAGCCACGTAGTATGCACCATATCCCTGTTAAAAAAAAAAAGAATTAAAATAAAATAATGCTTTTCGCGCGCTCCGGTCTGAAGAGTGCATTGTGGTCTTGCGAGACCGCACGTCATCATCTCGTGAGACCGCAATGCATGGAGCGGTCATCGGGGCGTCGCGAGGAGGAGCGGTAACTGGCCGCTTTGATCCGGGGGCCAACCGAGGGTCAGTATGTAACTATTTTTTATTTTTTTTTTAATTATTTTTAACATTAGATCTTGTTACTATTCATGCTGCATAGGCAGCAACAATAGTAAAAAGGTGGTCACACAGGGTTAATAGCAGCGTTAACCGAGTGCGATACACCGTGGTCAACGCTGCCATTAACCCTATGTGAGCGCTGACTGGAGGGGAGTATGCAGGCGCCGGGCACTGACTGCGGGGAGGAAGGAGCGGCCATTTTCTTCCGGACTGTGCCCGTCGCTGATTGGTCGTGGCTGTTTTGCCGCGACCAATCAGTGACTTGGATTTCCATGACAGACAGAGGCCGCGACCAATGAATATCTGTGACAGACAGAAAGACGGAAGTGACCCTTAGACAATTATATAGTAGATTACATCTTATTACACACTTCTCACTTTTTTAGAATCGCCGTTGACAATCCAATGTTCAGTGCATGGTAAAATCCTCTTGTCCTTCTCTCTGTAGGTGGATAAGAGCCCAGAGGGTCAGTTTGTGCAGCTGATGAGTTTGCCAAAGCATTTACAGCAGAATATAACGGTTCTTATGGACCAGCCGGGAAGGAATAGAGATGTGGAAGAGGTGTTACTGCAAGTAGCTCAGGATCCGGACTGTGGGCATGTGGTCCAGCAAGGTGAGGGCCTCCTGGTGACTGGCAATCCTGCTGCTCTGCCACTAATGGACTGTATACACACTTTGCCCAACGGTACCCTGCTTCTGTACTGATTGACTTCTTAAAGGGGTCGTCCACTACTCGGACCGCTCCTTTTTAAATGCTTTATTCCCTAGTTTTAAATTAAAACAAACCGGTACACACCTATCGCATCAGCGCCATTTCCGCTATGTTGGCGCAGGTGTTCGCGTGACATTGTAGCGCTAAGTGAGCGCTGCAGCCAATCAGCGTCCACTAATGGGCTGCTCCGCTTATACTTCCTGTAGACCAAACTCTGACGTCGAAGTGTGAACTGCAGGCCATTGATGGTCACTGACTGGCAGCAGCGCTCAAGTGGCACAACAGTATGAAGCGAGCACCATGAGACTTGATGCCGCTAGAACAGGGTCCGTGCAGGAAAGATCTGGAATTTTATGTATATTTTTTGTTTCCTTTTACATGTGAGAAAAGAATATTTATTAAGGGCTTGTCTCCTGTATCATAATACTATGGTGTGTTGCAGCTGTCGAACACCTGTGAGGACGTGAACATATTCTCATTCAAGCATGCCGAAGACGCTCGATTAGCACTCGAGCATGCTCAGATAACACCTTATCCCAGCACATTCGCTCATCACTATTATGTAATGCTTTCTACAATACATGAGCGATTTTACTTGATCTCTCAGGTTACCCGATATCTCATTATTAATGATACCCATATAATATTATGCTTTATTTGGGGAAGCGCATATGTTAAATGCTGATAATGCCACAGACTTGCTGAGGTTTTCACCCAATGCTAAAAGTTAAAATTGGAGATGCTGAAAAATATTCACACCACCCTGACCTGGTCTCAGGTGCTTGCACCCTGGGTGGTGATGTCGAGGACGCCGGCATTCGGGTACTTGCAGAGGAGGTTCGCACTGTCGAGATCCGGCTCTCACGGATTATCAAAGTGGACGATGGACCAGTGTAGCGCCATCTTTTTGCTCTAAGTGAATACTCGGTTTGCATATACATTGTTGAGCAATGCGCTTTTTTTTTTTTTTTTGCAAGTTGGCCTTTCTCAGAAAAGCTTTTTAAAGAACACTTCCCCTTATGTCAACTGATATAACCCTCATCTGATTGTTAGCTAGCCTCCTCTAAAATGGTCACTCCCCCATTGTATGAGATCAGTTACATTTTATAGCTGCTGCTGCTGGTTGTAAGTCTGCTCTTCCATCATGTCTACGACAGAAGGATAGGACAGCCTCCTTCTCCGTCCTAGGGGCATTCATTTCATCAGTCCATTCTATAAAGCCCCTTCCTCTTGACAAGACTTTCAGAGCTGTCTTTTGTTCGTCCCGGGGGCCCATACTTTCCCAACCTGAAATATTGACAGAAGAGGGGCCCAGCGTGCTGAATGATCCCACAGGTCACAGTGTGAAGCTAAAGCTAAACTAGCCCTCGACTATATGTTCTTCCATGTTAATGAAGCTGACAGTGCAGTCCATAAGTAGAACCCGAATGGTAAGTCTTCGGAATGAGCGCTGAGACTTTAAAGGGCTTCTCCGATGTCAAGAAGGCATCCCCCTTTCTTCTGGATCGGTGATAGCTTATGATCAATTGGGGGTTCGATCACTGGGACCTGCACCCATTGGCAAAACTGTGTATTTTTCATCACCACGATCGATCATACACCTGACCGCCTCTCCATTCATTCCTATGGGGCTGCCAGAACAAGCCAAGCGCGGCACTATAGGGATGAATGGAGGAAGTGGCGGTCGGGCCTGGGCACTGGCGCTCCATTTTGACAGGGATTAAAGTTCCCTGTTCTGCCGATTGGTGGTGGTCCCAGCAGACGGAGCCCCACCAATCAATAAGTTATCGCTTATCCTTTGAATAGGTGATAACTTATCTTCACCAGACTCCTTTTTAAAGGGGTATTCATGCATTTATGGCATTTGCATAAGCCAGGTGTAGAGAATGGAGGTCCAGTGAACCGTAATTGCCCATTCCGGCACTTAGTCCTCTCCGTCTGCTCCTCGTCTGTCCAGGTCCAACTTATCAAGACTTATTCTGGGCCATTAATGCTAAAGATGGGAGTGCCCCTTTCAGAATCTTATTTCTAGGGAATAGTAGTAACTAGTTTTGTGACCGTGCCTTCCCTTTACTGTCACCCATTGCTCCGGGGATGACGCAGTAACGTCTGCTTTCCATCTCTCCACAGCTATATCTGGCATAGTGAAATCTTCCAGTTTGAGTCAAAGCGCTAAAGGAATAGTCACGGCTGGTAAGAGCTCCGTAACGAGTCCTCCACACGTCACAGAATATTCTATACCTGAAGCAGGATCATATAGGAAGTTTAGTAACTCATTATGGAGAAGGAAAAAAATGCAATTCTGATTTTACCTGTCTACATTATTTACTATCCAGATGCTGCACAAATTACATTAAAGGGCTATTTCCGTCTCCAAAATCCTATCCCAATATGTAGTAGGTGTAATAACAATAGTGTTAGCAAATACCTGCAAATAAAAATGTAGTATAGTTCTTCAGATTCACTATGTCACTTACATCATGTGCAGGGCATGGCAGTGTCTTAAGTATCTATGGTTACGACCACTCAGTGTGACAGTTAGTTGCCAGTTGTTGTAACCATGGATACCTAAACTAGTGCAACGCCCTGCACATGGGTTAAGCAATATAGGTTATCAGGAGAACTATACTACATTTTTAATTATCACACCCACTATTTATTGGGATAGGAGATTGGAATACACCTTTAACTTTATTCTGTGGGTTAGCGCTATTACAGGGTACCAAATATCTATTGTTGTCAAAATAACCCAGCCAGGTGGTTTTGAGGGCGATAAGCTGACTGAAGAGCGCTTTCACTCTGCCGTACTCCTTCAGTGCCGTGTTTGCTGTTGACCAAGGCATCGGGGGGTTAAGCGGCCGGGATCGGAGCTAGCTCCAGTATTTTACAGTCGGCTCTTTCTGCAGATGGGGCAGGCACAGCTCATGTGGCCGTGCTATACATGTACGTCCCGATGCATTATCAGGATGTACAAGAACGGCAATGTTTTAATGAGTTGATATTGATAATCTATGCTCAGGATTGGTTAACGGTATCAAATCAGTGAGGGTCCGACTCTCTGCACCGACACCGATCAGCTGATCGAAGGAGCCTTGGCTCAACGGAAGTGAAACAGCGCCACACATTGTTTAGAGGTCACAAATGGTACTGCAAGCTCTCTCCCATCCATTTACATCAGTGCTCCCCAACTCCGGTTCTCAAGAGCCACCAACAGGTCATGTATTCAGGATTTCCTTAGTATTGCCCATGTGATGGAATTCTTGCCTTTCCAGGTAATGCAATTATCTCCTGGGCAATACTAAGGAAATCCTGAATGCATGACCTGTCGGTGGCTCTTGAGGACTGGAGTTGGGGAACACTGATTTACATGATGGAGAGCTTTCAGTACCATCCATGGCCACTATATCACAAACAACGGAGCGGAGCCTCTTCCACAGCTCTGTGGCTCCTTCAGTTTGCCCTGGAGTAGCCGGACCCCCAATGATCTTATATTGATTACCTAAATTTCAAGGAATCCCCCAAACCCCTAACTTGGGGGCATGAAACAAAAGTTGCCCCGCTTCTGTTTCCCTGTAGCTGTGGCTTCTGAAGGGAGCGGGCTGGTAAGAGGCCTCTCCCTGGTTAATACGCAGGTTCATAGCACTATGAACTTTATTAATTAACTAAATCAACTCATACACTAAGGCTGCTCTCACGCATCAGTTTTTTGCCATCAGTCATAATCTGTTGAATTGTGAAAAAAAAATAACGGATCCTACAAAAGTTGCCGCCGGATCCGTTTTTTCCTTATAGACTTGTATTAGCGACAGACGGCCTCACGTTTCATCCGTTTTTCTCCAGATCTGTCAAATTGTTTATCCGGCGGTCGGAGAAAAGTGACATAGTAACATTTTTTTTGTGTCCGTCGAAAAAACGGACAGCGACGGATCCGTCGCTTGCTAGAATGGAAGCCTATGGCGCCGGATCCGTTAAATCACGGCGCTTTTTTTTTTTAACTGAGCATGCTCCAGTTTTTTTAGGATCCAATTAGCTGGATCAGCTAGTCGGATTCTTCAAAAAAAAAAACTGATCCGTCGCATCAGTTTTTCATAATCTGCGACGGATCTGTTTTTTTTTTTTTTCACAATTTGACGGATTGTGACTGATGGCAAAAAACTGATGTGTGAAAGCAGCCTGAGGGTTTTTTCAGATTGGGAAAATCCCTCTTCACCAGCTGCAGTTTGTTTAAAAAAAAAAAGTGGCTTTACTAACCCTCTCCAGGTCCAGCTCAGTCATCACTTCTGCTCCCTGTGTCTGTTGTCTGCAGCGCTGACGTCACATCGACAGCTACAGACAACTGAGCTCTATGCCTCTGCCCGAGTTGATGACACGAGCCGCTAAGCTCAGTTTTTGGCTTCAGCGCTCTCGATGTGATGTAAGAGCTGCAGACAAAAACGGACACCGGGAGCAGCGGCAAAGATTCAGCAGTGGACCTGGGGAGAAGGATTAAAGCACAGTTTTGTTCCTTTTTAAAACAAACTGCTGGCAGTCAAGAAGGGTTTCCTGAATACGAAAACCCTTTTCATAAAGGAGACCTGCCACATTTCTTTTAGAAAACACTCATACTTCCTATAACTTAATCTTAAAGCATCTTTGCTCAGAACATTGCATTGTGCCGCTCCTGTTATTCCTGCTGGAAATGTATAGAAAAGTTTCAAAAACCTATTTTAACATGTCTATGTCATAGCCTTGGAGGGGACTGGCTCTTATTATATAGCAAAGTGCCTGAAGTCTTAGGGGACAGTAAAGAGACCGTTTCCCCAAAGCTTCCTCAAGGGTTTAGACTGTCTCTTTACTTAACCCTTGAGGAAGCTTTGGGGAAACTACTTCGGCTTTACACTACAATTTTCCCCAAACATTTTTTTTGTAGTAAAAGGATCTCTAAGTTGAGCAAAAATGTTCCCAGGACCCTGGTCCAGCTGTCAAGTTGGCTGCCCATGGCCAGTTGAGCAGAGTCCTGTGAATCTCCTACTGCCTGTGGCTTCCTCGCTGGTATTGCTCTTGCACCAGACCTACCAGTCAGAAGAGGCACTGGGAATGCTGGCTACCAGGTGAAGGTTTGTAGGGTTCTGGTCCGGTGGCTGATGACCAGGATCAAGTAAATCAACTCCACTCTAGTTGGCCCTGAGCTGCATACCTCGTATAGGACTTGGTGTCTAGGAATATCCTCCAGGGAAAAGGTAAACGCTAACGATCCTTTGGCAACCCATTAACTTCCAGGAGGAATCGCAGAGTAACGTATGATGCTGATCGCTGTCATTTCATAGCGAATACGAGCGTGTCATAAAACGGAGCGCGCAGGTCGTCTGCTAAAGCTCCGCTCTCTTGCCGGGCCCACATTACTGACGTTGGCCCCTTCCGATTACTGATGCCACGGTGACTATGAATATTTTATATCTCCGCGCGGCATTACACTTTACCTGTGGATTACGTTATTGGTGATAATTGGACTTATTTTGCTGCGGTTCGGTTTCTGCGAATATGATCGGTGCACTTTATCTCCTTAGACCAGATCTACGTGCCGGCTTCCCTCTCGGGTCATTTCTGTCCATCCTGTTTAGTATATTGCTATGTAGTGTTCAGTAGATCAGATGTAAATTAAAGGGGTTGTCCACTTTCAAGACTGTAAAATAATACAGCGGGTATTCTCCCTCCCAGGGTCCAACGCAGGCTTCTGCGGTCTTTGTTTTGGGTGCAGCGGTGACGTCGCCTTATCAACGTGTGACACCGCTGCAGCCAATCACTGAGCTCAGTGGCTCGTGCCATCTATCTCCATTGGAATCATTGATTGGCTGCAGCGGTGATGCGAGCTGCTGACGTGATGTAATCGTTGCAGCCAAAACCCTGAGACCACAACATCGGATGACTTCACTGGACGCAGGGAAGGCGAGTACCTGCTGTTTTGCAGAGTGTCTGGATGACTTTCCTGAATGCGGCCAACCCCTTTAAGAACATGAAAAGTATTATTACATTTGGGAAAGTCTTACCCTGCCCCTAAAATTTGGAAATGTCAGCAGTGATGGGCTTTACTAATTACATGGATTTTTTTGTGTGCGTTTTACTGCAGACAAAGGTCTCTGTCTACTGAAAGTAATGAGTCATGAAATCATCCACTGCGGGGAATAGTAAATGAAGGACAACGTGCTGCTTATTTTATGGACTAAAGTCACCCTTCCTCCCTGTAGGGAAACTGGCTGGCTCATTTTTCATGTGCAGTTTGCAGGTCGATCATGTGCCACGGTGAGGCGCGTGGTTTTTATTTAGAAACTGCACAGCACCTGCAGTTCACGGCCGCCTCATACGCCCCACATTCCTGTATGCCTGACTGACAGCTCAATGACCTCAGTACACAGCTGTCAGGTCAGCAGCAGAAGGTGGGGCTGCGTAATAAAGTAATAAAGCCTGGGAGGCAGACACTTGGGAAGTGCATCGACCACGCCTGGAGCACTTAAGCCTCATTTGCATATAAATTATAACCGCAATAGTTTCAGTAAGGGAGCAACAGATTAGATCAGTATGTATGGATGGCAACATCTTTCAGAAATCAACATGACCATGTATGGTGGTGTGTAAAAGTTTGTGCACCCTGGTTAAAATTATTATTGTGAACCGTTAAGCAAGTTGAAGATAGATATATAGATAGATATAGATAGATAGATAGATAGATAGATAGATAGATAGATAGATAGATAGATAGAGATAGAGATAGATAGATATAGATAGATAGAATATATATATAGAATATATACCCGTGTATAAGCCGACCTCCCTAATTTTGCCACAAAAAACTGGGGAAACTTATTGACTCCAATATAAGCCTAGGGTAGGAAATGCAGCAGCTACCGGTGAATTTCATAAATAAAAATAGATGCTCCATACCGTTCATTATTGCCCCATAGATGCTCTGTATAAAGCTGTGCCACATATAATGCTCCATATTGTTCATTATTGCCCCATAGATGCTCCATATAAAACTGTGCCATATATAATGCTCTGCACCGTTCATTATGGCCCCATAGATGCTCCATATAAAGCTGTGCAATATATAATGCTCCATACTGTTCATTATTGCCCCATAGATGTGCCATATAAAGCTGTGCCATATAGAATGCTCTGCACCGTTCATTATGGCCCCATAGATGCTCCATATAATGCTGTGCAATATATAATGCTCCATACTGTTCATTATTGCCCCATAGATGTGCCATAGAAAGCTCTGCCATATAGTGCTCTGCACCGTTCATTATTGCCCCATAGATGCTCCATATAAAGCTGTGCTACCGGTATATATAATGCTGCGGCTGCTGCAATAATTAAAAAAAAAAATGCCATACTCACCTCTCTTGCTTGCAGCTCCTCAGCTTCCGGTCCCGGCGTCTCTCCGCACTGACTGTTCAGGCAGAGGGCGGCACGCACACTATATGCGTCATCGCGCCCTCTGACCTGCACAGTCAGAGCCAGAGGACGCGGAAGATGGAGCGGCGCCCGGCGTGTCGAACGTGGACAGGTGAATATGTAATACTTACCTGCTCCCGGCGTCCCGCTCCTTCTCTCGGACAGCTGGTCTTCGGTGCCGCAGCCTCTTCCTCTATCAGCGGTCACTGTTACCGCTCATTAGAGGAATAAATATGCGGCTCCACCCCTATGGGAGTGGAGTCCATATTCATAAGTTTAATGAGCGGTCCCACGTGACCGCTGAACAGAGGAAGAGCTGCAGCACCCGAAGACCGTGGGACAGGCGGGGAGCGCCAGGAGCATTGGGAACAGGTAAGTATGCCTCAGCCCTCTCTCCCCCTCACCCGCTGACCCCACCGCCGACCGTGACTCGAGTAGAAGCCAAGAGGGGCACATTCAGCCCCAAAATCTTGGCTTATACTAGAGTATATACGGTACACACACACACACACACACACACTTTTAATTTATTTTTTTTGCCTAAAATAGAAAGGAAATGTCATCCTTAACTTTAGACGTTTTAGAGATCATTTTATCTTCAACTTGCTTATCTGTTCACAATCACCGTACTTTTGACCAGGGGTGCACATACTTTTGCATGGCACTGTAAACAGTTTGCTGAACAGGAATCGGTCAGAATGACCTCCCCATAGTATTTTTCTTGCAGATTTCCATTGTAGCTAATCTGTAATGTGTAGGCCCCATTTCCATTTGGTCACCTCTTTGGTCTGCCTCATAAATCATTCGGCTGAAAAAATTCATAAATTATGCAAATAATTTTTTTTATTCTTGCCAGTTACACACATTTTTATTGTTGAGGTATAATGGATGGAGGACAAATACAAAAAAAAAAAAAAAGTTGCATCATTAGTGTTTACAGAGGAGTGCGATGTTTTGCTCTGTGGGGACTTTGGGTAAATGCCAGTCGAGTTCTCAGACACAGTTTAGTTCAGGAGTGAAGACAATGGTGCGAGTCTTCTGTCTGCTGAGAATAGTCATTAAACATGCCCCAGGACATCTCCAGACTGTGACTGATCTGTGCCGACTGGCAGTGGACAAAGAGATGCTTTTACGACTATTGGGACAAATCTGTGTTTTGTTACGGTGGTGTTAATCAGAATATCTTTATTTAGTAGTTTCATAAAGATAATAAATGTTGTCTGGACTCAGATTGCAATGTGTGATCACACCCTACGGCTGGCCATACAGATTAGGTGGCTAAACCATAATTCGTCCGACTCCTCCCCAGTTATCATCGCCCATACACAGGAACTCTCGACTCTGGCAGAGGCTTCAGTGTTGTCTAGGAGAGAACCGCTAACACTCCTACGGCAGCGACTTACATCCACTCCATACAAAAGAATCCACGGCTGTTGAAATTCCAACTGTCTGATCCTTCTGTTCCCCAATATTATCTGCCAGGGTGGGGGGGGGGGGGAGGGAGTCAGGAGGTCTCTACAATCATTACAAAATTTGCCCATCCCACCAAAAAAGTGGGTTTCTCTAACTATATCAAATGTGTATGGGGACCATAAGGCCACGTGCACACGATCAGTATTTGGTCAATATTTTACACCAGTATTTGTAAGCAAAAATAAGGAGTGGAACAAAAACAGGAAAAGTATAATAGAAACACGTCACTGCTTCTGTATTTTTCGCCCACTCCTGGTTTTGGCTCACAAATACTAATGGAAAATGCTGACCAAATACTCAACATGGGCCGAAGAATGTATTTCCCTGACGAGTGAATCCGACAAGATTTTCAAGTGGAAACCGCTTCAGGAAACTTTGGTGGTTTTTGTATTCTTTTTTTACTTTTCTTTCAGACATGTCTTAAGTGCTTTTTTGATGTTTTTTTGGCTGCTCTTGTTTTTTTTTATTTTTTACTAGCATGTTCTTGACTTTTTTTGTTACTTCCCACATTGAATAAACCACTGGCTGTTTTTCAAGCATAAACATTGTCCCATTGACTTGCATTATAAAATACAGAGTGTTTATAGAGCGGGAAATGCCTGAAGAATGTTCAGGTCAAACCTGAAGCGGTTAAGTCTCTCAAAAGCCTTAACGTGTGAACAAGTCCCATATACGCAGAAATGCATATGTTCATTCTTTTGAGTGTTTAGCACTTTTTTCTTCCAGGATTGGAAGCGGACCCACTTGAAAAAAAAAATTGTCTTTTGCACATATACTTAATGGCGGAATCTATTATTTTTTAGGCTATTGTCTCCCCATCTGGGAAAATCTGTCCAATTTATGCTAATTCGACACTGGTCAGAGTGGGGTCCATTTTTCTCGGATGTGTAGAATAAAAAAAAATAAAATGGTTTGTCCATTATGTGAAAATCGAACCCCTCAGATGTCATTCTAGTGCGGTCCAGTTTGTGTCACTGACCCATAGACTAGAATGAGCAGAGTCCAACATTGAAGACCTTCTATTAGCAGAGTAGAGAGCAGTTGTAAAAAGTCTCGTCTTGGACAACCCAAGACCTCTGTCTATGACCCGAGCCGTCAACTATTTTTTATAGAAATTGTGTAATGCTTCTTTCGGAAAATTGAACACTATTAAGAAGCGACACAACCCATAAACCTTTTATTATTGGGGTAACCGTCTGACACATAAGGAATTGTCAACACTGAGAACCCTCTGGAATAAGGTGTAATACATGACAGTTGTACCCCACGCAAAAAAACATTTGCAGGACCCTGGAGCAGTAGGCACGCACCTAGACCAGAGCCCTGTGAACCTTTTCCTGCCCGCTGGCGTCCCCAGCGCCTCTTCTGATTAGTAGACCCGTCACATCATCTTGTGACGTCACCTCGGACCTAGAAGACGAGGTTCTGTTCCAACATGACCTCCGGGCAAGGGTCCAATGACTGTTTTTGCTCTGCTTCACCATAAGCCTGCTAATATTGTCGTCATATGTTTTTATTCTGAATAGATTACAGCCATTGTGAACAGTTGCCGTTAATTCTGTTTTTTTTTTTTTTTGTCTTTTTTTTTTTTTTTTTTTTTACTGTTTTCAGGAGTAAAGAAAACCGTTTCCTATAGTGCAAAGAAGCTCTACAAAATGATGCGGAGTCTGCGCCAGTAATAATAATATTTGTTGTATTTCATTATTTATATATTTGACTTTATATCTATTAAATAAGAAGGAAAAACATTGGAACCTGATTCCGATTTTATTTATCACATTCAGATCGTTTTCTATTATGGCGCTTCGTGTCCAGTTACCAGATTAGACCCTTTAAACACTCACCGCCAAAAAAATTTTTTTTAAATTTTGTATGTATGGGGTTCTGTTCTAGTGGCCATTCTTCTAAAGTTATGTACACACGTTGAAGATTTGGAGCTGATTTTCCTGGGGGAAAAAAAGTGTTGGCAAGAAAATCGCTGCCCAATATACGCGTGTTTTTGATGCATCTTTTTATTGAGGTTTTTTTCCCCATTCATTTCAATGGTTGAAAGAATTGACACGCTGCAGATAAGAAACCAACACTTTGGTTCAAATCAGCCAGGAAAAAAAAGCCGCAATGTACATGAGATTTCAGAAATGTTTAACTTTGTTAAAAAAAAAAACGCAGCGACAGAACAAGCCCTTGAGACTACGTCCATGCAGAACTAATACATTTGCACTTCTGCAGCACTGATCGATTTATGCACTTTTTTTTTTTTGCTTTTTTTTTTTTATTGAATACGATTTTGGAAACCTACTCACTTTTCTGGTACTGAAATACACTGTGGATTTTCATCAAGCAGATCTGTGATAAACAAAAAAAAAGTCCCCAGTGTATCTGTCCTATTGGAACATACTCTTTTAAATAGGGGCTATCCTTCACATTACATCCAGAAGAAACAACTTCTCCTTCTTTTTTTTTTTATATTAATTATTAATATTCTAGGGTTGCATATGTAGAAAAAGAATAACAGTCGCAGCCATCCTAGGTGCACTTTACCGCTGCAGCCAATCACTAGGCTCAGCGGTCTGGTCCTCACTGCTGAGTCCAGCGATTGGCTGCAGGGGATCAGGTGCGCTGTAGCCATGTTGTCAGAGCTGCAACCTGTCAGCAAAAGCAAAGAGCTTTGAAGAGGCAGCACTGAGGCCGGAAAATGTGAGTATTGGCGTGTAGTCATTATCTTTATGTACAATCATATAATAAAAATACATATTCCTGAGCAGGCGACACACACTGGCCTATTTTTAAGAGAAAAAAAAATCTTGTAGAGAAACCCTTTAAGGCATCATGAAAGTTAGTATTTTTCTTTTTGTGTGTGTTTTATCCCCATAAAATGCTACTTAGCCGGTGAGAGAATCTCCGTCGGTGACTTGCTTTAATGTTACAACTTGCGTAAGTGGACAAGTCATAGCGCGGTATAGAGGGAAGGAAAGGAACGAATAATAATTCTTTAGCCTCCAAGCCATAGATCATGTGGAGACCTGCCCATCCGGAGTTAATGAGGCTGCAGGCTTGAAAGAAGGTCGAGTATGTGGGTTTGGCTGTGAGTAATACCTTCACAAGAAAATGGGCAATTTCTACAAGTGTTTGAGATGTTTGCACCTAGGAGAGATCTGGTGAGTGTTCTGGATCACTTTTACTCTACTAGTGTATTAACATGATCTTTGTTTTGTTTTTCTCCATTAATTGCAATAATCCTAATTTTTTTAAGAGTAACTTATGAAGGAAATATTTCCCCCAAAAATAAAATTGACCCAGTACCTTCCAATCGGGTGACATCATGTCCATGCCAGGCAGTACGTGGCCACCCATCATGTATGTACAGCCATGTTTGTTTAGTTTTGGTGTGAAAGGAGGCCATCTAATTGGTATAGGGGTGTTCAACTCTTTCCCACCACTGTCAGCATAGAAAAGAAGGGTTAGGTATAAAGGTATAATTATGTTTTTGGGGTAGATAAGCCACCTCCAAAGGGGTCGGGTAGCAGTTTACTTTCATTTACTGGGGTCGGAGAGTAAAAGTAGACATGCCAGTCAAACAGGCACTCAGCTGAGATTAAAGTTACCCAAGCTCATCAATATTGGTGGCATCAGTCAACATTGCATGGAACCCCCTATTGTCCCCAGACAGATGATGTCGAGGGAGATAAGGATCCAGCATGTCTGATGTCAAACGTCTGTCAGACTGCAAATCCTTTGGTTCTTTAGGAGAAGAACCGCCCCCGAGGAGTCTGGCGTCGAGACTCTGGCACAGAGGACACAGGAGCACTCGGCAGAGTTGGATGGTCTTGTGTATGCAGGAGTCGGGGTGGAGATCGATGCTGGCCAAGCTGTTTTCCGTCCGACTGCGATCTAATTAGTTATACTGGCTTATTTCACGGTCTGGATATGGACAGCGATGCAGTTCTCCCAACTCAAACTTGTATCCTCCTATGCGTCTACGGGGCTGTAAGAACTGATCATAAGACTCCCGATCAGGTATTCTGGTCCGTATACGGATCGTGAAATACGCCTGACCAAGGCAGAATATATACCTGTGTGTGTGTGTGTGTGTGTGTGTGTATATACACTCACACTCACACACACACACACACACACACACACACACATATAATATATATATTTTTTTTTACAAAGTTGAATATTTGTTCAATGATCGTTTTGGAGCCCTAGAAGCAAGAGCATTTTCCCACCAGATCAAAAAGTCCCCAAATCTGATAGAAGTTCTGCTCCCCAGATTTGGTGTGGTGTGGAGGATGGGAGTGGTGTGTCTGTGCAGTGCTATGAGACAACCTGTGTATCCGGTAGCCGGACCCTCCCTACATATAAGGTGCACTGTAGGTTTCCTTAAAACACTCACGCTCCTCTTGGAGGACCAGTAGCTGTCACTCTACCCCCCCATTATACGCTGCCTGTATTACTGGAACTTGGATTCAGTGAAGCTCCGGTTACGTAGCCACAAAAAGGGCCGTGAACTTGATACGCGGCTGTTGGAGAATTTGCATGTGGACGAGGCTTAGACAAGCTGTTTATTGTGAAGCTGTGTAATAAAATCTCAACGTACCGGTTATAAATTGTGTTACAGCAGAAAAGTACAGGCTAATGAATGTGCAGTCACTATGACATGCCTAATAGCGTAATATTTGCTTATAAAGTAAGAGGACCGCACAGAAAAAAAAAATCTAAGAGTCTCATTAATAGAAATTTTCCAATAATAAAAAAAAAATTAGGTTTTGTTTGCACATTTTCTTATAGCTCCATAGAACATTAGAGGGAACCTGTAACCCCATTTGAGCAATCTGACCTATTCATCTGGGCATACATATACATACTGTAGACAGCTGGAACTAGTGCTACCTGTGTGTCTCATGGATGGTGCCTTGTTCTGTAAAGCAGGGGTGTCAAACTGCATTCCTCGAGGGCTGCAAACAGGTCATGTTTTCAGGATTTCCTTGTACTGCACAGGTGATAATTTAATCACCAACTCATTATTTGTGTAGGTGATTAAATTATCACCTGTGCAGTACAAGGAAATCCTGAAAACATGACCTGTTTGCAGCCCTCGAGGAATGCAGTTTGACACCCCTGCTGTAAAGGCTATGGGACGTATGCTGCCCAGAAGATAAGGCTGCCTCCTCACTTCATTTTTCTATATTTTTCCTCCCCTCTCTTCACTGTCCCTGTGACGTCGGATACATGGCGGGAAGTCTTTTTGTTCTGGGCAGGTGCTGGAGAGTCAGTGTAACGTCTGTTCCCAGTGTTCTCCAGCGCAGAAAAGGTGCACTCCCAACGATCATCCTCTCGTCCTACGTAGTGAGCATGACCATTCCACCTTTTCTGTGCGCCGGAGAACACCAGGACCAGATGTATCAGGGACTCTACAGCGTCTGCGCAAAAGAAAAATAACTTTTGTCACCTGGCTTTTTTTTTTTGTTTGGTTTGTTTTTTAATATGGTTGCTCTTGTGGACATGGCTTAGGGTTCCAAGGCAATGGCTATGTGCACACGTTGCGGATTAGGCTTAGGAATTTCTGGTGCTGATTCTGCCTCTCCTGGCAGAAAACGCACCTGCGGATTTGTTGCGTTTTTTGTGCGCTTTGGCTGCGGTTTTCTTGCGGATTTGCTGCGTTTTTTTTACCCCTGCGGTTTTCTATAATGGAATGGGTACAAAAACGCTGCAGAAAAAAGTGACATGCTACCTCTTTTAAGCCGCAGTATTTCCGCAGCAGATTTACCGCAAAGTGTGCGCAGCATTTGTTTTTCTCATTGATTTACATTGTATTGTAAATCAATTGCGGATCTGTAGCGTTTCTGCGCTGCAAAAAACGCTGCGGATCTGCAGAGAATGTGCAACATGTGCACATAGCCTTTAAGTTTAACAACAAAAAAGTTGCAAAATTTGCTGCTAATATACTCCCCTCCCTGATATTTTGGTGCCATGTTTACACCATTTGCAAAATCGGTCAAAGACAAAAATACAAATTTTTTTTTTTCCAAAATTTTGCACAAATAAGTAAACAAATGTCTATTGTGATGTTTATTGTCTGTACATATCCCCTCTATAATTTATAAAGCGCTGCGGAATATGTTGGCGCTATTTAAATAAAATTATTATTATTAACACGTACCTGAAGACAAAAAAAAGAAATGGAAAGGAAAGTGACAAAAAAAAATGCAAATGATTAATTGAGATTAGTGATGAGTGAACGTGCTGGGATAAGGTGTTTTCTGAGCATGCTCAGGTGCTAACCGAGTGTCTTCGTCGTGCTTGAATAATATGTTAGAGTCCCCGCGTCTCGCAGCTGTTAGACAGCCCAACACATGCAGGGATTGTCTAACCGGTACGGTAATCCCGGCGTGTGTTGCGGCTGTTGAACAGCCGTGAGACATGCAGCCGTGGGGACTCGGACGTATTATTCGAGCACGCCGAAGACACTCGGTTAGCACCCGAGCATGCTCAGATAACACCGTATCCCAGCATGTTCGCTCAAAACTAATCGAAAGTCAAGTCCATTTTCCACTCTGTTAGAAAGCAAAAGCAAGTATGAACGGAACCGAAGAATTCTGATTCCGCCAATTAAGTGTTTCTTAAGCAGAGCAGATGCCCCTTCGCTGCTGGAGATCACCCCAGCTGCATCCTATCTGCTCCGGCTTCAGGCTTTCTCTGCAGGTGTTGGGTTATAGCACTGTTTGCTGGTAACATGAGAAGACATTGCATGTCCTTGAGGACACTGGCGATCATCTTTCTTCTACTACTGAGAGATGTCTTTGTGTGCAGCAACAACAGGAAAGGTCGCTTCTTATTCCAGAGGGAGCGCAGGTTGTGTCTCCTGCACTCCATCCATTTACAGACAGTCTGCTGACTGCACTCTGGGGTTAAGTGACTGGAGAGAGGTTCGTTTTCTTGGCGTAGGAAGGATTTTTTGTAGAAGGCCCAAACATCTCTCCTGTGGTCAGGTCTTCGGTTTGCTTCTTCTCTTTGGACCAAGGCCAGAAATGATTATTATGAGTCATGTTTGTTGTTCCAGGCTTCCAGGCACTCATTATTGAGTGGGATTGCATGCCAGTTACATGTTTACTTGGCTGGGTATTTTCTGCCTTTTCTGGGATCCTAAATAATGTGCCACCAATATCTGGACCAAAGTGGAACATGACTGCAATTCCATAAACGCCATTTTCCCCATAGAAAATATGTATTCAAGATTGTCTATAGCAATGCTAAATGCAATACTGGAATTCCTTTAAAATTCCAGTATGGAAAGTATGAAAAAAAGCTCTCGACGGTATGTTACAATGGTTCAACTCCCCAACCCCCCCAATTCTCCATGGCTCCAATTTACGGTACAAACTTGTGCATGTTGCGATTGTTCCCCCCACACACTCGCATAGTTGATCAGTGAAAAAAAATCACTCCTCTGCATTTGTCAGTGAATGATATTGGTTTGTGCGCTGTCCGTTTTTTTTTTTTTTTTTTTCCCCCTGCACAGCAAACGGACCAAAATTATGGTCGTGTGAACGAGCTATGTGTTCACACGTTGCGGGTTTTTTTTTTTCCAAAGGCAAAACCTGCTCGCTTGGCAGTAAGAAACTTTCTGAAAAAAAGTAGGTTTTGCTTAGTTTTTGTTGCGGGTTTTTGCAGCGGTTTTGTCATGCTACATTTGTCTCTTGTGCATGCTGATAAAGTTTAGTGGCAAAAAAAAATAAATCTGATTCTACTTCATCAGGATTTGGCACCAAAACCTTTCAGTGGGTGAATTACAGTGAAAAAACACTGAAAGAAGTGACTTGCTCCATTCTGTACAATCTCAGGTTTTGCAGGAAATACAGAGGACAAAAATGAAATATCAAAGACATAGCTGCTAAAATTTACATAAAAAAAGCATACGCGTGAACATAGCCTTACAGTGGTTACCGCCCAGCTTTATGTATTGTAAGATGAGCCATCTAATCCAGCAGTAAGGTAGTATTGGTTTCCATCTGTCCTTCATATACTTATCTAAATTTAGAGAACAAATGGAAGGAAATATGACTGCAGAATCTGACTACACTTGGTTTTTGTTGTCTGTTACCATGGAGACCTATGACTGCTTTTGAGCATTCTTTTATGTAGTGCAATGAAGGATGCATCCCAGCGGCATTGTGTAGTACGTCTTTGCCTCATTGTTTAGATCACAGATAATGTCAATCATTGTGATCCCGCAAATAACCTATTAATGGGATGAAAATGGAATGTTACTTGTTAAATAAACTTGTGCAAGGGAACCTTTACACTGTTCTGCTAATTGCAAGATTTCTGGGCAGAGTAGGCATCCACTTATGGCACCATTAATGCAGGAAACTCAGTTTATGGCCGTTTTGCATCAGTTTCCCATGATGCTGGGGTGCTGCCTGGGATAGGGCCCGCCTTATAGACTTTCATTATGTGAAAAGGGGGCCTGGAAAGTGACGTAGCAGATTGACGAGTGCAGCAATGTATGGTATCTAGATAGGTATAGGTTGACTTTACTCTAAATACATCAAAGGGTAGTCAATGGGCTATGCATAAATGGAGTTGTTTATGGACCTGCTACTGGGACTTTTTCTAACCCCACAGAAAATGGAGCAGCAGGTCAGACACCCAACCCCCACTCCATTCATTCTTTGAGACTGCCAAAAAAGTTGAGCGCAGCGCTTCACAGCCCCATAGGGAATGAAATGAGTGGCAGGCAAGCATGCATATTGTCACCCCATTCCAACAGATAATAAAAATTTCCCAGTGCTTCGGATCAGTGTTGGCCCCCATAGCCATACCTCACCACCAGTCAACAAATTGTCGCCTATCTTCTTGCCGTTTTCACCAGACAAACCTCTTAAGGTCTTTAACTATGGGGCAGTGTTAACTAAGTGGAATAACTCAATCTCAAATTCTTGTCTTGGCCTTTGACAGTGTGATCGGCACCGGTTAGGTTAGTAAGAAGTTGGGCTGATTGGCAAGCCATAAACTTTTGCGCCACGTGTATGAAGTCTGAGTACAATCTCGATGGTAGAGTTAGTTCCATTGGTATCATATAATTGTCATCAGATTCTACATGTGAGATGCATCAAGCACAGTTAATGTTTCTCAGATAAACCAACTTGGAGAAGATGGACTTCCCCATTAATTCATAAAAGGACAAAATGGTAATGAAGACTTCATGGCGCAACTGCTCAGGTGAGAACTTTGGCACCAGCCGAGCACAATAGTTGTGTATTTCTTCTACAGTAGATTACTGTAGACCTTTATATATAATGATCTCATCGGGAAACAAAAACCAGTTACCTGGAGCCGGCAGAGTCCCTGGTGGCCTCTCTGTAACCTGTGACTTCATGTATCAGTAAGGGATACACAAGGGCCGAGGAATCTATTGGTTGCTCAGTGTTAGCGCCATGTACACAATAACCGTCCGGTGTGTGTTCAGTGGACTTATGTAAATAATTCACTACCAATATATTCACTGTTGTACACAGTGTTTACCTGAACAACACGGTACGTCGCCTGCACTCATTACCCTGTGTAGACATCAGACTGGTTGGCCATGACGGTATGCGACCAAGAATGTCAGACGGAGACGCAGCGTGTATCTTCGGTCGTCAGGAATGCATACAGCTCCACCATAATTTACATTCCTTACTATTGCCACTTGGTTATGGACTGAAAACCAACCAAATCCCTGCCGGTGGAGATGTTACAAGTTGTTCTTTTTCTTTTTTTTTAAATGGCATTCATGATAAATTTTTGGGCAGAGAAAACTGCTTGGTTTGTCCAAAATTGTTGTGACAGGCTTCTAGAGAATATTTAATCTTGTTGTAGTAGATCTAAATTTTAACCCAAAGCGTTACAATGATAATTTCCACCAAAAGAAATAAAAACCTAATTTGGGTGGAACTTGGTGACCATCGTTTTAAGTTTTGTTTAAAAAATCAATAGTGCACACAAAAATAAGCAACTTTATAATATACTGGCTGAAGAGCCCGACGTTGCCTGGGCATAATAAATATCTGTGGTTAGTTATAGCACCTCACTTCTCTTATTTTCCCATCACGCCTCTCATTTTCCTCACATCTTTCATTTTCCCCCTCACACCTCTCATTTTCCCCCTCACTCCTCTCATTCCCCCCTAACACTTGTCATTTCGACCTCACATCTGTCATTTTCCGATCACTCCACTATTTTCCCTCACTCCTCTCATTTTGCACTCACACCTTTACATTTTCACCTCACACCTCTCATTTTCACCTCACATCTCTCATTTTCACCTCGGTATATACATGTTTGTCATTTCCCTTATATATAGTATACACCTGTATGTCATCCCCTGTATATACTATATACCTAAATGTCATCTCCCCTGTAAATTGTATATACCTGCTGTATGTCATCTCCTCCTCTATATTGTATATACCTATGTGTCATCTCCTATATATAGTATATACCTGTATGTCCTCTCTTCTGTATATAGTATATACCTGTATGTCATCTCCTCCTGTATATAGTATGTACCTGTATGTCATCTCTTCCTATATATAGTATATACCTGTCATCTCCCCTGTATATAGTATGTACCTGTATGTCCTTCTGTGTATAGTATATACCTGTGTCTTCTCCTGTATATATGGAGCGCCCCCAGCCACAGGGCCACGCGTTTCGGTACCGGGCCTCTCTGGTTCGGTTCTGAGGCTGTCACGGTGGCTAGACCCGGTCCGCGACCCTGCTAAGGGGCGTCCAATGGAGGTGGTGAAACAGTCTGTCAGTAGTTCGTGACGCCACCTGTGGTGTTCAGTCAGGGTGACCAACGCTGCTGTGGGGTCCTCTGGGGTGATGGAATGGCAGCTGGATGGTATACCTTCCCACAGGTGAAGTATGTCCCCAGGGCTTCCCAGTAAGGTGGATGGTGATAGTGTGAGGTATAGTCAATAACGACGACACAAGGTTGCAGTCTCTTTACCTTTTTACTGAAGGCTTCATGATCCTCAATCCAGAGTATGTTTAACAGGGCTCTCAGAGACCGGCCGGTCCGATGGGCACATCCAGAGTTTCCCTCGCAGATGGAAATCGTTGCCTACCAATAGCGCCTGTGTGTTGTAGTCCTACCCTGCTGAGCATTCGGAATAGTCCTCACAACTGCTGTTCTCATTCGTTCGTTCTCTACAGCTCTTTCGTTCTTTGGTTCCAGATGTTACTAGTTTCTAACGTCCCCCAGGTATATTATGGCTAGGACGCCACCCGTATGACGGGAAGGCTTGGAGGTCTTCCGTGTGCTGTTCCATGTATATTCCTCAGTTTCCATGTATGTTGTTATATTTTACTCTGCTGCCACCCAATGGCCTTTTTCTGTATGGCAGCTTGTTTTTCCATGTATTTCTTGTGGGCATGTCTTACATCCGGTTCAGGGGTCAAATCTTCTCTTCCTCTGGCAGCCATTTCCAGTTTACTTTCTGTTGTGAGAGGACATGCTTTTGAACTGGGCTTAGGAAGGCATCAGTCTTTCGACCACTCTCTCATGCTGCTCACACTTGCAGACACACTTGGTGCTACATCTTACTGTACCCTGTCTACCCTGCATTTCTGGAGAAGTTCTGTATTACCAGTTATACGCTGTATATCCAGATCTACAAAATAAACAAGTCTGGATTACACAATCCCTGGAGTGCATCGTCTCTCTGGACGCTGAGCAGCATTGGTCCTGTCTGCCTCATATCGAGGAAATACGAAGGTACGATTATCTCTCTCACAACTCTTATTAGTCTGCGACACCTTCATTCGCCTCATGTGGGGACAGAACAGTCGAAAGACTGCCTTGAAGCCCCGCCAGAATCACCCTTATATCACTATTCACGTGCCCGCTCTCTGCCCGCTCACATACTGCAGCCCTGCTCTGCTAAGAAATCTCCTGCAGCATCACCTCAGACTGCATTGTACATAAAGACTCTCTGTGTATTATACCGCACTGCTGCAGATCGTCGGACCGCAGAACCCCACAATTCTCCAACAACACCTTGGGAATCTTATCAGGGGGTCGCAACTAAGCTGCACCGCAATTTCCAGCCCCCAATTTAAAGGTTCAGTTTCTTAAAGGGACAGCGCACCTTAAATCAAAATGGCCGAAAAGGACCTTCCACAGTTCCCCAATGCTGAAACAGAGCAAATACAACCTGATACTCTCCATTATGAAGACCAGGAAGCAGAGCCCGCTTCCACAGCAGACCCAGATGCACGACCAGTACGTTCCATCAAGCCAACATTAAAGGTCCTCGAGAATTACTGTTCCACAAGGGATGAGTTCAATGACAACTTGGACGACCTATGGGAACGAGTCGCCTCCCTTATGTCAAGCGCCCAACGCCATAAAAATGATGCAGCGGGTTTACAGGACACTATAAGACAGCTAGACGTGGCCCACGGCAGATACAAGAGACTGTCCACAAAGTATGCTGCCTTCCTTAAAGAATCTAAAATCGACGAAGCCCTATCAGAGTTAAGCAAGGCAGATTCCACAGACAGAGAAAGGGACGCCGCCGTGCAAGACGCCAAAGATAAAGCGGAGCTTCGTATCACCCATCTGCAAGAAACTAGATCGCACAGGTCAGCCTCGTCTAAACACTCTGCTCGGTCGTACAAATCATCCTGCTCAAGAACTTCAGCCCTCAGCGACAGAATCCTAGAGGCCCGTTTAAATGCAGAGCGGTCCAAACTAAGACGTTCATACACCGAAAAGAAAGCAGAAGCAGAGGCTCGAGCAAAGATTCTTCAAACAGAAGCAGAAGCGAAGAGAGCAGAAGCAGAGGCTCGAGCAAAGATTCTTCAAACAGAAGCAGAAGCGAAGAGAGCAGAAGCAGAGGCTCAAGCAAGGATTCTTCAAACAGAAATGGAGGAAGAAATTGCATTAGCCGAAGTAAAAATACTCGAGCAAGCATTGAAGCAAAACCTCGACCCAATTTGCCTGCCACCACAGGAAGAAGACGACCCAGCTGTTCGTACCAGAGACTACGTGCAGAAACAGATACCTGCAGCGCACACCTTCTCCAGTGACATTCAACCCAACATTGCGGAAACGTCCAAGTCAGCCCAACCTATGGTGCCAGTATCGCCCACAGCCCCTACAGAGACCCAAGACCAATGCCGTGATGTACCCCCTCAGGAGCAATCATCATCGCAAGACGACCACAAGGCACACTCCAGCCCGCCTCCACAGTTCAAGCAGCAGTCATCGGGATCTCTAGAGGTTAAACCACAGCTCAACCCTGCAGCGACATCATTCTACCCGGGAACAATTCACCCTTCCACGCCACACAGCTTATACGCCCGAGGGGCACCACAAGCTAATATGGTAACAAGGAGTGAAGGATCAGACATGTCCGAGTTTGCCAGGTTCATGGTGAGCAGGGAGCTAATCAGCACTAGCCTCTCAAAATTCGACGACCGTGCAGAGAACTACAGAGCCTGGAAAGCAACCTTCAAGGCCGCCATTGCTGATCTCAACCTATCCGCGGAGCAGGAGCTCGACCTCATGGTAAAATGGTTGGGTCCTGAATCCACAAACCGTATCAAGAGTCTTAGGACCGTCTATGTGGGGCAAGCTGAAGCAGGTCTCGCTGCGGCCTGGCAGAGACTTGAAAGAACCTACGGCAGCGCTGAAGCCATAGAAAAGTCCCTATTCAAGAGACTGCAGAACGTTCCAAGGATCAACCTTAAGGAAGCCCACAAGCTTCTGGATTTAAGTGACCTGCTTATGGAGCAGGAACTTGCTAAAAGAGACCCTCGTCTGTCTGGACTGTGCTACCTGGACACTGCCCACGGGGTGAACCCGATCATCTCAAAGCTGCCACACAGTCTGCAAGAGAAGTGGGCAGTGTGCGTCTCCAGGTATAAAAGGTCACATGACGTCACCTTTCCTCCGTTCATTCAGTTCTGCAAGTTCATTGACGAACAAGCCCAAATGAGGAACGACCCTAGCCTCGACTTCCTGGAGTCTAACACTGCAGCTCCAGCAACACCTTCATCAAGGTATGAAAGCGTCGCACATAGATGCAAGGACTCAAGGAACAGTGTAAGCGTCAGAAAGACTAACCTGCCATCACCTGCAGTACCTGCCGACAAGCAGTACACTATTCCGTCGAGGGATAAGTCTTTCAATCGTGAGTGTCCCATTCACAAAAAACCACACTCACTGAACAAATGTAGAGGCTTCAGGTCCAAAACCATGCAGGAGCGCAAGAAAATCCTCAACGAACTTGGGGTATGTTTCAAGTGCTGCGCTTCATCAGAACACATGGCCAAGGACTGTAAATCTGCCATTAAGTGTGAAGAGTGTCATAGCGACAGACACCCATCAGCCTTGCACCCAGGCTCAGCCACCAGCGATCCAGCAGTCGCAGTTACCTCTGGTCCCGCTACAAACCATGGCGGGGAGCCACAGAATCACGCCAAGTCCACCACAGCTGTGTCCTGCTCATGCTCAGAGGTATGTGGGGAGAATCAAAGTGCTAAATGCTGTGCCAGGATATGCCTAATCAGAGTCTATCCAGAAGGGCAACCAGAGAAGGCTGTAAAAATGTATGCCATCATTGACGATCAGAGCAATCGATCCCTAGCTGGACCTAAGTTCTTTGAAGCCTTTAGAATCAAGGGACCAGCAACGCCCTACACTCTGAATACTTGCTCGGGGCGCATAGAGACTAGCGGCAGAAGAGCACAAGGTTTCATCGCTTCTCCTGTCAATGAAGACGTAGAAATACCCCTACCTACGCTAATTGAATGCGATCAAATACCAGACCAAAGCGATGAGATCCCTACCCCGGAAGCTGCTTTCCACCAACCACACTTAAGGCACCTAGCCAGCGTTATCCCACCTTTGGACACAGATGCTGAAATCCTACTTCTGCTCGGCAGAGACAATTTGAGGATACATAAGGTCCGCCAACCGTGTAATGGTCCTGACTACGCCCCCTACGCCCAGAGACTTGACTTGGGGTGGGTAGTCATAGGAAATGTATGCTTGGACCAAACAGGAGTCCACTCCTTTAAGACGTACGTACGCCGAGACGGGCGCACTACCTTCTGCAAACCATGTCCTCATCACTATGAGGTGAAGGAAAAGCTTCCAGATTCCGTAGAGCTGCCTGATGTTATCCCTTCTCCCTATGCAGACGACTTGGGAAAATTGGTGTTTCATACCACTAAGGATGACAACAAAGTAGCCCCATCTATGGAAGACAAGGAATTTGTCAGGATAATGGACAATGAGTTCCTTAAGGACGAAACCAATCACTGGGTTTTCCCCTTACCCTTCCGAGCTACCAGGGTAAAGCTCCCGAACAATCGTGAACAAGCCTTGTCCAGATTTAACTCTCTCCAGCGCACGCTAAGCAATAAACCGGAGATGAAAGAACACATTGTCACCTTTATGGGCAAAATATTCCATAACAACCATGCGGAGCCAGCGTCTCCCTTAAAGGAAAATGAGGAGTGCTGGTACCTACCCTCATTTGGAGTATATCACCCGAAGAAACCTAAACAAATTAGAGTTGTCTTTGATTCAAGCGCCAAACATCAAGGCGTATCTCTCAATGATGTCCTCCTCACAGGTCCTAATCTGACAAACAACTTTAGTAGGAGTGTTGATGAGGTTCAGGAAAGAGCCCATTGCCATCACTGCCGACATTGAACAGATGTTCCACTGTTTCATAGTCCGAGAGGACCACAGGAATTTCCTCAGGTTCCTGTGGTACAAGGACAATGACCCCAGCAAAGAGATGGTGGAGTATCGCATGCGGGTGCACGTATTCGGGAACAGCCCTTCACCCGCTGTGGCAACATATGGCCTGCGGAGAACCGCACAAGAAGGAGAGTCCGAGTATGGAACAGACGCCAGAGACTTTGTAGAGAAAGACTTCTACGTAGATGATGGACTAAAATCTCTACCTACAGAAGAAGCTGCAATCGACCTACTCAAAAGGACCCAACATATGCTGTACCGAGCTAAGCTTAGACTGCACAAAATTGCTTCAAACAGCCCGGCTGTCATGAGAGCCTTTGAGTCAAGCGACCACGCACCTGGATTCAAGGACATAGACCTGGGACCAGACCGTCCGCCTGTGCAGAGAAGCTTAGGCCTGAGGTGGAACCTGTCAGCCGACACCTTCGGATTCCAAATCAACTGTGCAGACAAACCATTCACTAAACGTGGTGTCCTGTCAGTGGTAAATAGCCTGTATGACCCACTGGGATTCGTAGCACCAATTACCATACAAGGTAAATCCCTTCTGAGACAGTTGTCCGAAACTGTCAAGGACTGGGATACCCCTCTACCTCCTGATAAGGAACCAAAATGGGAAACCTGGAAGCAGTCTTTGTGTGCCTTGGATAAAATCCATATACCGAGATGCTACGCTGGAATCTCACTTGCTGCTAGCACCAGGACGGAACTCCATGTGTTCTCGGATGCATCCACGGAGGCCATTGCAGCTGTTGTCTACCTGAAGGTAACGGGATCTGACAATCAAGATCATGTTGGGTTCGTTTTCGGCAAAGCTAAGTTGGCTCCCAAGCCTGACCACACTATTCCCAGGCTGGAACTCTGTGGGGCTGTGCTTGCAGTAGAACTCGCAGACTTTATTCAGCATGAGCTGGACACTCACATAGATGACGTACAATACTACAGTGACAGTAAAGTTGTCTTAGGTTACATCTACAACCAAACAAGGCGCTTCTACGTGTACGTCAGTAACCGCATTGAGAGAATAAGAAGGTCTTCCAAACCTGAACAGTGGCACTATATCCCATCTGAACTTAATCCAGCCGACCATGCCACTAGACCTATGTCTATAAATTCCTTTGCTAACTCTTCTTGGCTTTCAGGTCCAAAGTTTCTGCTGGAACAGAAGGGAAGTGAATGTGTTCAGGAATTCTTCAGCATCCAGGATCCGGACGATGATCCAGAAGTCCGCTCCGAGGTCAGTGCTCTGGCCACGAATGCAAAACCAACCTCCACCCTCGGTTGTCAGCGCTTCGAACGCTTCTCCAATTGGATGAAACTCGTCAGGACTATTGCAAGGTTAGTCCACATTGCGAGATCTTATCACAATTCACATGGAGACAATGACTGTCATGGTTGGCACGTCTGCCAAAAACCACTCTCTGCTGAGGACATTTCTCACTGTGAGTCTCTTATAATACTTTATGTCCAGCAGAGTGTATTCAGTACCGAATGGGAATGCTTATACCACAAACAGCAGATCCCTCCGAAAAGCCCCATTGCCCATTTGAATCCACTAATGGACAGCTTCGGTTTGCTGAGAGTCGGAGGTCGATTAAGTCGAGCCAAGCTAGAGTTTTCAGAGCAACATCCTTGCATCATTCCCAGTAGACATCACATCACCGATCTACTGATTCGACACTTTCATGAAAAAACTGAACACCAAGGCAGGCAGATCACAGAGGGCAAGATACGGTCTGCGGGACTTTGGATCATAGGCATGAAAAGACGTGTAGCGGGATCAATACATCGCTGTGTGCAATGTCGCAAAACTAGAGGAAAACAGGTACATCAACAAATGGCCGACCTACCCTTCGACAGACTGAGCACCGAACCGCCTTTTACCTACGTTGGCCTAGACGTATTTGGGCCATGGATGGTATCTGCACGCAGGACTCGTGGAGGTCATGCCAACAGTAAACGTTGGGCCGTACTATTCACTTGCATGAGTGTCCGTGCCGTTCACATAGAAGTGATAGAATCTATGGACACATCCAGCCTGATTAACGCTCTTCGGCGGTTTCTAGCGATCAGAGGACCAGTGAAACAGTTAAGGTCCGACCGCGGAAGCAACTTCATCGGTGCATGTCGAGAGCTGGATATTGACATCAAGCCAATTCAGGATCAACTGGCAGAAAAAGGTTGCACCTGGATCTTCAATCCTCCGCATAGTTCTCACATGGGAGGTTCCTGGGAAAGGATGATCGGGATCTCACGCAACATCTTGAACTCTATGCTTATGGACATAAACTCTTCAAGACTTACGCATGAGACCTTGGTTACTCTTCTGGCTGAAGTTTCTGCCATAATCAACTCAAGACCCCTTGTCCCAGTGTCAATGGATCCTGAAACGCCAACTATTCTTACGCCGGCTACTCTTCTTACCCAAAAGATCGGGAACCCGCTAACAGTCAGTGGAGAGTTTACTCACGCAAACTCCTACCAGAAGCAGTGGAAACGCGTACAGTACCTCGCCAATTACTTCTGGAACCGATGGAGAAAGGAGTATCTTGTGGTTCTGCAAGGAAGAAGAAAATGGCAACAGAGTAAACCAAACTTGAAGGAAGGAGATATTGTGTTAATGAAGGAACAACAAGCTCAAAGGATTGACTGGCCTATGGGAATCATTACAAAGACTTTCCCTAGTGAAGACGGTAAGGTCCGGAAGGTGGAGCTGAAAGTCCTTAGGAAAGGTGAACCTAAGTCATTTCAGAGGCCTATCCACGAGCTCGTACTGGTACTACCAATCGAGGACATTCCAGTAGGATAAACTATGAACAGAACACTGCACTACTATTTGTCCATTGGATTACAGTGGGTCAGAGATAGTTTGGCCTAGTGCGGCTTCTCTGATCCGAAGATGGGTTTTCCATTGGATTATCTCAGGAACTGACTTAATGTCTTGTTTAAAGTTATTATTGCATTACATGCATGTTTGGTTTCACTTTCTAGGTTGTTGGACTTTTTAAGGACATTGATATAGTGAAATCCCTTACGGAATTTCAGACGGGGAGTGTGCTGTTCCATGTATATTCCTCAGTTTCCATGTATGTTGTTATATTTTACTCTGCTGCCACCCAATGGCCTTTTTCTGTATGGCAGCTTGTTTTTCATGTATTTCTTGTGGGCATGTCTTACATCCGGTTCAGGGGTCAAATCTTCTCTTCCTCTAGCAGCCATTTCCAGTTTACTTTCTGTTGTGAGAGGACGTGCTTTTGAACTGGGCTTAGGAAGGCATCAGTCTTTCGACCACTCTCTCATGCTGCTCACACTTGCAGACACACTTGGTGCTACATCTTACTGTACCCTGTCTACCCTGCATTTCTGGAGAAGTTCTGTATTACCAGTTATACGCTGTATGTCCAGATCTACAAAATAAACAAGTCTGGATTACATAATCCCTGGAGTGCATCATCTCTCTGGACGCTGAGCAGCATTGGTCCTGTCTGCCTCATATCGAGGAAATACGAAGGTACGATTATCTCTCTCACAACTCTTATTAGTCTGCGACACCTTCATTCGCCTCATGTGGGGACAGAACATTCCGGGACCCTAGAAACGCCCCTCTCCCAATGTTGCCCCCTGTGTCTTCGTAGGTGTAGAAGGTAGACAGCCAACCTATGATTAAAGGGAACCTGTCACCCCGTTTTTTGAGATTGAGCTATAAATGCTGTTAAATAGGGCCTGCGCTGTGTGTTCCTATAGTGTATGTAGTGTACCCCGATTCCCCACCTATGCTGAGAAATAACTTACCAAAGTCGCCGTTTTCGCCTGTCAATCAGGCTGGTCAGGTCGGGAGGGCGTGGTGACATCGCTGGTTCTTCCTCAGCTTTACGTTGGTGGCGTAGTGGTGAACAAGCAGCGCGCGATCTGCGCTGTCATCCCTTTCGTCGGTGGGGGCGGCCATCTTCCTGGGGCCGCGCGTGCGCAGATCGAGTGCTCTGCTGCACGGGGCTTCAGGAAAATGGCCGCGGGATGCCGCGCGTGCGCATTAGAGATCGCGGCGGCCATTTTCCCAAAGCCGAGATGCAAACTCGGCTTTGGGAAAATGGCCGCCGCGATCTCTAATGCGCACGCGCGGCATCCCGCGGCCATTTTCCTGAAGCCCCGTGCAGCAGAGCACTCGATCTGCGCACGCGCGGCCCCAGGAAGATGGCCGCCCCCACCGACGAAAGGGATGACAGCGCAGATCGCGCGCTGCTTGTTCACCACTACGCCACCAACGTAAAGCTGCGGAAGAACCAGCGATGTCACCACGCCCTCCCGACCTGACCAGCCTGATTGACAGGCGAAAACGGCGACTTTGGTAAGTTATTTCTCAGCATAGGTGGGGAATCGGGGTACACTACATACACTATAGGAACACACAGCGCAGGCCCTATTTAACAGTATTTATAGCTCAATCTCAAAAAACGGGGTGACAGGTTCCCTTTAACTGTCCAGCGGAGTTTGAAGTAAGGCCTGAAGTCAGTTACTCCTACGGTGTTTCGGCCACCGACTACGCGCCTCAGTAAGATGTTGCCTCTCTCTCTCGGCACGACTCTTAATGGCTCTCCTTTGTGCTTGATCTCGTTTACACGGTTCCACAATATCCTTCCCTTCATGTCTCTTTCTTAGGATACCGCCGCAGGGTGTGCAGGCGCGGTTCCGTAACGTTCTGTTCGCTAGGCACCTGCCAGGTTCCCACGCCTGACAAGGACCCTCCTGTGCCTTCTCCCTGCAACACCCCCTGCCACGGGATGTTGCCTGGATCCAACCCAGTCAGCTTCTGCCTAACTTCCTCCCCAGCCTCTAGTTTTACTAGTGTGAGGAGTGGCCCAATAAATAAAGCCTTTTTCTCCCCCTAGTGGCCGGAGTGTAAAGTGTAATGTGTTCTGGTGATACCTGGTCAGGAGAACTCCTTAGTGCTATCAGACGTACCGCTGCTCCCCTTAGCGGCAGAGCGCCATACTGCAACGACCAGGTCTCTGGGGCGCTGCATATACCTGTATGTCCTCTCCTGTATATAGGATATGTGTGTTTCATCTCCTTCTGTATATATTATATACCTGTCATCTCCCCTGTATATAGTATGTACCTGTATGTCATCTGCTCCTTTATATAGTATATACTTGTGTCATCTGCTCTTGTATGTAGTATATACCTGTATGTCATCTCCTGTATATACCTGTGTCATCTCCTCTTTTGTATAGTATATACCTGTGTCATCTCTTTTATATAGTATATACCTGTATGTCATCTCCTCCTGTATATAGTATATACCTGTCATCTGCTCCTGTATATAGTATATACCTGTCATCTGCTCTTATATATAGTATATACCTGTATGTCATCTTCTGTATATACCCGTGTCATCTCCTCTTTATATAGTATATACCTGTATGTCATCTCCTCCTGTATATAGTATGTACCTGTGTCATCTCCCTTGTTTATAGTATGTACCTGTATGTCATCTCCTATATATAGTATATACCTGTAGGTCATCTCCTATATATAGTGTATACCTGTGTCATCTCCTCCTGTATATAATATACCTGTGTGTAATCTCCCCTGTATATACCTGTCATCTCCTCCTGTATATAGTATATACCTGTAAGTCATCTCCTGTATATAGTATATACCTGTCATCTCCTCCTGTATATAGTATATACCTGTGTGTCATCTCCCCTGTATATAGTATGTACCTGTATGTCATCTCCTCCTGTATTAGACCTCGTTCACACGTTATTTGGTCAGTATTTTTTCTCAGTAAATTTACCTCAGTATTTGTAAGCTAAATTGGCAGCCTGATAAATCCCCAGCCAACAGGAAGCCCTCCCCCTGGCAGTATATATTAGGTCACACATACACATAATAGACAGGTCACGTGACTGACAGCAGCCTTATTTCCTGTATGATACATTGATTGCTCTTGTAGTTTGTCTGCTTATTAATCAGATTTTTATTTTTGAAGGATAATACCAGACTTGTGTGTTTTAGGGCGAGTTTCATGTGTCAAGTTGTGTGTGCTGAGTTGTGTGTGGCGACATACATGTAGCGACTTTTGTGAGATGAGTTTTGTGTGGTGACATGCGTGTAGCAACTTTTTGTTTGTCGAGTTGCATGTGACAGGTTAGTGTGGTGAGTTTTGCGAGTGGCGAGTTTTGAGTGGTGCGTTTTGAGTATGTGCAAGTTTTGTGTGAGGCAACTTTTGCATGTGTTGTAACTTTTGTGCATGTGGCAAGTTTTGCATGGGTCTAGTTTTCCATGAGGTGAGTTTTGCACGTGTGGAGAGTTTTGCGTGAGCCTAGTTTTGCATGTGGCGAATTTTGCGCGTGGCGAGTTTTGAGCGGTGACTTTTGTGTTTCGACTTTTATGTGGTGAGGTTGGTGTATGTGTGGTGAAATGTGTGCTGGGGGTGGTATGTGTTCAAGCACGTGGTAGTGTGTGGCGCATTTTGTGTGTGTGTTCATATCCCCGTGTGTGGTGAGTATCCCATGTCAGGGCCCCATCTTAGCAACTGTACGGTATATACTTTTGGCGCCATCGCTCCCACTCTTTAAGTCCCCCTTGTTCACATCTGGCAGCTGTCAATTTGCATCCAACACTTTTCCTTTCACTTTTTTCCTTTCACTTTTTCCCCATTATGTAGAAAGGGGCAAAATTGTTAAGTGAATTGGAAAGCGCAGGGTTAAAATTTCATCTCACAATATAGTCTATGACGCTCTCGGGGTCCAGACGTGTGACTGCAAAATTTTGTGGCTGTAGCTGCGACGGTGCAGATGCCAATCTCGGACATACACACACACACACACACACACACACACACACACACACACACACACACACACACACATTCAGCTTTATATATTAGATCTGCTTCCTTCTCCTCCTGGATTGAGCGATCATTCTCAATTAATGGGTAAAATCTGTATTCAGCCAAGACAGATTATTTACATTATTGAGATAAGAGGTAACAGTTGGTGCTTCTAAAATTCTATGGAGGAAGGAGCTACAGATATTTTGCTGCAAGTTCTCGTGACCTGTTATTTCCTATCTCAGTAATGGGAAAATTGGTCTTTTCTGAAGATACATTTTACCTGTGAATTGAGAATTTTGAGAATGATCAGTATAAGAGGAGAAAGAAGCAACTGTCACACCATTAATCCATGACTGACAGCTACTTTTGCAATTCACGACCAATGATATCCCAGATGTGCTAGATGGGAGACCCGTCTAGAGACGCTGCAGGCCATGGTAGCAGGTTTAGGCCCCACAGGCTCCTCACAGTAGGACGAGCAGTGTACGACCTGGCGTTGTCATGTAGAAAACAACTCCTGGCAACTTTGGAGAAATGGTGGTATTATTATTATTTATTGTTATAGCGCCATTTATTCCATGGCGCTTTACATGTGAGGAGGGGTATACATAATAAAAACAAGTATATTAATCTTAAACAATACAAGTCATAACTGGTACAGAAGGAGAGAGGATCCTGCCCGCGAGGGCTCACAATCTACAAGGGATGGGTGAGAATACACTAGGCGAGGGTAGAGCTGGTCATGCAGCGGTTTGGTCGATCGGTGGTTACTGCAGGTTGTAGGCTTGTCGGAAGAGGTAGGTCTTCAGGTTCTTTTTGAAGGTTTCGATGGTAGGCGAGAGTCCGATATGTTGTGGTAGAGGGTTCCAGAGTAGGGGTGATACGCGAGAGAAATCTTGTATACGATTGTGGGAAGAGGAGATAAGAGGGGAGTAGAGAAGGAGATCTTGTGAGGATCGGAGGTTGCGTGTAGGTAAGTACCGGGAGACGAGGTCACAGATGTATAGAGGAGACAGGTTGTGGATGGCTTTGTATGTCATGGTTAGGGTTTTGAACTGGAGTCTCTGGGCAATGGGGAGCCAGTGAAGGGATTGACAGGGGAGAGGCCGGGGAATAGCGGGGGGACAGGTGGATTAGTCGGGCAGCAGAGTTTAGAATAGATTGGAGGGGTGCGAGAGTGTTAGAGGGGAGGCCACAGAGCAGGAGGTTGCAGTAGTCAAGGCGAGAGATGAGGGCATGGACTAGGGTTTTTGCAGATTCTTGGTTGAGGAATGTACGGATTCGTGAAATATTTTTGAGTTGAAGTCGGCAGGAAGTGGAAAGGGCTTGGATATGTGGTTTGAAGGAGAGATCAGCGTCAAAGATTACCCCAAGGCAGCGAGCTTGTAGGACTGGGGAGAGTGGGCAGCCATGCACTGTAATGGATAGGTTCGTTGGGGGGGGGGGGGGTCGCGTGAGATGGGGGAAAGATGATGAATTCTGTATCACTGGTGCCATCACTAAATCAATCTAAAGCTGAGCTGTGAGTGTACCTGGAATGAAGACTAGTGGTATCTGGATAATTTATACTCTGCCACCCCTTAATCCTAATCTCAAGAGTAGGATCAGCGTGGTGTTCCTTTGTGCCTATGTGGTTGCATCAAGTTCAAAAAAGGCACCTACTGATCCATTCTGTACAAGTTGACATTAGCTATCACATACCATGGCGAAGGCATCACACTGTCCACACAAGCTCAGAAGTAATTTGCACAAGATTCAGCAATAAACCAGATGTCCACCTACAGATGTTATCTTGACCTCATGTCACCATTCTCAAAAGCTATCGTGGGGCAAAACAATTGGGCAATGGGGGCTGAAATGGAGGTTTATCCTCTTCAGCAATGAGTTCCACTTTTGTCTTGGATACAGTGATAGCTGGAGATTGAACTAGAGACCACATGAGCAACATCATGAAGAGGAATTCATAAGGGAACATGAGTGTCCCATTTTTCAACACTACAATGTCAGGCTGTATGTTGCCCGTGCTACTGTGAGCAGCCTGCGTGGCCTAAGACCGCATGCCTGAGTGCTATCATTGCTGGCAGAGTCTACCGACTTGTCTCCCATCAAGAACATCTGGGATGTCATTGTTTGGTAATTGTAAAAGCAGCTGCCAGCAGCAGATCTTGATGTTTTGCCCAAATGCATTCGGTGTAGCAGATCCCTCCTCAGACAGCCATTAATAGCCTCACTAATAGCAGCCAAGGAGTTCAAGTGTGGGGATTTCAGTGTTTGGCGCTCATACTCCATACTGAATTTATAGAGGTGTTTTGAAGATATTGTTTCCATTTTTGTTTTATCATTTGCAGATCATTAACCTGTATATCCATCCTGTGATTTCCCTAATTCCGCAACTTTTACTTTATCAGTTTCATCGTTTTGGAATGTAATTAGTGGGGATCTTGGTGATCCAGCATTTCTAAAAGGTAGTCAGGCAGCTAATTTTGATCTAATGTAGTCAAAGTCCAAACTACTGGGGATCAATGAAAAACTGACTACAGCATCAATCAATCTAGCTATATATTTCTCCTATTAAAAAAAAGCAAACAAAACACACAACTATAAAGGGTTCAGGTTTGGGGTTTCTTTTTACTAAGCTCAATATTGCTAAGGGAAAGGTCAGTGTGAAATAGCTACAAGAACAATTAAAAGAAGATAAACCATCTTGGTCCATATTCTACCATATGTGTAACCTTTGACATGTTAAGTAGAGGATAATCCAATGTCGGTTTCTGACCACTGACATTGCTGTCCTCTTGTGAACCTTGGTGAGAGGTCATTGAACCAGTTCACTGAACCTTCAGGTTGCATGACGGGATTCCTACAGATTACTGATGGCCAATGAGTCCATGTAAAACAGTGTAAATAGTGAAACAATGATACTTATAGTCCTAGAATAAAGCCGCCCGTAGTTGTAGTCCTACAAGAAAGCCGCCCGTGGTTGCAGTCCTAGAATAAAGCCACCCGTAGTTGTAGTCCTAGAATAAAGCCGCCCGTAGTTGTAGCCCTAGAATAAAGCTGCCCGTGGTTGTAGCCCTAGAATAAAGCCGCCCGTAGTTGTAGTCCTAAAATAAAGCCACCCGTAGTTGTGGTCCTAGAATAAAGCCGCCCGTAGTTGTAGTCCTAGAATAAAGCCGCCCGTAGTTGTGGTCCTAGAATAAAGCCGCCCGTAGTTGTGGTCCTAGAATAAAACCGCCCGTGGTTGTGGTCCTAGAATAAAGCCGCCCGTGGTTGTGGTCCTAGAATAAAGCTGGCCGTAGTTGTAGTCCTAAAATAAAGCCGCCCGTGGTTGTAGTCCTAGAATAAAGCCGCCCGTAGTTGTAGTCCTAGAATAAAGCCGCCCGTAGTTGTGGTCCTAGAATAAAGCCGCCCGTAGTTGTGGTCCTAGAATAAAACCGCCCGTAGTTGTGGTCCTAGAATATAGCCGCCCGTGGTTGTGGTCCTAGAATAAAGCCGCCCGTGGTTGTGGTCCTAGAATAAAGCCGCCCGTAGTTGTAGTCCTAGAATAAAGCCGCCCGTACACTACAGATATCGGATGTTTTCCAAATGATAGTGGTTGTACTGCTGATGATGATAAAGCCATATAGGAGTTTGAACAAATAAAGAAAAAAAGTCCAATAATGGAAACTTAGTCAGTCAGTGTTCCTTACAAACAATTTATCTCCTATGAAAGGACCTTAAGGGTATTCTCATACATTGATTTATTTATTTATTTTTTTGCAGATTTTTTTTTTCCTGGACCAAAATCCAGAGATGTAGCAAGAAAAACATTGAATGTAATAATAATGCCCGTTTTTTCCTTCATTTTAAGGCTAGGGTCACATTGCGTTAGTGCAACCCGTTTAGCGCTAGCGGGTTGCGCTAACGCAATGTTTTTAATGTGGCCGCGTCCCGGGGTCGCGGTAACGTTCCCGCTCTCGCAGATCCCCGATCTGCGAGAGCGGGGAACGGACCGCGGGCGCGCCTCGGACGCTGCAAGCAGCGTCCGCGGCGCGCCAGGAAACACCGGCGCGTCGCTAGCGCGTGCCGAACATGTCACGCGCTAGTGCTGCGCGTTCCCATTGCCGTGAATGGGCGCGCTAACGGACGCGTTGCATGGCGTTAATTTCGCCGTGCAACGCTGTCCGTTAGCGCGTTCCCATTAACGCAATGGGAACCAAGCCTTACTCCCAAGTTTTTGCTGGCACTTTAAAACGAGTTTTTGCAGAGCTGCAAAATGCCACTTGTGGACAAATCCTGAATGCAAGAGGTAGGGAAAAAGTAAGCATAAAAAGCAGAGGGTCATGGTTAGTTTTGCTACTTTTAGGTGGTGATCATGGCATGTAAGAAGTTGCATAAGCAATTGTTAAAGCGCAACTGCACTTTCAGGTGACTTGTCAGAATAAGCTGCTATTTGTGTACATAAGATAAAACATTTTTGGGGGGCAAGTATATTACTGGTTACCTGCATTTTAACTAGCATTTTGTTTTCTTTTGCAACAGTAGTTTCTGCTCCTGCTTTCTTTGAGCTTCCTTATTCCATAGACTTCTATTGACAGCAAGTGTAATTTGATCCCTCAATGAAGACAGATCTGTAGACTGATTTGAGCAATTTTTGAGACTGATAGAGATAAAAAGTGACCGATAAGTGTAGGAAAGGGGCATTTTTCGCCAATAAGGTAAAGTACAAAATTTCCTATCTTTGTTTGTACTCTTGATTTTTGAAAAATAATTACCGCGTATACTCGAGTATAAGCCGACCCGAGTATAAGCCAAGGCACCTATTGTTGCCTGGAAAACATTAGGCAATGTTTTCATTGCCTAAAGCTTATTGACCCGAGTATAAGCCCGGTATGTATTGTCCCCTCATTCCAATCCCGGTATGTGTGGTTCTCCCCGTCCTGTCCAGCACTCTGTGGCTCCCCCTGTTGTATGCATGGCTCCCCCAGTCCCATCTTGTATGCATTGCTCGGCTCCCCCCTCCCATCCTTGTATGCATGGCTCCCCCCGTCCCATCTTGTATGTATGGCTGGGCTCCTCCGTCCATGCTTACCCTCCTCGCACCGTCTCTGAACATCCCTCTGCATCTCTGTCCCGATGCGGCAGCTTCATCCTGTGCCGAGCAGTCACGTGGTACCGCTCATTAAGGTTATGAATATGCGCTCCACGCCTATGGGAGTGCAGTCACGTCCTTTAAGTTTGTTTCCATCTGAAACAGTTGTTATATTTGATAAAAACAGGGCCGATTTTGGAGAAAGTGGGGTCCTGGTCAAAAGTTTAAAGTTGGGCTCCAAATACTCACATATTCCACATCACACAAACATTTCGGCTGTATTTACATGTGCAGAGTTTAGGCCATTAACTCCTTTCTGACATGTGACGTATTATCCCGTCGAGGTGACCCGGGCCCATATAACCATCGACGGGATAGTACATCATATGCGATCAGCCACGCTCACTGGGGAAGCGCGGCTTGGTGTCAGCTGGTTATCACAGCTGACATTCGGCACTATGTGCCAGGAGAGGTCCGTGACACATTAACCCCTGGAACACTGTGATCAAACATGATCGCAGCGTTCCGGTGGCATAGGGAAACATCGCACAGGGAGGGGGCTCTGTTATGAACAGGTAATTCAGAACCACAATGGACATTGAAGTACAGAGCACACAAAGTGACCTGACAATTACCAAAAACAAAGGACGAGCTCTGAGACGTGGAAACCCTGCTGACCGCAATCCCTAATCCTAACACACCACACTAGAGGTAGCCGTGGATTGCGCCTAACGCTCCCTATGCAACTCGGCACAGCCTGAGAAACTAACTAGCCCTGAAGATAGAAAAATAAGCCTACCTTGCCTCAGAGAAATTCCCCAAAGGAAAAGGCAGCCCCCCACATATAATGACTGTGAGTAAGATGAAAATACAAACACAGAGATGAAATAGATTTAGCAAAGTGAGGCCCGACTTACTGAATAGACCGAGGATAGGAAAGATTGCTTTGCGGTCAACACAAAAACCTACAAACAACCACGCAGAGGGGCAAAAAGACCCTCCGCACCGACTAACGGTACGGAGGTGCTCCCTCTGCGTCTCAGAGCTTCCAGCAAGCAAGAAAAACCAATAAAGCAAGCTGGACAGAAAAAATAGCAAGCAAAAATAACACAAGCAAAACTTAGCTTATGCAGGATGGACAGGCCACAGGAACGATCCAGGAGGAAGCAAGACCAATACTAGAACATTGACTGGAGGCCAGGATCAAAGCACCAGGTGGAGTTAAATAGAGCAGCACCTAACGACTTAACCTCATCACCTGAGGAAGGAAACTCAGAAGCCGCAGTACCACTCTCATCCACCAAAGAAAGCTCATAGACAGAACCAGCCGAAGTACCACTCTCGACCACAGGAGGGAGCTTGGCCACAGAATTCACAACAGTACCCCGCCCCCCCCCTTGAGGAGGGGTCACCAAACCCTCACCAGAGCCCCCAGGCCGACCAGAATGAGCCACATGAAAGGCACGAACCAGATCGGCAGCATGGACATCAGAGGCAAAGACCCAGGAATTATCTTCCTGACCATAACCCTTCCACTTAACCAGATACTGGAGTTTCCGTCTCGAAACACGAGAATCCAAAATCTTCTCCACTATATACTCCAATTCCCCTTCAACCAAAACCGGAGCAGGAGGATCAATAGATGGAACCACAGGTGCCACGTATCTCCGCAACAATGACCTATGGAACACGTTATGGATGGAAAAAAAAGCTGGAAGAGTCAAACGAAAAGACACAGGATTAAGAACCTCAGAAATCCTATATGGACCAATGAAACGAGGCTTAAATTTAGGAGAGGAAACCTTCATAGGAATATAACGAGATGACAACCAAACCAAATCCCCAACACGAAGTCGGGGACCCACACAGCACCTGCGGTTAGCGAAACGTTGAGCCTTCTCCTGGGACAAAGTCAGATTGTCCACTACATGAGTCCAAATCTGCTGCAACCTATCCACCACAGTATCCACACCAGGACAGTCTGAAGACTCAACCTGCCCTGAAGAGAAACGAGGGTGGAACCCAGAATTGCAGAAAAACGGCGAAACCAAAGTAGCCGAGCTGGCCCGATTATTAAGGGCGAACTCAGCCAAAGGCAAAAAGGACACCCAATCATCCTGATCAGCAGAAACAAAACATCTCAGATATGTTTCCAAGGTCTGATTGGTTCGTTCAGTCTGGCCATTTGTCTGAGGATGGAAAGCCGAGGAAAAAGACAAATCAATGCCCATCCTAGCACAAAAGGCTCACCAAAACCTCGAAACAAACTGGGAACCTCTGTCAGAAACGATGTTCTCTGGAATGCCATGTAAACGAACCACATGCTGGAAAAACAACGGCACCAAATCAGAGGAGGAAGGCAATTTAGACAAGGGCACCAAATGGACCATCTTAGAGAAGCGATCACAGACCACCCAAATGACCGACATTCTTTGAGAGACGGGGAGATCCGAAATAAAATCCATAGAGATATGTGTCCAAGGCCTCTTCGGGACTGGCAAGGGCAAAAGCAACCCACTGGCACGAGAACAGCAGGGCTTAGCCCGAGCACAAATCCCACAGGACTGCACAAAAGTACGCACGTCCCGCGACAGAGACGGCCACCAAAAGGATCTAGCCACCAAATCTCTAGTACCAAAGATTCCAGGATGACCAGCCAACACCGAACAATGAACCTCAGAGATAACTTTATTCGTCCACCTATCAGGGACAAACAGTTTCTCCGCTGGACAACGGTCAGGTCTATTAGCCTGAAATTTTTGCAGCACCCGCCGCAAATCAGGGGAGATGGCAGACAAAATTACCCCCTCGTTGAGAATACCCGCCGGCTCAGACAAACCCGGAGAATCGGGCACAAAACTCCTAGACAGGGCATCCGCCTTCACATTTTTAGAGCCCGGAAGGTACGAAACCACAAAGTCAAAACGGGAGAAAAACCGCGACCAACGAGCCTGTCTAGGATTCAACCGTTTGGCAGACTCGAGATAAGTCAAGTTTTTGTGATCAATCAAGACCACCACGCGATGCTTAGCTCCTTCAAGCCAATGACGCCACTCCTCGAATGCCCACTTCATGGCTAGCAACTCTCGATTGCCAACATCATAATTTCGCTCAGCAGGCGAAAATTTCCTGGAAAAGAAGGCGCATGGTTTCATCACCGAGCAATCAGAACTTCTCTGCGACAAAACAGCCCCTGCTCCAATCTCAGAAGCATCAACCTCGACCTGGAACGGAAGCGAAACATCTGGTTGGCACAACACAGGGGCAGAAGAAAAACGACGCTTCAACTCCTGAAAAGCTTCCACAGCAGCAGAAGACCAATTGACCACATCAGCACCCTTCTTGGTTAAATCAGTCAACGGTTTAGCAATGCTAGAAAAATTAGCGATGAAGCGACGATAAAAATTAGCAAAGCCCAGGAACTTCTGCAGACTCTTCAGAGATGTTGGCTGAGTCCAATCATAAATGGCCTGAACTTTGACAGGGTCCATCTCGATAGTAGAAGGAGAAAAAATGAACCCCAAAAATGAAATCTTCTGAACACCAAAGAGACACTTTGACCCCTTCACAAACAAAGAATTAGCACGCAGGACCTGGAACACCATTCTGACCTGCTTCACATGAGACTCCCAATCATCCGAGAAGACCAAAATATCATCCAAGTATACAATCAGGAATTTATCCAGGTACTCTCGGAAGATGTCATGCATAAAGGACTGAAACACTGATGGAGCATTAGAAAGTCCGAATGGCATAACCAGGTACTCAAAATGGCCTTCGGGCGTATTAAATGCTGTTTTCCATTCATCGCCCCGTTTAATACGCACAAGATTATACGCACCACGAAGATCTATCTTGGTGAACCAACTAGCCCCCTTAATCCGAGCAAACAAATCAGACAGCAGCGGCAAGGGGTACTGAAATTTGACCGTAATTTTATTTAGAAGGCGGTAATCAATACAAGGTCTCAGCGAACCATCCTTCTTGGCCACAAAAAAGAACCCTGCTCCCAATGGCGTCGATGACGGGCGAATATGACCCTTCTCCAAAGACTCCTTCACGTAACTCCGCATAGCGGCGTGCTCAGGTACAGATAAATTAAACAGTCGACCCTTAGGAAACTTACTACCAGGAATCAAATCGATAGCACAATCACAATCCCTATGCGGAGGTAGGGCATTGGACCTGGGCTCATCGAATACATCCCTGTAATCAGAGAAGAACTCTGGGACCTCAGAAGGGGTGGATGATGAAATAGACAGAAATGGAACATCACCATGTACCCCCTGACAACCCCAGCTGGACACAGACATTGATTTCCAATCTAACACTGGGTTATGGACTTGTAGCCATGGCAACCCCAACACGACCACATCATGCAGATTATGGAACACCAGAAAGCGAATATCCTCCTGGTGCGCAGGAGCCATGCACATGGTCAGCTGGGTCCAATACTGAGGCTTATTCTTGGCCAAAGGCGTAGCATCAATTCCTCTCAATGGAATAGGACACTGCAAGGGCTCCAAGACAAACCCACAGCGCCTAGCATACTCCAAGTCCATCAAATTCAGGGCAGCGCCTGAATCCACAAATGCCATGACAGAATAGGATGACAAAGAGCAGATCAAAGTAACGGACAAAAGAAATTTCGACTGTACCGTACCAATGGTGGCAGACCTAGCGAACCGCTTAGTGCGCTTAGGACAATCGGAGATAGCATGAGTGGAATCACCACAGTAGAAACACAGCCCATTCTGACGTGTCTGTTCTTGCCTTTCAGCTCTGGTCAAAGTCCTATCGCACTGCATAGGCTCAGGTTCATGCTCAGATAATACCGCCAAATGGTGCAGATTTACGCTCGCGCAAGCGTCGACCGATCTGAATGGCCAAAGACATAGACTCATTCAGACCAGCAGGCATAGGAAATCCCACCATGACATCCTTAAGGGCTTCAGAGAGACCTTTTCTGAATATAGCTGCCAGCGCACATTCATTCCATTGAGTGAGCACGGACCACTTTCTAAACTTCTGACAATAAATCTCTATCTCATCCTGACCCTGACACAGAGCCAGCAAATTTTTCTCTGCCTGATCCACTGAATTAGGTTCGTCGTACAGCAATCCGAGCGCCAGAAAAAACGCATCAATATTACATAATGCAGGATCTCCTGGCGCAAGGGAAAATGCCCAGTCTTGAGGGTCGCCACGTAATAAAGAAATAATAATTTTAACTTGTTGTACTGGGTCACCAGAGGAGCGGGGTTCCAAAGCCAGAAATAGTTTACAATTATTTTTAAAATTCAAAATCTTTGCTCTATCTCCAGAAAATAACTCAGGAATAGGAATCTTAGGTTCTAACATAGGTTTCTGAACCACTAAATCTTGAATATTCTGTACATTTATAGCGAGATTATCCATCAAAGAGAACAGACCTTGAATGTCCATGTCCACACCTGTGTTCCGAACCACCCTGATGTAAAGGGGGAAAAGAAAGACAGAACACAGTGCAAAGAAAAAAAAATGGTCTCAGAACTTCTTTTCCCTCTATTGAGAAGCATTAGTACTTTGGGCCTCCAGTACTGTTATGAACAGGTAATTAAGAACCACAATGGACATTGAAGTACAGAGCACACAAAGTGACCTGACAATTACCAAAAACAAAGGACGAGCTCTGAGACGTGGAAACTCTGCTGACCGCAATCCCTAATCCTAACACACCACACTAGAGGTAGCCGTGGATTGCGCCTAACGCTCCCTATGCAACTCGGCACAGCCTGAGAAACTAACTAGCCCTGAAGATAGAAAAATAAGCCTACCTTGCCTCAGAGAAATTCCCCAAAGGAAAAGGCAGCCCCCCACATATAATGACTGTGAGTAAGATGAAAATACAAACACAGAGATGAAATGGGTTTAGCAAAGTGAGGCCCGACTTACTGAATAGACCGAGGATAGGAAAGATTGCTTTGCGGTCAACACAAAAACCTACAAACAACCACGCAGAGGGGCAAAAAGACCCTCCGCACCGACTAACGGTACGGAGGTGCTCCCTCTGCGTCTCAGAGCTTCCAGCAAGCAAGAAAAACCAATAAAGCAAGCTGGACAGAAAAAATAGCAAGCAAAAATAACACAAGCAAAACTTAGCTTATGCAGGATGGACAGGCCACAGGAACGATCCAGGAGGAAGCAAGACCAATACTAGAACATTGACTGGAGGCCAGGATCAAAGCACCAGGTGGAGTTAAATAGAGCAGCACCTAACGACTTAACCTCATCACCTGAGGAAGGAAACTCAGAAGCCGCAGTACCACTCTCATCCACCAAAGAAAGCTCATAGACAGAACCAGCCGAAGTACCACTCTCGACCACAGGAGGGAGCTTGGCCACAGAATTCACAACAGGGCTCCCTGCGTGCTACCCTGAGACCCTCAGAACAATGCGATGTGATTGCGTTGTTCCAAGGGTCTCCTCCCTGCAGGCCCCGGATCCAAGATGGCCGCCGGGGTCCTGCAGGGAGGTGGCTTGCTGAGAGCAGGTGCCGGCAAGCATCCAGCACTGCCTGTCAGATCGCTGATCTGGCACACTGCTCTGCAAAGTGTCAGATCAGCAATCTGACAATATATAGTGGTGTCCCACCCTGGGACAATGTGTTAAAAAAACAAAACAAAAAAAAACAACACCTAAATAAAGAAATAAATATTGTTCCAATAAATACATTTCTTTATGTAAATAAAAAAATAAATAAAAGTATACACATTTAGTATTGCAGCATCCGCAACGACCCGACCTATAAAACTGTCCCCCTAGTTAACGCTTTCAGTGAACACCTTAAAAAAAAAAAAGAGGCAAAAAACAACGCTTTATCATCATACCGCCGAACAAAAAGTGGAATAACACGTGATCAAAAAGACGGATATAAATAACCATGGTACCGCTGAAAACGTCATCTTGTCCCGCAAAAAACGAGCCGTCATCAGCGGGGAAAAAAAAGTTATTGTCCTCAGAATAAAGCTCTGCAAAAATAATTTTTTTTATATAAAATAGTTTTTATTGTATAAAAGCGTCAAAACATAAAAAGATATAAATGAGGCATCGCTGTAATCGTACTGACCCGAAGAATAAAACCGCTGTATCAATTTTACCAAACGCGGAACGGTATAAACGCCACCCAAAAGAAATTCATGAATTGCTGGTTTTTGTTCATTCTGCCTAACGGAATAAACAGCGATCAAAAAATGTCATCAATAAAAACGTCAACTCGTCTCGCAAAAAAACAAGACCTCACATGACTCTGTGGACCAAAATATGGAAAAATTATAGCTTTCAAAATATGGTGATGCAAAAACTATTTTTTGCAATAAAAAGCGTCTTTTAGTGTGTGACGGCTGCCAATCATAAAAATCCGCTAAATAACCCGCTATAAATAGTAAATCAAACCCCCCTTCATCACCCCCTTAGTTAGGGAAAAATAATAAAATAAAAAAATGTATTTCCATTTTCCCATTAGGGCTGGGGCTAGAGTTGGGGTTAGGCCGGGATCACACATGCGAGAAACACGTCCGAGTCTCGCATGTGAAATCCAAGTTCTGGCGCCGGCACTCCAGAGCGGAGCGTGCGGCTCCATGTGTTGCTATGCGGCCACACGCTCCACTCTGGAGTGCCGGCGCCAGAGCTTGGATTTCACATGCGAGACACGGACGTGTTTCTCGCATGTGTGATCCCGGCCTTAGGGTTTGGATTATGTTTATGGTTGGGTTTGGGGTGTGTTGGGGTTAGGGTTGGAGTTAGATTTGGGGGGTTTCCACTGTTTAGGCACATCTGGGACTCTGCAAACGCAACGTGACGCCCGCAGACCATTCCATCAAAGTCTGCATTCCAAAATGGCGCTCCTTCCAAGCTCTGCCATGTGCCCAAACGGTGGTTCCCCCTCACATATGGGGTATCAGCGTACTCACGACAAACTGCTCAACAACTTTTGGGGTCCAATTTCTCCTGTTACCCTTGGGAAAATAAAAAATTGGGGACGAAAAGATCATTTTGTGAAAATTTTTTTATTTTTACGGTTCTACATTATAAACTTCTGTGAAGCATTTGGGGGTTCAAAGTGCTCACTACACATCTAGATAAGTTCCTTAGGGGTCTACTTTCCAAAATGGTGCCACTTGTGGGGGGTTTCAATGTTTAGGCACAACAGTGGCTCTCCAAACACAACATGGCGTCCCATCTCAATTCCAGCCAATTTTGCATTGAAAAGTCAAATGGCGCTCCTTCCCTTCCGAGCTCTGCCATGCTCCCAAACAGTGGTTTACCCCCACATATGGGGTATCAGCGTACTCATGAGAAATTGGACCCCAAAAGTTGTTGTACAATTTGTCCTATTACCCTTGGGAAAATAAAAAAAATTGGATCTGAAGTAATTTTTTTGTGAAAAAAGTTAATGTTCATTTTTTTTCTTTTTTTTTTAAACCTTTCAAAAATTCCTGTGAAGCACCTGAAGGGTTAATAAACTTCTTAAATGTGGTTTTGAGCACCATGAGGGGTGCAGTTTTTAGAATGTTGTCACTTTTTGGTATTTTCTATTATATAGACCCTTCAAAGTGACTTCAAATGTGATGTGGTCCCTAAAAAAAAAATGGTGTTTTATAAAAATGAGAAACTGCTGGTCAACTTTTAACCCTTATAACTCCCTAAAAAAACTAAAATTTTGGTTCCAAAATTGTGCTCATGTAAAGTAGACATGTGGGAAATGTTACTTAAGTATTCTGTGTAACATATCTTTGTGATTTAAAGGCCTGAAAATTCAAAGTTGGAAAATTGCAAAATTTTCAAACTTTTTGCCAAATTTCCGTTTTTGTTCCCCACAAATAAACGCAGGTAATATCAAAGAAATTTTACCACTATCATGAAGTACAATATGTCACGAGAAAACAATGTCAGAATCACCGGGATCTGATGAAGCGTTCCAGAGTTATAACCTCATAAAGGGACAGTGGTCAGAATTGTAAACATTGGCCCGGTCATTAACGTGCAAACCACCATTGGGCGTAAAGGGGTTTAACACGAGCATGATCTACGGCATTGACATTGTTCGACGCTTGTTCCTGAGTTTTTTTACACTGGCTGAGAAAGAATGATGGGGACAGATAGTTCGCGATACAGTATAATGCAGCTCCCCCTGGGTCCTTGATAGAGTATACTGCAGCTACCCACACACACACTGTAGTCAATGCATCTCCCCACACACCGTATAGTGCAGGTCCACCCCCAACACACAGTATAGTTCAGCTCCACCCCCAACACACAGTACAATGCAGCTCCACCCCTACACACAGTACAGTGCAGCTCCACCCACAACACACGGTACAGTGCAGCTCCCCCCAAAACACAGTGTAGTGCAGACACACACTCGCACAATACTCGCCCCTCCTCCTTGTACCCCATGCTGCTCCAGGCTCTGCTGCTCCGATCGCATCGGCTCCACTGCTGGCACAACGTGGCGCACGATGAAGTGACATCATCGCGTGCCTGCTAAGTCACAGGCAGGAGGAGTGATGAGAGAGAGGGAGCGTCAGCAGACACTCCCCTCCATCACTTATTATTACTGTATAGGCGTCTATGATGCCGATTATTTGAATCAGCGATGTGGAGGGCGGTGCTGGGCCCCTCAGCAGCCGTGTGGTGTGCTGCTGTTAGTGGCATGCCACTGGCTCAGCTGGGGACTCCTGCAGGAGCGGGGGCCCTAGGCAGCTGCCTGGTCTGCCTGTCCCCAACGCCGGCCCTGGATAAGAAAAAAAACGTCCTGAATTGTAGACATTTTTTTTAAATAAATATCAAAGTTGGCCTGCGACTTTATCCAACTTTTCATTTTGTCCCTCTGTGTACTTGACTGACATATCCCCTGCCTTAGATTGTCAGCCACCACCTGCCCTGCTGACATGTTTGTGTCCTGCTGAACATGCTGGTGTCCTGCTGAACATGCTGGTGTCCTGCTGACATGTTTGTGTCCTGCTGACATGTTTGTGTCTTGTTGACATGCCGGCTGAGACTGATGGCATCACACTGTAATTCTGCTGTGTCTAACAGTGAGATTACTGCACCAGATCATTATTTGTATTTGCAATATGGGAAATATCAGGCAAGCAAAAAAGAATCCAAAATTATTAAATATTAATATAGATACTAACTTTGTATATGTCTGTATTTAGTGCTGTATATACAGCCTGAGATGTAAGGTTCTCAACATTTTGGCTTTTATTGGTCTTTTAGATCATGAGAACTTTAAATTTAATGGCCAGATGGTAATTTGCACATGATGTCATTAGTAAGTGGATTCATCCCCAGCCTACAGCTCCTAATGTGAGTTCTTCTCAATGGGCAGGCAGCTGGGAGGATTGCTTCTGCATGACTGGTTCCCAGACAGCTAGACTACCCTCACATGAACACGCATGCAGGCATGGGTCGCCTGTCAGATTTCGTTATTGGATGGCATGTATTCAGACAATGCTTGTGTAGGTATCAATACCCGCAGAGCTTCTCATCTGCATAACATGGATATTGTATAGAAAAGTCTGATGAAAAAAATCAGAAAAATGGTTTTAACAACCCAGATCTACGTTCAGACTGCCCAGGCCATGTTTTTGTGATGATCAGTACAAAACCTGCTATTCTGCAAAAAAAAACATAACAAAAAAAGAACATGCACTCTTAACTCATCTCCAAGCAGAATTAAGGATCAGCGCCTAATTCCTGTTTCGCCCAAGTCTTGACATATGGGAGCTATGCACTTGTGGTGTAGAGAGTTTGAGACCTGCTGATGAGATACTGATTCAATCCTTTAAAAAAAGCTGATTGGTCTTTTTTATTTTCAAGAATGGAAAATCCCTTTTTAAGGGCATATGCCCTAATAATAGGGCATATGCCCTTTCTGATGAGTTTTTGGAGCAGAAATTGAACAGAAACAAGTTTTTTTGTGGAATTTTAAGATTTTGAGGAAGATTTGGAGACTTTATGTTCACTTTTGCTGCAAACACTCCTACAAAAAAAAAATCAGTGTGAACATATCTTACAGAAGTTTTCCAGCTTTATCAAAAATAATCTCAATGAGCAGTGGAAGAAAAAAATGTGAAAGCTGCATCCAATCAGCTGTGGTGACTACAATCCATCGTTGATGATGTTCAGGACCCATCGCGGAACAAAGTACAGCGGTGCGGCGCCGGTCCAGGATGTAACATTTTTTCGGTCACACACACAAGACATCTGTAATCTCTAGTCTAGAGTATGGCCAGCTTATAGTTATTGTAGCCCAAAGTATGTTCATAATTTGTTTAATCCATGTGATGAAGAAACACTGAGAAGTAGCAAATAACCTTTTATACCAGGCCATGATCTGTCACAAGGATTCCTTCGCGATGCGATTCCCATAAGGGATAGGTGTAGTGGGCTAGATGTGGCCATTACTTTCCACTCACCATGCAGACCACTGGTTCTCCTCCCTTGGGAGGAGAGCTGACTTAGACTAATCTCGGGTGGCAACCCAGGTGGACGTCGGTAACATGACCATTCCTTCCTAATCTCGGGTGGCAACCCAGGTGGACGTCGGTAACATGACCATTCCTTCCTAAGCTTCGGTGAAGAGAAGGCACCAACCCTGGTCCTTCACTGTGGTCTTCTGATCTGGAAGGATTGGGATAGGTGTATTGGTATCCTCTCTCTTTTTGGAGTAGGCAGTAATAGACCACATCCTTCTGCCCGGTTTTAATTTATTTTTTTTATATGGCACCATCACATTTTTCAGAGCAGTCAGGAGAGCACACTCTCAGGATGTAAGGATGAAGACCACGTTGAGGATCACACACCGCATTCTAGTGAGACTGAAGCTGATCCTAGAAAATTCTTGATTTGTAATATCGTAAAATAGATACTGCCCCAGAGAACCTCAGACTTGGTCTACCATTGATATCTGGTATTGTTGGGGTTAATTATAAGGTTTAATTCAGGTGACAAGTAGGGAGGTTTCAAGCGCAGCTATTTCTTCACTTGGAACAATTCACCCAAAAGTAACCCCCACCCGGTCGCTTGGTGTTGGGTTTTAATGAATGCTGGGGTGACAATGGCGGCATTGTAGTCATTGTTCTGAGAACACTGAGGCTGCTGACATTAATACGTTGCATGTGTGTCTCAGCCCTGGGAGCTGGATTTTTCCTGACACCTTCGCAAAGTCGTTCATTTTAATAACTTCCAACTAATGTTGCTTAAAACGTTTTTTTTGTGGGTGTTAGTTTTACCTAAAATGTTTGTGAAAAAAATACTTACAAAAATGCCAGAAATCCACCTATAAAATGTAAATTAAATATTTGTATAGTCCAAACTAAGTTACATGGGTATTTTGTATATTGCCATGTGTTGTAACAGCCTCATTCATGCTTCGTCCGGCACAAGAGCAGAATGGAGAATAATGCAAATTCTTCATAAGTCTTTTCAATGGTATTAGCATAAACATAATTCTCTTAGAATTCAATACATTATTTCCCCCCAACATGCAAACATTTGTGCTTATACTTTAGAAAGAACATGCAAGAGCTTTATGCAATGCTTCTTTTTATTTCATCCATGGAGAAATGAGCCTTCATGATGTTCCCTCAAGAAGGTTACAAAGATGGAGGTTGCGAGGCAACATGGTTTTTCTTATCTTTAGAAATGATTACATCTCCATAGGAGAGAAGATAACTTGATGGTCAGTGGGATTGGGCGTCCAACCACTGGTACTCTAAATGATCCCAAAGATGGGGCTTTGTAGAACCTGATCTGAACAATGCCGTGGCCAGACATGCTCCATACTTTATGGGACTGGATGAAAAAGCGAATATTGTCCTTCAACGTCCATTCTGATGGCCCTCACTGATCATGAAAAGATGGGAATATGACCCGCTCTCCCCATGTGATCGCTGTCACGTAGAGGGGGATAGAAGGAAGGGTCTACTTAAGGAAGCATGGGCCGAGTGTATGAAGTCACTGGGCAAGAACATCACCATAGTGTCTACCAGGAAGAGGGCTGAAGTTTTCATGCCTAGGTGCTGACATATTGATTCTTGAGCTGGGCCAAAGCTAAGCATACGGAAGGGTTTGGTATGAGGAACACAAGAGTCCGTGGCAGGGAAGAGAGACTTTGCCAGCTTACAAACAGGTAAGCATTAAAAAAAAACAATGAATGCAGTTGTTTTCTAATAATTTGGATCATATATTAAAGATTGGGCTGCTTGGTTCCCTGCATCCACGGATGTGTGAAGTATGGTCTTCATATAGTCAACACCATTAGCTGCGCATATTAGTATAAGAAGGCCAAAACAAAGAAAAAGAAGGGTTGTCATTGAAGCATCGGCCCCGTACCAATTTACGGTTTACTCTAGAGCTGCATTCATAATTCTGCAGACTTCAGGGTTGACATCTTTCAGAACACAGAGCCTGCACGCCAGGAATTGCCTTTACACTATTACCCACACAGTAATCTAATGTAGGAATAAAATCGTGTTTTGAGTTCACTGACAGATTCACAGTTACCTAGTCTGGCGGACTGATGTTGCTCCTTGGTGCCCTTGCCAGTCTCCTGGCATCAACATCTGGTGAGGGCTTTGCATGACTGCTGCAGTCAATCAGCTGCCAGTGATCGGCTGCTGACTTCACATTCTGTCTCATCAGGAAGGAAGATATCAATTCCTGTGGCGGACTATGAAGGCTGCAGTCGATCTATGGGTGCTGATTGGTTATTGTGGTCACTTGATGCCCCCTCTGGAAACTGATGCCAGGAGACCGGCGGGGGAGAGAAGACGCTGTTCTAGTAGGTGAGTATAGTTTTTTATTTCTTATAACAAGCTCGGCCTATTTCAGTTAATATTTAAAGTTGTGGAATTCTTAAATCGTCCAATGTATTAAATGCAGCACATTTACCCTGGCCGGGATGAGTTACATGTTCACTATGTTATCTGCCACGATCGGCTCACTAGACCTGAGATCAGGAGCTGGAGCACTGAGAAGTCAGAGACAGGCTCAGACATGACCATGAACAAACACACTGGCCAGATATAAACAGTACACAGTGTATCTAACCTAGTTCTGAACTGGCTAAGCTGGAAAATCCATACTCGTCAGTGTTGTCAAAACAGTCTGAACAGATCACTGCGCCCATCGGTGCACTATAGTAAAGGAGGAACTCCTGCTTGCAAAATTTAGATATGTAAAATAAGTGAACTTTAGTTAAGGAGGTCATCTTCCCCAACAATGGAGAACTTTTGATGGGACACAACTAGTAACGAAGATCAGCAATTTTATTGGTTATTTGTGTTGTGGCTCGTTCGCTGATGAGAAAGGTCGGCCCGTTATTACTTTTGGAAATGTTGTAGATCCTGGGTGTTTTGACATATGTGAAAGTCAGGTTGTGCTTACACATTAGATTAGCAACCCCAGTCCTTATGCAAAATTAGGGCATATGGATGTCATTGAAACTGGGCCACCCCACCGAACCCAACCTTAAGGTCATAGTGCAGAGTCATTAATAATGACCTATTGTGTTTTGTTGATTGTGGCAAAACTAAGTTTACTGATGCAGCAGGCCCAGATAGTAAAGGTGTACAAAATCAAAGCAAAGATTTAGGGCCTATTCATCAATTTTGCGTAAGAATTCTACTGAAAAAATTGAAATGTTGTAAAATTTTTGCAAAACTCCGTTTGAATCACAGAATGATAGAGCTGGAAGGGATCCCAGGGTTATCGTGTCCAACCCCCTGCTCAATACAGGATTCACTAAACCATTTCAGACAGATGTCTGTCCAGCCTCTGAAGACTTCCAATGAAGGAGATCTCACCACCTCTCGTGGCGGCCTGGTCCACTCATTGATCTCCCCCACTGTCAAGTTTTTTTTTTTAATATCTAATCTGTATCTTCTCCCTTTCAGTTTCGTTCCATTGCTCCTCGTGTTTCTATGTGCAAATGAGAATAATGATCCTTCTACACTGTGACATCCCGGAAGATATTTGTAGACAGCCATTAAGTCTCTTCTTAGCCTTCTTTTTTGAAAGCGAAACATTCCCAGATCCTTTAACCGTTCCTTGTAGGACATACTTTGCAGTCTGCTCACTATCCTGGTCTTCTCTAAACTTGCTCCAGTTTTTCAATGTCTTTCTATTAAAATGTGGTGCCTAGAACAGGACACTGTATTCTATATGTTGCAACTTTTGCCGTTTTCTTGCCAATGTCACCAGTTCCAGCAACTATTTTTAAAGTATGCCAAACTTAGCAGAGAAGAGATGTGGTTGAGCGCAGCTGTGAGTTGCGCAAAAATTGTGACTTCTCAAAGCAATTTTACCCCAGAATTCTGTCGAAATTGCTTTATGTTCCGTTGGCCGGAGTGTTTCCATTTCCCGTTTAACATAATGCAGCCCGTAGTTGTAATTTTTCTGGAGATTTTGAAGATGAAATCACACTTTAATTTTCCTTTGTGCTGCCTTTTCGGAATTGATTCGCCAACATCTCGCCCCTTTTCCTTTGTGGCAGGAATGTAATCCAGGTGTTTTACTTCCTAAGCTGTGAACTTCTATACATTCCATGTAAAACACTTGTTGGAATCTGTGTCCATGGAGCCTTTGATCACAGAAATCCGGGATTTGTGCAGGCTCTGCATTGATGCAGGTTGTTAAATGTGCGCAGTTTTCATCATCCGTTCCAGCCCTCATGTCTTAAAAAAAAAATAGAATTATCTGCTTTTTCAAAGTATATAATCTTGGCTTCATTATGTGAGTGCCAGAAGGTTTTACAGCCTTGCAAATGCAGACAATGTGGTTATATCGTTACCGTTAATTGGTTCGAACCCAAAAATTAACACAACGGCTCAGAATTACCCCCAAGTTTCAAACCACTACATGAGTAATAGTGTCTTACTAACTCGGGAGTTGTTGTAACCTGCATTCACATGGCCAAGTTGGTATCTTGACGCGAACTCAACAGCAACATCTATGTCTGTTGCGTTCGGATCAGTAGACCAGCCTGGTCTGAAAATTGCAAGCTGTACATGGACATGTGAATATAGTCTAACGAGCTGTTAACATGCAATGCTATCAGCCATCTTCTGGCCAGAGACATAGTCTACCTGACAGTACCAGGACCAACATGGACAAAAAATAACTTAACTGGACTTTTAATTTTTCCCCAGAAAATTTAGAACTTTTGGCTCAGCCTGGTGTATTCAAATGATGGATCATCCCTTTCCTTTAGCTGGTGGTCCATGTATGTGTATGTGTACATCTAAAACATGGCTGCCCTATTCTCAAATGCTACTAGAAATTTGCTCTTGGCAGCTATGACTTATTTTACTCACTTATACAGAGCCATTAATTCCACAGCGCTTTCCAGACTTTATCATCACTGTCCCCATTAGGGCTCACAATCTAGATTTCCTATCAGTATGTCTTTGGAGTGTGGGAGGAAACCCAGGCAAACACTGAGAGAACATATAAACTCCTTGCAGATGTTGTTCTTGGTGGGATTTGAACCTAGTACTTCAAAACAACAGTGCTAACCATTGAGCCACCATACAGTGCTAACCACTGAGCCACCATCCTCATTTGCAAGTCTCTTAAAATGTAAAATATGCTCTTGGATTGGGGACATCTGTTTCCTAAAGATGATGAGGCTTGAGCTACACAGAATCAAAAAATGTTTCCAAATCAATGGATTTTCTGTCTCGGGCTTTAGTGCGATTTCTCTGAAATTTGGCCAAATTTTTCCAACAATATCACAGCTCTAAAACAGTCACGTAACAGCAAGTTGCACAAATACATTTGGTGGCATCACTTGCCTGAGAATTACTGACCTACGACACGTCGCTGTGCGGCCCCGGCCTAAAGGTGATAGAATCACCCGACTGAGCAATGGTAATAAAGCTCTTCCCCATCATTAGAATATGCAGATGTTATGGGGACCAAATGATCAGATTAACAATTCTTCTTCCTCCGCAGTTCACATCGACCTGTAAAAGAGGGTATTCATGGATTGGCGCTTATTATGGTCAGAAATCTGCTAGTGTAAAAGGACCCCAAAGATCGATCGGTGCTCAGGTAAAGACCCTTTTACAGAGGAGGTGCAACTATACGAGGGTGAAGGACTGTTAATCCAATCGACCAGAGTTCAGTCTAATTGAAGAGCGCTTTGTAAATCGTCATGGTTGCCATCAATACTATGGGACCCCTGACCGACCCACGGGGGTCTCCACCAACACAGCTATTTATGATAAGAAGCCATGATGCTATATCAGAGAGTTCTTCTCACCTGGCTATAGCTTAATAACAATCCTATTTGCATTTCTATCCTGCCTGCGCACTGACACTGGATGATCACATCAGGGCGCAGTGTTAGTATGGGTGAGAACACAACGACTGCGGGTGTACACACTTCCAGGTGCAGTGAGTAGTGGTCACAGGCAGAAGTCCTTCTCCTGCCCCACGCGCTGACCCCCGATGTCCCGTCACTTTCCCTCTGCATCACACTCCCTGCGCACTGACTTCCGGGGTCCTGTCACTTTCCCCTGCCTCACACACGCTCCCCACCCACACTCCCCGGGTCCCGTCACTTTCCCACTGCCCCATACACACTCCCCAGGCACTGACCCCCCTGGGTCCCGTCACTTTCCCCTGCCTCACACACACGCTCCCCACACACTGACCCCCCTGGGTCCCGTCCCTTTCCCCTGCCTCACACACACGCTCCCCACACAATGACCCCCGGGTCCCGTCACTTTCCCCTGCCTCACACACACGCTCCCCACACACTGACCCCCGGGTCCCGTCACTTTCTCCCTGCCCCACCCACACTCCCCGGGTCCCGTCACTTTCCCCCTGCCCCACACACACTCCCCAGGCACTGACCCCCTGGGTCCCGTCACTTTCCCCTGCCCCATACACACACTCCCCGGGCACTGATCCCCCCCCCCAGTTCCCGTCACTTTCCCCCTGCCCCATACACACTCTCCGCGCACTGATCCCCCCCGGGTCCTGTCACTTTCCCCCTGCCCCACACACACTCTCCGCGCACTGACCCCGGGGTCCCTTACTTTCCTCCATCCCCACACGCTCTGCGCACTGACCCCCCGGGGTCCCGTCACTTTCCCCCTGCCCCATACACGCTCCCCGGGTCCCGTCACTTTCCCCCTGCCCCATACACACTCCCCGGGCACTGACCCCCGGGTCCCGTCACTTTCCCCCTGCCCCATACACACTCTCCGCGCACTGACCCCCGGGTCCCATCACTTTCCCCCTGCCCCACACACACTCTCCGCGCACTGACCCCGGGGTCCCTTACTTTCCTCCTTCCCCACACACACACTCCGCGCACTGTTGTGAATTCTGTGGCAGAGCTCCCTCCTGTGGTCACAAGTGGTACTTCAGCTGATTCTCTCTGTGAGCTTCCGTTGGTGGAGGAAAGTGGTACTGCGGCTTCTGAGTTTCCTTCCTCAGGTGATGTGGTGAAGTCGTTAGGTGCTGCTCTATTTAACTCCACCTAGTGCTTTGATCCTGGCCTCCAGTCAATGTTCTAGTATTGGACCTGTTTCCTCCTGGATCGTTCCTGTGGCCTGCTGCTCTGCATAGCTAAGTTCCACTTTGCTATTTTGTTTGCTGTTTTTTTCTGTCCAGCTTGTCTTTTTGTTTTTTCCTGCTTGCTGGAAGCTCTGGGACGCAGAGGGGTGTACCTCCGTGCCGTTAGTTCGGTACGGAGGGTCTTTTTGCCCCCTTTGCGTGGTTTTTGTAGGGTTTTGTGTTGACCGCAAAGTTATTTTTCCTATCCTCGCTCTGTTCAGAAAGTCGGGCCTCACTTTGCTAAATCTATTTCATCTCTACGTTTGTCTTTTCATCTTAACTCACAGTCATTATATGTGGGGGCTGCCTTTTCCTTTGGGGTATTTCTCTGAGGCAAGGTAGGCTTATTTTCTATCTTCAGGCTAGCTAGTTTCTCAGGCTGTGCCGAGTTGCATAGGGAGCGTTAGGCGCAATCCACGGCTGCCTCTAGTGTGGTTGGAGAGGATTAGGGATTGCGGTCAGCAGAGTTCCCACGTCTCAGAGCTCGTTCAATGTTTTTGGGTTATTGTCAGGTCACTGTATGTGCTCTGACCTCTATGTCCATTGTGGTACTGAATTACCTTATCATAACAGTACTGGAGGCCCAAAGTACTAATGATTCTCAATAGAGGGAAAAAAGAAGTTCTGAGACCATTTTTTTTCTCTGCACTGTGTTTTGCCTTTTTTTTCCCCTAGACATTTGGGTGGTTCAGGACACAGGTGTAGCGATGGACATTAAAGGTCTGTCTTCATGTGTGGATCAGCTCACGGCAAGAATACAAAATATTCAAGACTTTGTGGTTCAGAATTCTATGTTAGAACCGAGAATCCCTATTCCTGATTTGTTTTTTGGAGATAGAACTAAATTTCTGAGTTTCAAAAATAATTGTAAACTATTTCTGGCTTTGAAACCTCGCTCCTCTGGTGACCCAGTTCAACAAGTTAGGATCATTATTTCTTTTTTACGTGGCGACCCTCAGGACTGGGCATTTTCTCTTGCGTCAGGAGATCCTGCATTAAGTAATATCGATGCGTTTTTCCTGGCTCTCGGATTGCTGTACGATGAACCTAATTCAGTGGATCAGGCAGAGAAAAATTTGCTGGCTCTGTGTCAGGGTCAGGATGAGATAGAGGTATATTGTCAGAAATTTAGAAAGTGGTCCGTACTCACTCAATGGAATGAAGGTGCGCTCGCAGCTATTTTCAGAAAGGGTCTCTCTGAAGCCCTTAACCCCTTTACCCCCAAGGGTGGTTTGCACGTCAATGACCAGGCCAATTTTTACAATTCTGACCACTGTCCCTTTATGAGGTTATAACTCCGAAACGCTTCAACGGATCCTGGTGATTCTGACATTGTTTTCTCGTGACATATTGTACTTCATGATAGTGGTAAAATTTCTTTGATAGTACCTGCGTTTATTTGTGAAAAAAACGGAAATTTGGCGAAAATTTTGAAAATTTCGCAATTTTCAAACTTTGAATTTTTATGCAATTAAATCACAGAGATATGTCACACAAAATACTTAATAAGTAACATTTCCCACATGTCTCCTTTACATCAGCATAATTTTGGAACCAATTTTTTTTTTTGTTAGGGAGTTATAAGGGTTAAAAGTTGACCAGCAATTTCTCATTTTTACAACACCATTTTTTTTTAGGGACCACGTCTCATTTGAAGTCATTTTGAGGGGTCTATATGATAGAAAATGCCCAAGTGTGACACCATTCTAAAAACTGCACCCCTCAAGGTGCTCAAAACCACATTCAAGAAGTTTATTAACCCTTCAGGTGTTTAATAGGAATTTTTGGAATGTTTAAATAAAAATGAACATTTAACTTTTTTACACAAAAAATTTACTTCAGCTCCAATTTGTTTTATTTTACCAAGGGTAACAGGAGAAATTGGACCCAGAAAGTTGTTGTCCAATTTGTCCTGAGTACGCTGATACCCCATATGTGGCAGTAAACCACTGTTTGGGCGCATGGGAGAGCTCGGAAGGGAAGGAGCGCCGTTTGACTTTTCAATGCAAAATTGACAGGAATTGAGATGGGACGCCATGTTGCGTTTGGAGAGCCACTGATGTGCCTAAACATTGAAACCCCCCACAAGTGACACCATTTTGGAAAGTAGACCCCCTAAGGAACTTATCTGGATGTGTGGTGAGCACTTTGACCCACCAAGGGCTTCACAGAAGTTTATAATGCAGAGCCATAAAAATAAAACAAAATTTTTTTCCCACAAAAATTATTTTTTAGCCCCCAGTTTTGTATTTTCCCTAGGGTAACAGGAGAAATTGGACCCCAAAAGTTGTTGTCCAATTTGTCCTGAGTACGCTGATACCCCATATGTGGGGGGGAACCACCGTTTGGGCGCATGGGAGGGCTCGGAAGGGAAGGAGCGCCATTTGGAATGCAGACTTAGATGGAATGGTCTGCAGGCGTCACATTGCGTTTGCAGAGCCCCTAATGTACCTAAACAGTAGAAACCCCCCACAAGTGACACCATTTTGGAAAGTAGACCCCTAAGGAACTCATCTTGATGTGTTGTGAGAGCTTTGAACCCCCAAGTATTTCACTACAGTTTATAACGCAGAGCCATGCAAATAAAAAATATTTTTTTTTCCACAAAAATTATATTTTAGCCCCCAGTTTTGTATTTTTCCAAGGTTAGCAGGAGAAATTGGACCCTAAATGTTGTTGTCCAATTTGTCCTGAGTACGCTGATACCCCATATGTGGGGGGGAACCACCGTTTGGGCGCATGGGAGGGCTCGGAAGGGAAGGAGCATCATTTGGAATGCAGACTTAGATGGATTGGTCTGCAGGCGTCACATTGCGTTTGCAGAGCCCCTAATGTACCTAAACAGTAGAAACCCCCCACAAGTGACCCCATATTGGAAACTAGACCCCTCAATGAACTTATCTAGATGTGTTGTGAGAACTTTGAACCCCCAAGTGTTTCACTACAGTTTATAACGCAGAGCCGTGAAAATAAAAAATCTTTTTGTTTTCCCACAAAAATTATTTTTTAGCCCCCAGTTTTGTATTTTCCCAAGGGTAACAGGAGAAATTGGTCCACAAAAGTTGTTGTCCAATTTGTCCTGAGTACGCTGATACCCCATATGTTGGGGTAAACTCCTGTTTGGGCACACAGGAGAGCTCGGAAGGGAAGGAGCACTGTTTTACTTTTTCAACGCAGAATTGGCTGGAATTGAGATCGGACGCCATGTCGTGTTTGGAGAGACCCTGATGTGCCGAAACAGTGGAAACCCCCCAATTATAACTGAAACCCTAATCTAAACACACCCCTAACCCTAATTCCAACGGTAACCCTAACCACACCTCTAACCCTGACACACCCCTAACCCTAATCCCAACCCTATTCCCAACTGTAAATGTAATCTAAACCCTAACCCTAACTTTAGCCCCAACCCTAACTGTAGCCCCAACCCTAGCCCTAACCCTAGCCCTACCCCTAACCCTAGCCCTAACCCTAGCCCTAATGGGAAAATGGAAATAAATACATTTTTTTTTTATTTTTCCCTAACTAAGGGGGTGATGAAGGGGGGTTTGATTTACTTTTATAGCGAGTTTTTTAGCGGATTTTTATGATTGGCAGCCGTCACACACTGAAAGACCCTTTTTATTGCAAAAAATATTTTTTGCAATACCACATTTTGAGAGCTATAATTTTTCCATATTTTGGTCCACAGAGTCATGTGAGGGCTTGTTTTTTGCGGGACGAGTTGACGTTTTTATTGAAAACATTTTTGGGCACGTGACATTTTTTGATCGCTTTTTATTCCGATTTTTGTGAGGAAGAATGACCAAAAGCCAGCTATTCATGAATTTCTATTGGGGGAGGCGTTTATACCGTTCCGCGTTTGGTAAAATTGATAAATCAGTTTTATTCTTCGGGTCAGTGCGATTACAGCGATACCTCATTTATATCATTTTTTTATGGTTTGGCGCTTTTATACGATAAAAACTATTTTACAGAAAAAATAATTATTTTTGCATCGCTTTATTCTCAGGACTATAACTTTTTTATTTTTTTGCTGATGATGCTGTATGGCGGCTCTTTTTTTGCGGGACAATATGACGCTTTCAGCGGTACCATGGGTATTTATATCTGTCTTTTTGATCGCGTGTTATTCCACTTTTTGTTCGGCGGTATGATAATAAAGCGTTGTTTTTGCCTCGTTTTTTTTTTTTCTTACGGTGTTTACTGAAGGGGTTAACTAGTGGGACAGTTTTATAGGTCGGGTCGTTACGGACGCGGCGATACTAAATATGTGTACTTTTATTGGTTTTTTTTTTTTATTTAGATGAAGAAATGTATTTATGGGAATAATATTTTTTTTTTTTTTTTCATTATTTTGGAATATTTCTTTTTATTTTTTTTACACATTTGGAAAATTTTTTTTTTACTTTTTTACTTTGTCCCAGGGGGTGGACATCACAGATCAGTGATCTGACAGTTTGCACAGCACTCTGTCAGATCACTGATCTGACATGCAGCGCTGCAGGCTTCACAGTGCCTGCTCTGAGCAGGCTCTGTGAAGCCACCTCCCTCCCTGCAGGACCCGGATCCGCGGCCATCTTGGATCCGGGGCTGGAGGGAGCAGGGAGGGAGGTGAGACCCTCGCAGCAACGCGATCACATCGCGTTGCTCCGGGGGTCTCAGGGAAGCCCGCAGGGAGCCCCCTCCCTGCGCGGTGCTTCCCTGCACCGCCGGCACATCGCGATCATCTTTGATCGCGGTGTGCCAGGGGTTAATGTGCCGGGGGCGGTCCGTGACCGCTCCTGGCACATAGTGCCGGATGTCAGCTGCGATAAGCAGCTGACACCCGGCCGCGATCGGCCGCGCTCCCCCCGTGAGCGCGGCCGATCGGCTATGACGTACTATCCCGTCCAGGGTCAGATAAGCCCAGGGCACCTCGACGGGATAGTACGTCTAAGGTCACAGAGGGGTTAAGGATGTCATGGTGGGATTTCCTATGCCTGCTGGTCTGAATGAGTCTATGTCTTTGGCCATTCAGATCGGTCGACGCTTGCGTGAGCGTAAATCTGTGCACCATTTGGCGGTATTACCTGAGCTTAAACCTGAGCCTATGCAGTGCGATAGGACTTTGACCAGAGTTAAACGGCAAGAACACAGACGTCTGAATGGGCTGTGTTTCTACTGTGGTGATTCCACTCATGCTATCTCTGATTGTCCTAAGCGCACTAAGCGGTTCGCTAGGTCTGCCACCATTGGTACGGTACAGTCAAAATTTCTTCTGTCCGTTACCTTGATCTGCTCTTTGTCATCGTATTCTGTCATGGCATTTGTGGATTCAGGCGCTGCCCTGAATTTGATGGACTTGGAGTATGCTAGGCGTTGTGGGTTTATCTTGGAGCCCTTGCAGTGTCCTATTCCATTGAGAGGAATTGATGCTACGCCTTTGGCCAAGAATAAGCCTCAGTACTGGACCCAGCTGACCATGTGCATGGCTCCTGCACATCGGGAGGTTATTCGCTTTCTGGTGTTGCATAATCTGCATGATGTGGTCGTGTTGGGGTTGCCATGGCTACAAACCCATAATCCAGTATTAGATTGGAAATCCATGTCTGTGTCCAGCTGGGGTTGTCAGGGGGTACATGGTGATGTCCCATTTCTGACTATTTCGTCATCCACCCCTTCTGAGGTTCCAGAGTTCTTGTCTGATTACCTGGATGTATTTGATGAGCCCAAGTCCGATACCCTACCTCCGCATAGGGATTGTGATTGTGCTATCGATTTGATTCCTGGTAGTAAATTCCCAAAAGGTCGACTGTTTAATTTATCTGTGCCTGAGCACGCCGCTATGCGGAGTTATGTGAAGGAGTCCTTGGAGAAGGGGCATATTCGCCCGCCATCGTCGCCATTAGGAGTAGGGTTCTTTTTTGTAGCCAAGAAGGATGGTTCGCTGAGACCTTGTATAGATTACCGCCTTCTAAATAAGATCACGGTTAAATTTCAGTACCCCTTGCCATTGTTATCCGATTTGTTTGCTCGGATTAAGGGGGCTAGTTGGTTCACCAAGATAGATCTTCGTGGTGCGTATAATCTGGTGCGAATCAGGCGAGGCGATGAATGGAAAACTGCATTTAATACGCCCGAGGGCCATTTTGAGTATCTAGTAATGCCATTCGGACTTGCCAATGCTCCATCAGTGTTTCAGTCCTTTATGCATGACATCTTCCGAGAGTACCTGGATAAATTCCTGATTGTGTACTTGGATGACATTTTGATCTTCTCGGATGATTGGGAGTCTCATGTGAAGCAGGTCAGAACGGTGTTTCAGGTCCTGCGTGCTAATTCTTTGTTTGTGAAGGGATCAAAGTGTCTCTTTGGTGTTCAGAAGGTTTCATTTTTGGGGTTCATCTTTTCCCCTTCTACTATCGAGATGGACCCTGTTAAGGTCCAAGCCATCCATGATTGGACTCAGCCGACATCTCTGAAAAGTCTGCAAAAGTTCCTGGGCTTTGCTAATTTTTATCGTCGCTTCATCTGCAATTTTTCTAGTATTGCTAAACCATTGACCGATTTGACCAAGAAGGGTGCTGATGTGGTCAATTGGTCTTCTGCTGCTGTGGAAGCTTTTCAAGAGTTGAAGCGTCGTTTTTCTTCTGCCCCTGTGTTGTGTCAACCAGATGTTTCGCTTCCATTCCAGGTCGAGGTTGATGCTTCTGAGATTGGAGCAGGGGCTGTTTTGTCGCAGAGAAGTTCTGATTGCTCGGTGATGAAACCATGCGCCTTTTTTTCCAGGAAGTTTTCGCCTGCTGAGCGAAATTATGATGTGGGCAATCGAGAGTTGCTGGCCATGAAGTGGGCATTCGAGGAGTGGCGTCATTGGCTTGAAGGAGCTAAGCATCGCGTGGTGGTCTTGACTGATCATAAGAACTTGACTTATCTCGAGTCTGCCAAGCGGTTGAATCCTAGACAGGCTCGTTGGTCGCTGTTTTTTGCCCGTTTTGACTTTGTGATTTCGTACCTTCCGGGCTCTAAAAATGTGAAGGCTGATGCTCTGTCTAGGAGTTTTGTGCCCGACTCTCTGGGTTTATCTGAGCCGGCGGGTATCCTCAAAGAGGGAGTAATTGTGTCTGCTATCTCCCCTGATTTGCGGCGGGTGCTGCAAAAATTTCAGGCTAATAAACCTGATCGTTGCCCAGCTGAGAAACTGTTTGTCCCTGATAGGTGGACGAATAAAGTTATCTCTGAGGTTCATTGTTCGGTGTTGGCTGGTCATCCTGGAATCTTTGGTACCAGAGAGTTAGTGGCTAGATCCTTTTGGTGGCCATCTCTGTCGCGGGATAAGCGTTCTTTTGTGCAGTCCTGTGGGATTTGTGCTCGGGCTAAGCCCTGCTGTTCTCGTGCCAGTGGGTTGCTTTTGCCCTTGCCGGTCCCGAAGAGGCCTTGGACACATACCTCTATGGATTTTATTTCAGATCTTCCCGTCTCTCAAAAGATGTCAGTCATTTGGGTGGTCTGTGATCGCTTCTCTAAGATGGTCCATTTGGTACCCTTGTCTAAATTACCTTCCTCCTCTGATTTGGTGCCATTGTTCTTCCAGCATGTGGTTCGTTTACATGGCATTCCAGAGAATATCGTTTCTGACAGAGGTTCCCAGTTTGTTTCGAGGTTTTGGCGAGCCTTTTGTGGTAGGATGGGCATTGACTTGTCTTTTTCCTCGGCTTTCTATCCTCAGACTAATGGCCAGACCGAACGAACCAATCAGACCTTGGAAACATATCTGAGATGCTTTGTTTCTGCTGATCAGGATGACTGGGTGTCCTTTTTGCCTTTGGCTGAGTTCGCCCTTAATAATCGGGCCAGCTCGGCTACCTTGGTTTCGCCGTTTTTCTGCAACTCTGGGTTCCATCCTCGTTTCTCTTCAGGGCAGGTTGAGTCTTCGGACTGTCCTGGTGTGGATACTGTGGTGGACAGGTTGCAGCAGATTTGGACTCGTAGTGGACAATTTGACCTTGTCCCAGGAGAAGGCTCAACGTTTCGCTAATCGCAGACGCTGTGTGGGTCCCCGACTTCGTGTTGGGGATTTGGTTTGGTTATCTTCTCGTCATATTCCTATGAAGGTTTCCTCTCCTAAGTTTAAACCTCGTTTCATTGGTCCGTATAGGATTTCTGAGGTTCTTAATCCTGTGTTTTTTCGTCTGACCCTTCCAGATTCTTTTTCCATACATAACGTATTCCATAGGTCATTGTTGCGGAGATACGTGGCACCTATGGTTCCATCTGTTGATCCTCCTGCCCCGGTTTTGGTGGAGGGGGAGTTGGAGTATATTGTGGAGAAGATTTTGGATTCTCGTGTTTCAAGACGGAAACTCCAGTATCTGGTTAAGTGGAAGGGTTATGCTCAGGAAGATAATTCCTGGTTCTTTGCCTCTGATGTCCATGCTCCCGATCTTGTTCGTGCCTTTCATATGGCTCATCCTGGTCGTCCTGGGGGCTCTGGTGAGGGTTCGGTGACCCCTCCTCAAGGGGGGGGGGGGGTACTGTTGTGAATTCTGTGGCAGAGCTCCCTCCTGTGGTCACAAGTGGTACTTCGGCTGATTCTCTGTGAGCTTCCGTTGGTGGAGGAAAGTGGTACTGCGGCTTCTGAGTTTCCTTCCTCAGGTGATGTGGTGAAGTCGTTAGGTGCTGCTCTATTTAACTCCACCTAGTGCTTTGATCCTGGCCTCCAGTCAATGTTCTAGTATTGGACCTGTTTCCTCCTGGATTGTTCCTGTGGCCTGCTGCTCTGCATAGCTAAGTTCCACTTTGCTATTTTGTTTGCTGTTTTTTTCTGTCCAGCTTGTCTATTTGTTTTTTCCTGCTTGCTTGAAGCTCTGGGACGCAGAGGGTGTACCTCCGTGCCGTTAGTTCGGTACGGAGGGTCTTTTTGCCCCCTTTGCGTGGTATTTGTAGGGTTTTGTGTTGACCGCAAACTTACCTTTCCTATCCTCGCTCTGTTCAGAAAGTCGGGCCTTACTTTGCTAAATCTATTTCATCTCTACGTTTGTCTTTTCATCTTAACTCACAGTCATTATATGTGGGGGCTGCCTTTTCCTTTGGGGTATTTCTCTGAGGCAAGGTAGGCTTATTTTCTATCTTCAGGCTAGCTAGTTTCTCAGGCTGTGCCGAGTTGCATAGGGAGCGTTGGGCGCAATCCACGGCTGCCTCTAGTGTGGTTGGAGAGGATTAGGGATTGCGGTCAGCAGAGTTCCCACGTCTCAGAGCTCGTTCAATGTTTTTGGGTTATTGTCAGGTCACTGTATGTGCTCTGACCTCTATGTCCATTGTGGTACTGAATTACCTTATCATAACAGCGCACTGACCCCCCGGGGTCCCGTCACTTTCCCCCTGCCCCACACACGCTCCCCGAGTCCCGTCACTTTCCCCCTGCCCCATACACACTCCCCGGGCACTGACCCCCGGGTCCCGTCACTTTCCCCCTGCCCCATACACACTCCCCGGGCACTGACCCCCCTGCCCCACACACACACTCTCCGCGCACTGACCCCGGGTCCCGTCACTTTCCCCCTGCCTTTCCCCCCCCCACACACACTCCCCGGACCTGATTCTCCGGGGGGTCCCGTCACTTTCCCCCTGCCCCATACACACTCCTCGGGCACTGATCCCCCCCCCGGGTCCCGTCACTTTCCCCTGCCCCACACACACTCCCCGGGCACTGACCCCCGGGGTCCCGTCACTTTTCCCCTGCCCCACACACTGACCCCCGGGTCCCGTCACTTTCCCCCTGCCCCATACACACTCCCCTGGCACTGACCCCCGGGTCCCGTCACTTTCCCCTGCCCCACACACACTCTCCGCGCACTGACCCCCGGGTCCCGTCACTTTCCCCTGCCCCACACACACTCTCCGCGCACTGACCCCCGGGTCCCGTCACTTTCCCCTGCCCCACACACACTCTCCGCGCACTGACCCCCGGGTCCCGTCACTTTCCCCTGCCCCACACACACTCCCTGGGCACTGACCCCCTCAGGGTCCCGTCACTTTCCCCTGCCCCACACACACTCTCCGCGCACTGACCCCCGGGTCCCGTCACTTTCCCCTGCCCCACACACACTCTCCGCGCACTGACCCCCGGGTCCCGTCACTTTCCCCTGCCCCACACACACTCTCCGCGCACTGACCCCCGGGTCCCGTCACTTTCCCCTGCCCCACACACACTCCCCGGGCACTGACCCCCGGGTCCCGTCACTTTCCCCTGCCCCACACACACTCCCCGGGCACTGACCCCCGGGTCCCGTCACTTTCCCCTGCCCCACACACACACACTCCCCGGGCACTGACCCCCCGGGTCCCGTCACTTTCCCCTGCCCCACACACACTCCCCGGGCACTGACCCCCGGGGTCCCGTCACTTTTTCCCTGCCCTACACACTGACCCCCGGGTCCCGTCACTTTCCCCCTGCCCCATACACACTCCCCTGGCACTGACCCCCGGGTCCCGTCACTTTCCCCTGCCCCACACACACTCTCCGCGCACTGACCCCCGGGTCCCGTCACTTTCCCCTGCCCCACACACACTCCCCGGGCACTGACCCCCGGGTCCCGTCACTTTCCCCTGCCCCACACACACACTCCCCGGGCACTGACCCCCCGGGTCCCGTCACTTTCCCCTGCCCCACACACACTCCCCGGGCACTGACCCCCGGGGTCCCGTCACTTTTTCCCTGCCCTACACACTGACCCCCGGGTCCCGTCACTTTCCCCCTGCCCCATACACACTCCCCTGGCACTGACCCCCGGGTCCCGTCACTTTCCCCTGCCCCACACACACTCTCCGCGCACTGACCCCCGGGTCCCGTCACTTTCCCCTGCCCCACACACACTCTCCGCGCACTGACCCCCGGGTCCCGTCACTTTCCCCTGCCCCACACACACTCTCCACGCACTGACCCCCGGGTCCCGTCACTTTCCCCTGCCCCACACACACTCCCTGGGCACTGACCCCCTCAGGGTCCCGTCACTTTCCCCTGCCCCACACACACTCTCCGCGCACTGACCCCCGTCACTTTCCCCTGCCCCACACACACTCTCCGCGCACTGACCCCCGGGTCCCGTCACTTTCCCCTGCCCCACACACACTCTCCGCGCACTGACCCCCGGGTCCCGTCACTTTCCCCTGCCCCACACACACTCCCTGGGCACTGACCCCCCCGGGGTCCCGTCACTTTCCCCTGCCCCACACACACTCCCTGGGCACTGACCCCCTCAGGGTCCCGTCACTTTCCCCTGCCCCACACACACTCTCCGCGCACTGACCCCCGGGTCCCGTCACTTTCCCCTGCCCCACACACACTCTCCGCGCACTGACCCCCGGGTCCCGTCACTTTCCCCTGCCCCATACACCCCCCCGGGTCCCGTCACTTTCCCCTGCCCCACACACACTCTCCGCGCACTGACCCCCGGGTCCCATCACTTTCTCCCTGCCCCACACACACTCCCCTGGCACTGACCCCCGGGTCCCGTCACTTTCCCCTGCCCCATACACACACTCCCCGCGCTACCTGCTGCAGCAGCTGCCTAGTACGTGACGTCATGCCTCATTATGCTAATATATGCTGACCTCACTCGGCGCTCCACCAATCAGCGGTCGCTGTGCTGCCCACCTGCCAGGAAGAGAATTCCATCATTCCTCACATTCCTAGTGCGGAGCGCGGCGCTGTGCTCGGAGCTTCCCCGGGGTCCCCGCAGCCCCCCAGCAAGTATCTGACTGGGGTCCTCACCAGCCCCCCGAAACGTCCGTCACTCAGCAGGTTCCGCCCAGGAGGGCACGGACGCGGTGTCCCGGCATTATCACCACCGCAGGGATCACCCCTGTAAATCACCAGTTTGCTCGGATATTTACTCCTCCCCTGATTATTGGCGGATTCCTGTGTAGTGACCGCTCTCCCCCCGGACCCCAGCACGTTGGATCAGTCCGAAGGAGCTGCTCTGGTGAGTTGTATATCCATGTGTAGTGTCAGTGTGCTGCAGGTAGAGCTGTGTGCTGGGAGGACGGGGCAGGACAGTGTGAGCGTGCCTGGGATGGGGGACAGTGTGAGGGTGCCCGGGATGGGGGACAGTGTGAGCGTGCCCAGAGTGGGCGATAGTGTGCCCGGGGTGGGGGACAGTGTGAGCGTGCCCGGGGTGGGGGACTGTGAGCGTGCCCGGGATGGGGGACAGTGTGAGCGTGCCCGGGATGGGGGACAGTGTGAGCGTGCCCGGGATGGGGGACAGTGTGAGCGTGCCTGGGATGGGGGACAGTGTGAGGGTGCCCGGGGTGGGGGACTGTGAGCGTGCCCGGGATGGGGGACAGTGTGAGCGTGCCCGGGATGGGGGACAGTGTGAGCGTGCCCGGGATGGGGGACAGTGTGAGCGTGCCCGGGTTGGGGGACAGTGTGAGCGTGCCCGGGATGGGGGACAGTGTGAGCGTGCCCGGGATGGGGGACAGTGTGAGCGTGCCCGGGATGGGGGACAGTGTGAGCGTGCCCGGGATGGGGGACAGTGTGAGCGTGCCCGGGATGGGGGACAGATTTCACATCTCCTGGGAACTGAGTCTATCCTATCTATCCTATCATCTCTATTATTTATCTACCGTATCTATCATCTGTTATCTATTATCTATCATGTATAATATCAGATGTGTATGATGTTGATCACTGCACCATTAGTGAAATATTTCGCTTCTTTCATGCCTCGTTTACAGATCTCTGCTTTATCTGCCATCCTGCAGCATTTTGGGGACAATAAATGGTTAAATGCTTTATCCTGACCCTAATTTCAGCAGATTCTCAATATGTTCTGACTGACGAGATAAACGTCCATTGGTCAGAACCGATTATTTTAGCAGCATACACCTAAATTGATAGCTCCTTGCGGCAAGGGGGGAAATGAGGCAACATATGCCACTAAGCTAAAATCAGTGGGTTGTCAAGTAGCGGGTCCAGCAGCCGGAGATCTGCTCGGGTCATGGAGGAGAATGGGGACATCCCATAGTCAGTAGATTGCACAATTTGTTTTTGTTTTTTAATTACTTTGGGCACATTCACACAGGTCAAATTCTGCAGAGATTTTTTTTTTTGTTTATTGACACTGCCACATATTTAATAGGAAAAGCTAAACAGGCTAATCCAGTGGCTCAGTGGTTGGCACTTTATGGTATCTCAGTGGTTGGCACTGTATGGTGGCTCAGTGGTTGGCACTGTATGGTGGCTCAGTGGTTGGCACTGTATGGTAGCTCAGTGGTTGGCACTGTATGGTGGCTCAGTGGTTGGTACTGTATGGTGGCTCAGTGGTTGGCACTGTTTGGCTCAGTGGTTGGTACTGTATCGTGGTTGGCACTGTATGGTGTCTCAGTGGTTGGCACTGTGTGGTGTCTCAGTGGTTGGCACTGTGTGGTGGCTCAGTGGTTGGCACTGTGTGGTGGCTCAGTGGTTGGCACTGTGTGGTGGCTCAGTGGTTGACACTGTGTGGTGGCTCAGTGGTTGGCACTGTATGGTGTCTCAGTGGTTGGCACTGTATGGTGTCTCAGTGGTTGGCACTGTATGGTGTCTCAGTGGTTGGCACTGTATGGTGTCTCAGTGGTTGGCACTGTATGGTGTCTCAGTGGTTGGCACTGTATGGTGTCTCAGTGGTTGGCACTGTATGGTGTCTCAGTGGTTGGCACTGTATGGTGGCTCAGTGGTTGGCACTATTTTGCAGCACAGGGTCTTGGGTTGAAATCCCACCAAGAACAACATCTGCAAGGAGTTTGTATGTTCTCCCCGTGTTTGCTCCTGTTTTCTCCCATATTCTTAACACATACTGATAGGGAATTTAGATTGTGAGCCACAATTTGGACAGTGAGGATGATGTCTGCAAAGCTCTGCGGAATATGATGGCGCTATATAAGCACAGCATAATAACAACTAATAAGAAAAAGAGAAAGGAAGTAACTTTCTGCAGAAAAGTGGAGAAATGACTGTGATGAATTGGAACCATAGACCCTAGAGTTGAGCAAAAAGTTTCATTCTGCCCTTGTTTGATGTTTTGTCCTGTACCCGTGGCCCCCGGACCAGGGCAGTTTCTGCTTTATCGCCGATATCTTAGGTGCTTCTGACACCTACTAGACCCCTGTGACGTAATGATGGTGTGGGGGCTTAGTAAGAGCAAGAGGCGCAGAATTGAACCCCGGGGCAGTGGGAATCTTATTGCTCAATTCTGATTGGCCCACATTTATCAAAAATGGTGGCAGCATCATTTTGCCCCCCCCCCCCAAATCTTTAGCTCTCTCAGCTCATCTCCGGATCTCCATATTCCGGAATGTCAGCGCACTTCCTAATGTCAGATCACAGGCTGAGACCAGAGTGTCACATATAGAATTGTAATGTATCGGTTTGTGCCAAATTGCAACTGTTTATCCATAAAAGTTTCAAAGTAAATGTTCGCGCTGTACACCCCTTAACATTTTTTCCTTCCATCCTTTCCTTCCTTTCCTTCCTTCCTTTCCTTTCCTTCTTCTTTCCTTCTTCCTTCCTTTCCTTTTCTTTTCTTTCCTTCTTTTTTATTTTTATCTATTTATTTTAATACAATGACCGGTCTAGAACATGCAACATGTTTGTAAATTCTATGTAGAAATGCAATCATAACTATAAAGGCACAGATGATTGGCCTCGGGGAGACCAAAACATCCAACACCGCGGAGACACCATCACGTGTTTCTCAACGCAGTGATTCCAGAACACTGCCCCCATCCCCTATGGGAAATATGCAGATGCATGTAAAGAAGCTGCGGAGACACCATCACGTGTTTCTCGACGCAAGCAGTGAATAGCCAGGCCTTTCCCCGGGAAGGAACAACCACGGGAAGGGCAGCATCCTATGAAGGAAAGCCACCTATGCCAAGCATGGTATCCATCCACAGACAGCTGTTTCGGGGTTTTTGCCCCTCATCAGTGTGGAGTAGGAAAATGGCTATTAGGAGCAGTGCCTAGTAAAAAGGCTATAAAGGCACAGATGATTGGCCTCGGGGAGACCAAAACATCCAACACCGTGGAGACACCATCACGTGTTTCTCAACGCAGTGATTCCAGAACACTGCCCCCATCCCTTATGGGAAATATGCAGATACATGTAAAGAAGCTGCGGAGACACCATCAAGTGTTTCTCAACGCAGTGATTCCTAGGATGCTGCCCTTCCCGTGGTTGTTCCTTCCCGGGGAAAGGCCTGGCTAGTCACTGCTTGCGTCGAGAAACACGTGATGGTGTCTCCGCAGCTTCTTTACATGCAATCATAACTATGTCGCACATTACTCCAAAAAGATTAACCCTTTTCTACATTTTGGCATAGGGAATAAAACCGGGATAATTAAAAATAAATGTATTTGCGACAATTAAATATCGCGACTTGCGCAAACCATTTTTGTGCAAATCCAATAGTAATTGCCCCCCACCCCCGCCAGGACCGCCGTCTCTGGACAAGCCCTTTAAATCGTTGGTCTCCTGGAGCTATTGATCGCCATTAGTATATATGACATCATGCAGCGGTATATAGAGGATGATCCGCGCTCCGTTCTGCATTTTGCACTCTGTTACTTCCTGACATGTGCCATGGCGTGTCATTGGGGACGGGCGCTAACCTGCAGCCCTGGGTGGAGTCTGCAGTTACTGTCCTATTTGTCTAGACTGGAGGTCATCTGGCCAGGAGAGGGTTACTGAGTCTGAAGCTGAAGGCTGCCTGAGGTTTTCACATGTCACTGGAAGGAAAAAAAGGAGGGGGAGCAGCAGTCAGTGTGCACTGCAGCTTGTGGATGGTGGGGGAGGGGTGTGCCTGCTGCTGCTGGGATCTTTGGCTCTGAATGAAGGAAGTTGGAAAGAAGTTGTTTGTTTTTTGTCTGTGGTGCTGTCTGTCCTGGTAAGTCCTGGGTGCCCCCTGTCTGTCTGTACATGTACCAGGGTGCAGTGCTGGGGGGACGGCGGAGGCACTTGCACTTTATCGCCACTGGACCTATCTGTGAACAATGCCCAGCGCAGGATTTAAAAACCTTCTTTCCAAACCTGCCCCTGCCCCCTTATCCGTATGTAAGTACTACAGCAGTGTTCGCACGTTGAGGTTTTTCTGCAGGCGAAATCTGAGGCTGCTTACAAAAAGCAGATTTTGCTGCTGTTTTATGCAGCGTTTTTCCTGTCTCTTGTGCACAGGAAAACAAAACAAAAAACAAACATGATACAACTTCTTTAGGTTTTTGCACTAAAAATGCAGCAAAACCTGATACCGGCGTTTTTGCACTTACTCTTTGCTTTTTATAGGTGAAAAAGCGCTGAAAGAAGTGGCGCGCAGCAGTTTGCAAAAAGCGCAGCACTTTTCCAAATCAGTCAGGAAAAACAAAAAAACCAATGTGTTCCTGAGATTTCAGAAATCTCGTAGCCTTTGCTGGTCCTGTGAAACTCCGCTTAAAATTTGCATAAAAAAAAAGCAGCAAAAAACGTTCATCGTGTAATCCTAGCCTAAGGCTGCGTTCACGTGGAAATTTTACATTGCAGTGAATCCGCTCAGAAAATTGGATAAAAACAACTTGGATTGTTTTGTTTTGCATACAAGAAAAAAACACTGATGTCTGAGGCTTTATAGCAGGGGTGGGGAATCCTTTTTTTTTTTTTCCTGCCAAGGGCTATTTGGATTACTATACCGCTCTTCGGGGGCCGTATAAATTGTGCGCTAACTCCTCCCACAAAGTGCGGCCTGGCGCTGGTGTCAGGACAGCACGCTCCTCAGCGTTCAAGTAGTGAACATTGCGTGCGTACAAAGCAAGAAGAAATTAATGGGCTGGTGGCCGGCGAAACAGCTGTCGGCCCAAGCACTATGGTCCCTGGGAATCTGCTCACGGGGCCCGATGGAAGGTCATTGAGGGCTGTAAATGTCCCGCGGGCCTGAGGTTCCTCACCCCTGCTTTACAGGTAGAGTTGGGAAGAACTCCCAGTGTTTCCCTTCCCGTATATAGGAATCTGTGGTCTCCTGAGATTTTATACGACCACCAGTGGCTACCAGGACACTCCGTTTGGCTTCCACCAGTTGATAGAAGCCCTAGAAATACTCTTTTACAATGGTAGCTGAGAGAGAAGATTCTCAAGACCTTGGTCCAGCCGCCGGACCAGAACACTGCGGACTTTCTACCTACTGCGCCTCTTGTCATTAGTAGGTCTCCCGATGTGATGTGGACCACCTAATCGGGGTCTTGTAAACCGTTGTGCTCAACTATAAATGGTGGCTTTTCCCGGCCTATACAGCAAACGCCCAACGGCAGCAATGTCTAGCCACAGAGGCCACCATTTCCATGTTTTATGTCACGCACACTGCTTATTTGCATGGACTCACAATGCTTTTTTTTTTTCGTTTGTATAAGCCGGAGGCTCACTGGAAGCCCGGACCTCGTCATGCAAATGAATAGATTTGAATAGAAAATAATAATAATATTAATGAAGAAAATGCTCATTAGTGGACTGGTATATGCTAGATAACTGCTTGTGCACCAAATACTTCTAATAACTGCTGCCTCGGGAAGATGAAACCTTTTTTTTTTTCTCTGACCGAATCGACGTATGAAAAATAAAAATTGCAGCTTGCAATGGACACGCAAAAAAAACTAAAAACAAAACAAAACAATGCAGGCTACTTTCTGAATATACAGTAGCACACCAGTTCATTGCAGGACAGTGGGCAAAATGGATGAGAATAGGACATGCTCTGAGACTCGCCGATGACTGATGTTTTAATGGATCAATGAAACTCTGGGTCTGTGCTCTGTCTGGGGAAAAAAAATCACAAGGATGTGTCGCATGGCTGTGTGAATGTAGCCTTACGCCAACGAATAAGCCAGGATCTGGTCAGCTATAAGGTAGGGGAGGTGGATCTCATTCCAACACCCAGAGGGGCTGATTCAAAAACACTTTAAAAAGTCGCGAAATTTTTCCACAGTGCAAACTTGCACAAACATTTTGTGGCTTTTGGTGTTTTCATGGCAGTATTGTCCCGATCCGTCAAAGTGGGTAGAGCATGGGTGAGACTTGCATCAGAAATGTTACTCTAGTCCTTACCTGGAGTAGCAATTCTGGTGAGGAGCACAGAGGCGCACGCCACTGAGAAGATGCACAGAATTCATTAAGTGGAGCGTACCTCTAGGACCAAGGTCAAACATTCAGTATTTGGTGAGTTTTTTACCTCAGTATTTGTAAGCCAAAACCAGGAATGGGTGAAAAAAAAAACACATAAGTGGTGACGTGTTTCTATTATACTTGTCCTCTGAGTGTTCCACTCCTGGTTTTGGCTTACAAATACTGAGGTAAAAAACTCAAATACTGACCGTATGACCGTAGGCAATGTGTATAGTGTTCATACTCTTCATGCGTGTGGCTCTGCCTTGTGCATAAGGCCCGACATGCAGCCCATCAATATAATTTGGCTTCTATTTTTGGGAGTCCCACAGATCACTAGACTGAGGTCCTAAACCCCACATTTCCTTTTTGTGGGTGATGTCAACTCTCTGAAAGCTGCTTGGATATGCACAGGCACATGGTTTTTATATCAAAACAGAACAAAGTTTATTCCCCTTCACAAACGTTGCAGTACCAAAAATGAAACCGGTCATTTCTCTGGTTAAGGCAAAGGGATTTTAACGGTCTTGCCCACTTGGTATTACAGGCACTTCTTAGGCTACTTTCACACTAGCGTCGGTATGGGGCCGTCGCGCTGCATCGGCCCGACGTACCGACGCATACTGTGCAAGCGCCGCACAACGGGGGCAGCGGATGCATTTTTCCAGCGCATCTGCTGCCCCATTGTGAGTTGCGGGGAGGTGGGGGCGGAGTTCCGGCCGCACATGCGTGGTCGGAAATGGCGGACACAACGCAGCAAAAAACGTTACATGTAACGTTTTTTGCTGCCGACAGTCCGCCACAACACGACGCAACCATCGCACGACAGTTGCGACGTGTGGCAAAGCGTTGCAATGCGTCGGTAATGTTAGTCAATGGAGAAAAAACGCATCCTGCAAGCAATTTTGCAGGATGCGTTTTTTCTCCTAAACGACGCATTGCGACGTGCAGTGCACGACGCTAGTGTGAAAGTAGCCTTAGTCTCCAGCATAGACTGTCCATCATGAACGGTCTTTCTCTAGCTCCAACACAACAAACTGCTAAGCCAGCTGTCTGTTTTTAGGCCTGTAAGACCCAGACAGGAATGTGGGAGCAACCTTTCCCACCCAGGCTCTCTTGGTCACTCCTATATCCCGTATGTAGAAAAGCCGCAGGGACACCATCACGTGTTTCTCAACGCAAGCAATAAATAGCCAGGTCTTTCACTGGGAAGGAACAACCACGGGAAGGGCAGCATCCAAAAAGGAAAACCACCGTTGCCAAAACATGGTATCCATCCACAGACAGCTGTTTCGGGGTATTTGCCCCTCATCAGTGTGGAGTAGGAAACTGGCTATTAGGAGCAGTGCCTAGTAAAAGGACTATAAACATAAGGATGAATGACCTCGGGGAGATCAAAACATCCAACACCGCGGAGACACCATCACGTGTTTCTCAACACAGTTATCCAGGACACTGCCCCCATCCCTTTTGGGGAAAGACCTGGCTATTTATTGCTTGCGTTGACAAACACGTGATGGTGTCTCTGCGGTTTTTCTACATGCATCTGCATATTTCCCATAAGGGATGGGGGCAGTGTTCTAGATCACTGCGATGAGAAACAAGTGATGGTGTCTCCGCGGTGTTGGATGTTTTGATCTCCCCGAGGTCATTCATCCTTATGTTTATACTCCAACATCCCGGACCTCAATATCCAGTCAATATAATATCATCTCAATTGCATTTAGGCGCCCGCTCAGTGGTTTGTCAGGACTTGCGTATGAACCTCCCTGCAAAACTTTTTGCTGGTGGTTCGGACTTGAGCCCCGACGTGACCACTGAGCAGGTGCCTAAACACAATGAGAAGGCATCCGAACACACACCTGTCCTCCGGGCCCTTACCTCCTGCTTTCTGACACTTGACATTACACTACAGTCATATCTTAGTGTAGTAGCGGCCTGCATCATTGATGGCTTCTCCATTCACACTCATACTGCAATCATACATGGGGACCTCCATTCTTATGATTATCGGGCATCTGAGCAGGGGTCTCCGAGTTATGAGTAGACTAGTGATTAATAAGGTTTCCCCAGAAATGTTATTCATGTGCAAATAAATCCAACTAATTTTTTGTTGTTCTCACATATGCCCTTTGGAAACGCAGGGTATTCCAAGCATAATGTCTTAATCTTGCGACTCTTCGGTAACAGAACTTGGAATCTTCTGTAGATCCGAAATACCCCATAACTGCTACACGTGTGAATGGGCTGGGACGTCATTCTACTGCGGCCCGATGACAGTATTGCAGCGCCTGCTGTGCGCTCGCCAAGTCACCCGCTGCGTACCATCTGCTCATAGCTGCTGACATAATATTCCAGGCATGAAGAACGTTTTGAAATGGGCAAAAATAAATGCCTTAGGGTGTAGTACTTTCATATTATTTTCCAAAATTTTTCAAATTTGCAGTTTTATTTTTTTTTCAGAATTTCTAAAATAAATCCAAATCAAGAGTTAATATAGGATTCGTCTTTTTATAACAGACTTGTCATGATGTCCACTCTGTGCTACCAGATTTATAAACTCGGCATTGCACCCTGTGGTAGACTGCATGGTGTATCTAAATTAGGAAAAAAATCTCACTTTCCACCCAGTCTTCTACCCCAGTGTTTCCCAACTCCAGTCCTCAAGAGCCACCAACGGGTCATGTTTTCAGGATTTCTTTAGTATGGTCCATACTAAACATCCAACATGTCCGATCTTTAAACATTTGGGAGGACGAGAATTGCGAAGCAACCATATACATGAGTCGTCTGGAAACATCGAATTTGGATTGCTGTCTTTCAGTGAGTATGACCACCTGGTGATCTAGAATTTTCGATAATCAGACAACCAAAATGGTAGGATAAAGAAACATTTTTGCAAATTATAATTTTGTAAACCCATCATCCCACCGAGATTATACAACATTGTTGTTCTGTGTGTGAATCATGGCTGGAACCCGTCCAAGCAACAAGATTCATAATATTCTAATCTCTAGATGATCAGAAGAACAAGTGTTTTGTTTTGGATGCAAGTATCAAGGCTAATAAATCAAGGTCTACTCACAAATACAAGATATAAGGAATTCTCGTATTGTAGTATGCCCCCGTGATGAAGGTGACCGTGCATGTGCCAATAGTTCAGCCTGTCCAACTAGAGGGCTACCACAACTTTAGTTTTTTAAGCCGTAATAGCACCGCCATAGTGAGAGGTGTAGTTAGGAGTAGGGCAGCTAGAGAGGTGGCAGGCATATACCCTGACCAAGGGATTTTAGTTGTCAACTGAACCTTTTTCTCCATGGTTAAAGAGCCAAGCGAGGGCTTTGGCCATAGAGACACGTAGAGGTAGTCATTGTGCACGGTCTGTCTCCATCTTCATGAGCCCTCATAATGTAGGGTTGGAGTGATCCTCTAAAGAACCTTTGGGTTTTTGCTAATAGATTGTAGATGAGATTTCACTATGACCTGTTGTTAAATGGCCCCAGAATTAATTTGGGGTAACTCTGGTGTGATCTAAAGTAAAAAGCAGCACCCATTCCCTCCTTGGTTGCACAATTTGGTGACATCGTAGGATCTGTTTTCATGTTATCATTATAAAGACGGGCAAATATATTAGAATTATTTTGGAGGCACGATCCCAAGAGCAGACTCTGCTGGTCACCCATCTTGGATGAAGTGGTGGATCGCATGTTCGACCTCTGCTCCATGCGTTGTCTATGGGACTGTAGGAGAAAAGAGTGCTCGACTATTTCCGGTAGTCCCGTAGATAATGCATGGAGGAGAGGCCGATCTTGAGCACCTCCAGCCCATTCTAATTGGGGCCCTTCAGAGACCTGTTCTCAAGATTGCTGGTGGGCTCGGCGGTCAGACCCCAGCAATTAACCACTTTGGATTTTGGGAGAGCCCCATTTTAAGGTTGAGATAAGATGTTCTTCTCCTTCCCCTTGTTTATCTCTTATTTGCCTGACGGCTATTGAGAATGTATGACGGCCTTATGAGTAACGAAGAATAGTTTTCTAAAGATTTGTTCTTTGATACCAATCCAGAATCTCACGGGGGCGTTGTAGTTCATATTGTCCATTATTTTTTCTGGAGATGGACAATGGTGATTGTATTTGGTGCAGTTCTTTGATTGTCCGGAGTAGCTGTCCCCCAGATTATGGTGCTGACCATCCGCGATTCCGAGTAAAGTGATATAAAACACTTCATGCGTTCATCTGTCTGGAGCCCAATTGTCTGACATAGTGTGCATACATATGTGAAAGCTATAGTATTGAGCGTTGACCTGAGAACAATCCTGCCTCCTCTGTCGTCCTTGAGAGCTCTCGCTTTGTTCGGCATCTCTGTGACAGTGATGAAATCCTTTACATTTTTCACATTCTCTTTCTGGAAACAATTTCTGGAAGTTCAGTGACAGTACTTTCTTCCAGTAAGCAGCGATGAGACGGCTCCTTCTGCGTCAGATGCGTCTCTGGAATGTACCATGTGGGAAGTGAAGCAATCATTCGCCTCAGTGTCCCAGTGCTTCCCCTGTTTATTATGGGAAAACAAGAGGCAGAGGCTGCTGCGCTGTCTGCACACTGGAATCCTGTTCACATGGCCAAATACGTGATTGCTGCTCTCTAGTGTTGTTTTGTGTGGAGTTGGATGTTGTTTGTTTTGTTTTTTTTCCAAGTTGCAAATCGACAGACATTTCAGTAGTTACATTGACGACGTTCTGAATTCTGATAAATGCTTGGTCTGATTAACAATCTATATTGAATTGACCAATATGATTACTTATTATCAAAAGAAATGTCTAAGGGAATGTTCACGTGTGGTTGATGGTTAAAAGGGGAAAATTTGCAATATATTTAAGTACAAGGAAAGGGAATCAGACTTTAGTAAAGACTATAGAACTTGTTTTTAAAACCCACTCTGTTCTCAAGAATGAGTGGTGGGGTGATTTTTTTTATTTATTTTGTTATTTTATTTAATTTACTGCTTGTTGCCTAAGTTTTCTTCCACCACTGCAGTCTATCATAGGTGGCCGGTCCTTTAGGCAAGGACCGCAGTGTTTCCAGGCTCTTTTGCTATAGAGCTCTGTCTGAAACCCCAGCGCTAGTGTGATCCTCCAGTTCTTCAGAGGTATCTGTAATTTGTAGTGAAAAGTGGAGTCAACTGCAATTTAAAAAAAAATAAATTTTTTTATTTTTTGGCATATATTTCGGTATTGTCCGTACTCAATAATCATGAAGACAGATGTTGGGAGCACTTTGTGCAGTACATGATGGATGTTCACCACAATCTGTGGAGTAGCATTACCATTACTCCGTCTATAAAGACCACCGTTGGTTGAGCCTGTCGATATCAACAAGCTTTGCAGATAATGTGTAGAGGCCCCTGACTCTGCCCTAACAGTGTTGGGGAGAGATAAGGATCTGATTTGCCCTATTTTTGGTCTGCTGATCCTTTCGGCAGAGTGATCACTCCCTGTGTATGGGGGAGTCGGGTGACATAGCTGTTCTGGCCACAGCTATCTAAGATTATTATTATTATTTATTATTATAGCGCCATTTATTCAATGGCACTGTACATGTGAGGAGGGGTATACATAATAAAAACAAGTACAATAATCTTGAACAATACAAGTCACAACTGGTACAGGAGGAGAGAGGACCCTGCCCGCGAGGGCTCCGTCTACAAGATAGTGAGGATTTCATTCTGAAGCCCCCATGTCTAGGCTAGCAGTGTTCAGATCTCAAGGGCCAGGTACAACTGGCCACTAAAGCTAGTTACGGTCTCCCTTGTAAAGCTAGCCTTATACATAATAGCCCCTCGCCCCAAAACAGTAGAAGAAGAAAACTGTTAACAGTGAAACGCGCCGGGTTTCGAGGAATGGATAGATGGGTGAGGAGGATTCGGTTCCTTGCTTCATTTTATTATACACTAATCCATTTTTTTGCATTAATTGACCCACTCCTCTGCTCGGATGTGGTGTCGCAGGGAGGACAAAGGTCGGGGGTCCCTGTTTCAAAAACTCTGTGCAACTGATTTATTCCCTCCTGATTGCTTGCAATAATTTTATTGATGTACGGTAACTTCCCCCCTTTTTGCTTACAATTTGTATCTCCATGATTTAATCCAGCGTCAAATGGTTAACACTACCTTACCGTGCGGTGCTCCGGTTGACTGAATATGAGAGCTGTCGGTTTGGTTTCTGGATGGGCCGTCATCTGGTAACAATACCTGTTTTAGTGCTTCTGTGGCCGGCACAATGGGGTTGTATCTGGTTAATCCTGCTAACGCCGCGTCACAGGTGTAGTTCTTACTCAGCCGGAAAAAGGGTTCTTCTTTTGCAACTTTCAATTTTTATTTTTTTTACATTTTATGCTACCCTTCAATTCGGGTAATACAAATACTTATGTTTTTGCATGCTCACGGTGTATCTCGCACATACACATGCCATTTTGTGCCTCTATTAAGGCAGCTATATGCATTACGTAGCACCCACTACTGAGACCCCAATATGTGAAAAATTCAATTTTTTTGTTTATTTTTTTGCAAGTAAAATGGGCAACCACCAATGTTCACTAGACTATATACTTATAGAATTTAGGTACTTGGCACACAAGTTGACCAATTTGTGAGAGCCCATCTGCCATGACAAGGCGTATATTAGGACCTAAACTTTTAAATTGGCCACTCCTGGGATACCCTCTGATACCCTCTACAAATTTAAGGGCCAGGGAGGATCCAGAACTGGCTAAAAACAGACCCTAATATCTGGGAGAAGAGGCAAGTGTAATAGTGTGGGTTTCCATCTGCAAGGTACACTTTGTTGTGGCAGATGGGCTCACACAAATTGTCCAACTTGTGTGCAAAGTATCTAAGTTTCATAGGTATTGTCTATATAGCAGTAATGCAGTTCAATATTCATATAGTCAATGTTCTCATCTACCTTAGTGCCCTTGGAAAGGAGAAATGTAGTGACACAAAACAAATTTATGTTATGGAGTCCCAATCGCCCCATACTGCTATATATACCAAGGCTTGGATCACAGCGGCCAGTCACAGGTATACAACGTACAAACATACGTGATCCCACTTAAACATATTTACCGTACTTGTGCACAGAACAAAGGTAATGTTTTATTGAATATAATCAAAAATGTATATACCAGTATATATTTTTTTTAATTATTATTTTTTTTTAGGGTCTTCCCAGGAATGGAGACTCCATTAGACGTATTGTCAAGAGCGGCATCATTAGTCCATGCAGATGATGAAAAACGTGAGTCTTTGTGTTCTGTGACACCACCGGGATGTAGTCGTACTGTCGCACTGATATGGGGCTTGTATAGAGAGAATCACAAGACTGTACAGTGCACACGTCCATTTACTTTGGAACTGAATTAATTGTGATTTATTTATTTATTTTTTGCTAAGGTTTTAGTGTGACGCGTTTGTGACATAGAGCAATAACTGGAGCTCTCTAGTGCCGATTTTATGTAGATGTTCTCCTCCATTTCTAGTGAGAAATGCCTCCACATATTCAAAACCCAATGCTGCATTTTGTCATTTATTTTTCAGTTCCATCCGGAACCTTGACTGCAAAAGACAAAAAACCCCAAACCTGACGGCTGTGTGCACAAGCCCTTAGTATAAAAGCCTAGGATTCGCTCCTACTCTGACCGGTGGAGGCCAAGTCTTAGCTCCGTACCTTACTATCAACTGTTAAAACGCTAATCCGGGTGCTAATCATTTATCGCTTTGACTACTTTAATGCGTTACTGACTGGTATTCTATTAAATACGCTGGCGTCACTCCAGGCCATCACAAACACCGCAGCCGGCCTGTCTAAAGGTTATCCTTCTGCTTCTGCCGGGGGGAAGGCCAACAACAGAGGGTCGCTGTATGAGAACAGTATGTGGACTCCTTAAATTCTCATTTCTGATTTTGATATTACATGTAATATGTACAGTGGGGGAAATAAGTATTTGATCCCTTTCTGATTTTGTAAGTTTGACCAAGACATGAGCAGTCTATACTTTTTAAGGGTAGGTTAATTTAACAATGAGCGATAGAATATCAAAAATAAAATCCAGAAAATCACATTGTATAAATGATATACATTTATTTGCATTTCGGCGCTCTCCTCCCGTGCTGCACCTTCCTACTTGTCCAGCCTCTCCATCTACCAACCTTCTTGTGGCCTGCAGCTAGCATTGAGATCTCTTCTGCGCCCAGCTTCTCTATAGTGCTGCGCCCATATTATGGAATTCGTAGCCTTGTCCCACTAGGGTGAATTTAGATTAAGGAGACAGTCGTCGTTATATTTTTTTTTTTCTCCCATGGAACTGGTGGCATCAATGTCGGGTGACAGTTGACTTGTTGGAATCCCTTGTTGATGGCCGGTGTTGGTGTGCAGCGCGCACTACTCCTACATGACATTCTTCATATATTTATGTTTCCCAAGGCCGTTACTAGTTTTATTTAAACAATCCAACGTCTGGTGACACTTTTTTTTTTATATTTTTCACAGCTGCACCTATGTCAATAACACCTGAACTTTCGGGTGAATTGTTTGCTCAGCTTGTTTGCGCTCCTTTTCCATCACTCATTTCTCTAGACTGTGACACTGGTTTCGCTACCGCTGTGGGACTATTATTACTTATTGACTTAAATTTGACCTTTACTATCGACCTTCACCCTATATTCCCAGTCCCTAAATTCCTTGGCTGTCAAGGTGTTGCTACTAATGAACACTAAAGGGATCGATATGTGTAGCCCACTTAGAGGGTGGTGCGCCAGGGTCGTACCTGTGTACGGGAGGTTAGAATGTAGGGTGTTGAACTTTATAGAATGTTTGAATTTTAGGGTTTCCTACCTATCTAATCCAATAAAGGGAAGGCCACTACTTTTATACTAATGGTCTATTATTAAAGCGTTCTCTTTTGGCCAATGGAGACCTTTTCACTTATTTACATTTGCCTTTTCTTCCTCTGACATCCCAGCAGCCTTTGCGTTTCATCCCTTTAATTCTCCCGCGTTGCATTGTATCGGTGGCTTACGTTTCACCTATTTTCCAGCGCTGCATTAACGTGCCGAGCACTGATCGCACTGTTCAGATGTGATTGCACCCACCGCTCTGACTTGCACGGGGTGGTTCCCATCTGCTTTGACAACACTTCACATCAACAGGCTGTGCTATAGCCCAAGGTGCTGTCTGCTTTCAATAGGCGAAGGTGGGGCGAGCGACTCTGGACACTTTCCGGTGACATTTATGCTTCTGGCTTATTTTATCACTTATCTGATACATATACTATTTTGAAAACTTTGCAATAAGCGTCACTTCACTAAAGTCCTCATATAGTAATTCCAACGTTGCACTTGCTTTATTTGCAATAGTATGAAATCTGAAAAAATACTGCAGAAGCCCCCCCGACACGGGGGAAGGGAAGCATTCAGATTGCTTCAGTTTCCTTTTAGTATCACTCAATCTGTTCTGTGAATAGTTGGGAAGTCGCTGAATTTCTCCTTGGCAACCATGTAATACATTTGGATTCCTGTTGCAACTATTCCGATATGTGAATATTGTCTTGGGAAAGATTTGTCACTTATCCTAAATTGGGTTTCAATACAAAAAAAAAAAAGAAAAAAGTAGACTGCATACGTAGGCTCTTCTTGACGCCCACTTTTGTCTGCCCACCTGCTGGAGTATGGACGGTTGCGTAGGCTTCTCTATAAGGATAGGGACAGATGTTTAGATCTTTTCAGAATCCATGTTCGTCCTGTAAATACTCTGTATTACTCTGTCCTAATTCTAAAGTTCTAACCACAAAATTTCATGGCAGGTCCGGTAGATGGGGATGATGTCGTCCTGGAACAGCTGAGATCAGAGTTATTTCCTATTCCGCAGGGTTGTGGAGTCGGTAAGCCAAACCTCCGACTCCTCTATTTCCATGACAGTCTCCACCAAAATGGACTCCGACTCCACGACTCCCAACTCCACAGACCTGCTATCCCGGCCAAGTTAACTTCTTAGATGCCACAGTCAATAGCGACTTCAGCATCTAAGGAGTTTGACAAATGGAGATTGGCCATGGGTGCATTGTGATACAGTTGGTGTCAATGGATTACTATAGCATGTAAGCATAGCCTGAAGCTTTGGCCGAAAGCCATCTCTGGTGTGTCTCTCTCGTAAACAGGCATTAGTTCGGCCAAGTGCTCCTTGGTTTTCTGAGACCTCTGCACCAGCAAGATATTTCTGGGAGGGCAAAGCAATCGGCAACTCGAAATCTGACATTCCTAATTGTCATCTACTCCAGCGATCAGTTGTCTGGGGCCTCCTTACACATTAGTCCGTTGGCCTACTGAAAGGGTTCTGCCAACATTAGTTTTATCTATATGGGGGGCTTTTAGTATGTTTCCCCCTTTTCTATTTAAATTGTTAAGACTGGTGTTTCTGTTGGGCTGAGTGGTAAATAAGTATTGGGCAAGTTGTGTGCAGGAGCTGCCATCTATTACATGCACTGTTATGGTCCAAAGCTAGTGCATGAGGTCGATGAAGAGGCCATCGCGAGGGAATGTCACATGTGTCCCATTTCTGGGATTATGGTGTGGGGTGGCATATTTTTTAGTAGCCGGACCCCTCTAGTTTTCATTCTATGTCCTCTAACAGCCCAGCGATACATTGACTTTGGTGGTGGAACCAGTGGTATAACTATTTTTCCTAAATGTCCCAGGAGCTGTTTTTCAGTGTAACAACGCCAGGCCACATGTTTCTCATGCTACTGTGAGCAGTCTATGACTTAAAGGGATTCTGTCAGCACAGAATGAGTGATCAAATAAAGTACAGGTGCTCCATGGTGGGGAAAATCATTTAATTACCCCTGTCCACCTGCTTGGGTTTCATATAACTCCACTAGTGATGAGTGAATGTGCTGGGATAATGTGCTCTCTGAGCATGCTCGGGTGCTGACCGAGTGTCTTCAGCATGCTCGAAAAATATGTTCAAGTTCTGGTTGCTGCATGTCTCACGGCTGGCAAACAGCTGCAAGGCATGCAAGTGTGGGTGCTCGAAAATTTTTCAAGCACGCTGAAATAACTCGGCACCCGAGCATTTTCGATAAAACATTATCAGAGCACGTTCACTCATCACTAATTTCTACCCTTCCCTGGCCCCATAAACCAGACCCGTCAATTAAAGAGGGAGGTGAAGATTGAAGAAAAACAAGTGGGTGCATATAAATGATTGGCCCCGCTGTCAAGAACCAAGCGGCACAACTTAGTTTGAACAGTCATTCTGTGCTGACAGTCCCTTTAAACCTCTCTAGAATTGTCACATCGAGCAAATCTGATATGTCGTTAATTTCAAAGGGAGCTGCCAGCAGCGGATCTTGATGATTTGTCCAAATGCATTCAGAGTGGCAAAACATTCCTCAGACAATGATTAATAACCTCATCCATGGCAGCCAAGGCGTGCAAGTGCGGGGGTTTCTGCACGTGGCACTCATGCTCAAGGCTGAATATATCAAGATGTTTTGAAAATTTTGTTTCAAGTTTTTGTTTTTTTCTTCTTCATCATTTGCATATCATTAACGTGTTTGCCCTCACTTTATACTTTTATATAGTAGATAAGGAATCTATATTGTGCTTTGTATTACTGACCTAGGACTGGCCCAGAGTCCATAGTACCGGTGTTGTTTATAAGTGGGATATATTAGATGGGTAGTTTACTCTAGAGTTTAGCTTATTCTCTCCTTCCCTTTGTGTAGTAATCTACAGGTTATTTCAGATCCTAGCTGCTTTCTCTTCAGCACATAATCCCCCTTTGTTGACTTGGGTTATGCAATAGCAGAAGACTGGCGTAATAGAGGTAATACAATGCCAGGCCGGGAACCAGATACGGCCAAGTTTGCCTGAAGCTCTTTACTTGTTACATATCGGGCTCCTTGATTGTGACACATCGTCAATTACTCATGTAATAAGTAGGTATGAAATTCTGATTCAAAGTGGCCCTGACGCAAGGCCCGAAAAGTCTAGACTGATGCTTGAAAAATGTCTTCTTGCCCCTAAGAAATGCATTTATGTGGCTTTAATGATTTTGAGTAATATGTTTACCATTTCTTTATGCAATGCCCCGATCAGGTGTGCATATTTTCGGTCCGTATACCAAACTCACAGATTTATTTATTTACTATTATTATTATTATTATTATTATTATTATTATTGCGCTTTACATGTGAAATGGACCAATACAGATCAATTAACTCCTTTACCCTCGGACTGATAGTCCGCATCAGTGCCGTAACTAGAGTCTGATACTCTAGTGTAGAATTTGAACCTGGACCCCCAATTGCATGTTTACATCCCCCATCATGGTATAATATCCCCCATCTTTGGCCCCTTCTTGTAATAATGAACAACATCCTGCTATAGTGTCCCCCTATCCTGGACTCCTTCCTGGTATAATGACCTCCATCCTGGACTCCTTCCTGGTATAATGACCTCCATCCTGGACTCCTTCCTGGTATAATGTCCCTCATCTTGGACTCCTTCCTGGTATAATGTCCCTCATCTTGGACTCCTTCCTGGTATAATGACCTCCATCCTGGACTCCTTCCTGGTATAATGACCTCCATCCTGGACTCCTTCCTGGTATAATGTCCCTCATCTTGGACTCCTTCCTGGTATAATGACCTCCATCCTGGACTCCTTCCTGGTATAATGTCCCTCATCTTGGACTCCTTCCTGGTATAATGACCTCCATCCTGGACTTCTTCCTGGTATAATGTGCCTCATCTTGGACTCCTTCCTGGTATAATGACCTCCATCCTGGACTCCTTCCTGGTATAATGTCCCTCATCTTGGACTCCTTTCTGGTATAATGACCTTCATCCTGGACTCCTTTCTGGTATAATGACCTTCATCCTGGACTCCTTCCTGGTATAATGACATTCATCCTGGACTCCTTCCTGGTATAATGACCTCCATCCTGGACTCCTTCGTGGTATAATGTCCCTCGTCTTGGACTCCTTCCTGGTATAATGACCCCCCATTCTGGACCCCTTTTCGGTATATTGTCAACCATCATGGGCCCCTTCCTGTAATTATGTTCCTCGCTGCTCTTCTCCAAAACATTTTAAGAAGAAAACAAAAAGCCCAAAAATAATAAACTCGGACGCACATCCAGCTGAGATCGGCGCTGGTGTCTCTGGGCCCCCCTCCTGCACGGTTGTTTTTTATTTATGCGTGTGTAGAACAAAAACATCATTTCACCCGACTATCGAGCATTTTGCTTGTTCATCTGATTATTGCTGGCCTGTGTAGTCAGGACAATATTTAAGAACAAGTGTTGCATCAAACTCTCGTTGACAATATGAATCATCTAAATAGGCCATAAGAGGGGGCTTGATGGTTAGGACTTGCAACACTAGGGCCTGGGTAGGACAGTGGCTAGGGACAATATCTGTATGTATTTTGCACGGGTAACATGCATATTAGGCTTTTTGACAGCTTATAAAAATAACTTGTAGAAATAAGCCAACAAGAAGTTCTCAGTCAGATCACCTATCACTTCCATGCAAGAGCGATCAGCAGGACACGGTGAAGCCTATGTTAACCCGGCTTGTTGCCCTGCATTGACAGAATGCTGATCCGATTACCTGGAGTCTTCCTCCCTCCACTGTTTAGATAATAACATTTTTAGGCCACATGACTGCTGTGCAGAAGAGGAGCAAGACGCAGGCAAAGTGTGTATGTATATATAGCAAAGCTGTGTGTATGGTGATGTATCAAAACTGTGTGTATACTGAGGAAAGGACATCATTATGTGGGGCTCATCATACTCTATAGGAGATACTATGGTACTGGTGACACCTGTCACGATGTGACACGACCCAACGGGGGTCGGTCAGCGGACGGTGCAACACACACACTCACATACACTCACATAAACCAGGATGGAAATGGGGAGAGGAAGGCCCTACTGATAGTGAAATGGGGGATGGTCACCACCTGAGCTCAAACCTAAGCCTGTCCTTGCACTCCCCTAACACCCTAAGTGGGTCCTTTCCCCCCCACCTTTGGGAAACTCATCCCTCACTGTCACCTAATACTGCCCTAGCTAGTGCACTGGCCGGTAAGGGGTGCTAGCTTCACTACTGCAGATACTTCCAGACACCGCTGCCAAGCTCCACACCGCAGATGACACAGAAATGGTGCTCCGAACACCTGAAGTAGCTGACACCAGAGAGCTGCAACTGCACAGCTTGTCTCCATACAGAAACTAAAACTATCACCAACAGTCAGCTGATGCATCAGGTGACCATTTAAAGGAAGGTGGGAGTGGTCACCGCCCACATCATCTGACCTAGCAAGTCTGCAGTTACAGCAGATTGCCAGCGAGGGAAAAACTGACATTGACCCCTGCTGGTCCTGAAGGGGGAAAAAAAGCTACATTTAAAACAGAGTGAAACCAGAGCTGTCATGAATCCAAAAATGGATTGTGACAACACCATTCTGTGTGAGGAAAAAATAATGGGCTTCACTAGGAAATGTAATTTTTTGTGGTTGCACATAAGACTGGCTGAAGTTAACAGAAAATAAAAATTGCTACGCCTGCCATAAACACTACATTTTCACTACCGCCCCACTAACACAAGGGGCTGTGAGACGCCCGTTCTCATGATCACTGTGGGATCCCAGTGGTCGCACTCCCAGATATCATACGTTTACCACTTAAACCACAAATGTCAGGATAAATGTATAATCCCTGCGAGTCGGAGCACACCGATCCCCACTGATCATGAGATCTCCAAGCTCCCTGTGTTAGCGGAGTGGTGGTACACCTGCTTTATTCTAACCCCAGTGCATGTGGCCTTTAGGCCCCGTGTTCTCTGGATCAAGGGTGGTGGTGTGAGGGTTCAGCAGCCAGATCCCAAGAGAACATATACTCAACATTTACCACCAATGCACAGTGCAGGTATGATGCCTTCATTAGAGAGGAACAAAGATGTTATGTGCGGACTGTCTCTTTCCATTGACAGACTGCAAGCTCGGAAAACAGCATTTGTGTTCTGATAGAATCTGGTTGAAGGCTATACATCCTTTATTGGTCATGTTGACTGTACTTGTCAAAGGGCCGTATTGGGCGACAAGAACCGTATATATTCGTCAGTGATGTATAGAGAATCTGTCTGTGGTGTAAACTGGGTTCTCGACCTAACTTCTCGATCTCAAGCACTTGCAGTAAATCCAGTTTCATAGGGATCAATAGAACCCATCCATATATTTCTTGCAGTGCGAGAGAACTCTAGAATATCCGTATCCAAGGATGGGGGACACATACATACAAACTGTGCAGATGTTGCTCCTGGTCGGATTTGACACCAGGACCCTAGCGCTGCAAGACCACAGTGCTAACCACTGAGCCACCTGATGTCTGACTGCCTTCCCTGGTGATTCATTTGCTACGACAAATTTCTACCCATAACGTTCACCAATTGACTGTATACAAGTTGAACTGTTCACATGGGCCGAAATGAATTTTTGGGTGGTGGTATTGCTCATTCTGACCCCATACAGTGTGCTTGTTGTCACATCCCCTGTTTGCAGGGGCAGAACAATAATTGGAATCATTCATATGTCCATTAATCACCCGTCAAGTGATTTGCCTGTGTACATGTCCCAACAATCAGGCAATGGCATGTTTATGGATACATCTATCCTAATTAGCAGCCCCTCTCTCTTTTTTTTTTTTTGGTGGCTATATATCTCTTTTTTCAGGTGGGTAAAGGAGCGTACCAGCCTGAAGCCTATAGATGTCATGTAGACATACCCAAAAGGTGTCTTTGAGCGTCTCCATTGCACGCTGGCCTTTAGTATCTGTCCTCTGGCGCCCAGCAGGACCATGCACAATTCCTTTTCAGTACAATAGGAATTTGCACAATACTTGCTGGACTGCGAACGGCTGCCTGCCTTAGCATTGTACAGCCTCACGTGTAGCGGTGTCTCTCCATGCCCGCGGTCAGATCGGAGGGGAAAATCGGCCTGCACAAGCTCCTATGAACTGCCTTCTTTTTTAATCGTTTCTTGGAGTCACCATGCATGGAGGCCTTGCATTTGGGACAGTGGTCCACCAAGACGCTGTTGTACACTCTATTTGGTCTGGTTCAGCAGAACTTGTATTCGTTAAAATCCTCATCATGGAGCATCATTTTAAAATTTGCACTAGGCACCAAAGTGGGATGGCATGGACTTCATGGTGGGGAATGTAACCTAACACATTTTTGTTGGAGTCTACGGTGACTGCAAAGTTCAACTTTAGTCTGGAGAACTTGACATAATCCTATATTACGAAATTGCCCCTTGAATTCCATGGACACGGCAATGTACTAGGTTTCCATTAATGTGGTGTTTGAAAAGCTGGACTCTTAGTTCACTGTCCAGAGAGACAAACTAGGTATAAAAGGTACTCCGATATGGAGAGTAAATGCATAATTAGACAACTGCTTCCACTTTGATGTTCCCGCTTTATTTACAAATCTTACATAATAAAAAGTTCATCTGAACCAACGTGACTGTCGGAGGAGGAAGTGGAACGTTGCGGACGGGATGCTGCTTGTCCATTGTTCCACATGTGTTCTCACCGGCTGCTTTTATGTACTGCTGTCTGACTTCCTCCTTACCCCCAGGCCAGAGCATTTGCCACAAGTCTGGCATGGCACATGTTGACTAACGAGGACAGGCTGCATCGGAGGATTTCATTGTGACGGTGACACATGTTTCTAGGGCAGTGTCTTATGATGTCAGACTAGGAACAGAGACCCTCTTAAGTTTCAATGTTTAACTGGCTTAGAGCGTAAAAATACCTTCCTTCCTCAGGTTCCTGTTTTTTGTTTTGTTTTTTGCCTTGATCTTCAGTCTAAGACCCATTTTCACATCCATCATTTGTCTGCTTGTGAATTAAAAAACAAATGTCTCAATAATAGGATGGAAGTGGTTGAAACCTCTTATTTAATGTACTCTGCTAGAAGATTTGTGTTCTGCTCATGTTCCTGGCAGGCCTCAGCGGCCAATGCCAAACTCTTGAACATTCCCTTGGAGCAGTTTTTACTTCCCTTTGTTCAACAGAATTGAGAAGGAATGGGAGACTGGTTAGACAAGATGATTCCCAGTACCACAATGGAACAGATGGTAATTCAGCATTCCACCATTTCTCCTCCCACCCACCAAGGATCTGTAGAAAACCTCTCAGGTCCAGGACATGGACAACTAGTTTGGATGCATTTCTGTAGGTCCTCAGAGGTGGAGCAATGGAGGGTGTCTATGGCAGCAGACACACCAGACCTTAATATGGCCTACAAGACCTATCTACGTTCTCCATATTAACCAAAGCTTTACGTTTTCTGCATCCATGTGACATGTCCCGGGACAATTTATAAGCATTAGTTCGAATACATATAAAGCACCTCAATGGTTCAGTCTTAAGCATGCGGGTCACGTTTGCATTAAAATCAATAGCTTTTTCCATGCATTGCAGCATGGGAATAGAACTACGGCCTTTTTTGTGTCTTGAGATTAGACTCGCCCCTCGTTTTTTCTTTTCTAGTGTGTATCATTGACTTGTCGTATAGCTACACCTTCAAAGCCAGACATCTGGAAGCCACCCTGGTTCTCCTAAAGTCATGAAAATTTTGCCAGCTAAGATAAAAAAACCGAGATCAAAGAGATCCCTGGTAGCCATGTTTAGCCCCGAAGTGAGTTATTTGTGAAATTTGAAGTGGATCGAGAAGAATTTGTTGATGTTTTGGTTTCAAGTCACATTTGTGGGAGAAACCTGACACAATAGTCCTGTAATGATGCTGAAGACCTCATCGCAATGCTGAAATACCAGAGTCTCATGTGACTACATTCTTACCTGTGCAACCCCCTTTGTATTGTTTAGAAAGTGCTAGTTACACTGATCAACCATAACATTAAAACCCAGGTGAGCGTTAATGGTCTTGTGAGGCTTTCCCGATTATGCACTGCTGTGTTCTTACCAAGGAGGACAACTGGTTGACAGGCGACAGGATCATGGGCGCCTGAGTTTCAGTGATACTTGTGGGGAGTAAGGTCTAGACCATCTGCTCTGATCCATAGTAGTTACCATCCCGGCACAAGAGGAGCGACATGGTGACATCATTTTTCTGTAGGCCTCAAGTCTAAGCGGCCTACAGAACAAAGTGGTGGGGCAGGGAGATCAAGGCTCCCTGCTCCACCGTAGGTACAGTGAAAAGTGGCAATCACTTTGAGAGGGCCTGGGGCGACCGCTCTCTTGATACCCCCAAATATCCCAGGTAGGTAGGCTACTAGGGATGTCATGACGTTTTCTAGTAATATGCCATCACTTACTAAGATGTCAACAACTTCTCCTAAATCCTTAATACAGAACAAGTCACCTGGGACAGTTTTCTGGACCCTTTTACGCCAGTTTTACAGCTGAGACACTTTTAATAAATCTTCCCCTTTTGTGTTCTATGATACATTGAGGCAGAAAAATGCAGTTACGGTTAGGTGTGTCCTGCTCCAAACCTGTTCTTCATAAGAGGTAATCTAATAATTACCTGCCCTCTGAAGACACTGCCTGCCGGAGCTTGTTTGACATGCATAAAATATCAGACACCCCCCCCATCCAACTTTTCCAGCGCCATGTTAGGAGGTTCTTTATAATTCAGCGATCTCATGGTCGGGAGCATTGCAAAAGAAACACTGGAGAAGATTTACATGGTGCAAATCAGTGAGCAGAAGACGGAAAACTTTAGATAAACCACAAATGCCATAATATCTGTTAATTTAGTTTTTTATTTTAACTTTGGACCTTTTTATTAGGTGTTAGTCAATGAATGTAGGCTTGGAGGTTCTCGGTAACGGAAACTGATGAGGGATTGCAGCACAAAAAGTGCAGATTTTGGAAAGTTGAAGCTGGCGTACAAAATCCCAGGATTTTGGGGGGACAAAACCTATTATAGGCTGTGTTCACACTAGGCTTTTTTTCAGTGGGTTTCTTTCGGCAGCAAAACTTGCTCTCTTGGCAGTAAAGAAGCTGCAGGACAAAAAAGCAGATTTTGGACGGTTTTTCTTGCTTTATTTTTTCTGCGTTTGTCATGCTACATTTGTCTTTTGTGCATCCTGATAAAGTTTAGTGCAAAAATAAAAATCTGATTCTACTTCATCAGGTTTTGGCACAAAAAAAACGCTGCAAAAATTGATGCCTGCATTTTTATTTTTTTTCCCCACCACCCATTACTTTCAATGGATGAAAAACGCTGAAAGAAATTACATGCTCCATTTTGCAAAAACCATGCAAAGCTCAAAATCCTGATGACAAAAAGTAAACTGCGTGCATGAGGTTTCTGAAATCTCATAGGCTTTGTTGGTACTGTAAAACGCAGCTGAAAATTTGCATAAAAAAAAAACTGAAAAAATGCTTCGTGTGAACATAGCCATAGAATTGATGGCTTTTTTTTTTTAAGTCTCTGCAGTTTTGTAAGTGACATGGCTGCTTTCTTATAAAATTTAAGTATTGTGCTCTCTCGTTTAAAAAAAAAAAAAAACAAAAACAAAAAAAAACAAAACGCATTTATAAAAAGGTGCAAATGAAAAATAGGTAAAAAGTAAACAAAAAGGCATAAATAAGATAATGAATCCGGTCTATTGACTCCAACCGGACTGGTTCTGTTCTGCTCTAGTCCCTTTGATGGACTTCTGGCTTCTCTTCTGGTGAGGGGGAAGGGGTAAAGGCGAGGTTACGTGACTGCTGCATCCAATTATTCCAAAGAATGGCGGTAGTAGGAACGCCAGCGGTGTGGATGGAGAATGTTTTTAGCGTTTGTTTTGTAATTTTAGGAGATTTTGTGTGTATATATAAATTATCTATATCTCTATCTCTCTCTCCCCTCCAGTTTCCCCCTACAGGTAGATATTCTTATGGCATTTCTTAGTGACAAGTGAGGCCCGTACTGCAAAATTTAACACCTTAGAAGAAAATTTTAAGTAGAGAGTAAGGAGACTAATAGGCCATGCAGTGCTCCTCTGGGAAATGTAAATATGTAAATAACCTCTTTCAGAGAGGAAAAGGACTGGACCTCTATTGCCACCTATAGGATGTAGCAATACTAAGTCAATCAAGCTTTTCTCGAAACCTTGCCAAGTGACTTGGGATAAAAGCCAAATAAGTAGTGATGAGTGAGTGTACTCGTTGCTCGGGTGGTCTCCGAGTATTTGTTAGTGCTCGGAGATTTAGTTTTCATTGCTGCGGCTGAATGATTTACAGCTACTAGCCAACCTGAGTACATGTTGGGATTCCCTGGCAACCAGACAACCCCCACATCTACTCAGGCTGGCTAACAGCTGTAAATCATTCAGCCGCGGCAATGAAAACAAACTAAATCTCCGAGCACTAAAAAATACTCTGAGGTCACCCGAGCAACGAGTACACTCGCTCATCACTAGTGCACATATTTCGTGGTGTTTGCCTCTCATTAGTGCAAAGAAAGAGACCTGATTTGTCTGGGTGAGAGATGTCTCTTGACAGAGGAGTCTAGAGGGTAACGTCTTTCGCTGTGGAGAGTTGCCAAGCGGGTGTAAGGAGACTTATTGGCCACTAGATGGTGGCCCGATTCTAATGCATCGGGTATTCTAGAATATGCATGTCTGCGTAGTATATTGCCCAGCCACGTAGTATATTGCCCAGCCACGTAGTATATTGCCCAGCCACATAGTATATTGCCCAGCCACGTAGTATATTGCCCAGTGATGGAGTATATTGCCCGGCCATGTAGTATATTGCCCAGTGACGTAGTATATTGCCCAGTGATGGAGTATATTGCCCGGCCATGTAGTATATTGCCCAGTGACGTAGTATATTGCCCAGTGACGTAGTATATTGCCCAGCCACGTAGTATATTGGCCAGTCACGTAGTATATTACACAGCTACGTAGTATATTGCCCAGCCACTTATGTCACAGGTTAAAAAATAATCATATACTCACCTTCCGAGGGCCCCTTGTAGTTCGGTCACATTACCGTGATGTCATGGCAGGTCCTTCTCGCGCAGGACCTGTGATGACATCGCGGTCACATGACCGTGAGTTCATGGCAGGTCCTTCTCCCATACCATCCTTGCCACCGGAACCTGCCGCTTGCATGGAGCGGTCACCGGAGCGTAGCCAGGAGCGGGAAAGGCGGCGGAAGGTGAGTATATAATGATTTTTAATTTTTTAAAATTATTTTTAACATTAGATCTTTTTACTATTGACACTGCATAGGCAGCATCAATAGTAAAAAGTTGGTCACACAGGGTTAATAGCTGCGGTAATGGAGTGCGTTACCCGCGGCATAATGCGGTCCGTTACCGCTGGCATTAACCCTGTGTGAGCGGTGACTGCGGGGAGTATGGAGCGGGTGCCGGGCACTGACTGCAGGGTAGTAGGGAGGGACTAATCAGACTGGCCATCGCTGATTGGTCGCGGCAGCCATGACAGGCAGCTGGCGAGACCAATCAGCGACTTGGATTCAATGACAGACAGAGGCCGCCACCAATGAATATCCGTGACAGAAGGACAGACCGAAAGACTGAAGTGACCCTTAGAAAATTATATAATAGATATCTGACTTGCCAGATGTCTCTTGACAGAGGAGTCTAGAGGGTAACGTCTTTCGCTGTGGAGAGCTGCCAAGCCAGCGTAAGGAGACTTATTGGCCATGTCTGACTCGCCATTACCCAAACAAATTTCCCGCGACTTAGTCCCCGTTTTGAGATATTTCTATTTTATATAGGAAAAAAGAAATGAAACCCATTTCTGGAACAGAACCCATTGTTTTTTTTTTTTTTTTAAAGCCTCCGGGATGCACAAAGATTATGCAAATTAGATTTTTCCATCCCTTCTACATTTCCTTTTTTTGTATGCATACATATTGGACTTTTATATAGCTTGTGGAATGGCTCATTAATGTATCATCAGCCATAATAACGATGACATCTGGTAAATACAGTAATAATTACCGCAGAACATGATTTGCAGAATATTTATCCGGTACTTCTGGACTTTGCGTCGTACATTTGGGAGAGGACTTTCTCTGTCTGTCTGGATCTAAATATTTGCATTTGACTCCTGGGAGTTTTTTGCAGGTTGCTGACAGCGGGGTGAGGTATTTGAGGAATGCTTGCTGTACTAATAGCGTCCACCAGGTGGGGCTGTGGGCACGTGGATGCCGGCTGCAGCCCTTTCTGCTGTGTAATCTTATGACTTGTCTCATTTCACGTTTATGAGATGTTTAACTTTCAATCGTTGTCATAAATCGTAATTCCCCAGTGTGGTATTTATTATGGTAGATGGAATATCTTCTCTGGTTTCCAAACTGTGCAGTGTGATTTGAGTGCAAGAATTTCCTGTACTTGTAGTCCTTTTTTAACTGTAAATGTTCATTTTGCGCTCCGTTCACATTGGCTTCAATATTAAATAGAAACCGTTACGTCAATGACGCGTTTGTGTTTGTTTTTCCAACCAATCACAACTGAAGGATCCGATTTGACTTGGAGGGACTCGATTACTGGTCAAACCAAGCACTCTGTGCACCCTCGACGTGGCCAAATTCACCTTCCCATCTACTTGTTTCCCATTGATCTCCGCCCTTCTCTGGATTTATAAAGCCAGAGCTGCCAATCAAAATGGATAATAAATGAGGCAAAGGATAAAGGGAAACAAGTAGATGGGAAGGTGCACTGGACAGACTGGCCACCACATCGTGCTCCAATCACCTGTGCTTGGTTTGAACAGTCATTCTGTGCTGACTGACTCCCTTATAAAAGGAGTCTGCCGGCCCACGCTGACTGTATAAATCACCGCCTTGTAGTGGATATAACATATATAGATATCGCACCCATAGTGCTTTTAAATCTTTGCCTTTCTCTACAGGAACGGAAGGATAATCAAACTTTCTAATTGGGGTGCAGCCAAGAGGCTCGGTGCGGCCAAGAGGCTCGGTGCGGTCAAGAGACTCGGTGCACGCTTGGTGCGGCCAAGAGACTCGGTGCAACCTTGGTGCGGCCAAGAGGCTCGGTGCGGCCAAGAGGCTCGGTGCACCCTCAGTGCGGCCAAGAGATTTGGTGCTCCCTCGGTGCGGCCAAGAGGCTTGGTGCTCCCTCGGTGCGGCCATGAGGCTCGGTGCCCCCTCGGTGCGGCCATGAGGCTCGGTGCCCCCTCGGTGCGGCCATGAGGCTCGGTGCCCCCTCGGTGCGGCCAAGAGGCTCGGTGCGGCCAAGAGACTCGGTGCACGCTTGGTGCGGCCAAGAGACTCGGTGCACGCTTGGTGCGGCCATGAGGCTCGGTGCCCCCTCGGTGCGGCCAAGAGGCTCGGTGCACCCTCAGTGCGGCCAAGAGATTTGGTGCTCCCTCGGTGCGGCCAAGAGGCTCGGTGCCCCCTCGGTGCGGCCATGAGGCTTGGTGCCCCCTCGGTGCGGCCATGAGGCTCGGTGCCCCCTCGGTGCGGCCATGAGGCTTGGTGCCCCCTCGGTGCGGCCATGAGGCTTGGTGCCCCCTCGGTGCGGCCATGAGGCTCGGTGCCCCCTCGGTGCGGCCATGAGGCTCGGTGCCCCCTCGGTGCGGCCATGAGGCTCGGTGCCCCCTCGGTGCGGCCATGAGGCTTGGTGCCCCCTCGGTGCGGCCATGAGGCTTGGTGCCCCCTCGGTGCGGCCATGAGGCTCGGTGCCCCCTCGGTGCGGCCATGAGGCTCGGTGCCCCCTCGGTGCGGCCATGAGGCTTGGTGCCCCCTCGGTGCGGCCATGAGGCTTGGTGCCCCCTCGGTGTGGCCGTGAGGCTTGGTGCCCCCTCGGTGCGGCCGTGAGGCTCGGTGCCCCCTCGGTGCGGCCATGAGGCTTGGTGCCCCCTCGGTGCGGCCATGAGGCTTGGTGCCCCCTCGGTGCGGCCATGAGGCTCGGTGCCCCCTGGGGCCCACTGGTTTTGCATGCCTCTGCCTCCTCACTGGTGATTGGTTGGCCTGCACTCTCCCTGCACTCTCACTCCAGGCAAGTCACCACTGGGTGCTGTGGCGCACACCTGTAATCCTAGCTACTATGGGAGCCTTGGGCTGTGGGATCACTGGTGCTTGTCAGTTCTGGTCCTTCCTGTGCTGTGTGGATCAGGGGTCTTCTCTGTCCTCAGCATCAATATGGTGACTCTGAGCCAGCTGCTTGGAGACACTAAGTTGATGGAGAATGGGGTGTCCTTGGTAAAAAAAAAAAAAATAAAAAGATCCAATCACCACTGATGGAGCATTTCAGAGACTCATTCTCAAGAACTAATGGGGTTCCCATCAGTCGGACCTCTACTGATCTAGAAGTCATACGTCATAGACATCCCAGTGGATCCATGGGTTGTCTTCAATTTGGGGAGCTGTCCTGGGAGGTATACACTGACCTCAACCGTGTCTGTGCCCGAAGACCACAGATGCAGCGGAGTATAATGGTGGAGGGAAGGGCTGATGGGTCGTTCCTCCAGCCTTTAGTGTTTGTAAAGACAGAAGGTCCTGCTGGTACCTTAGGGTCTCTGTCAGTCTGTGGTTATGTGACTGGCAGTGAAGAAAAGGGAAGAGGAGCAGGACACAAGTACTTGTTTGTTATGTCTGTGTATTACTGTAGCAGAGTTGTGATATATTGGTGTAGCAGAGCTATGTATGTGTATTCTAGCCGAGCTGTGTGTGTATGGGTGTGTATTGATATAGCTGAGCTGTGTGTGTGTGTATATCTGTGTTCATTGATGTAGCAGAACTGTATGTGCATTGGTGTTGCAGAGATGTGTGTGCGTATATATAGTACATATGTATAATTGTTTAGGGGTGTGCAGTGATGTAGCGGAGCTGTGTATTGATGTAAAATATAGGTGTGTTGATATAGCAGAGCTGTGTGTGTATTATAGCTGAGCTGTGTATATGTGTGTGCATTGATGTAGCAGAGCTGTGTGTGTATTGGTGTCGTCGAGGTATGTATTGATATAGTATAGCTATGTGGGTGAACATTGATGTAGCAGAGCCGTGTGTATTGATGTAACAGGTGTGTGTGTGTTTTATATAGCAGAGCTGTGTGTGTATCGGGGCTGTGTAGTGATGTAGCAGAGCTATGTGTATTGATGTAACAGGTGTGTGTGTGTTTTATAGCAGAGGTGTGTATATCGGAGCGGTGTTTATGGCTGTGTAGTGATGTAGCAGAGCTGTGTGTATTGATGTACTAGCAGAGCCATGTGTATTGATGTAACGTGTGTGTGTGTGTTTATATAGCAGAGCTGTGTGTATATCGGAGCTGTGTATGTCTGTGTAGTGATGTAGCAGAGCTGTGTGTATTGATGTAACCGGTGTGTGTTTATATAGCAGAGTATATCGGAGGTGTGTTTGTCTGTGTAGTGATGTAGCAGAGCCATGTGTATTGATGTAACGTGTGTGTGTGTGTTTATATAGCAGAGCTGTGTGTATATCGGAGCTGTCCTTATGGCTGTGTAGTGATGTAGCAGAGCTGTGTGTATTGATGTACTAGCAGAGCTGTGTGTATTGATGTAACAGGTGTGTGTGTGTTTATATAGCAGAGCTGTGTGTATATCGGAGCTGTGTTTATGGCTGTGTAGTGATGTAGCAGAGCTGTGTGTATTGATGTAATAGTTGTGTGTGTGTGTTTATATAGCAGAGCTGTGTGTATATCGGAGCTGTGTTTATGGCTGTGTAGTAATGTAGCAGAGCTGTGTGTATTGATGTACTAGCAGAGCTGTGTGTATTGATGTAACAGGTGTGTGTTTATATAGCAGAGCTGTGTGTATATCGGAGCTGTGTTTATGGCTGTGTAGTAATGTAGCAGAGCTGTGTGTATTGATGTACTAGCAGAGCTGTGTGTATTGATGTAACAGGTGTGTGTTTATATAGCAGAGCTGTGTGTATATCGGAGCTGTGTTTATGGCTGTGTAGTGATGTAGCAGAGCTGTGTGTATTGATGTAACAGGTGTGTGTGTGTGTTTATATAGCAGAGCTGTGTGTATATCGGAGCTGTGCTTATGGCTGTGTAGTGATGTAGCAGAGCTGTGTGTATTGATGTACTAGCAGAGCTGTGTGTGGGAACATGGAATTGCTTTGGCACGCTAGATTCACCGCTGTACGTGTCCCTCTTTCTCATTTTTAAAAGTTGGGAGGTAGACACAAGCTATCATCAATCCTGTGGTTAGGTAATATCTAGTAATTGTGGTAATAATTCTTGACACTGACTTCCTTATCAATCGCAGAGAGTCTAAAAGTTGAGATACTGGGAGAGATAATGGCAGAGCGATCATTAGGTGTCTGTAGTGTGATCTTCCTGGGTCCCTATGTCTGTGACCTGGAGCTAAGGTCTTGGGGTCACCCCCACCTTTAGGTTCCTGGTTTACTTTTTAGTTTTTCTGTCCCTATTTCTGTAGGTTTTTCATTCTAAATGTGGTATGTAACAGCTAGAGATGGCCTCCAGGGGGCGCTCCTTAGCTAGAAGTGAAGATCTTGGTGACGTAAGAGTAAATACTGGATAAACCGGACATGTAGAAGGTTCTGTATGTTTTTCTTTAAAAACGTCAGAGCGGTTGTGGAAAGCAATCCGTTCTTCTGGAAAGGACGGGACTGTTATAACAGGTGCTGCACATTACCCAACCTGTTATTAGTTCCTTAAATAGCCGACCCCATGAGGCTGCGATAATGCTCTTTCCAAATCTCGCAGACATCGGGCCTTATGATCGAATCCAAACTGACTTACTGAAGGAGTCTATTAGGACCCCGGAAATAAGGCCGCAGGGCAAAGTGTATGGCAGTGAGGAAGCTCGTTATTCTGCGTGGTGTAGTGAGGATTGCCTGCGGCCCATAAAGCAAATGTCCGGGTTACAAGTATTAATACCTCTTCCAAAAGTAGGAATGCCACTTTTTGTGCCAACTCTGCAAAAATAATATTTATACTCGCCTAATGCTAAAGACCAAGTCCCCTTCTCCGGCCACAGGCGGAATAATAGTAAGACCAAGTCCTCTTCTCCGGCCACAGGCGGAATAATAGTGATGTCATTGTGCCGCCGGCATCTTGTAGACCCGCCGCCATCTGTAGCCTACAGGATAGAGGGTTTGGGTAGGGGGATCGGCCCCGCGATCCAACAGTATCACCGCCATGTTGACGCAGATTGAAAAGTAGAAATAAAATGAACTATCACGTGAAACTGGCTAATGAAGTGAGAGAGAATGGCCAAGACCAACCATTGACTGAATTCATCGTTTTTTGTTTTTTTTTGGCTCGTCTAATTGGTTGATTTTTTTTTTTTGTGCCAATTTTTTTCAATATGACACATGGGGTCTATGAATTTTGCTCAAGATAAAAAAAAAAATCTTTTTTTATTGTATTTAATTTTTTGCACCTTTTTTTTTTTTTATATAGAGCAAAAAGTCACACGTTCCACTAAAACGTCATAAAGTTTTCACAACCATTTCAGATGTACATAAAATCACTCCAGGGGAGGAGGGCTGCAGTACATGTGCGTAAAAACAAAAAACAACCTGTGACTTTGTAAAAAGTCAAAATTGGTGCCTGTTAAGGAAACATCTGGAAACCACAAACATCGCCTACAATGACAAACCGAAAAATGAAAAAAAAAAAAAAAAATAAAATAAATAAAAGGGTACGAATACATTTAGAAAACTACAAATTAAAGGAATAAGGTGCAAATGAAAAAACTACGAAAAAAAGGTACAAACGCAATAAGCAGGACCATTAGTTCTTCTCTAGTCATGGCTCCTCACTACTTGCAGCCGATCAGATCGGTGAGGTTCGGACTCTTGGCGCCCACTGAGCGGCTGTTTGAAGGGTCGGCAATGTAGCACCTTGCGTTGTCTAGTGGTTGTAGTATGCAAGGAGAAGATGATAAAGTCCTGGGATATCCTTTTAAGGAATGGGTCCACCTTGCTCTTTGAGAATGAGGAACCTCTAGGGGGCCCCTTTGTAACCATCGTTGACTTGTTTGACTGCTCGGCACACTTCTACAGAGCGTACTTGCCGGCTAGGCAATGTTTTTGGCTAGTAGAAGTGTTCCTAGTAGCTCACCAGTTAATTGCCTTGCTGTACAGGAGTCGGTGGCCTATCGCCTACTTTATGTGCATATCTCCGTACATGTGCTAATTCCCACCACTGTGATTGCTGATTTCGATCTTCCTTATGATGACTCAACTACATCTGTACAAACATCTGCAATCTCTCAGTGAGGTCTCTTTATAACAAACCACATCCTGGTGTGTGAGCAGACACAATAAAAATCCCCTGCGCGGCTGCCCGGCTCTGGCCTCACACTTTATTACGCTCTGTTCTCTCCAGTTTTCTGTTCTCTACTGAACATCTATCCTGACGTCCATGTTGTCCTACTCTAGGAACCTTCTTTAGATGCCACCACGATGCACTATGCACGCAACAAGGTCATATGAACACCAAGGAAGGATGGGTCCACCCCGCACAGGACGAACTCTAAACCTGAGGCCTCCTGCTAACAGTCCCTCCGATATCACTGTTCTTCTATCCTCCTGCCAGATGGGGCAGTATGCCGGCTAAATAAATGAGGGTGGTTTTGAAAATCTGGATATTTTTTATGCCTTTGTCTAGCCACATCCCCATACCATTGAAGGATTATGCCATAATGATGCCATGTTAAGGTACCCATGACTAACATTTTTTTAACGCTACCCCCTTATACCTCCCAATGCGCATGAACACTTTGTTTGAGCGTGCGTCTGTTTTAAATTAGGAAAAGGTAATAATCTCCTGCCAGAGACTTTTGGCGGTGGCCCATTTCACCTTCAGGGACCCCGTAACCACAAAATGACTGTTCAAAGCATGTACAGGTGCTTGGTGCACCATGTCGGGGCCAAATATTTAAGCGCACCTTCCCATCTGCTTGATTTCTTTCTCTCCACCCCCTCCTCCATCTGTGATTGACAGCTCTGACTTCATAGAGTCCGACAAGGGTGGAGATGCAGAGAAAACAAGCAGGTGGAAAGGTGCTCCTAAATGTTTGGCTACACCATGATGTACCGAGCACCTGTGCTTGGTTTGAACAGTCATTCTGTGCTGACAAGGGTCCCTTTTAAGGCCGTATTCACATGCCATGGCCATGAAGCAAAGCATCCCTATGCCGCTGCAATTTTTTTCACCCTCTACTGCACAGACGCTTATTTTGAAGGGAAGCAGTCGTTTCCCCTGCAAGATCGTGCATCTGATTGGACTGTCTGCGTGATTTAGCAGGTGAAAGAGTTGTGTTCCTGTTCTAGGAGAGTCCAACCAAGCACAGGTTCTCAGTGCACCCTTGACGTGGCTGAGTAGTTCAGTGCACCTTCCCATCTTTTTTTTTTTTTTCCTTCCATCCATCTTCACCCTCTTCTTCCTTGATTTGAGAGGTTTAAACCAGCCAGAGAATGACAAAAATGGAAAACCGAGAAGGTGTTTGGCCACACCAAGGGTACACTGAACGCCTCTGCTTGATTTGAACAGTCCCTTTGTGCTGTCGGATTCCTTTTCAGTGATTTTGTGCTGTGAAAAGACTTGAGTGGCACAGGACTGCTGTGGTTTGGCTACAGCGTGTGAACGCAGCCTTAAACCAGGGTGTTTAATGTTAAAGTTCAACATATCCATTCCTACTTTGTATTTGTATTTTTTTCTTCTTACTGCAGGGAATCCAACACGGTCAGTTGGGGCGTAACTAGAATTCACAGGGCCCCATTGCAAAATGAACTGGGCCCCCAGCACATAATGACGGGAGACTGGTAGAACTGGGCCCCATAGAGGCTGTCACAGCGATGGTTCTAGATCAGTGTAGTTCTAGCCCCTCGGTGCAGTTTTTTTTTTTTGTGGGGGGGGTGGTGAAGGCAGCAGATGGAGTCACACCACATGTTTTTCCTGCTGCCAAACAACCTGTCCACATGGCGTTGAAACAGAAATTAGCAGCTGTTTAATTACTAATCCGACAGGTGGAGATAAACCAACAGAACCTCCTGGGATTCTCTCTTTCGCTGATTTTCAGTTATTTCATAAATGCACTAATGGTGGCTACATCTTCTGGTCTGTATTATGCCGATGTTTTTCCCGACCTCCTTGGCTCTTGACCTGAGCCATAGGCATACCTTAGCTGGGATCATGAGATCCGTAGTTGAGCCAGGAATTGCTGCCATAATACGGGCAAAAAATAGAGGAGGATAGAAAATTTGCCTCTAATTTTTTTTAAACCTTTTTTGGCTGCCATGGGTCAATATTCGCCAAAATTTTCAATGACTTTTACCTTTTCATTCTGAGCTGTCAAATAAGGGGAGTCCCAAGTAGAAAGCCCCTTATCTGAAGTATAGTATGCCCCAATAGGAGATACAGCTCTGGCAAAAATTAAGGTATATTTTTGAGTAAAATGTAAATTGTTCTTTTATTCTATATTCTTTTTATTTGTCTGCAAATTGAGATTCTGGTTTGGCTATTATCCTAAGTCATGTGACAAGGCTCGTTAAAGGGTCGACATTGACTGTTAGGATTGCTACTTCCAATAGGTGGCACTAGAGTTCTAGTCCTCTTCCTCTCTGAAGAGACAATTTGCATATTTCCCAGAGGAGCATTGCGGCTTTAAGTCTCCTCATCTCGGCATGCTTAGCATGGCAATCTCCGCAAGGAGAAACGATACTTATCGGTCAGACGCCTCTCACTCAGCCAAGCCAGATTTCCATTTTGCACTGACGAGGGGCAGTACCCCGAAACAGTGTCTGCAAATTGAGATTCTGGTTTGGCTTTTATCCTAAGTCATGTGACAAGGCTCGTTAAAGGGTCGACATTGACTGTTAGGATTGCTACGTCCAATGGTTGGCACTAGAGTCCTAGTCCTCTTCCTCTCTGAAGAGACAATTTGCATAATATAATATAAATCTTTACGAAGGAAATGATTGTATGTAAATGGTGTATAAGTAACAGATACAATGACAGCAGTTCATCTCAATAACACCTACTCGGGGTGTACGCAGGTACACTGAAACAGAATTAACATTAGTATGCGAGCAAAATACAACGCGATTAACCATTTCTCTGCATAAATCAATAATACGACAGTGTTGTGCCAGTTCTTTAGTAATCGCCTACTCAGAGCAGTTTTCGAAGTGTTTCTTACAGAATAGGCCTTTTCTCCTAACTAACCTGACCTCCTATAAGATAATTTATTTATATGCGCATATATATTTAGATGTAAGATGGTACTGGTATGTCTTCAAACTGACATAGAAAGGTCCTTGCTAGGCTGAGTCCCGAATTATTACAAATGCTGTCTTTAAGCTCTTAGGGAATGCCGATCTCTCCAACGCAGGGTTTCTGTAAGTTCTTAGAGATAGAAATGCCATCCTGAAGCTCTTAAGGAATGTGATCTCTCCCAACGCAGAGCTTCCCTTAAATACTTAGCGATAGGGCCTCGCGTGGCCTAGCCCAAGATGCTGTGTACTTGATTGTCCTCACATGGTCACCTCATGTCAAGTCCAACTACGCGTCTCAAAGTCACCTATCAACAGAGTTGCACTGCCATATCCAGACTAACGATCTGCAGCTTCACTTCAACCCGGACTCTCCCTCCAACCGAGCACAATCCGCCCAAAACTCCCGCGCTCCAACTCCGGCCTCTCGCAGCTGCCCTCTATTGGCCAGATCATACATTAAATCACAAATCTCCAACAATATAGTTAATAGACTTACAGTGGCTCAGTATTTTAACCTAGTTTCTTTGCAGCACTTGGGTCAAATCCCACCAAGAACAACTGCAAAGAGTTTGTATGTTCTCCCCCACATTCGCGAGGGTTTCCTTCTGGGTTCTCTGCTTTCCTTCCACACTCCAAAGGCCGGACTTTAGATTGTGAACCCCGATGGGGACAGCGATAATAATGTCTGTTAAGCGCTGCGCAATACAATGGCGCTCTATAAGCGAGTGTAATCGGTAATCTTTCCTAACGAGTTTGTGTCCTGGTGCATATGTGGTAGGTGAAGTTCGTTGAAGCCCCAACTTGTAAACGTAGTGTTGCTCTAATGGTGTACAACAATTTTTTTTTTTGTCTTGTACAAGATATTTTTTTTTTTTTTTTTAAAAATGAGTATGACTCCATAAATCTCGATGACTTGCAGTAGAAATCTGGTGTATTTGTTGGACAGGTTGCAGTAATCCCTTCCATTTGTATATACCTGGGTCTGACCTGGAGGAGGGGGCTTTGGCTCTGCTTTCTGTCACTCTCTTGCTTTGACACAGTCTCCTCTTACAAACACTCTTGAGCATTTGGAGGAGGCTGATCTTCTGCTGAAAATATCCCTGACATGTGAGCCGCTCCAGGGAATCACTGAGCATGCTCCCTCCTCCCAGGCTGTTGGGGAGAGGAAGCTGACTTACATTGGAGTCATACCAGGCATAGGCTGCGTGTCAGAGCAGTGAACTTGCAGCAGGGCTGTGAGAACTGACTGGCTTTGTCTTCAACACTATATATTTTTTTTTTTCTTCCTTTTTTCTTTTCCACCACAACCTGCAGAAAGGTCTGGTTTAGCCGAAACCCCCCCCCTACACCCCTCCTTAGTCTTGCCAAGGCAGAGTCGTCACCCCTTCCTCTAATCGGATTTTGCTTTGATTTTTCATGTACTTTTCTCTGCTTTTGTTGTTGGAGGCTGGGCCTTTCCGTCTTGTGAAATCGTAGGGAGAGCCGGGATCTGTTCCGAAAACTGTCCGCTGCTTCTATCTTTTTTAATTTTTTTTTTTGTGGGTGAAGCGAGAAAGCTGGTCTTTCCTGCATACCCAATAATAAATGCTGTTTATGAAGATGGATCTGTTGAACTACCAGTACCTGGACAAGATGAACAACAATATTGGCATCCTGTGCTATGAAGGTAAATGCCTAGCCTTACCCTTAACCCTAACCCTGACCCTTAAATCTAACCCTTATTTCTGCCAGTTTTAGAAGTTTTATCTTATTTTTCACCTCTCGGCAGCACACCACTGGTTTGTTTATTTGCATCGTACTTCGTTATTAGGAAAGTTTGCAGCAGGGAGTTGGTTTACTTTGTTTTTGTTTTTTTTTTTAATTTCTCAATATTTTCTTATGTTTTGTGTTTAACTGGTTTTATATACAATACCTATGCAGAATTTACCGTATATCATTTAAAAATTGTTCATAAATTATATATATTTTGTAAATTGGAAACTTATGCATGAGAATGGATGCTTCAAACACGATTCGTTCTATATAATTTTTCCATTTTCCATTTAGCTTTTTTTTTCTCCCAGCATACTCCCTTTCTACTGGTATTTACCATACAATCAGCACATATACATTGTGTATGTGTGTGTTTGGATAGCTTTTTTTTCCTCTTCTTTTTTTTTTTTTTTGTAATATTAGAGGTCACAGATCACAACACTGAACACAATCTCCCCTTTGTCTACTGTCCTACTTCCTGTCCAGATCTGCCATTGAAGGATGTGTCCTACACACAAGTCCCCTGTGGAACGTAGTACATTATGCCAGACTACTATTTTTAAACAACTCTCTGAAATCGATTTTTTTTTTTTTCCCCTTTTTTCTATTACGTTGGATTGTTGGATGAAGTTTGTGTCCACTCTTGTCTTTATTTTTTATATACATTTTTTGTTGTTGCTGCAAGTCGTGCTTTAAATCTGGTTATTACCTATATGGGATAATGGTGTGTGTGTATATATATATATATATATATATATATATATATATATATATATATATATATATATATATATATATATATATATATATATATATATATATATATATATATATATATATATATATATATATATTTTTAAGGGTAACTTTTAGAAACTTTTTTCTTTTGTGCTAGTTTTAGTTGGTTTTTTGTTTGTTTGTTTTTTTGTTTTTTTTTTGTTTTAAACTGGATTACATGTAAAATTAAAGCTAGAACCAAAAGTATGTTATGCTTTTAACAGTGAAAAAAAAAAAATATCTTATATTTACACCCTATAGACTATAAATGATAATTTGAAATGCATAGTTAATAATTTATACTTTTTAATTAATAAATTTTAAGATTAATTTTAGGTTTCAACGTGGTTTTTTTGTTAGCACAAGGTCTAAATTGAGCACATTGAAAGTTTTTAATGTTGTGGAAATAGTTAAGTTTGAGCTGTACGTGCAGCACTGGAGCTGGGCAATGGCCTGGTACTGAGGGTGGGGGGATACAAGACAGGCATCAGTGAGTTTGGCAGTCGGCTCCTCACGCTGTGACCATATGCAAACAGAGCTTGGATTTCTACTCTCCATAGTCTTTCTGTGCTCTGAACTTTTTCTCACAGTGAACAAAAGATCCGTAATGGAGGGGATACAATGCAGGCTAGCGGCCAGTGGGCTTTTATACCGAGGGGTCTCGTATTTGATGTACGTTGGAACAGTTTTTCTACATTTGCTGCCTTTTTTTTTTTTTTTTAAATGTATCACATAATTTTGTAAATCGGGCTCTATTGTTCCAGTTTTTAGCATTGATGACAAAGGAGTTCCAAAGTCACCTTCATAACCCTTAATAAGGTGACGTTTGACATTTTTCGAGTAGGTCTCCAAACTTTGTAATGCACCGCTCCAGTCCAAAGTATCTCGAAGTATTGTCGTTATAGGAGTTTTTATAAAATCTCCTGCAAAGTGCATCAATCAGTCTATAAAAAAAAAGACTTTGGGTACACTCGAAACGTGGAACGTAATGTGATAAGTCAGGTTTTAATTTTTAATATTTTCTGTTCTTTCCGCCATTCTGGAATGTTCTGCGTTCCGTGCGCTGTTTCTTCACATTCCACAAATGTAAACAATGCAGCTGGGGAAATTCTGCGAACCTTGTGCATTCCTTGCACTTCTCGAGAACAGGAAGCAGAGCTCCCCATGTGCCCCACTGACCGGCCCCTCTTGAAGAGGAGGGGGTGGATAGGTAGGGTGTGGAAAACTTTTGAAAGACTTCTTCTGAAGTGTTAAAACTTCCTCATGTAGTTTCTTCACCTTCCAGTAAAGCCTAATTAATCCACTTTTGTAGTGTTACGGTATATGCCGTATTGGTGTAGTGCATATAAACAGAACGTGTGGTGGATAATTTTTAGTATTGCTTCGCCACCTTTTTAGAAAGTTGTATGGACCTTTTGAGCACTATTTTTACTATTTTTTTTTTTTTTCATAAAACCTTATATAATCATGAAAACCCATCGCTTTACTTATTTGGCTTTGATCCTGAGTTACGGTAGTCTTTATTATTGTTCAGAGCTGCATTCATAGTTCTGCCAGGGGGAGATAAGAGGGCTCCGATTTACCAGATTCTTAACTAATCGCTTAGGTTATTTTTTATTTCATACATTAGATTTGTGTTTTGTTTTTTTCTTCTGTTTTTGATAATATCCCAGGCGCTATAAGGTAAAGAAGATTTGTGCTCCGAAGCCTGCAGAATTGTGAGCACAGCTCTTCAGATCCAAGGAATGGATCCTGACTGATTGAAAAAAGGCTTTCCAAATCATTCAGGCTGCGTGAACTGGGCTATGAGATTCAGAGAAAGACCACCACACCTGTCCATAGAATCCAGTGTGGCAGCTCCGACCTTCTTTACTTCAAGCACCACTCCGCGTTTGTTTGTTTTTACACTGTAATTTTTAAAATTTTTGAAAAATTACTAATAACGTGTTTAGGAACAATATTCACATGAAGGTTGTATGGCAGAGTAAAACACACTGAAACTTTTATCCATGGTTGTTGTTTTTTATACCAGTCCACCACCGGAGTGGTATCACTAATGTTTGATCGCTGCCCTTTTTTATAATACTTACCAGCCACGGTCTTCAGCTCTTCCCAGCACCGCTCTGGTCCATCTTGTGACCACTGCTCCTTGACTGACCGGAAGTCAGAGCCTTGTTCTGTCTTATAGACTTGCATCAAGTAGTGACTTCTTGCTCGCCCAGCAAACACTGGAGCGATCCAGCATGAGACAACCTGCGGAATCCGGACCGGAGTGGCGCAGATCACAGAAGACGTGGCTGGTATGTTACTACCTGCAGACAACACGCATGACTGATACCATTCCGGGGGTGAAATGCCAAAAAACAACCATCGGAGTACTGCTTTAAAGGATTCTTCCTAAGATAATAAGTATAGTAACTCACTGATTGCTGAGGGTCTAACCGATGAGACCCACTGCAATCCCAAGAACTAAGCTCAGGAACTGGACTCTGCAGAACTTCTGTCTTGGATAGAGCAAATAATTGACCCTCTGTTCCATTAATGGTCTATGGGACTAGCAGAGGAAGCAAAGTGCAACGCTTGGCTATTTTCAGAAATCCCATTTCCGATGAATGGAGTAGAGTATGCGCAACTCTTCACCATTCAAGGTGGGACTCTGCAGAATTTGGTTCCCAAGTTCTCGAGACACTTTCTTGGGATCCCTAGCTTTCAGTAAATTTACAAAGAGTGGATAATGTGTTAAGCTGTCAAATATGACTGGTATGTGTGAACGTTATGTCTAATGGATGGCAAAGTAGCACTCTGATGTTTTTGAAGGATCATTTGTGGCCCATGCTTTTGAAGAGGAAGATCTTTCTTTGCTTTGGACCTCTTATGGGAGTATCACACTTGAGATTCCGGGCTCCTTTTGCGCTTTTCATTACTATTATTTTATCTTATTCCACCGACATGGTAGCATCACCAAGAAAAAAATAAAAAGCTATGCCTGTCGAGAGCGCAGGAAGAGGCAGCTCCCCGCCTGGTGTCACATGGCAGATATTTGAGCCGCGAGGAGGAGGGGGAGGAAGACGCTGAAGCACAACATCTGTAACTTGTTTTTCAAGGAAATTCAGTTTGTTTGGTCTTTTTCCCCCTTTCTCTCCTCCTTGGTGTATAGTTATTGGTGGCTGAGGGTTGTAGGAAGGCAGTTTGTGAGTCAGGTTAATATGACGTTTGTAATGGAAGACTTGTAGATATGGATCGCTGAGCGCTGCAGTTTCTGGTTTCCCTAATTATAGTTTGTGATTGCAGGAAAGTCTGGAATCCCACAGGACATAGTCCATGTCCATGTTTATCCTCCTGGCAAATGTCTCGCTCCAGTAACCACTGCTAGTGTCTTTACGTACCTTTATAGTAATATGGCCAAGTGGATCGTTATTGATGAACTCTCCCAGACTATAAATCCCCTTTCTGTTTGAAATACAGAAGATATATGTATTCACACAGACTGGTATCAGACATGGAGGCTGTGCAGAAGGCACACAGTCGTATAATTCTTCACTATGGAGCCGGGCAGCCTTTGCGCACTGCTGTACGGACGCCATTGAGTGCTGAGAGATGCGGCTTTATATTCAACAAGCCCTGTTTCTTCTCCGCGCTTGGATCCAATCGAAGGCCACATCTGCATGGAGATAGTTTGTTCTCCTGTTTGCATTCGTAGGTATCCTCCAGGTACTCTCTTCCATTCGTACTCCAAAAAAAAAAAGGTAAATTTAGAATCTCGTAGAAATATGTCTGCCAAATTCGGACATCTATTGATGCATACCAACATTCGTAATCTTGGGTAGGAACCAGGGCTGTGGAGTCGGTGAGCCAAACCTCCGACTCCCAACTCCTCAATTTCCATGATACAGACACTGACTCCAACAAAATGGACTCTGACTCCACAGCCCAGCCAGGGCTGTGAAGTGGGTAAGCCAAACCACCGACTCCTCAATTTTCCATGACACCAACTCCACCAAAATAGGCTCCGACTCCAAGACTCCCGACACCACAGCCCTGGTAAGAACCAAAATGGTTGACCCCAAGTGCTGACATAAGGATATGAAACAGAACTTTTATTCTTTCTTTCTTTATTTTTTTTCATTGGGTTTCCATGGGGGGAGCATGGTGGATAACACTGTAGTGTTGCAGCGCTGGGGTCCTGGGTTCAAATCACACCAACATCTGCAAGGAGTTTGTATATTCTCCCCGTGTTTGCGTGGGTTTCCTCTCAAATTGCCAAGGACCTGCTGAGATGGAATTTAGATTGTGAGCCCCAATGGGGACAGTGATGATGTGTGTAAAGTGCCAGGCAATTAATGGCGCAATATAAGCGTGTACAATAAATCTTAATAAAAAAATTTAGTTCTGTAGTGTTGTGCGCCCAGTCAGACACCACTTACACTATTCAACCATGTGGAGAGTCAGCCATTAAAGTTGGCTATAAAAATAATTTGCAAGATGTAACCCACTAATATCAAAGTTGGCCTATGGTCCTATGAGTAAGGGTCCTCACGGCGCAGTAGTGATAATGACTTATTTCTATCTCTCCCTATTGAGGTAGACATGCATGATCACCAGAGCTTGCATGTCTATGATGGAAGCTGGATAAATGGTTGTTCTAATTAATTATGACAACGGTTTGTGCCTTCTCTGCTGGCATGAAATATGTTCTGTTCAATGAATAAATTTAGCATCGGAGCGGGAGGCCTGCAGACCACATTCTTGAAGTTTGTAGAAACATGTCTGTAAATGAAGAGCGTCTGCAGGCTGGAAATGTTCTGAAAGTTAATATAACGTCGTCTACATAATTAGAGCACTATAGCATTATTTGCAATTCCGGCAGGAGGAATTACGGATGGGTTTACAGGAGCAGAAACTACAATTCCCAGCAGAACATGACATCCACATACTTCGCTGTGGTTTACCAGCAGCTGGAGGGCCACAGCTCTGTAGATGACCTGAGTGGTGGTTGTTGTACCCTGAGGACCAGGGGCAGGAGAGGACACTGCTCGGATAAACCAGTGGAGCTCATCACTTTTATTGCCTTGTAATGAAGTGTTGAAACAATGGATTTTGTTGTGTGGCGTGCAGAGCGACAAAGCCGTGATTGGAGATATGCTCCGCGGTGACCTTTCTGTTCATTAACATTTTCCACAATCCCGAGGTTGCGCGGCGTCTTCGTAGAGAACATGTTGTAGAAACAATGCGCGTAGTATTGTGTTCTCGGTCCTGGGTGGTGTGGGCTCTGTACTGTGACATCTGTTTGCTCAGACATGATGTGCAAGGTAATTTTCTGCGGTTTGTCACTGCTCATAAAACATTAACCTCTGAGGTTCCTCGGCGTGGCGAAACGTTTTTTTTTTTCTTTTTTTATATGGACATACTCAAACAAAATAAATCATTCTGCCGTTTGTTGGGACATCTAGGTTTTTTGTGCCAGGTTTGCCAGTATTTTGAGAAATTTTGCCTTGTAGAAAAATGGTACATATGAACACTTCTGTAAAGTGGCCCATACAGCTTAGATTGCTTGTTTAGTTGACAGCTGTTTCTTCTGACCCCAAACTCGTATGAATGCTCAGCTTAGCCATGTGTTTTTTTTTTGTGGTAAGAAAAAGGAAAAAATGCAGGCCCTACACACATTGGATAAGTCATTCACACCTGCTGATTTCGGCTTGATTGGCTCACCATCTAATCTGTAGGCTTCTTGACTCTCCCCCCACAGATTTGGAGGGGAGGGAAAGATTCGGCCATTGGAATTTCAGCGGCTGATCCTCGTTGTCGATGAAGAGTCTGGCAGCAGCTTTCTCATGGAGAGCATGGGAGCGCTCTGCCGAGCAGAGTGGTCCTGTGTATGGGCAAGTGGGGGAAGATGGCTGTCGACTGAACAATTGACAGCTATCTAATATGTATGGCCAGCTTTAGCCTCTGAAGGTGACTTGTATACCCTGACAATAAAAGGAGATTGGGCATGTTAAAAACTAACATGCTCAACCCCTCTACCACCACATTTGTTGTGGAGAATCTAAAGGTGCAATTACACTACGTGATAATTGGAAATGACTATTCCTTGGAATGCTCATTTTACAATAATCGTGCTGTGTCAACAGGACGCTGATAACCTCGAGGAATGAACAAAAGTCTTGTTTGTTGAGTGATATGATCTTTTATACTTGCTTAACTTATTGTTCTGTACAGCACATTGTCCTGTGCTGCCGAGACCAATGGCAGCCTATGCGCACAGAATGATCTATTACTTGCCGTTCAGTGCACATCATAAGTGCCGACAGCCTATTTAAAAGACCACCAATCAGCGGACGCTATAAAACTGCAAATTGTATAGTGTAAGTCCAGCCTAAACGTACATTTATACTGAAAGATAATTTTTCAGTGTAAACCGGCTGCTGATCATCCGATGGAGTAAAAAAAAAAACGCCTTTTTCATTGAATGAAATTATTTTTGAGCAGCACAAAAAATAATCCTTCTCGGCGGCATATTGTCCTGCCAGAGAACAATGGCAGCCTATTGGCACTGAATAATTCATTACGGGCCGTTCATTGTGCATTGTTTACCGCGTTCTGCTTACGAAAAACAGACTGGTAAACGACTGTTGATCGATGTATTAGTGCCGCCAATCGGTCCGTTTAAGTGGACCACAAAGGGTTTGTCCACTAGTAGGACAACCCCTTCTTAAACATTCGGCCCCAGTTAAAATGATAAAGCGTATACTCCCTTCCCGTTACGGTGCCGTTCCCGTGGTGTTTGTACTCTCTCTGGGGCTGTGATGGAGTTGTGACGCCGGCGTCCATCCAGCGTTGGTGTCACTGTCTCTGCCTTTGGATAAACTTAACATGAACAGCAAGCCAGGGCTGCAGCTGATCCCAAACTTCCTCTCCACGAGACAGTGACGCCATCGCTGATTGGGTACCGGACATCACGTATCATTCCAACGCATCACAGCCCCGGGACCGCGAGTGCCAACACCGGGTGAACAGAGCCGGCACGAGAGGTGAGTATAGGCTTTATTATTATTGGGGCCGAACATTTAGTTTAAGAAGGGGATGTCCTAGTAGTGGACAACCCCTTTTAAGAGTTTAAATGGCAGGTGTGGCCAGCCCAACATTGATCTAATGTTATCGCCACCTTAGAGTAATTTGCATACGACAAACTGATCTCTCAGCAATAAATATTCTGGCCATCAAACCAGAGTAACCCTGGCAGACTCTATAAGGCAACGGGGTCTGTCGAGTGCCGTTCAGACCATCTTCCGATGGATCTAATACAACCTACAGTAATTCTTTCCACTATGAACAGAGGCTAAAACAAGCAATAGATTGTTGTTGATTGATCTAATTTCAGTGAAAGGACCAAGGACAAATCTTCAGGGACTGACAAATGGTCCCCTCTTGTCTGATGAAGCTGTAATCCAAAAAGGTTGAATTTTTTCACCAGCCGCGATACAGTATGATGAGGGTCGCGAAAAGTGTCTGGTAGCCTTTTACACCAACCTACAATACATTGTGACTTGGAGAAATTAATAGTACCGGTAATTGTTTTAGGCATAGAGAATAACACAAGAGGAGATGGTCACTTGATGACTAACAATCACAAATATTGTTCAGAGTTGTTCTAAATACAGTAATTTGTTATGTATTTTTTTCCACGGTGCCGAACTCCATTATGGAGTAGTTATCATTTTGTAAAGGTTTTGGACTTTGAGTGAAGATTGTCACTTATTCTTGTCCTTCAGTTTTTGCTTACTAAGCATTGCATTGGTCCTAACCACTAGAATACATGAAATAAAACGTATACATTTCAACAAAAACAATTAGTCTACGGGAACCCTGGCAGAGTTCAACTACCCAAGTATGGTGGAGATTGAATCTTCGGGTTGATTGATTTGGAGGTCTCTTGGCTTCTCGTTTTTTTAGGTTGGTGCTAGTGAGGCCGGAAGGCTTTCTTGTCCTGCAATTCTAATAGGGGTGAAAAGTGCAATGCTCTTATTACCTCATCTGCAGTGGTTTCTCTCTTCCTGATGAAAGTTTTAGATCATTTTTATCACGGTTTCCTGATACGTGATATCTTTTAGAAGCTTTGTCTCTGCTTCCATTTCGGCTTAACGTGTAACAAGAGTCGACGATCCGGATGTCTCTTTCTAGCGAGGCCAACTAAACCTTTGTGTAGTTCTTCTCGAGTTTACTTTTACTCTTTCTTGAAAAGAAATGTGAAAAAAAATGGTCTTATCTTGATATAAAAAAGTGTCTTGCCATTAAAAACCATACTTCTCCGCTGCTCTTGGGCAACCTAGCCATCCAGAACTAGTGATTTCACAAAGCATTAAATACCTCATGACTCGGAAGTGACCTTGTATTCTTGTGAAATATTTTTAGATGAGTTCTGAAATGGCCTCTTCGGTGGGTCTAGCCGGTTTGTACTTCTTAGGCTACGGCTTACATTTGTACATTGCTTTCCGCTAAGCAATACTTTGAGGTTTCCGTCTAAATCCCAGAAAAACAGGATCGAGACGAAACCCTAGCGTAATGGGGCAAACTGAGTCACTTAGGACTCAGTTTGGCCTGTGTACCAGGTGTTCTTGTTACGCTTTTGTGTCCACCTACAAAGAGGAGTCTCCTTCATCTCTTCCTTAAAAAAAGACAGCCCTCACCAGAACAGAAGCCTAACGGAGTCCAAAGTGGCTTTTTCAGTGAATGGCTTTGCCAGGGTATTTTGTAGAACACTGGATAAATGTAAACTAGGCCTTCCAAGAGTTTCATCTGGTATTTCAGCCGAAATTAAATCTGTCAGGAGTTTCTCCCCTCACTCTATTTACATGTGCATGTAGCTCTTTCGAAGACAAGAATAGCAATACCTTTACATGGCCAGTCTGTTTCTTCGTTACTGAAAAATCAGTGTTTTGAATTGATATGCAAATGAAGCTGAAGAGCTATGGTAGATCTGAAGAGCTATGGTAGATCTGAAGATTCTGTCACTCCAACTTATTCCGCAATTTCATCGTCTCCATCTCTGGTCTTCTGTTTACCTTGGCTACGGCAGTTCTATTCTCTGTGACCACTGCAGTCAGTCACTGGTCTCTGCACTCTCATGCCATGTAACACTAAGGCCAGTGATTGGCTGCTGTAAGATATACAGGACATCACTTCTGCAGCCAAGGTAGGCAGAAGACCAATGAGGATGAAACATTGTGTTAAGCACATTTCGATAACGCTTTCAACAGTATGTAACTGTTCGTTCAGGATAAACATTTTGTTGCAGCACACCTAAATATCTGAAGATAAGTACTGTCTCCCGTTCCCACAATGATTCCATAGAACAGCGGTGGATTGTGTAGTGAGTGCCTTTCCTTTCTTCTCCACTGATCCGTCATTGATGTGTCTAGAGCTTTATCGTGACGGCTCCTGTTGACGAATTGTTGCTCCGAGCTATGGATGTTGGGTTGTATAGTTCTTTTAGTTTGTTCAGTGTGGTCCCAGATATTTTCTTGTAGAAAGATGAATTAAATTTTTCCTGTACAGGACAAAATTCTTATGTACCGTAACTATTCCCGCATGTTTCTATAGGGCGCATACGTCTGTCGCAGTGCTTGCATCACTGCAGTCTTTTCATAATTTGCAATCGAGAGACAGGGTTTCCATTGCATGTTTATGGGCTATTGGCATGAATAGTTGTCAGTCATAACCCCCCACCCCCCCACATAACCTAAACGGCAGCCATACACCTGAGCCTTCAACTTGGGTGTATGGCTGCCTTTTATGTTATGCTGGTAGGGTTATGGCTGAAGGGTTGTACCTTTTATAAAATTTAAACACACAGGGGCAGATTAATCGAGCAGTTGGGCAGATTAATCGAGCACTTTGATTGTTCTCAAGCATAAACCTGCTTGACGTGTGGCAATATTTTTGCCCAATCAAGAGTTGCAACTTTTTTTTTTTACACCATCTTGGCCAACTTTTTGAAAACTTCTGACATATTCATTTTAATTTACTTCCCAAGTAGCTGAAATTATAACCAAAACGTACTCCAGTCTCTGGCTGACGAACATTTCTTGTGATGTCGTTCAGCAGCCAAAAGATGAACCATTACCAGGACGTCTTAATGAATTTGGTGCATCATACTCCCAACGGTCACTACGCCAGTCTTGATGTATCAGATCCGTAATACAGGTTCAGTTCTTTATAGAAAATCTAGGTTACCATAAGTCAGGATAACCTATAAATATTCTGGAATGCTACAATTTTTCTTCTTTTTTTTTTTTTTTTTGACACAGAAATGGAAGTAATGTACGAGAATAGTCAAGAATTTGCTGATACAGCTTCTATACGTTAGTGCTTTTTATGAGTCCTTGGCTAGAAATTCCCTTAGGTGGTGGTCTCATAGTTAGAATTTCATCTGTGAGGCCCTATCCTAAAATTATCATTCATGTTTCCTTGACTCATAGGGCTGTATATGACCTTTATTCAGGATCAAAGCAAGTAGCAGATGGGAGAGAGATGGCCAAGAGTGAACTACCTACATTTACCAATTTCTTGATAATGTAGCGTTAGGTGGTATAGCACCAATTATATGGGTTGTCTCTGGAAGTTCATCTGTTCCTTTTGTGTCTAGTTCCGGAACCTAGAAATTTTCTTGGCTATGTTTTCTCAGCACAGGATAGTCGGTGTAATGCAATGGACTGGCAAGATCCATTAGGGTAAGAGCCACCTTTACTTTGTGGCTCCCACTTTGACTCATGGAGAGGGGTCCAATATTGTTCAAAATCTCTCCTTGACCTTGGTTCAAGCCAAGTTTGTTCTGTCTTGGCCACATAATAAGGATTTGGTAGCCTCTAGTTTAAAAGGGCTTTCCAGACTGAGAAAAATGGTCTGTAGTCGCTTTGGTTGTATTAGAAATGTGGTTTCTGGCAAACAGCTGATTTTTGCCCGGTGAAGCAATGGGGAAGCCATGCAGTTCCCCTATAGTGTTACAAGGCAGCCATTTAGATGAATGGCCGTCCACTTGATACAAGGAGGATTGGATCTTCCAGAATGTGAGCTCCTTTCTAGAGGAGGAAGTGCGATTTGAAGATGTTCCCTCTTAGATGCCTGTAGGCCCTGATTAGATGTATGTATTGGTGTTGTCTTCATGAGACAACCCTTTTTTATTATTATAGGCTCTGTTGAGTATGGGTAACTTGTCAGCATTACGGTTTAAGACAAAAAAAAAATCAGTGTGACACTGTCATTTAATAATCGTCATATAACAGATTTTAATTATTCTTGGTTTTCCAAGAAGTTTTCGCTGGACAAATAATAAAATTCCTGTTTTTGGCCATCATCCATTTCGTTAGGCACAATCGCTAAGTAAATCTAAGGAGAAAAGAAATAAAGCCAAACTGTGGACCCTGTCTGCGGAGCTCCTTCATCAAAGGCACAGATTAAATGGAGTGTAAAAATACCAGTAATTATTTCAGCTGAGAAGTACTTTAAACTTTTGATCTCGATGTCTACCCTGGAAACCTAACCCCATCGTGGCATTAATGTTTGAAGTTTAGAGAGGAATAACAGCTCGTTGGCTTTGATCATGGCTCCTCAGAACATGTCCTCCTTTTCATCTTCACCACTTTCTGATGTCTTACATTTAACATCAAGTCACTTATATAGGTGACAGAGGAAACTGCCTGCAAAGGGTCAAACTTCTGAAACGCATAACCATAGCTATGCATCTTCTACTAGGGTATGAAATCAATAATGTCCAGGAAGAGCATGGGAGGCTAGAATCCTCTGGTATAGTTTCTCCTATAAAATGAGTGATGTTGTTTTGGTGTAGAAGCCTCTCTTCCTCTTCTGCCCTGCCATGTTGTCCTCTTCAGTTCTCACATACGAGAAAAAGAGACCTATTTTCAAGAGTCAACAGTTTCAACAGTCATCAGACTTCTGATCAGTTTTTCTCAGATGATGATAAAGTTTCTCAAGTGTCTCTTATCAACCAGTCCATTAATAGGTAGCACACGAATGGCATCTGAGTGCTGTCCAAATTTTTATTTTTTTACCGACCCATAGTCTCATCAATATTGGACATGCCTCCTCTATTTTGGGTAGACAAAAAGTCAGATATTTTATATGAACAGCCCCTTAGACTGTCATAGCTATGAATTCTCTCTGTGAAAAACAGAGATGGCGCTATGACGTGAAATGTGGACATGTGAATGATCCTGAACATTGACGTTGTGATTGCAGCTGTTCCTGTACTAGTGTCTGATGGAATTTGCAGAAATCCATGTGCTTGCCATCCGAGCAACCTCTTTCAAATGACTGAAACGTATTGAGTTGCAGAAATTGCTCAAAATGAAATATCCCACGTGTGCATAATTAGGACGGCCCTGTGAGAACTTTTTATCCAACTTTCTACAAAAGAGTTCTGATGGAAAGCATCCAAACAGAATTAAATGGGTTTTCCAAATGTATTCAATAATTGGATCAAGAGGGGGAAATTTAAATAAAATTTGTCAAATTACTTGCCTCCTAAATCTGACGGTGCCCCACTGTTGTGTAGCAGTAATTTGCCCCCGACTTACCAGTTGACCACTACAGCCAATCATTAACTAGGTGCACTATGAAGCCAGTGATTGGCTGTAGGGGTCACGTGGGTAGTTGAGATGTCATCTCTGCAGGACAAACCCATGGGGTGGCACTGGCTACTATTTATCTGGAAATGTACATGAATTTTTTTATTTCATTTTTGTATACAATTTCTCTTCTTTAGCCCAAATTTTTTAAAGACTTTGGTGGTCTATAGCTTAGGATGTAAATAATTTACCCCTTCAATGTGTATAGCATTTTGGAATTTCACAGTCCTGGAATGCGAACCTAAATCCATGCTTACTATTTCTCATGCATGTGACTCTTCGGTGCTTTGTGCCGAAATTGCAAGTAATAATAATAATAATAATAATAATAATCTTTATTTTTATATAGCGCTAACATATTCCGCAGCGCTTTACAGTTTTGCACACATTATCATCACTGTCCCCAATGGGGCTCACAATCTAGAATCCCTATCAGTATGTCTTTGGAATGTGGGAGGAAACCGGAGTGCCCGGAGGAAACCCACGCAAGTAATGCTATTACCAGGGTTGTGATGATCACGTTCCCACTAGGTTAGAAATAATGTGATCTATTCCGTCTCTAAAAATAAGGGACATCTCAGTGATATCATCGGTTAATACACATTACATTAGATACCAAAGATCAAGTAGGTAATCCGCCAACTGGAGCCCAAGATTCTGAGCTCTATCCGCATATAGATGATTGTTTTCCACGTTACCCTTGTGTAATTTCCATGTTCATGTAATGTTTGACACGTGTCTCTGAATCTGTGTTACTTGGAGCCTTGCATATCACTAATCTAAATGAACATACCCAAGACTACAGCCTTCTGATGATTTTCAGGAATTTGCTGCAGGTCCCAACAGGCCAGACAAATCCCCCTCAATAGAGTTTGGACACTTTGTTCTTCACCAATCCTTATGATAAAGAGCCGTGATGTAAGGAGATGGGCCCCGGCATGCTGAAACCTTCTTACTGACTAGAAGATTATAAAATACATGTTACAAGTTGTTGTAGCTTTAAATATTAGCAGCTCAGGATGTGGTTTACCAAGCGTGAACTCCTAAAATTGAAGGTCTCTTATGGAAAGTCTGGAAATCGTCCTTTCTTTATGTGGTGTGTTCTATTCCTGAGCTTACGGCAAGTTAAACATATTGGGACATGCCCTTGTTACCTGGCCACTTTTCCGGAATAATTTTACGACTGAAGGTTAAGTGTGCAATAATGTATGTAATAATAAGTATAGCTTCAGGCTGAAGTTTTGGCAAAGTGATAAGAAGTTCATGGGTGTTCTCATCTCCTTCCTCCAGAATATGATCTTGTGATTTACATGAAATGGAACTTTCTGTATGCGCCTGTAAGGAGGAAGGCCAGGCTGCAAGTACCAGTATTGAGCCGGGTCCGGAACTGTTGAGGCTGCATCCCGTTTCCTGGGGGAAGTAACAGGGTACTGGTCAGGCCCCATGACTCAGGAAGAGGGCGTTTTTAGAGAGGGAACCTGTCCGGAAGCTGAGGGAGAAAGTGTGCAGAGCTACATAGAGGCCCCCACCGTCCGCGTGCGAGAAGCAGGGCAGGCAGCGCGCTCTGTGCCCGAACCGCCGACGCTGCGACGGACTGCAGCAGACAGACCCGGTGGCCTAGAGAGAGATCGGGTGCAGGACTGCCATCTGCGCCCCGATTCACCAGGGTATATCTGCCGGGCCACATCGGGCTCAAACAGTGCTGATGTTGCTGCAGCCTTGTTTGCTCCAGCCGCATATGTTCATGGACTAGGGGCTTAGCGGAAGGTACCGGAGACTGACCGCTGCCGCCAGAAGACAGATCTTCGTTGCCTACAGGACCCCACCAGAACAACCCCGCACCAGCCGTTGTTGGCGTCATCGCCTGCTCCGTAATTGCCATGGCCTGGAAGACAACTGACAGGCTAAGTTGATCTAACCCGAACTGCCACTATCTTTTTCCCTTGTTTTCATTGACTCTTCACATATTTTTTGCATCAGAACTGTTTTTGTTCTCCCTTTAACTGTTTGCCTCCCTACGTGGAGTATTCCCCTGTTAAGTAAACTTGTTAACTCTTGCTCTGCCTCCTGTCCATCACTGCATCTCGCAACCTGCTCACACGCCAATCAACCAAAACATTGAAATCAACGGTCTAAGACCTCCTTCATGTGTTTCAGATACGTGTAGCATGTGTTGTTTTTTTCACGGATGGTACGCTTACCCATTATAATCTATGGGGCTGCACATTGCGTGTCCTTGCAAACCACATAGACATCTGCTTTTTACCAGCTCCACTGAAGACAATGGACAATACAAGTCTATGGGACCGTGTAAAGCACATACAGCAGAAGGATGGCATCCACGTGCCATATGTGTTTAACATTGCAAAGTATAGGAGAAGCTTTGGAATTGATTTTTCCCTAATGCTGTCAAGAGATCAGAGTAGAGTTAGTCCAAACTGATTTGCCAGACTCTGTCCTTTGGTCATGTCAGTAATTGTTGGCGAGGAACCCTAAGAATCCTCTTCTTCCCAGGCTTCACTTTTGATTTGACAACCTGGTGCAACATCATCTTTGCAATTTGGCTCATGTGACTTCATGCTTGGCCGGCTAGTCAAGAGCCGCAGATATTAGAAGCTAAAAGGTTGTTCACAGGTCTCCCATCCAGTGACCACAAATTTCTGATGGCCACTGATTACATCCTACAGTATCTGGCACCAAGACTGTAGCAGCAGATCCTTTATCTGGTAAGGTTTCATCTCCATAGAGCATCTCTGTTATGGGCTTGAAAAAGAAGTCCAGTCTGCTTGAGATTAGGGGAGTTTGAATTTGGCGGCCACGTCAACCGCCATGTTCCTTAAACAATTTCTGCACACTGTTTGCAATCTTGTGGGGCACGTTATATTGCTGAAACTGCCGATAGGTTTGAAGGAGCGTACTTGTTCTCCATTTATGTTTTATGTCAGGAGTCCCCAACTCCAGGCCTCGAGGGCCGCCAACAGTGCAGGTTTTCAGGATTTCTTTAGTATTGCATCGGTGGTAATGTGATCATCTGCACAAGTGAGGATTCCAACCCCTGTGCAATACTAAGGAAATCCTGAAAACCTGCACTGTTGGCAGCCCCCGAGGCCTGGAGTTGGGGACCCCTGTTTTATGTTGTTATCCTCCACATAATGTTTGGACCCAAGATTTCCCGGCATAACATTTCCCAGATCATCTCTCTCCACTGGCTGCATTGCTTCCTTCTAATAGTGCGATCTTTTCCCTGGGTGAGTGTTCATGCACCCAGCCTCTCACATAATGTTCTACATCAGGGCTCCCCAACCTGTAGCTCGGGAGCCACATGTGGCTCGCAGTCCCATGAATTGTGGCTCGCGACTGTCTGCCAACTTGTTGCATTAGGTCCATGTCTAGCAAACAGGTACATCTCAAAATGGTGAATTTTGTGAGTAGCCCTGCACAGAAGTGCAGATCTGGATGCACATTTACTGGTCTTTGGGGTTTAGAGATGTTTTAGGTATGGTACGCTGGAGGTTGGTATTACATGTTAGAGGAGGTGCTCAAAGCTGGATGTGACAGTGTGTTGGGAGTCCTTGATGGGAGAATACTGAAAGGTGGTATTGTGGGAACCTCTAGATCTCAGTCTACTGCTTTGGAGTGATTTCTGTAGAAAAGCTTCGGTTATCATTATACCCGTAATGGGGGCTTTGGTTGACCCTACTTTGAAGGGGGTGGGAGCTGGATGTGGCTCATGACCCTCTCTCAGTGCTGAATGTGGCTCGTGACCCTCTCTCTTAGCTGAATGTGGCTCTCAAGGTCAGAAAGGTTGGGGACCACTGTTCTACATCATCAACTTGAGCTTGCTGCCTATACTTGATAAAACCCATTGTACAGAGACAATCCATGTGATTCACTTCACCTGTCAGTGGTTTATTATTGCGGCTAATTGGTGTAAAAATATTGCTCCATCTGGATTTAGAAAAGGGAACTTTTCTTTATACATGGTGGGGAGGAACACAACATAGTTCTGTGTAGGTACTGAGGGTATCTTGCTCTTGTGGGCATAAGCTAAAAGAATATCCAAGATCTCCACAACTGTTCACTTCCCCTAAGAAAAATATTGAGGATGTGAGATGTTTGTTTTTGAGTATTTGTGGATTGGAACTTTTTGCTTTTTTTCTCTCTTAATTTTTGCATGATTAATTGATGATTGAGGATCTTTGGTGGACTTGCTGTTATTTATGTTCCATCCCGGGTTATTACATTCATTCCTTTCCATGGAAAAAAGATGAAGATTTGCTGTTATCTTTCTCTCTGGCTGTTAAGCTTTTGCTCATCTTTGATTACTTGCCTTTAGTCGATGAGAATTTGGATGGGGTACAACATTTCTTGTGTGGGAGAATGTGCTTTAGTTTTAAAGTCTGGTCATATCACCCTTTTTGGAATGCGTTATGGAAGTGACTAGTTGCTTTCTTCGAGATGAAAGGGTGGATATGTTGTTTTTTTTTTGTAGTGTGCACAATCTGCCTTCGGTGAGATTTTGACTTCGGCCCTACAAGGGGGCCTTTTTGATCTGAAGTTTTAATTGTTTGCTGTTGAAATTCTACCATTTCTCAGTGGCATACATTATCCCCTATATATAATAACAATAAAACAATTGGGCACGTTTGCTGGGTTGGACTAGCCAAGGAAAACAATGATCCTTTGGTGGAACCAGACTCCAATAGCTTTGTTACTTACATAATCCCTTTTTGCACAATTGTGGATTGTCTTGGATTATTTCATGACTAACCATTTCTTTTTTTTTTTTTTTCATTTGTATGACCTGTGTTTACTAGAATAGTGCCGTTTACAAGGCTATTAAAACTGGATGTGCAAACATTCTGTATAGCTAGAGGGTGAGCCCTTAGAGTATTTTCCATTAAGACTAGGTCTAAGCTAAACTAGACTTTTTATCACCCACTATAAAGAATGATTACGATAAGATATCCATAGGCAGGGCATCTGGGCATTACTGCAATTACTAGTGTATGGGGCCCGGTGAGAAGAAGCAAAGGGGGGGCTCAGACTGGGTGAGACACACTGCTCAGCCGAGCCTCTGTATGAACGGCATGGCAGACTGCGTGGCATCCTGGGGCTTGGGCTAATTATTTTACTTTTATTAATCCTCGGGGCCCCAGTCATTCACAGCAACTTACATTGTATGGCTGCAGCATAGGGCACCGGCTGTGTCTGACATACGTGACATCAGACACTGCTGGCCCGCACTCTGTTCCTAAGCTGCCAGCATTCCCTGGGCCCTTGCGGCACATTTATGCAAGAGTTGAGAGCCTGAAAGTGATGAGGTGTGCATGCCTGCCCATTCGCCCGTCTGAGCTCCCATTCCCCCATGCGATTTTCAATTCTTGCACCCACCTACTACTCTTCTTGTGCTCCCCTCCCTGCTCGCCTAAAAAAAAAAAAAAAAAAAAAGCTGATGGCTGTGTATGTGATCTGCTGTTCTATGGGAACGGATATTGTGTGATTAGTGGCGCATAAGTGAAGTTTTTCCATGATTGGGTGGTGAAACGGTGGAAGGTTTGCGGGGTGGAGACCGAGCTGATGAATAGCCTTGGCCTCAAAGGGGCCTGAAAGTTTTACCAGTATGGCGCCCTGAAATTCCTGGTGGCAGCTCTGTCCATAGGAACACATTAAGTTGCTCTAAAATTGCCCCATTTTGCAATGGGAGGAGAAAAAAAGGCAAATTACTTGAATCAAACAAAATTGGAGAGGTTTTCAATATACTTTTACTAATTACTAGGGATGTGACCTCCGGGGCTCCTAACAATTCTGATCTTTTGCACCTCCTCTCCATTTACACTGTGTGTAGAATTATTAGGCAAGTTGTATTTTGATCACATGATACTTTTTATACATGTTGTCCTACTCCAAGCTGTTCAGGCTTGAGAGCCAACTACCAATTAAGTAAATCAGGTGATGTGCATCTCTGTAATGAGGAGGTGTTGTCTAATGACATCAAAACCCTATATAAGGTGTGAATAATTATTAGGCAACTTCCTTTCCTTTGACAAAATGAGTCAGACGAGAGATTTGACGGGCTCTGAACAGTCCAAAATTGTGAGATGTCTTGCAGAGGGATGCAGCAGTCTTGAAATTCCCAAACTTTTGAAGCGTGATCACCGAACAATCAAGCGTTTCATGGCAAATAGCCAACAGGGTCGCAAGAAGCGTGTTAGGCAAAAAAGGCACAAAATAACTGCCCATGAATTGAGGAAAATCAAGCGTGAAGCTGCCAAGATGTCATTTGCCACCAATTTTGCCATATTTCAGAGCTGCAACGTTACTGGATTAACAAAAAGCACAAGGTGTGCGATACTCAGGGACATGGCCAAGGTAAGGAAGGCTGAAAAACGACCACCTTTGAACAAGAAACATAAGATAAAACGTCAAGACTGGGCCAAGAAATATCTTAAGACTGACTTTTCAAAGGTTTTTTGGACTGATGAAATGAGTGACTCTTGATGGGCCAGATGGATGGGCCAGAGGCTGGATCAGTATAGGGCAGAGAGCTCCACTCCGACTCAGGCGCCAGCAAGGTGGAGGTGGGGTACTGGTATGGGCTGTTATCATCAAAGATGAACTTGTGGGACCTTGTCAGGTTGAGGATGGAGTGAAGCTCAACTCCCAGACCTGCTGTCAGCTTCTGGAAGACAACTTCTTCAAGCGGTGGTACAGGAAGAAGTCGGTATTATTCAAGAAAATCATGATTTTCATGCAGGACAATTCTCCATCACATGCCTCCAACTACTCCACAGTGTGGCTGGCCAGTAAAGGTCTCAAAGAAGAAAAAATAATGACATGGCCCTCTTGTTCACCTGATCTGAACCCCATAGAGAACCTGTGGTCCCTCATTAAATGTGAGATCTACAGGGAGGGAAAACAGTCCACCTCTCGGAACAGTGTCTGGAGGCTGTGGTGGCCGCTGCACGCAATGTTGATCGTAAACAGATCAAACAACTGACAGAATCTATGGATGGAGGCTGTTGAGTGTCCTCATAAAGAAAGGTGGCTATGTTGGTCACTAATTTTTGGGGGGTTTGTTTTTGCATGTCAGAAATGTTTATTTCTAAATTTTGTGCAGTTATATTGGTTTTACCTGGTGAAAATAAACAAGTGAGATGGGAATATATTTGTTTTTTATTAAGTTGCCTATTAATTCTGCACAGTAATAGTTACCTGCACAAACAGATATCCTCCTAACATAGCCAAATCTAAAAAAAAAACCACTCCAACTTCCAAAAATATTAAGCTTTGATATTTGAGTCTTTTGGGTTGATTGAGAACATAGTTGTTGATCAATAATAAAAATAATCCTCTAAAATACAACTTGCCTAATAATTCTGCACACAGTGTATTCTTCATGGGACTGTCAGAGATGGTGGAGCTCTGCGCTTGGCGCAATTCAATTTTTACGGGATTGCCTGAGAAAGCCAAGATCCTCATTCTTGGGACACTCGGTGATCTTACTTGCTGATTTTTGGAATATGGTAACTCTTTAAAATGTCCCCTTTTCCTTTAGTATTGGCCACATGATGGCAAATTTCTTGATTCAGTTTGTTTTTTTTATGTTGTGTATGTTTCCTGACTTCCAGTTTGTAGTTCATCTCTACGTAGATGTAAAATACTTTGCATAACCCTGTGGAATTTCTGGCCTGACATGAGGGTGTTACCAAAAATGTCATATCAACAGTGAACAGCAGGAAATGGATGTGAGGCAACACTTAAGGGGGATGTCTGGGCTTACAAACAAAGGTCTGGATTTACAGATGTGCCTTTGTGTTTGGAAAAACGGGGGGCCTTGGTGCTTAAAGCAAGCTGGGTCAGACCACCTAAGGAAGATCTTCAATTTATGTTCCTAGAAAATCCCCCTTAAATAAGGGAAGTCTAGTTTACAGACTTCTTTTTCCTAATAAAATCACCCTACTCTTGGCCATGGGCAATATTGGCTATTGTAGCATGGCCCCATTCTTTTAAATGAGGAAGATTTGCAATGCCAAGAATACACATTCTTCGATCTTTAATAATCATTGGGGTGTGCCCAAATTTTAAAAAGAATCCAAACCACTGTTTTTCTTCCCAGACATATTAGACATTTGTTCATGAGGCTCCAATAAGATTTTGCCCTTTTGCTCTCCTCTGATCAACAGCACTTAAAGTATATGGTACTTCCCCAGAAAGCGCCTAGAAATGGATCCAAACAATGATCATCCCTTGTAGATTGTGAGCCCTCGCGGGCAGGGTCCTCTCTCCTCCTGTACCAGTTGTGACTTGTATTGGTTAAGATTATTGTACTTGTTTTTATTATGTATACCCCTCCTCACATGTAAAGCGCCATGGAATTAATGACGCTATAATAATAAATAATAATAATATCTGTAATCCTTGGTGTGGATGCCAGACACTTTTATAGGAGTCCTGTTAGTTTTTTTATTATGTTTTTAAGAGTTTTCTTTTTTTTTTATTACTGTCCCAGGCTGTTTTTTATGTGTAGACCTAGGATGATCTGTCTAACACTATGTAAAGTTTTTCTTATTACATAATGTTTGTTACTTATTAACCTCTCGCTCAGAAGTTACACATTCAAAGGCAAGCAATGTCACCGCTGCATTATGGGATTCCCTTATCACCTAGTACTTGGGTGACATGTAATAAACCTAGGAAACATGGCCCGGCTGTCATTCATTACCTAATCATAAACTACTTTTATTGCTGATATTTGGTTGTCTCTGAAGAAAGTCCTGAAGGTAAAGGTATAACAGTCTGCTTACTGGGAAAAGGTGATGTCATGGACTCTAAATGTGTTGTGGCTGATCTATCGATGATGTTCTTTACGGCCAATGTCGTGATAAGTTTAGTACATCTACTAACAAATCTAAATTAAACAAGTTTTTTTTTTCTTCCTTTCCATGGTCGCGCCTAAAGGTACCTTCACACAAAACGATATTGTTAACGATATCGTTGCTATTTGTGACGTAGCAACGATATCGTTAATGAAATCGTTATGTGTGACAGCGACCAACGATCAGGCCCCTGCTGGGAGATCGTTGGTCGCTGAACAAAGTCCAGAACTTTATTTCGTCGCTGGACTCCCTGGAGACATCGCTGGATCGGCGTGTGTGACACCGATCCAGCGATGTCTTCACTGGTAACCAGGGTAAACATCGGGTAACTAAGCGCAGGGCCGCGCTTAGTAACCCGATGTTTACCCTGGTTACCATGCTAAAAGTAAAAAAAAACAAACACTAGATACTTACCTACCGCTGTCTGTCCTCCAGCGCTGTGCTCTGCACTCCTCCTGTACTGGCTGTGAGCCGGAAAGCAGAGCGGTGACGTCACCGCTCTGCTTTCCGGCTCACAGACAGTACAGGAGGAGAGCAGAGAAGCAGAGCGCAGCGCTGGAGGACAGACAGCGGTAGGTAAGTATCTAGTGTTTGTTTTTTTTTACTTTTAGCATGGTAACCAGGGTAAACATCGGGTTACTAAGCGCGGCCCTGCGCTTAGTTACCCGATGTTTACCCTGGTTACCGGCATCGTTGGTCGCTGGAGAGCGGTCTGTGTGACAGCTCTCCAGCGACCAAACAGCGACGCTGCAGCGATCCGGATCGTTGTCGGTATCGCTGCAGCGTCGCTTAATGTGAAGGGGCCTTTAGTATCCATCTCATTGCGCTATTGTGTGCATGTTTGGATGAATTGTAATAGATTGAGCTTTGATAAGCACCACAGGACCTAACCCAAGGTTCACTGACCCCAATGTGTCAAAATATAGTGGACAATGTGTGTTTATCAGTGTTCCCATCTGAAGTGGTTTTATTCCCATTAGCAAACCTGGATTAGCGAGATTAATTGTATGTTATCAACACCTAAGTATTTTTTTTCTGCTTGCGGTATAATATGCAGTTGGGTGACTAGTGAGTAGCTTTATATAGGGTTCGAAGTGTTATACTGATATATCTTTTGGCTAGGAAAAAATATCTGAATGGTCTGGGTCCAACTTGCAGCACCTTGAATGAAGAGGTTGTGCCTTCATTCGGTCACTGCGCTGTACATTTGGTAATGTATGTCCCTCATACTCCAGTTCTGTTCCAGTCGCATTTTTTCAGGCTTGTTAGAGAGTCGATATTGACTTTTAGGATTGTTACTTCCAATAGGTAGCACTAGCGTTTTAGTCTTCTTCCTCTCTGTGGAGACAATTTAAATATTTTGCAGAGGAGCATTCTGCTTAAAAGTCTTCTCATTCCGGCATGTCAGGCTTGACATGTCATTCTCTGTAAGGAGAAGCGTTACCCCTTGAATCTCGGTCAGATGCCTCCCACCCAAGCAAACCAGATCTCACACTTTGCACAGCGAGGGGCACAGTGTCTGCAAATTAAGATTTTGGTTTTGGCTTTTATCCGAAGTCATGTGACAAGGCTCATTAGAGTCTACATTGACTGTTAGTATTGCTACTTCCTATAGGTGGCGCTAGAGTTCTAGTCCTCTTCCTCTCTGAAGAGATAATTTGCATATTCTCCTTATTGGCATTGCACTTTTCCGAGACCATTTATTCAACTTGGGTGAATGTGTAGGACCCCACACACACCTCCAAGTCAAGCACTTCCTAATTGGAGCATTTTCCTTGATGTGCTCAACACTGGTTACTACGCTGCACTTTTTATTTTTCATGGCTGATCGAGAAGGGTCCTGGGAGACTGGCCCCTCAAATTTATAATTGAAGGGGTTGTCCGGTCAAAACCGATAAGTCTGCAGTCACTCTGTGTAACTGCAGACTTATGAATCCCCCCAGCGCACGCACTGTGCGCTGCAGGGATTTGCTGGTTTCGGACCCGGGACCAGAGGTTATGTAGGAGTTATACATTCCCCTGGCCAGTGGGTGCAGCCTTTCTCCATACTGTTGTATTGAGCCGAGGCCGTGCCCCAACCAATGACATGGCCAACTAGAGGGTGAGGTCTCACTCCATACAAGTGTATGGAGAGCGAGGCTGCACCCACTGGCCAGGAGTATGTATAACTCATGCATACCGTCTGTTCCCGGGTCTGAAATTGACGAATCCCCACAGTACTCAGTGCGTGCGCTGGGGAGATTCATAAGTCTGCAGTCACAGAGTTACTGCTAACTTATCGGTTTTGACTGGACAACCTATTTAATAGGGTATCCTAGTGATAGGCCACAGGAAAACACCTTTTAATTTTTATTTTTTTATTTTACTCACTCATGCCATGAATTCCACAGCTCTTAGCATACTTTATCATCACTGTCCCCAATGGGGTTCCCAATCTAGATTCCCTATCAGTATATCTTTGGTGTTTGGGAGGAAATCAGAGGAAACCCACCCAAACACTGAGGGCATATACAGGCTCCTTGCAGATGTCGTCCTTGGTGGGATTTGACCTCCGCATTGGAATGCTACAGTGCTAACCACGGAGACACCCTGCTGCCCTAAATATGGCTTTAAAAGTGGCCATACACTAAAAGAAAGCTGTTGGCCGAAAGATCGTTGGGCTGACCGCTGACTCCCTCATACACTGAAGCTCTTGGCTAGGCTGAATGCCCCAGTGTTCTCTGAGTGAACCGCTGCCAGACTTCTCTGTTTGCCTTATCTCTCCATCGAACAAAAGGATCGATAGACTGCTGAAGAAATTCCAGAGTCTGAACCCTTCTCTACCCTGGTGGACACAGACCGAAAAGGCCCTCCGTTCATGAACAATATATGGGCCCTTTGCAGTCCAATAGCTCATCATAAAGCAAACTTCAGCCTACTTTGGAGGTGGAGAATGGGCCTGCACAGGTTGCACCAATAATATGTCCGCCCCGTCTGACATCATCTGTTGGACAGCCCCCATAACACATTGGACAATCCGCTGATCTCCCAGAAATTGGCTGGTTCGGCTGACTTTTATCAAACTATGTATGTGTGCCTTAACTTTCAATCCACAGTTAAAGCAGGAAGAGCAGCTCTGGAGTTCAAAGTTCTGCAATAACTGTGAATTGAAAGTTAAGCCCCCCTTCATATACACATTGGATAAATTAGTTGTACCTGTCAATTTTGGGGTGGCAAGTGGGTGAATCGTCAATCATCTAATGTGTATGGGGACATTAACTTTCAAAGATAATTAGAGCTGAACTCCAGAGCTGCTCTTCTTTCTTTAACAAGTGATATGCTGTGCAATATAAAGGCATCCATTGACATAAGATAAACACTTGAGAACACATTGCTTTAATTAGTGAAGCTTTTGCCTTACACCTTATGTATAGATTACGAGCCTTATCCACCTCATCGCACAATTATTTGACTAATTGAGTAGAGGCAGAATTGTAATTTATTGACCATTTCAAATACTACACGGCACGGACGCCGCTTCTTATATTCGAAATCAAGAATTAGAAATCCATTTATTTCGTGCTCGTTAGATAAGATTTGTACAGTTTACTATGGTCTGACACTTGTCAATACACACACACACACACACAAAAAAAAGAGAAAATCAATATGTCCCTGGAGAAGCATGCGGTTAAATGAGGAAAGCGTTATCGAGCACCTAGCGTACAAGGTTTGATTATTCGCCATCCCGACCACTATGAGATGGAAAGTTCCAGTCTGTTATCTGTGCCAGATCTCTGAGTATTCTGGGTCACTTCACATCTTCTGGTTAAATAATTCCCTGTGCCGTCTGGCGTCCCGCAGATTCTGATGGTGACTCTAGAGTGAGGTTTCATACACTCGGCAGAATAAGAAAACTTCTACTATTAAAGGGGACGTTTCATTGAAGACATGAACATGTATGACCAGTCCACAAAAACTGGATTTTATATTCCTCTAGACCGGAGATTCCTTGTGTTAAACTTTTGATCGGGAAACAGAAGAGAGGCATTGGTTTTTATGGATATGTTCATAACGGTATTAATAATAATATAAAGCTTTTTAAATTTGATAGAACGTAACTTGATGATCGTTAGGGAACTTACCTCTGGGACGCTACACGATCCCAAGAACGGAGTTCTAGAAACTGGGCTCTCGGATCCCTATCTTGATTGAAGAGAAGGTGAGCGTGCTCAACTTCCGCTCCGTTGATGGTCTGCAGGACTGTTGGATGAAGTATTCCACTAACTCCGGAAGTTCCGTAGACAATGAATATAGCATAGGTCAAGCATGCTCACCTCCACTTCACTCAAGATGGGGCTTTTACTGAGCCTAGGCTCCAGAGTTCCTGTTCTTGGGATCTCTATTCCAATCTTGCTATTTTTGGAACAGCCCTTTAAAGTGTTAATGATGTATAAAATACAAGAAAACTCACTTTCTGGTTCGACAGCTGTGTCTGTAGACAACCACACACTAATCTAACATACTCGTTTGTCACCTCTTTCAGGAGAAGCAGCGTTAAGGAGTGATCCCAGGATGCAGCCTCTTCCGATGCCTTCACTCACCAATCATCGGACGGGCCCTCCGCCTATCAGCCCCAAAAGGAGGAAGTGCAGCATGGACCAAGGAGATGATGAACTAGACTGTGAAAATGACCATGTCTCGAAAATGAGCCGGATGTTTTCCCCTCACTTGTAAGTACCTCTTTAATATTAATTTTGAGCTTTCTAAACATCTTGAGGAAACCGAAAATCTAACTCCTTGCTTACTGGCACTCCGTTTATAGTTCATGAAGCTTGTATGGGTTCCAATTCCTTGGAGGCTTCGTTGACCTGTAGAAATGTAGAATTTGGTCAAAATACACTCTTGCGTGCCAAGATATTTTTGTCATCTTAGAAATGGCTGTGTGTATGTATTTTGTGGCCCTCATACAGGGACTATAAAAATATTCCATTGTTGTGGTCTTTGTATGTAGAGACCTGTAGGAATTAGGATAGAGTCTTCAGAATGGGATCCTCAACAGTCCCGAATTGTATATTATACATAGATTATTTATAAAACAAATCTATTATGGCAATCTGGATGGTTGTGGATCTGTGATGGTGGCCTTTTCATCGCCACCCAGGTTGTGAAGGTTTGACGACAATTGGTATGCTTGGCAATAATTTAAACATGGGCAGAAACAAGACCCTTACACTCCTCCTCTTATGGATTAGACCTGTGTCTGGTATCGGTTACCCAGTAAAAGTATTCTGCACCAAATGTCACCCTGGTCCTTTTTGAGGCCCACCAGCTTCACCTCCCTCCCACCCTTCCATACGGTGGTACAGCTGCTCAGCTGACACAAGGAGCCCCTGCAGTTGTCCGTCAGTATTTTTTTTTTTGGCATACGTCTTCACAGGAAGGCCTCTGTGGATGAATAAAGCCACCCAACAAATGTTCGGAGCAGGAAAGATTTCCCGATGCCCCTTGAATGTTTCTTTGTCTTTCTGGCATGAGGCTCGATGTCAAGATGCCGCTCATTCCTTTGTGAAGGAAGCGATCAGAGGTCATTTGATAACTGAGAACTGTGCTTGGCTGTCGGAGTTCCAAGTGTAGAGCCACATTCCGGGCATTCCTCGGCTTCTGGCCTGCTCCCATCCATCATAGGACAGGCAGTGTTGTATTTATCCTCAAATAAATCATGGCAGTGTTAGTCACAGACTGGGCCGGCAGTCTGCAGCCCAGGAATGTGTTACAAATTGGCTAGCCAGAGCCCAAGGTAGCGAAACAATAAGGGCTCAGAACCAAGAGAATCAGCCGTCTTTATATTTTTTGCTTTTACGCAAGTGTTGACATTCCTCCACCATGTGTCTCCTTCCAAGGAAACAAGAAATGGCGTACAAGAGGGTTAACGGAGTAGTAACTCTTTACTACCTCTTTATTAATCAGTCCCTTTTTTGCCCCTATTACCAATTTGCTATAATGTATTAATTCACCTATCGAGATTCTTGTGATACTGTGATCCGAACAGTTGATTTCTTTATGTAGGGTTTGTTTTTGGCAACGGCCTCTTAAGTTGTAACTACTGTAGTATCCCACCCCCTTGTCACCTTCTTGGACAGTTGGGTATGCCCATTTTTCCTGCAGACTTTTCTATTATTATTTGGTTTTAGAGCAGCATTGATTCCATGGGTTGTACATGAGGAGGGGTCACATACAGATTCATTACAGAGAACAGCCTAACAATGACAGACTGGTACAGAGGGTAGCGGACCCTGCCCTTCAGGCCTTATACTCTACAGGATGATGGAGACGGAGACAGTGGGTTGGGGTGGAGGGGATGCATGTCCATTTTTACAACCGTCACATTCTCTCACTCCGTTGGCCAATACTATAGTAGTTAGCGCACCCTCAAAAAAAGTGAAAAATCATTTATGCATGGGTACTGACTGTGCCCTAGAGATGTGTAGGTTTTAGAATAATTCACTTCGGAGTAGGATGCGAGCTGACATTTCTTCCCAACGACTGCAGCGAATAAATCCTGCTGTAATAAAACACTTCTAAGATTCTGCATTTAGCAACATGGAATGGAGCGGTGCCTTTGCTGCCCCTTACCCTTGACTCAACACAGCCCTATTTTTGTTTTCGCTGGTCTTTATTTTTAACCCCCTAATCTGTTTTTTTTTTTCTTTTTTTTTGTTCCTTGGTCTAAAAATATTTAATTTGATATGTGACATGGACAATATTTGTGGTTTCTGAATGAATGAATTAAGCAAAGAGAAATGGGTCCATAGCCAACGTCATATTTTTTGTGTGAATTTGAAGAATCTTGATGAAAGTTTATGACTGGGCCTAGTCTAGAATTGTACAGGATTTTAACCCAGAACCCAAATATCCTGGTTGTTTTGGAACTTTCACCATTGGCTCATTTGTAGACTGAAAGAAGCACAACACGTGTGTGTATAATATATATATTAATGTATGCTATTTATCTGACATACATGTATATGTGTATGACTAGATGGTGGCCCGATTCGAACGTATCGGTATTCTAGAATATGTAGGTAGTATATAGCACAGACTACGTACTATATTGCACAGTGACATAGTATATAACACAACTGACGTAGTATATAACAGAGTTACATAATATATAACACAGCAACGTAGTATTTAAGCCACGTAGTATATTGCACAGCTACGTAGTGTATTGCACAGGCACTTAGTATATTAGTCAGCCACGTAGTATATAACAGAGCCACGTAGTATATTGCACAGCCACGTAGTATATAACATAGCCATGTAGTATATTGTAGATCCACGTAGTATATTGTATAGCCACGTAGTATATTGCACAGTCACGTAGTGTATTGCACAGCTACGTAGTGTATTGCACAGCTATGTAGTATATTGGTAAGTGACGTATTATATAGCAGAGCCACCTAGTATATAACATAGCCACGTAGTATATTGTAGAGGCACGTAGTATATTGCATACCTACGTAGTATATTGCACAGCCACGTAGTATATAACAGAGCCACGTAGTATATTGCACAGTCGACGTAGTATATAACAGAACCGACACAGCCACATAGTATATTGCACAGCTACGTAGTATATAACACAGAGCACGTAGTATATTGGACAGTCGCGTAGTATATTGGACAGTCATGTTGTATATTGCACATTCACGTTGTATATTGCCCAGCTACATAGTATATAGCACAGAGATGTAGTATATAACAGAGCCCACGCAGTATGTAACACAGCCCACGTAGTATATAGCAATGTGGGCACTATATGCTTGGTTAAAAAAGACTTAAAATAAAAAATAAACGTATACTCACCTTCCGAAGGCCCCTTGTAGACCTGTCGCCTGTGTGCGGTGCACGCGGCAGCTTCCGGTCCCAGGGTTGGTATGAGCGCAGGACCTGTGATGATGTCGCGGTCACATGACCGTGACGTCATGGCAGGTCCTTCTCGCATGGCATCCTTGGCACCGGAACCTGCCTCTTGCACTGCTGATGACAGAGTGCGACGTCGGAAGGTGAGAATAACCTTTTTTTTTTTATTATTATTATTTGTAACATTAGATCTTTTTACTATTGATGCTGCATAGGCAGCATCAATAGTAAAAAGTTGGTCACACAGGGTTAATAGCTGCGTTAACGTAGTGCGTTACACCACGGTCCATTAACCCTGGCATTAACCCTGTGTGACCGCTCAGCGCTGACTGCAGGGCAGTAATGCAGCGTCCATTTCACTGCCAGACTATGGCCGTCGCTGATTGGCCATGTCAATGGTTGTGGGCGTTTTGCCACGACCAATCAGCGACTTGGATTTCCATGACAGACAGAGGCCACGACCAATGAAGATCCGTGACAGACAGACAGAAAGACGGAAGTGACCCTTAGACAATTATATAACTTTGATGTGTGTGTATAATATATATTATGGTAATTAGTGTGCAATTTTGTAGCACAGCAAAATATAAAATGTGTATACATTTTTGCATCTGTATAATACATATCTAATGTGTGTATATGATGTGTGCATATGTGTGTGTTTGTATATGTATATATATATATATATATATTTATTATAATGCGCACGTGTGTAATTACATATTTATCAGAATTGTAAGTATAAATATGATTTTATCACTTGGGGTCTGCAGCACTTCCATTTCTTTTCGGCATAGATTTCCATGGTCTGACCCGCTCTAGTCCCTTCGTTTAGTTTGATGTATAGTTAATTTCTGATTTTTTTTTTTTTTATAATTTTTGTTAACTTTTTAACATAGTTTTGTAGACACAAGAGTAACGCTGATGGGGCACTGTGGCTTTAAATAGAGGTCCAGGCCTGACCTACGGTTGTGTGGTTTTCTTGTTTGTCAGACTGGAGCCATTTTCTCATTTTCACAGTTCAACTGAAAACAAAGAGCCCCTTATCCTCTCCAAACGCTCTGCTCTTAGGGCTGACATCAGCCTTTTCCCAGCAGGCAGTGTTTTAAAATTAAGAGTCCCCTCGCAGATCGGGGAACGGGTCACGCACCCTTTCCTATTGGCAGTTCATTGCTTGCCATTTCTGCCAAAAACAACCGTGGCAACAAAAGCCCATCACGTCTTCTACTGTGCCGTAATACTGTGTACGTGACTTGTGCCTCCAGGGTGGTTGCACCGTCCGCCCCTGCAGATGTCTGCCATACAATATAACCACCTCTTTGGGCTTGAATATCCCGATTTTTCCCTGTCTGGAATGTTTGTTACAAGCACAGTTAGTACAGCTGTGTCTAAAGTCGCAGGTGGACGCCGCGAGACATCCAGCGGTTTTATCGCTTTTGGATTCTATAAAAGAACAAAAAGATTTCCTTGGCTGGAAATTCTGGTTTTCATCCAATGCTGTATTTAAATGTCGGGTGATTTTTGTGAAACATGTCACCTGATGTCTTGGCGCACAGGAGAATAAGACGCTGAACGCGGGTCCTGCCTCTCTGAATGGATTACAACGTACAAGTCCGAGATTGGAATCAATGGTTTAGTAGGAGCAAAACTAGATTTCCAAAAACTAAAGCGGTTTCATTAAAAAAAAAAAAGTTAATATTTCGACGCTCATTTTAAAGAATGTTAACGGAGTGGAATAATTTTTATTATTCAGGAGCACACCGCTTCCCTGCTTGCTAGGGCGCAGTGGGCTCCTGATTGATGGTTTGGACCATAAATGTCTGAACGGTGCTCTCTGATGCTGCTAGAAGAAGAAGCTTTAACCCCACAGCATCGAAGAACCGCGTGGGCACTGACACTGGGTGGACCCACCTATGTGATCAGCTTTAAAAGATTATTAAGGATATATACTTTTTTTTTTTTCCCCCCTCTGCGGACCTAAAGACTAAAATAAAGGTAGTTGATAACTGCCTGCCGTGCCTGGATCTGATCTCTTCCGGCACAGAGCAGTCACAGACCACTCCTGCCTGCAATTCAGCAGCTTCGCTTCCTGAGCTCCTGCCTTGTTGAATGGGGCATGACTGCCAACCTCATGCTGATTGACAGCCGGCTCCACATTCCCTAACTGCAGGGAGCTGGCTGTCAATCAGCATGACGTCTGCAGAGCAGCCCAGAAGAATAACAGCTGCTCTGTTGATGTGCAGCATGTGAATCGTCGACAGCAGAGGTCGCTGACTGCTCTGAGCCTGCACTGGGTGGAACAGGCAGTAGCTTTCTCTATTATCAGCTATCTACTTGTTAGTTTTTAGGCCAAAAGTAAGAAAAATATATAGATTAGTCCTGAACAACACCTTTACTAGGAACTCGTACAAACTGTATAGAAAGGATCCTGTAAGCGCTGTGCTCCTTGCTTACAAGACTAGCTGTTGATATTACCTAGGTTACCGGCCACCTCTGCAGTAGGAGCAGTACACATTAAAAATCCCTCTTTTTTTCACTAACAAGTGAATTGCAAAGTTGCTGTTTTTATGAACAATTTAAACCATTTATGATGTTGTGAAATGTCTTAAAGAGTTACATATAGCAAACATGACTTCTCATATACGGTATATAAATCATGACTGTGTAAATAATGGAAAATAGGTTGTAAGGAAAAGGCTCCAGGAAGGCAGCAAGAATAACAGACACTACTATGGCTCTGCCATGTATTATGATCGATAGGCTTCTGTATCAAAACCCCCTTGGGCCAGATTCAGATGGCCATGTCAGGGGTCTGTATATGGACAGCAGTGCCTGGACTGACTGCCGATCTCCTGAGCCCTAACTTACAGGCTCCTATATATCTGTAAGTACAGGCCAGGAGGGCCACGCGCCGTCCACATTGGTGTCCGTATATACCGCAAAATATGGCTGTCTCGTGTAAAGATGAGTCAGCCATTTTGCTTTCAGCAACCAGAGATTGGCATTTTCTAAAATGCATTGTGAAGCAGAAATGTAATTTCTGATTGGTTGCTAATGGCAACAATGCCCCCTTTTTCCCTCGATACACATGTTATATGCGGGATCTTTTAGGACTTGTGTATGGCTTTGGGGCATGCCAGTTAACATTGGCAGTGTTGTGCGCCATCTGCCCTGGCAAGACCTGGTTGATGGTGAATAAAGCTCTGTTTGTTGAACAATGGCCGCTTGCTCTTGGAGTTGCCATTATGCTGACAGAAAAGTGTCAGAACAGTTTATAAGAAATAAATTAAAAAAACACAAATTCCCCCTTGTAGCGAAGTTAATCCCAGATGAGGTATCAAGACCATACTGTATTAAGTGTTCAAACCCCCCCCCCCCCATCTTTATCCTTGAGGTAAATTATAACTTTTGCTTTGGGCTTATATTTTCACAAAAATCACACAGGCCCTGTTGTCCATGGCAACCAATCAGAGCTCAGCTTCTATTTATTAATCTGCTGTGGAAAAATTCAAGCTGCCCTGTGATTGGTTGTAATAGGTAACGTTGGCAATTTTTTTTTTTTTTCGTTTCGGTTTCATAAATGAGGTCTGTGTGCGATATTGTGCCACTTCCACACCTCGGCCTCAAATATTGTCAACATTTGGGTCGCCATTCAGTGCTTGGAGGGCCCATTGTGGGTCCAAACCTTGACACTGGAATCTGTATTTATACTGCTACTATATGCCTGCATACCGAGCGTGTTAAAAGGTTGGCACCTAACATTAGGTCGGCACAGTATGACGTATTATGGGCTGCTTGCTGAGTGTTATAATTAGGTGATTCTATGAATTTCCTATTGAATTTGTTCTCTGGGTGTTCTGGTTACTCCGTACACCCTGCCCAGCCCTTGCATAGACCGCTGCAGGTATAACCCTAAGGCTACTTTCACACATCAGGTTTTCGCTGTCGGGCTCAATCCGGCTACATTTCAAAAAACCGGATCCGGCGAATGTTGCCGCCGGATCCAGTTTTTTTTACCCATAGACTTGCATTAGTGCCGGATTGCGCCAGATGACATTGCATTTTGTCCGGTTTTCGCCGGATCCGGCAAATCTGCCATTTCCGGAAAAACGTCCATAGCAACGTTTTTTTTTTTTTTGCTTCTGGCTGTTTGCTAGAATGGAAGCCTATGGGAGCTGGAAGGTACCGGATCCGGAAAATGACTGATTCCGGCGCCAGATTCCAGTTTTTTTAAACTGAGCATGCTCCAAATTTTTTATTATCCAATGATCTAGATATGCTAGCCGGATCCGTCGAAAAAACGGATCCGTCGCCTCAGTTTTTCACAATCTGCGCCGGATCCGGTTTTTCCGCCATTCGCCGGATTGTGCCTGATGCAAAAAACCTGATGTGTGAAAGTAGCCTAAGGCTATGTGCACACGTCAGGATTTCTTTCCTGAACAAAACTGGACATTTTCTGCAAGAAATCCCCATCCGTTTTTTTGTGTTATTTGCACGTTTTTTTTCCTGATCTGCAAAACCGCAAAATTAATGAACATGCTGCGGTTTTACCACAATGCGTTTTTTTTTCACGGAAAAAAAAGCAACATATGCACAAAAATTGTGCAATGCATTATAAATGATGGGATGCATATGTATGCGTTTTTTTATGCGTTTTTATAGCGAAAAATCCAGAACGTGTGCACACAGCCTAAAAGATCTTTAAAAAGACCTTAAAAATCTTAAACATTGAAGCACTATACGTTGTAATAATTGTAAAGGAAATCGAGAGGCAAAAATAAATAAATCCGAGGTTGGGCTTTATTCAGATGTCCATTTATGTATCTGGCCATCAGTGTTTTTCATGAATAGGATATATACATAACATAAGGTAATGTTCACACTCGCGGTTTTTTTTTTCTGCAGGCAAAGCCTGCTCTCGCAGCTGCTACAAAAATCTGTATTTTCTCCATTTTTTTTTTTTGCTGCGTTTTTGTGTCTTGTTCATGCTGATAAAGGTTTGTGTCCCCCGAAAACCACGATCCAACTTCCTTAAGGTTTTTGCATAAAAAAACGCAGCAAAACCTGACACCTATGTTTTTTTGCTGTGTTTTTACACTTACACTTTGCTTTCTATGGGTGAAAAAAATGCTGAAAAAACACTGAAAAAAGTGATATGCTGCTGTTTAAAAAAAAAAAAAAAAAAAGTTTTCCAAATCGGCCAGGAAAAAAAGTGAGTGCATGAGATTTCTGAAATCTCCTAGCCTTTGCTAGTACTGTAAAAAGCAGCTTAAAATGTGCATTAAAAAAGCAGCAAAAAAACACAACGTGTGAATATGGTTTTATAGTCTATGGGGCTGTTCACACGTCCTTCGCCCATTCAAATCAGTGGAAAAAAAAAAAAGCCTGAGGACGTTTGGTTGCCAGTCTTGTCATCCGAATCATGTCCGTTTCTTACGGTTAAATGTTTTTTAATTTTTTTTTTTTTTCTGTCCTCTATCTTCATATGAGAAAACCGGATGCCACACTAATGGTAAAATAAAAAACAAAAGGAAAAAAACAAAATGGATGTAAATAATTTCTGGCACATTATGATAAAAAATAAAAAACGGACAGTATTTCAATAAACACATCTGAATTGGACCATAGCAAAAACTTTTTAAGGCATTTTTTATATACCGTATGTCATAAATTCTGTCTCGAGCATCGTAACACGTCGTTGTGATTCATCCATTGAGTCCATTTGTGTGTTGTAGTTGAGCCCAGTAACCTTCATGACGTTGTCATGTTTCAGGCTGAATCGCTGGTAACGGCCTAACACTTGCCCACTCATAATGTCTTGGATGTGCAGCGTACTCAGAGCTAACCATGAGAAACCGGATTAAGAAATAGAGGATGGGGGAAAGGTCCCTGGAAGAGGAGGAGGAACCTACGCTCAGACTGTAATGAAGGAGCCCCATAAATTGAAGTTTTCATTTTGCACATTTCCCAGATGTTTCCTGAGGTTCGTCAGATGTAACATTTACTAGAAAGTTGGACTCCTGGGAAGATGGCTGTTGTGGAGATTGTTGCTACAGACATTCATTCTTGGGAAAGTTTTGGAACCACTTCTGCTCGCTCCCATCTTGGGTTTTAATCAATTCAGCTTGCACGCACTAAACGGAGGGAAAAGAAACCCCGGCTGTAGCAGAGAAATGTATACTATGACCCACTTTCCAAATCTGTTAGCCAAAGTAAATCGTAGCCTGGACACCCATATAGTTGGAGGCTCCCCCTTAAAATGACGCACCGAGGGGTGTAACCGTAGATGGTCGTTTTTCCCTATAGGAGAAATCCTGTTCTATAAATGTTGCATGGTCCGATTTGGCACTGTGGCCCAGGAATTTTTTGGTGGTACTTCTGATGACCTGTTTTTGAAGTCCTAATTTTGCTGGCAGGGTCACCTTTTACTGGCACTTTAAAAGCACAATAACTAGGATTTGTTAAGTGTAAGCTACTAGATGGTGGTAAGAAAAAATGATCCTTCAGCCAACAGCTATCCTCTCCTACACACAGGAATACTTGGGCCGGCGCTCCTATCTTTGGGAGAGCTGCTGTGCGACCCCTTTGGCGGCTTATCTCTAGTGATAACAGAGGGATCAGCCACTAAAATTGGCAAGCCGGATCGTTCTCTTCCCCAACGACATCTGTCGGGGGTAACTTGGGAAGCCACTATAAACTTGGATCTGTTGGCTGATTTTCTCCAATTGCGGTGGCTTCCACTGACTCTTTACTGTGTGTATGGTGCTCAACCCATTTCAAGCACTATTCAAATGTGACAATAATGCAATATTAAGTTATCTTCATCGGAACTGCTGGACTTTATAGCCACACACCGTTTCCTACGCCTGATATTATGGTCTAGTTCGCCATTCTCTGGAGCCGTGGAAGTTCTTGTAGTCATGATTAGCATACTGTTGCCTATTCTATCCATGAACGGGAGATTAACGGGTCATTCCCAATTTAACAAGTCATTAGCTGAGATCTCTGCTTGCAGTCTGTGAACAGAGGCGGTTATTTTCAGTACTGATCCCTCTCTGATCATGTCCCTGAGGATGCACTGTAAGAAGCCATACAGCTGTGCGAGCAGCTCCTTTTCAGGATAAGTCTTTAACATCAGCGTTTACTCTCATGCCTGCACGAAACCTAAAAACCCGGTGAAATCTCAGCTGCTCCTCCGTCCTGTTGAGAGGCATCGGAGAGGACTTTTACTTTGACATGGTGCTTGCCAGCCCGTTTTGTGCAGAGCGGAGCGCTTGCCAAGTTTGTGAGGCCCAAGGCTCTCTGGTGGGAGGACGCTGGGTTGTCTCCATGCTCTTTGGCAATGATTAAAGTGAGGTTAGTATTATAAAAAAAGCCTTTCATTTCATTCCCTTATCCTATATTCTTCTCGGTTTCATCCCAGATGGTAATTTCATATTCTCATCTGCAGTTCATTTAAACTGTGAGCCAGCAAACCGGGATTAGTGTCCTGTTATATGGGAGAAGGGTATACAGCGGCAGGGCTGGGGTCATACCTATAGATTAAAGGGGGCCTGTCACCGCGAGTATGCAGTCCGCTCTGCAGGCACAATGTTATAGAGGAGGGGGAGCTGAGCAGATTGTTGTAGAAATGATGAAAACACAATCTTTTCTCACAAAACTACATAGTAATCTACTCTGTGCCCCTTATTCTATGATATGGTGTCTGTAGATTGGACGGCGTTCTCATGGTGACAGGTTCCCTATAACATTTTAGAGGTGCAGATTTTTGGAAACAATAAAATATCTGTTATTATAATTACTAGTCATTAATTTTTATAAAGCTAGTGATACAAACATATCATTTTCTCCGCACTACACATGCAGGGCTGATGGTGAACAACAGACACCACAATAGATATTGGGGGAAGGCAGAGAGTGACAGACCCCGCACTACACACGGAGGATAAGTAGAGAGTGATAGACCCCCGCACTACACATGGAGGGAAGGTAGAGAGTGACAGAACCTGCACTACACATGGAGGGATGGTAGAGTGACAGACCCCGCACTACACATGGAGGGAAGGTAGAGAGTGACAGACCCTGCACTATACATGGAGGGAAGGTAGAGAGTGACAGAACCTGCACTACACATGGAGGGCAGGTAGAGAGTGACAGACCCCCGCACTACACATGGAGGATAGGGAGAGAGTGACAGACCCCCGCACTATACATGGAGGGAAGGTAGAGAGTGACAGAACCTGCACTACACATGGAGGGCAGGTAGAGAGTGACAGACCCCGCACTACACATGGAGGATAAGTAGAGAGTGATAGACCCCCGCACTACACATGGAGGGAAGGTAGAGAGTGACAGACCCCCGCACTACACATGGAGGGAAGGTAGAGAGTGACAGACCCCCGCACTACACATGGAGGGAAGGTAGAGAGTGACAGACCCCGCACTACACATGGAGGGCAGGTAGAGAGTGACAGACCCCGCACTACACATGGAGGATAAGTAGAGAGTGATAGACCCCCGCACTACACATGGAGGGAAGGTAGAGAGTGACAGACCCCCGCACTACACATGGAGGGAAGGTAGAGAGTGACAGACCCCGCACTACACATGGAGGGATGGTAGAGTGACAGACCCCGCACTACACATGGAGGGAAGGTAGAGAGTGACAGACCCCCACACTACACATGGAGGGAAGGTAGAGAGTGACAGACCCTGCACTATACATGGAGGGCAGGTATAGGGTGACGGACACTTGCACTAGACATGGAGGGAAGGTAGAGAGTGACAGACCCCCGCACTACACATGGAGGGAAGGTAGAGAGTGACAGACCCCGCACTACACATGGAGGGCAGGTAGAGAGTGACAGACCCCGCACTACACATGGAGGATAAGTAGAGAGTGATAGACCCCCGCACTACACATGGAGGGAAGGTAGAGAGTGACAGACCCCCGCACTACACATGGAGGGAAGGTAGAGAGTGACAGACCCCGCACTACACATGGAGGGCAGGTAGAGAGTGACAGACCCCGCACTACACATGGAGGATAAGTAGAGAGTGATAGACCCCCGCACTACACATGGAGGGAAGGTAGAGAGTGACAGACCCCCGCACTACACATGGAGGGAAGGTAGAGAGTGACAGACCCCGCACTACACATGGAGGGCAGGTAGAGAGTGACAGACCCCGCACTACACATGGAGGATAAGTAGAGAGTGATAGACCCCCGCACTACACATGGAGGGAAGGTAGAGAGTGACAGACCCCCGCACTACACATGGAGGGAAGGTAGAGAGTGACAGACCCCGCACTACACATGGAGGGATGGTAGAGTGACAGACCCCGCACTACACATGGAGGGAAGGTAGAGAGTGACAGACCCCCACACTACACATGGAGGGAAGGTAGAGAGTGACAGACCCTGCACTATACATGGAGGGCAGGTATAGGGTGACGGACACTTGCACTAGACATGGAGGGAAGGTAGAGAGTGACAGACCCTGCACTACACATGGAGGGATGGTAGAGAGTGACAGACCCCCGCCCTACACATGGAGGAAGGTAGAGAGAACTTCCCTTCATATACAGAGTGGGGTCATAGCGACAGATCCTCCAGTGCATATGGAGGGCAGTGAGAAGGTTCCAGACCTCGGATTATACACAGAGGACAAGTAGAGCGTGAGAGACCCGCACTGCACATGGAGGGGCAGGGATAGAGTGACAGAACCCGCACTACACATGGAGGGCAGGTAGAGAGTGACAGACCCCCACACTACACATGGAGGGCAGGTAGAGAGTGACAGACCCCCACACTACACATGGAGGGAAGGTAGAGACTGACAGAATTACACTACACATGGAGGATAGGGAGAGAGTGACAGACCCCCACACTACACATGGAGGGCAGGTAGAGTGACAGACCCCCGCCCTACACATGGAGGGCAGGTAGAGAGTGACAGACCCCCGCCCTACACATGGAGGACAGGTAGAGAGTGACAGACCCCCGCCCTACACATGGAGGACAGGTAGAGAGTGACAGACCCCGCCCTACACATGGAGGACAGGGAGAGAGTGACAGACCCCGCACTACACATGGAGGACAGGTAGAGAGTGACAGACCCCCGCCCTACACATGGAGGACAGGTAGAGAGTGACAGACCCCCGCCCTACACATGGAGGACAGGTAGAGAGTGACAGACCCCGCACTACACATGGAGGACAGGGAGAGAGAACTTCCCTTCATATACAGAGTGGGGTCATAGCGACAGATCCTGCAGTGCATATGGAGGGCAGTGAGAAGGTTCCAGACCTACACAGAGAACAGCGTGAGAGACCCTGCACTGCACATGGAGGGGCAGGGATAGAGCGACAGACCCGCACTACACATGAGGAGCTCAGGTGAAGACCCCGTACATTGACACCAGTTTGTGCAGGGCTGTATCTTTCTGCCCACAAACCTTGTCTGCAGGTGAGATGGCACCATAGACAGAGGACTCCAGTGATGTTTCTCTCCTATGATGGTGTGTGTGTAGATAGCCACTTGGTTTGCCTTGACTTCAAGTGAGGCATTCTAAGAATTGTAGTTCAACTAAACAGGACAGGCTGTCTGTAGTATCCGGACCATAGGACAGCCCAGATTAGTGGCGGATTCTTCTCACCTTGTCCTACTCTTCCAATAGTCACATGACTTCTATCAGAATGTGATCGCTATTTTGGCTGCAAATGATGGATGTGTATGGATACGATGGATTAAGTGAGAGTTTAAAGCATGTAGGGTAAATATATAGTTTGGTCTGAATAAAGTCAAGGGTCTTTTATGTAAGCTAAACTAAGGTCAGGTAGGCCTCAGAGCTGTCACCACACATGAGGAAATACACCGCTTCTTATGCCAGTATGAAGGAGGTCTTTAGGACATAGGTCACCAAACGTTGTATCAGTGGGGGGTTGGACCTCCAAATGGCGGTACTTAGTATTGCTCCTCATGAGCCACTGGTCTTAAGTAAACAGTAAAGGAGGCCATCTGTTGCCGGTATGGTCATCTATTTGATGATGAATGACAAGGCAACCCAACGTCATGCATTTCTTTTCTCTGCAGAACCAAGGGGCTTAATGGAGATTACAGAAAGGATCCACGGGACCGAAGTCGCAGCCCAATAGAACGAGCAGCGGCTCCAACAATGGGTTTACATGCAAGTCATATGTATTCCTCTATTCCCCCTGTCAGTATGGATCAGCCACTGGCACTTACCAAAAACAGCGATCTGTCCAGAAGTTTGGGTATGACGCCAAGCATGAGCCCTGTGGAACGACAACAGGTAATAATTGTTTTCTGTGATTTTCATGTTGAGATTTTTGGTTTATGGGACATACGCAGGTTCAGTTTTATGGTTCGACTTTAGTAAGAGCACATGTAGGGCCGGGACCTGACCACGAGAGTTGTGTTTTTTTATTATTTATTTATATAGCACCATTGATTCCATGGTGCTGTACATGAGAAGGGGTTACATACAAGTTACAGATATCACTTACAGTAAGCAAACTAACAATGACAGACTGATACAGAAGGGCGAGGACCCTGCCCTTGCAGGCTTACAGTCTACAGCAGGGGTGTCAAACTGCATTCCTCGAGGGCCGCAAACAGGTCATGTTTTCAGGATTTCCTTGTATTGCACAGGTGATAATTTAATCACCTGCACAGAATGATTCTAGCACCTTGTGTAATGCAAAGGAAATCTTGAAAACACGCATGGTCTGAGGCCCTCGAGGAATGCAGTTTGACACCCCTGGTCTACAGGATGGTGGAGAAGGAGACAGTAGGTTGAGGGTTGCAGGAGCTCCGGTGTTGGTGAGGCGGTAGCTCCGGTAGTGATGAGGAGGCAGTGGGGTCAGTGCAGGCTCTAGGCTTTCCTGAAGAGATGGGTTTTCAGGTTCCATCTGAAGGATCCGAATGTGGTTCATAGTCGGACGTGTTGGGGCAAAGAATTCCAGAGGAAGGGGGATATTCGGGAGAAGTCGTGGAGGCGGTTGGGTGAGGAGCGAATGAGCGTGGAGGAGAGAAGGAGGTCTTGGGAGGACCGGAGATTATGTGAGGGAAGATATCAGGAGATTAGTTCAGAGATATATGGAGGAGTCTTCTATCATTTAGTGTCATCTGGTACGGTTAGGAGTATCCTCCTGCCCAGTAGCCGTGCCCTATAGCTGAACATCCCCACTGAGGCCCTCTGCCCTCTATGTTCTCGAGTTAGATGCCAGGTAATTACAATGCCCCACTAGACTCTAGTTTGCTTCCACAAAAAGCAAACGCTAAAATACATGCCTTTTAAAGGGAACCTGTCGGTGAATTCATGCTGCCCAAACCTTAGGCACCATGAATCACAATGGTATAATATTCTCTGAAACGCTCTGGCTTTTCACAGAAAACATACTTTGAAAGATGATGAGATGAGACTAATCCGGTTCTGCCCCTTGCCGGCACTTCTACAAGTTATTGACAGTGATTGATATGAGGAAGAGATCTGTCAATCACAACTATTCGTGCTGGGAAGAGCCGGGCCGACGCCATATTAGTCTTATCTCTGGCTATGGTTCCCCACCTGATCTTCAAGGATCACCTGACCGGTTGTGGAAGAAGAAACCTTGTTAAGGGGTTTCGATAAAGCAACATCTTGTTGTATCTCTGAAAGTTTAGATGACCACTGTGGCTTGTGATTGAGTGCAGCGGTCAGATTACGTAAAACCGCACATCATCAGAAAGCATCCAATGACACACTGCTTAAATCCCCTGACTGCTGCAGCCAATCGCAGGATGCAGAACACAGAGCTGCTATGTACCCCCTATTTCTATCCTTGGAAGATACGACCTGCCCTTGCATGACTCTGTGGTGGCAGTGTCGAGGAGTTTGACACTTTAGATTTCTCAGAAAATTATAGCTGATCTCTGCAGTGGAGGGACATGCAAACAACAAAGGATTATGTCTTAAGGGGTTGGTTCACTTTTTACTGTACTCCAGTTTACCTAAGGTTACACAAACTGGATGAATTCCCCCTTGTTTAACCTCGTAATACAATTCCAGGCACATTTTCCATTACTGAGTCTTTGCTTAGAGCGTGCGCCTGATATGTTTTTTTCCTTTCTTTTCTCGTATAAGGACTCTGTGTTTTTAGGGATTATGGCTCTATATTTAGCTTGTACTATTAAGCACAGAAAATACTGTTTTCTGATTAAATCACAATTCTATTAAAGAAATTTGGGATTACAGTTGGCGCTGGCAGCTCCTCAGGGAATCGCAGCCATAGTACAGTCTTGGGTTCAATCTGCTTCTAATTCTCCATGTCTTGTAAAGCAACGGAAGATACCCAAAGTATAAGAAATAATTTCTAAGCTCAGTATCCGGATGATAGTGATGTCATTTATCTGTAAATTACAGGGTTAATATTTCTCTTCTCTCCATCATAGAACCGACCATCAGTGATCACATGCGCTCCACCGAGCAACCGGAACTGCAACCTTTCTCACTGCCCTGTTTCCCACAGTGGTTGCGTTTCAGCCGTGCCGGCAAATTTTCGGCGGCCATCAAACAGTAAGTTAAAATCCAGTGTATGTTATAGAATTGTCCTGCTTTGGCCATTTACTGTATTCATGATTGACCTTCAGTACTTTTTCCTGGCTCCGCTATTGCCTCTGACTGCAGAAGCGTATAAGTATTTTGTTTGCTAGAACCCTTAAAATCTTATTTTAGTGCTTAACTTGGATTATTCTTCATTTCACAAGATTTATCTGGAACCCTTTATTTATAGCACCTTATTCTTTAGATATTTCTGTGCCATCAATTCTCGAGACTTTACTAACATGGAAACCCATTGTGCCATTTCTCCTTGTCCATTCAGCTTCAACAGCTTGTGACCCTGTGGTAGAAGAACATTTTCGTCGGAGCCTCGGCAAGAATTACAAAGAACCCGAGCCAGTAGCAAACTCTGTGTCCATCACTGGCTCGGTGGATGATCACTTTGCCAAGGCACTTGGGGAAACTTGGCTCCAGATCAAAGCTGCCAAGGATGTGTCCAGCAGCCCCGAATCGGCGTCTCGAAGAGGCCAATCTTCTCCTTCCTCTCACATGGTCAACCATAATCACTCCCCATCCGTACTATCGTAGAATGAATCTCTATGAGATCAGGAGCAGCTGCTTTCACTGGGCTTTGAAAAAAAAAATACTAAAGATTAGTGTCAGGGGAAGGGGAGTTATTGTTTCTTTTGAGTACTCGCTTGGCACAAAGTGGATGCCTGTAAAAATCTTCTAGCAGGAACTATTGTCTTTTTTGCATTGTAATGTAGCAACCTAATTTCCTGCCTCTGTTACCAAAGAACCTTTAATGCAAGCCTGCTACCCACTGACTGACCCACCACGACCCACTCGTTGTTGCGTCACACCAATTGGTTGATCCAAATGCTTTTTTTTTGCTTACCAGCTTCTAGACCTAGTGCTTTGTGCATTTTTACTCCATGTTTCATTTTTCTCTTGAGTTATATCTTTATGTATATACTTGAAAAGAACTGTCATGTCTGATTTGCACTATTACGAGAGGATCAAGACTTCTTGTGACTGATATTCAGAGGGCAAACTGCTCAGATATGTCACTTGTAGATGCAGATACTTTGTCGGGCAAGCCAATTGCTTACAATGGTGTAATTTCCTTTACCAACACTTTGCCGTTCCACCATTGGGCTCTTCGCTCAGCACCAGTGATGACATGTGGACTTGACATGGCTGCAGCCAATGTCCAGCCAACGCTGAGGTTGCTGCTGAAGGTTGAGGTTGACAGCAGTGGCCACATGCTTTGAAGTCTGGAAAAATTAGCGGTCCACTGGTATGAGTAGTGGAGCGTCTTTTGTCATTTTTATAACATCATATGACCTTTTTATACATGGGCTTTCGCCTCACCACCAAGGTCCTCACTGTGCACTCTTTGAATTTCGCAAAATCAGGAAGAAAAAAAAAAGATCTGGACCTCTGCACAATTATTAGACAAGTGAGTATTTTGCCCATATTATAAATTTTATGCAGATTTTCAAACTCCAAGCTGTTTTAGATTACGTGAATTTGTGTAATGAGGGGGGCAGAATTATTTAGCAGCTTGTTTTCCTCAGGCAAAATGGGCCAAAAAAAGATTTAACAGATTCAAGTAGTCAAAAATTGTTACAAGTCTTACAGAGGATGAAGCAGTTTTCAAATTGCTAAGTGAATGGTGCGCGATCACAGAACCATCCGTGTTGACAAAGAAAAACGCAAGTTAACCGCCAAAGATTTGAGAAGAATCAAATATGAAGCGTCGAGGAAGCCATTATCCTTCAGCCTGAAGGCCCAGAACTACAAAGTGTTCAGTGCTCAGAGATATGGCCAAGGTGAGGAAGGCTGAAACGCAACCACCACTGAGCAAAACATTACGTCAAGACTGGGCCAAGAACTGGCTGGTCAAGCAGTAGAGACTTTGATGCATTTTCTTGAAAGATGTAGACTTGTTCTTCCTGTACCACTGCTTGAAGTGTGTTCTGAAACCTGGCCATAGGTTTGGCTGTTAATTTTGAGTCCATCATCAACCTGAAAAGGTCCAACCAGTTAATACTATCAGCCCATAGCCATACTTCACCTCCAACTTGCTGGCGTTTGAAATGATGTGGAGGTCGGTGCCCATTACTGACCCAACCACGGGTTCATCCATCTGGTCTGTCAAGTGTCAATCTCACAAGTCCATAAAAACTTGGAACAATCGGTCTTCAGATATTTCTTAACCTAGTCTTGATGTTTCACCTCCTTTGTCTTCTCCAGTGATGGTCTTGGTTTCATTCTTCCTTATCTTGGCCACGTCTCTGAGCACTGAACACCTTATACTTCTAGGCCTCCAAGGAGGTTCCTGGTCGCTTCAAGTTTGATTTTTCACATTCCCTCATTACACAAATACACATTACCTAATCTGCTTCATCCAAGTTTATACAGTTTGGAGTTGGAACATCTTCAAAAAAAAAAAAAAAAGATAGTCAAAATACTCACTTGCCTACTAAATGTGCACGCAGTGTCGTTCCGCGTGAGTTGTGGGGCAGTATTCTAAACATTGGCTTGGCTCGCAAAATTGCTGCATGCACAATGTATAAAATAGGTCAACGTCTCGGAGGACTAGGAAGGTCTGGAACAGAGCGTATCGATCAGACTTTTTGTCATCTTTCGCACTTGGACTGCGAGTCAGATACCAGGGTTCTGCAGTTTCCAAGCACAGAGGTCCGAAAGAGTAATAGTGCGTTGCGTGCATTCTTCATGATAAAATAGCTGGTAACTATTAATTTCAAGACAAGATCAGAATACGTATTATTCTCCTCAGATTTAGTTTATTTTTATCAGTATAGTCCTCTGACATACTTACTGCTGGTACAGTTGTACTCATGTAATATTATATTTGCGGTAACCAGCTAGAGCCTCCGGACAGGCGTTGGTAAATCTGTTAATTAATTCTGATAATGTGTGGTACAGGATGCTGTGTATCTCTGCTAAGCAATTGGCTACAGTTGCTTCTGTTTGTGTCTTATGTTTTTTTTTACATCGACGGCCAAACAAGATTAGACTATATCGACCTTACCCCTGAAATCTGTCAAATTCAAGTTTTTGGAGCGAGTTTCAAGAGGATCTGTCAGCAGGTTTTTCTGGTATGCAATCTGAGAACAGCACGATGCAGGAGTACATACCCCGATTCTAGCGACGCGTCACTTACAGGGCTGTGTGTTGCTTTTTCAATACAATCCGTGTTTTATCAGCAGGAGATTATCACTACAGGACTAGTTGTCTCATGCCTGCTGGTCCAACCACGCCCCCATCACGGATTGGCTGCTTTCTGTGTAAATTTAATATTCGCAGAAAGCAACCAATAAGGGGTGTGGGCGGGGTTATAGACACAGATCGGCAGCAGAGAAAGCACTGATTTTTATCACAGTAAACTAAGTGACACATCACTGGAATCGGGGTCTCTGTGCCTACATCGTGCTGCTGCCGGATTACATAGCAGAATCCCGCTGACCTATTTCCTTTAATGCTTTGTGCGAGTTGGTGTCACAATTACATTCCTTTTTTTCATGACTCAAGTTTTATTTTTTGCCAGCGGTAAAATAGCTCCAAACCTAAAAAATATATATAAATCTTAATTTTTTTTTTTAATTAACCTGCTCCGCTTTTTTTCCCCCTTTTAACATCCATACATTCCAGCCTCCTCGTGAAAACATTGTGATATTTCATATACAAGTATATATTGCTCTATATTTCCGATATACACCTATTACCGTTTTAGCCGTCACAGTACAGGAACGACTGACTCCACCTAGAGAAATTTCGTTTGTAACGGCCCCTTCCCTTGCCACAAGCTGCTCCGTGGAGTGATAATTGTCGCCGTGCAGGTGGCATATATTCAATATTCTCCCAAATTCAGACATTTCACTGCTACGTTATTGGGTAGTCCTTGCTTTAGCGTCTGCCATTCAATGTAGAAAGAAAAGGAAAAAAAGCCGGGGAGGGGGAAAAAAAACAAAACACTATTAAATGAACACTTTTTTTTTATATAGGTAACTTTAAGACCATCATTACGCTGTGCGTAAAGAATGTACAGAAAAATTTGTAGGTATTTTTTTTGAAGAACAATTAATTTGTTAATGATATGTAGCTATTTAATTTGCCCTTTCTTTAATTGTAATCATACCATTCTGGGTTTGTTTGTTTTTTCTTTTTCTTTTTTGGGTTGTTTGGAATAAAAAAAAGTTGATCTTTTTTTTTTTTTTTTGTTAACTTTCCTCTCGTTTTAGATGTGTCTGTAGTACAGTGATGTGCAGGTACACTTGTATTCTGTAGAGAAGCTGCATTAATATTGGATAGCCACTAGCATGTTGTTGCTCCAGTCTTGAGTAGTTTGGAGGTGGACTCTGTGCAAAGTGAACACATTGCTGTTTGTTATCCCGGACGTAAGGTCTTTTTTTTTTTTTAGGAAAAAATAATAATAATAATAAAAAAAAATGACGAAGAAGACCCATGGACTCAATTTTGGGTTTTCTCTCTTTTTGTAAGTGTCCTGGGTAGAAAGGCAATCTGATCACTGCAGCCGTGCAGAAGATGTGACTCTCACCTTAGTAACAATCTCATATTTGTGTGTATATATACGGTATATATATATTGGAGGGAGGGTTTTTCGTATCTCACGTGACCGTTGCCCTATCTGAGATAGGCGCGTTGTATGCGGCACAGGCGGTCAAATCTTAGACACTAAAATAAACAGGAGCACTCGGCTGACAAACTTTTTGTTATTGTCTTGTTTGTTTAACACCCCCCCCAGCACATTGTATGGCCGTACGCAGATCATTATGTAATATCTGACCCGGTTATTCTGCTATTAAATATTGGTAATGTGTTGTGTAACGTCGCTGGTTCTAATATACGTCTACATGTGAAAAAAAATTCATTAAACTTGGAAGAGTTAAAGTGACCCTCCACCATAGCACTGAGAAGCGGCCATGCCTTTATCCGGATTAACTTTTCTATTAAAATTGGCGTTCTGCATCCAAGATTGGCGCATCACTAGCATGGGGAATAGTAACAAGTTTAAACAATACCTCCACAACCTAGGAAAGGCGATGGGTGGACATGCTCAGATAAGGTGTTATCTGAGCATGCTCATGTGCTAACAGAGTGTCTTCAGCGTGCTTGAATACTATGTTCAAGCCCTCGCAGCTGCATGTCTCATGGCTGTTTAAGAGCGGCAACACACGTCTTTACAGCCGCAGCAACTCGAACATAGTATTCGAGCACGCCGAAGATACTCTGTTAGCACCCGAGCATGCTCAGATAACACCTTATCCAAGCACGTTCGCTCAACACTACTGTCGAGCGAGACTTACCGCTGATCTGCCCTTGTCACTGCTGCAGCCATCTTGGACACAGGAGGCAAGTTTTTGTGGAGAAGGCAAGGATAAAGTTGACTATCCAAGACTATAGTTGTTTTTCAGTGCTGGGTTGGACGGTCGCTTTATGGGAGGTTTTTCATTTTTGGAAACATCACTAGATGTCGGACTACTGTCCAGTTTCGCCATTGGACTTTTATTAAATGGACAATCTGGTTTTGACATCCGATTGTCTCCCGTGCTGCTTAGCGGCAACGATCATGTCTTTTCGAAATGAACAAAAGATCTGGAAGCACTAACTTCTTTAACATGTGAACATTACCAAAATAGATACAATTTTTAGAATTTTGTAAAGGAACAAAAAAAAAAATAATTGGGCTCTTGAGATCAATGTGTCCTTGAAACCAGAGATAAGACAAAAGTAAAACTAAAATGTCTGCTTCTCCAGAATGAAACAATCCGCAGGACATTTTTCAACATTTCCATGTTTGTAAATCTGTATTATAGCATTCTGTTTTGGCCTTGTTTTGTCTGGTAGCTGATGGGAAAAAAAAAAAAAGTTTGGCAGGCCATCTTTTTTTTTTTTGTACTTAAAAGTAGCCTTAAAGAACAATAAAGTGCTCTTAAACCGCACCGAGTCTCCAAGTGATTGTTTTCTTGTCCTCATTCAGAGATGATAAACATCAATCGGCGTCTCGCTTCCCCCCACAATTCAAACACTTATTTTTCTCTGGTGGCTAAATCCCCCCCATATGAATGCATAACTAGTATAGATTTTACGAATATTGTTATATTATTAAAAAAAAAAAAAATGTTACTACATATGTAGGAGGTGCTCCAATGCACCCATGGTGTGGCCAAGGACTTGGTGCACCGCTACAATCCTTATGTTTGACCGTACGCTGGCTGAATAGAGTCCGCGACCGCTCATCAAATCGCACGGTAGTGATCTGCAGTGTCAGTGTGTGGCTCTCGTCTTCCTCTCCTGTCTGCAGCGGCCGCCCACTGCTGAGTGATCCTGTGTGCAGCAAGCGGCCCCTGCACACAGGGACGAGCACACGCCTCAATAACCTATGCATGCAGGGCTAAGGAATCAATTTGGGCAGGTGTGACACTTCTTGGGGCCTACCCCTATAAAAAAAAAAAATGTTGGGTTGTGTCAACTTTCATCGCTTAAATGGAGTCTGTCGCACACAAAACTAACTAAACCAGAGTAGTGGAGTAATTTGTTTCAGGCCAATTTCTATTTTACTCTGAGCTTTTTTTTTTTTTTTAGTTTTGTTTTGTTTGAAAAAAAACTACTGAAAAAAAAAAACAGTTTGGGTTCTTTATGTGCAGAAAATCCTGTGTTTAACTGTTCAAGAAAAGTGGATGTGATTTCCTGAAAACTCAAAGATTAATTTGCGTAACCGCGGTCCAGTGTCCAGGCCAGTGGTACCTGGGTGCTAGACTAGTCCCCTGACTATCTTGCCATCCAGCATCCCACAGGTGACATTGCGTCAGCTCTAGCTGATCAGAAACTAGGCTATGGACTCTGGAAGCTGAGACATTCGTATTACTTCTGTCTACCTGCCAGGTACCACTGACCTGGACCGGAATCTCGCAAATTAATCTACTCATCTCTAGCCATGGCCATTCTGTGATGAAAGGGAATCGGTCATCAGATTTTTGCCATGAAATATGTGAGCAGCATGATCTAGGTGCAGAGAGCCCGATTCCAGCGATGTGTCACTGGGCTGCTCAGTGTGGTTTTGATAAAATCACTCATCAGCGGGAGATTATCACTGGAGGACTAGTAAACCCGCTGCCATAGTCTTCCTTATTCATGAGCTCTGTACAGGTCCTTCTCAAAAAATTAGCATATAGTGTTAAATTTCATTATTTACCATAATGTAATGATTACAATTAAACTTTCATATATTATAGATTCATTATCCACCAACTGAAATTTGTCAGGTCTTTTATTGTTTTAATACTGATGATTTTGGCATACAACTCCTGATAACCCAAAAAACCTGTCTCAATAAATTAGCATATTTCACCCATCCAATCAAATAAAAGTGTTTTTTAATAACAAACAAAAAAACCAACAAATAATAATGTTCAGTTATGCACTCAATACTTGGTCGGGAATCCTTTGGCAGAAATGACTGCTTCAATGCGGCGTGGCATGGAGGCAATCAGCCTGTGACACTGCTGAGATGTTATGGAGGCCCAGGATGCTTCAATAGCAGCCTTAAGCTCATCCAGAGTGTTGGGTCTTGCGTCTCTCAACTTTCTCTTCACAATATCCCACAGATTCTCTATGGGGTTCAGGTCAGGAGAGTTGGCAGGCCAATTGAGCACAGTAATACCATGGTCAGTAAACCATTTACCAGTGGTTTTGGCACTGTGAGCAGGTGCCAGGTCATGCTGAAAAATGAAATCTTCATCTCCATAAAGCATTTCAGCCGATGGAAGCATGAAGTGCTCCAAAATCTCCTGATAGCTAGCTGCATTGACCCTGCCCTTGATGAAACACAGTGGACCAACACCAGCAGCTGACATGGCACCCCACACCATCACTGACTGTGGGTACTTGACACTGGACTTCAGGCATTTTGGCATTTCCTTCTCCCCAGTCTTCCTCCAGACTCTGGCACCTTGATTTCCGAATGACATGCAAAATTTGCTTTCATCAGAAAAAAGTACTTGGAACCACTTAGCAACAGTCCAGTGCTGCTTCTCTGTAGCTCAAAAGTGGCTTTACCTGGGGAATGCGGCACCTGTAGCCCATTTCCTGCACACGCCTGTGCACGGTGGCTCTGGATGTTTCCACACCAGACTCAGTCCACTGCTTCCTCAGGTTCCCCAAGGTCTGGAATCGGTCCTTCTCCACAATCTTCCTCAGGGTCCGGTCTCCTCTTCTCGTTGTACAGCGTTTTCTGCCACATTGTTTCCTTCCAACAGACTTACCATTGAGGTGCCTTGATACAGCACTCTGGGAACAGCCTATTTGTTGAGAAATTTCTTTCTGGGTCTTACCCTCTTGCTTGAGGGTGTCAATGATGGCCTTCTTGACATCTGTCAGGTCGCTAGTCTTACCCATGATGGGGGTTTTGAGTAATGAACCAGGCAGGGAGTTTATAAAAGCCTCAGGTATCTTTTGCATGTGTTTAGAGTTAATTAGTTGATTCAGAAGATCAGGGTAATAGGTCGTTTAGAGAACCTTTTCTTGATATGCTAATTTATTGAGACAGGTTTTTTGGGTTATCAGGAGTTGTATGCCAAAATCATCAGTATTAAAACAATAAAAGACCTGACAAATTTCAGTTGGTGGACAATGAATCTATAATATATGAAAGTTTAATTGTAATCATTACATTATGGTAAATAATGAAATTTAACACTATATGCTAATTTTTTGAGAAGGACCTGTATAACCCCACCAGATTGGCAGCTTTCTGCCTACGCAGAGTGTACACAGAAGGCTGCCAATCAGTGGTGTGGGCAGGGCTATACAGAGCTCAGCAGTCAGAGAACTGCTAGATCTGTAGCAGATAAAACACAGATTTTATGCAAATGACTGTAAGCAGCCCCGTAAGTGATACATCACTGGACTCAGGGTCTCTGCCCCTACATTATGCTGCTGTCAGGAGGGGTAGAACAAAAACCTAGGTCCAGATTCCCTTCAAAGTTCCTGGTGAACTATGCTTTTTTTTTTTTTTTGGGGGGGGGGGGGGGGGGGTGTTTTTTGCCTCCTATACTCATCTTTGTATATTCTTAGGAAAAATATGCTCTTTTTTCATGCAATTAAAGTTGCAGAATACCAGAATTTCTGCATGTAGTAAACAATAATCAGATATATTATTGCATATGATTTTTTTTTTCTTCCCTACCAGAGATATATTTTAAGGATAGTAAATTGAAAAAGGTTTTTTTTTTTTTTTCTTAAATTCCTTTTTTAGTACAGGCTTCAGATCAATGAGTGGAACAGGCTGCCATGAGAGGTGGTGAGTTCTCCTTCAATGGAAGTCTTCAAACAGAGGCTGGACAGACATCTGTCCGAGATGGTTTAGTGACTCCTGCATTGAGCAGGGGGTTGGACACTGTGACCCTGGAGGTATCTTCCAACTCTACCATTGTATGATTCATTTCATACCTACCAATATCTAAATTGCCAAAATTGGGGCATTCCAGGGATGGATCTAAAATGTCCCGCGCTGGGCTCCTTCAGGCAAGGTTTACTTAGATAATCTTTGCTCTTATGTCCAGATGATGCAATTGCCTCTTCAAAAGAAGGTCTCTTGGCACATGGTTACGTAGCCATGGCAGTCTCTTGGCACATGGTTACGTAGCCATGGCCGTCTCTTGGCACATGGTTACGTAGCCATGGGCCGGCGCAGGCTTCGAACAGGGCAACGAGGAGGCACCAGAATGACTACATTGCCACTTCCCATTATTCAGTGGTTCACGGTTTCTCTACTTGGTGATGGGTCCAGTAAAGCTGTAATGGTCGCATTTAGGGTTAATGGTTTCCCACACTTTTGAACTCCGGGGGACACGTCAGGCTGTATAATACAGCGCGGGCAGCAATGACATAAAAACGAGTCTTTAGAACGATTCTCAAAGGCCGATTCAGCGGAAACAATCGCAGGTCTATTTATAAGCGCTCACAAATTCAGCATTTCGTTCGGGCAGTTTATTTATAACGTTCCCAACAAAACCTCCTTTCACGCGGCATCTGAACATGATAAAAATCCCAATGAGCCTCTATGACATGGAGCTATAACAAAAGTCTATTCAGCGTCCTCCATTTATTAATGTTCATGACATTTCTGGTACAATCTGACTAATATCACACAAAACACTTCAAATCTTGAGCTAAAAATAAAAATGGACACTTTACCTTGTGATGGCCAAGCACAATTACATGTCAGAAACGCCCTATACAAACGCTAGGCACAAGGTGTCATCTACGGCTTTACTGGACAAACGACCACCAGGAATGAGCGCCAACATAGGATGATGTCAGTCTGAATACACGATAGACGAGGAATTGGACTCCCCCAGTCTAGAGGAAAAGGTAATATGTTTGAGTCCCCAACGACTGCAAATCATGCAGCTGCGGGGACCTGAACATAATACTCAAGCCCCCGTGATACTAAGATCACACCCTTGCATGCGCGGATAACGCTACGTGCCACCATGCTTGCTCGTCACTAATACTGTCCAAATACTGAACGTGTGAGCGGCACCTTAGACTCAATTTTACCTTGATGGTTTACAAATAGATTTTTCTTTGCAATGTTTCGTCTTTGAAAAAAAGGTTTAAAAGCACTCCCAAAAACCAAGCATCAGAGTCCAATCCGAGTGTCTCGGAACGTGTCCGATTCTGATCCAATTTTGCAGATCAGACTATGCCGTTAAAGTTTATGAGCATCCGTATAAAAAGAACAAAACTCAAAAGACATTCTTTGTGCTTCAACGTTCCAGATCCATCGCGAAGTCAATTGATTGAAATTATTATTATTTTTAGACAGTCTACTGAACTGGCAAAAGTTTTGAGACAAATTTTGGTTTTCACCAAGTTTGTTGCTGCAGTGTTTTTATTTTTTGTCAGATGTTTCGCTGGTTACTGAAGTCCAAATATCAATATTTCATATGATTTTTAACTTTTATTGAAAAATGCATCACGTTTTTGAAAAAAAAAAAGCCAATATTGATACTTGACCCTTGTTTTCTGCCCTTCGAGCTGGCAGCTGGATATCAGCTTCTGGGTCAAATCCTGACTGAGGACCCAAACTTGTCTAATCAGTAGTTGGAGTTTATCGCAATTTCTGTATTTTTGTTTGTTCTCCAGCTTTTTGAGAATTGACCGTTTCTCAATGGGATTGAAATCTGTAGAGTTTTCTGTCCATGGACCCAAAATTATGTTTTGTACAGTGAACCACTTAGGCTGGTTTCACATTTGCGTTTTTTGCCGCTGCGTTTTAGCGCAAAAAAAGCATGCGTTTTTTCCCCTATACTTAACATTAAAAACGCATGCGTTTATTTGCATGCGTTTTGCCGCCGCATGCGTCTTTTCTATGCATGCGTTGCGTTGTCTATGTAAATGCATGCGTATTTAAGCACATGCGTTTGCATGCGTTTTAATAGAAAAACACAAGAATACACACTGATAAGCCAACCCCTAACCCTAATGGGATCCTAACCCTTGCTATTTCTGTTTAAAGTGGGTTTTCTTGTTGATTTTGATGATTGGCAGCTGTCTGGCAGCTGTCAGACACTTCTCAGCATGTGTTTTTTCTGTGTTTGCTTTTTTAAAAACGCATGTAAACGCGTCAAAACGCCGCATTTGTATTAAAACATGCAAAAACGCATGCGTCTAAAAAAAAGTGGCGTTTTTTTCACCACACGCGTTTGCGTTTAAAACACAAATGTGAAACCAGCCTTAGCTATCACTTTTGTCTTGTGACGTGGTCTCCATCATGGTGGAAAAAGCATTGTTCATCACCAAATTGCTCCTGGATCGTTGGGAAAAGTTGGAGGAGTTTTAGATCCCATTCTTCATTCATGCCCGTGATCTTAGGGAGAATTGTGCGTGAGCCTCCTCCATGGATGACGAGCCCCCACACATGAATGGTCTGAGGATGATGTACTGTTAGGCTGACACAGGACTCATGGTAGCGCCCACCTTTTCTTCTCCGAATAATCCTTCTTCCACATGAGTCAGAAGGGGGCTTCATCAGAGAGAATAACTTTGGCAAAAGTACAATGATTTTCCACTGTCTCCAATGAAGCCCCCTTCAGACTGTGTGATCAGTTACAACAACAATGCTTTCTCTAGTATGATGACCATGCCATAAGGTAAAAGTAATAACCAAGTGGCTCGTTGAACAAAACATTGACATTTTGGGACCATGGCCAGAAAAAAACACAGATTACAATTCGATTGAGAACCTGTGGTCAATCCTCAAAAAAAGGTGTCGGGACAAACAAAAAACATAGAAATTGTGATAAACTCCAAAGCGCGGTTTAGACAAGAATGGATTATTATTCAGGATATCCAGGGGTGAATGGCAGAAGGCTTGAAAAATAAGGGTCAACAGTGTAAATATTGAGTCTTTGCCTAAACTTGATGCATTTCTCAAAAAAAAAAAGTGTCGCAAATGATGAATCGGTCAAAAACATCTGAAAAACCTAAGCTTCGCCCACAACTGACATAAAAAAATTAAAATCAGGAGAACGCCTAAAATAGACGCAAATTGGCGTTAGTGAAAAACAGGCAAATAGACAAGAAAAAAAGCTGAAAATGCCATTATGAATTTGACCCCTACACTCTAAATGCTAAGTATGTCTTTGTAATGGGGTCACGGCCAGAATACGTCATCCCAGCATCCACACTTAGAATTTGGAAATGCGTTCACAAGAACGAATACAATTTTATTGTGAAAAATGGCATTTTTTTCATACCCAACTACTACGCTGTACAAAGCCGATCACTGTGCTCCTAATAGTCACTGTAGTTGTGTGGGTGTTTATGAAAGATCTTCTAAATACGAGAGCTACTAGAAAAGGTCAGCTTCCGGAAATGTAAACTAGCTCCAAGAAACTGGAGGCTAGCCATGCCCACACGTGACCTTTGCTAATTTATTAAGATACTAGTTTTATTTGCCGACTTCCCAGCATAGGTTATGAACTGGCTTCTTCATCCCACGATGGAACGGACAGAATTCAAGATGACACCATCGTGTAGTCTGTTCGGACAACTTCTGCTGTGTAAAATGGAGATGGAATATCCTCATCCTAATTCTGCGTTATTTTTGAAGTATTTCCCACTTTTAAACACAGAAAAATGTCAATGATTTTTACATAGGAACGACCAATCTAAATTGGTGATGAATAATATTTGTATTCAGATATACCTTCAAGAGGCTATGCTAGCGATTCCTGATTATTAGGGGTCCAACTCCTGATCCTCAGTGCTAAATAATAGTATAAGCAGGTTCTCCGGATTACTGTAAAATATGGCCGTGTCAATGTTATTAGCAAATGGGGGAGGGGAAGGGGGTAAATCTTTTGGAAAGAAACGCTACACAAGTGTATTTCATCCCACCACTAATGTAAGGCCATACGCATTAGATGGCTGACGGCAGAGCGATGCTTTGGCCATCTCAGCAGACTCTCCCAAATAGGGATGAGCGGACTTGTGGAAGTTTGGGTTCTGGTACCCGACCCGAACTTTATTCCAAAAAACCCCATTGAAAAGAATGAGGATCTGAACTTTTGACTTGGAAAATTCTCTCTCTACTTCACTCGGAACGCTGAACAATGCGAAGAACTTCCTGGAGGAATACGTGCTCGGCGTTTAGCAATGGTCATTAACTGTCCAGTATGAACCACGAACTATTAAGTTCTGGTTCGCTCATCTCTACTCCCAAACACAGGAACGCTCAATTGGGCGAGCACTGTTCCCTACGAGAAGACGCCACTTGGCAAGGTGGCTTACCTAGAGCAATCTGAAATCAGAGAACCCTGATCAAAATCTCTCGTTGCCATCAGTTGGCCAAAGCCCTCATACAGGGCCGGTGTTAGGGGCAGGCAGCCGCTTAGGGCCCCCACTCCTCCAGGAACCCCTAGCGAGTGGCAGCCACTATAGGGCCCCTGAGTAAAAGGGTTCCCCCCCCCCCCGCATCATGCATTCAGCTTATCGGCATCACAGATGCCGATACAGTTGAAATAAGTGATGGAGGAGAGAGCGTCATGTGACTCTCCCATCACTCCCCCTCTCTGCCTCAGCGTGTTCCAGCAGTGGACCTGATGAGACAATCTGCAGAAGCCAGAGCAGCGGGAAAACGAGAAGTATTACGTGCATCTGCTCCACGATACTATATGTGGGGGTACTGCACTATACTGTGCGTGGGGGCTGCAGTATACTCAGAGTATACTGCAGCCCCCCTCAATCAAGGACCATGGGGAGTGCATTTTACTATATGTGACATGCATTATACTGTATCGAGGACTATCTGTACCAATCATTCTCCCTCAGCCAGAGTAAGGGTAGGTGCACACGGTCAGAAAACGATGCGGGTTGGACCCTGCATAGTTGTGTAGCGTCCAGATGTTACAGCATAGTGGATGGGATTTCAAGAAATCCCATGCCCACTATGCGTGCACAGACGCCGACGGAACACCCAAGGAGACGGACATGCGGCGCGTCTCTCCAGAACGCAGCATGTCTATTTATCCTGCAGAGACACGAGCCTCCGCAAGATAAAATTTCACCCGTACAATGTATTGGACGCGTTGATTCCACATGGTTCAATGAACACATGCGGAATCACCTGCGTTCAAAAGCCGGCAGCACTTTGGATGCAGAGGACGTGTGCACATACCCTAAGGAGGCCGGGAAACAAGCGTCGAATGACTTCAATATTGTCGATTGCGCTGGTTTAGCGGCCTGAAATTAGGGCTTGTAAATACAACAGAAATGTTTCTGTGTGATGGCGCAATGTGTGACCATTTAGGGCCCCACTTTAAACTTTTGTCCAGGGCCACACTGTCTAAAACCGACCCTGCCCTCATACCTATTAAACCATCTGCCGAACCTATCGATACTGGGATATTTGTCAGATATTGGGCTTATGTATATAGGGGGGGGGCTTTTGACTGTTGTCATTAGCCATGTTTCTCTAGTCCATGATCAGGACAAGCTCACGCAGATTATCTCCACTTATGAAAGCAGTCTCATGGTATCACAGGACAGTAGATTCGCTGCTGCGCTTTCATGAAGGGCACAGGACAAGTCTCTCCTGAGCGACACGGGTGGTCGGGGGAGGGGAGAAGATTGTGAATTGTGCTGGACTTTACTCTCACACCAGTGGCTGTTTTATTTTTGGAAGGTATGGATGAGATTGTAAAGAAGACTGATCAGGTCCAGGACTTATGTGAACCCATGAAAGGTTTAGGTATATGGACGAAGGCTATCTTCTGTGCACACCAGGTGGAGGTGCAGAGGAGAACCTGGGTGTACGAAAAAAAGCTGCCCTTTTAGGCTGTGGTTACAGGTAACATGGCAGCAATTCTCAGATATGTCGTGCGACCAAAAAAAAAAAACACGTCCGACTTGTGACTTGCGGTCGTGCTACCTTCTTAGCCTGTGAATTTGCTGTAAAAAAGACAATTTGTATGTGATTTGCATAGACCTCTATGGAGAGTCTTGTGTGACGGTAAACTGTCCACATTTGTGACACTCACGCAGTTGTGGTAGATTGTAGTTGTGCCAACACTGGAGGAAATGGATGTGATTTTACAATGTGACATGTCACGGTGTAGCCTTATTCATGTGACCGATAGAGGACAGTCCCCACACATCATGGAGTGATGGCTTAGCCTAGTGATCTCACAATTTAAAAGGAATCGGTCAGTAGGATCACACCTCCTAAGCCGTTTATATGGACAAAGCTGAATAATATCACACCTTGATATCTACGATCCAACGTCTTATTCCATGTTTTTGTTATTATGTAAATGAGCTGTTAAGATCTATGGGCCGGACATAGATCTCCACGAGAATCTGCCTCCGTGACTATTGTAAATGAAAGGGGACCTTACCAGTGTCGATCAGGACACCAGACTGTCAGTCATTACATGTCTCACATTGGTAATGCCTCCTTTCATATAAAATAATCTCTGGAGGCAGATTCTCAGGGAGATCTATGTCCGGCCCATAGATCTTAACAGCTCATTTACATATTATGACAAATGTGGATTTCTCAGCCACAAAACATCGGATCATAGATATCATGGTATCATTTTATTCGACTGTCTAGGACCTACATGCCCATATAGACGGCTTAGGAGGGTTGATCCTACCGACAGATTCCCTTTAAGTCATTTGCTTTATTCATGAAATATTGGAACACAGACAGACCTGAAATTGGATGAAGTTTATTTCGTTGAACACATTTGCTGGTTGGTAATGACGCACGGATCAGTTATCAGAGAACATAGTCATTGCTAACATACTGACAAACATTTTCTTGAAAAATTTGGTGAATATTGAACAAAGCAAAGAGCAGCGATAAGCAGAAGATGTAGTACATAGGTAGTAGGATATTTAAAAAAAACGATTGAAAAAAAAAAAAATTAATTACTTAATCCAAATCACAAGATAACTTGGCGCTGTACAAGTGACTGCTGGTAATTCACAACTGCTGGTATACTATGGTAATATCAGTCAGACTTTAGTGGCGTAAGCTTTCAGCAATGTGTTGTCTATTTATTAAGAAAACCAAAATGTGGGTTAACAAAATACCGTACATATCTTTTTCTGCATTAGTTATTATAAAGTTTCAATAATAGTTAATTTTTACAACCCTGCTCTATATAGAAACTACATGATGGAAACTGATGGAAGAACTGCATGACAAACAATAGGATCCCTTCTAGCGGCCTGGTGCTGGACAAGTGGGGCCGGATCAGAACGTTTCATGCAGCTTTGTGATCCGGCACTGGGACCAGAGCGAGGGAGTAAATGGTGAAAAGGCCTAAAGGCAACTGACTGGAGTTAAACAAAAGGATTGGTAGGACCCTTGTCTAACGAGAACATTGATAGTCCGCAGAGCCCTGCACATTTGTGATGAGCGACCGTGCTGGGATAAGGTGTTATCTGAGCATGCTCGTGTGCTAACAGTGTCCTCGGCGTGCTCGAATAATATGTCCGACTCCCTGCGGCTGCATGTCTCGCGACTATTTGACAGCCACAACACATGCAGGGATTGCCTAACATGCCAATCTTTTTCGTCAACTCTACAGCTCATGCATTTTTGCATCATTTGTGATCCAATGATAACCCAGCCTAGGTTACAGCACCACGCCGGTCCATAGGTTGTGTTTGGTATGGCAGCTTGGATCATTTTAAAGGGGCTGTCAGTACGGAATGACTGTCCAAACCAAGTGCATGGCGGAGCCAATCATTTCTCTACACCTTGGCTTCCATCTATCTCCGCTCTTCTCTGGCTCTATGACGCCCGGGCTGTCAATCACAGAAGATGGGGGTAGAGATTGAGGGAAAACAGGTGGGTTGGTGTAGAGAAATGATTGGTGAAGCACAAAGTGGCGGGACTTAGTTTGAACAGTCATCCTGTGTCCCTTTAACGTGACATTTGGCCACGGTATAATGTGCGACTACAAAGATTGTCGCTTGCTCTGGAGGACCTGGCGGACAATGTGTTGTACTCCATTTTTCCAGTGGTGGCCCCTCAGGGAAACTGAATACTTGCTATCAGGTTGCTTGACAGCTCATCAATGGGGGCACAAGCACACCAGCTATAAAAAATTATTCCCAAAACAACAAGTCCAAGGGGTCAGCCATTTTGACCATTTCTATAGACAACGAGTGGATCAGAGGTCAAGAGCGCGCGTCTCTTCCATTCACGTCAGAGCTTGAGAATCCCATTCTCAGGGTTACAGAGCTCCATTCTCTCAATGTCTGGGGGTCCCAGTGGTCATACGACTAGCAATCAGTAAGTTATCCCCTATCTTGTGGCTGGGGAATCGCTTGTTATTATGGGAATCCTCATAATTTCATTTAAAGACTGTCTAAATTGAAAATCCCCCTCTTCCACTAATGTGAATATTAGTTTTGGCATAGGGGACTCGTGACTAATAAGTGATGACTAACACCATTCTCATTAACAAAAATAGCATTTTGCTGCAAATCAACATTGGGTTTCGAGACAGAATATTATAAAGTAAGAATAATGGATCCTATTAACTCCTGTGTGACTCAAACTGATGCCAAAGTCATGCAGTCACTCAGAATCTGTTCCAGGATACTGGACCGCAAAACTGACGTTAATGTGTAAAACACATGCTTTTAGCGCGGTTTTATCACATTTTTAAGTTCCTACTGAAATGAAGAGAAAGTGAACTATAGCGCACATGACACGGGCCGTCACATATTGTATAATTGAAGTGTTCTCACAAAGCCACCAAAAAGTGGCACGCAGAACACCTACGGACCTGCAACAAGGACCTGCAAAAAAGGACCTGCAAAAAAGGACCTGCAAAAAAGGACCTGCAAAAAAGGACCTGCAAAAAAGAACCTGCAAAAAAGGACCTGCAAAAAAGGACCTGCAAAAAAGGACCTACAAAAAAGGACCTGCAAAAAAGGACCTGAAGCATCTGCCATATAGTCCCATCAGGGTCTCCTGACCCGTTAGAGTGATTACAACATAGGATTACATTTCAGATTAAATTGGTATTAAAATAGCAAATTTAATACCATCACATTCACTCCTAACAGGCAGTAACCCCAATATCATGAATCCCCCCCCAACTCATCACGGACATGAGCCTGGGACACAGAGATATGGGGAACATTTTTTCCAGGTTCTTGCACTGAAAAGTTGATGATTGCAAGGGTTAATATGTTGTTTCTTATGGAAAGGAAGGAGGGATCCTATTAATGTGTATGGCATTAACTGCACCCACATTTCCAGAATTTAAGTAGAGTTAAAGGGATTGTGCAAATTATCAAAAAGATGTTGGACACGTGCAATTCTCACACCGTGGCAGCAGCAGCGTCTCTTTACACTAATTGTCAGGCATAAGTGAAAAGCACTGCACGGAATGACTGTTCAAACCAAGCTCAGGCGCTCAATGCACCCTTGTTGCGGCCAAACAGTTCAGTGCGCCTTCCCACCTACTTGTTTTTCATCTATTTCCTCCCATCACTGGCTCTATAAACCCAGAGCTGTCAGTCATAATAGAGAGAGGGGAGAGATGGAGAGGAAACAAGTAGGTGGAAAGGTGCACTTAAAAGTTTGGCCGTGTTATAGGTGCACTGAGCACCTGTACTTCGTTTCCATGTTGATAGATTCCTTTTAATCTTTGAAGAAAAAACGCTCGACTTTTCTAACCTCTTTGTGGTCAGTTGCACCGCTTTGGTTTTTCATTGCCAGGCCGTGCACCTTCTTATTTCCCCTCCTTGCTCGCTTTGTCATCAGCCAGTTCTGATGCAGCAGGATAAAGCTGCCCGATACAGTATCTGCAGGACCGGTGTCCTTATCCTTCCTGAGGTTTGTTGGTCTGGAATTAGCTACAAAAACCGCCAAGTGCCGATCCGCAGTCTGGAATACAACTATGGCCAATGGAACAAAACAAGTCCTACATCTGGCAATATCACAGCGCATTCCTTTTTTTTTTTTCCTTTAGGCTTGTGGAACTTTGGAATGTTTTTTTTTTTTGCTCATTTTTTTTCCTCCATAGGAATGGCATATACAACCACACAGAAACCCCCCACCCATTGCAAATGCCAAGTGTGAACATACCGAAAAGGGATATAAACAGTTACATGTGCACAAAGATGGCTCCCAGTAAAGAATGACTGTGCCTATGGCCAATCAATATCAAAGACAACTGACACAATGAAAGATGTCAAACGTATTGACTTAAAGGGGTTGTCCTGCCTTGGAGCTGAAGCTTGCAGTCACTCTATGTCAGAGGTGTCAAACTGCATTCCTCAAGGGCTGCAAACAGGTCATGTTTTCAGGATTTCATTGTGCTGCACAGGTGATAATTTAATCACCTACACAAATAATGAGTTGGTGATTAAATTATCACCTGTGCAGTACAAGGAAATCCTGAAAACATGACCTGTTTGCAGCCCTCGAGGAATGCAGTTTGACACCCCTGCTCTATGTGACTGTAGACTTGTGAATCCTCACAGTGTGCGCACTGCCAGGATCCTCCGGTAGCTGGCAAGCCACTGACCGCAAGTATGTGATTTGTCTACATGCGGTCATGTGCCGACTAGACATGCGCGGCCTCTCTCAATACAAATGAATTGATCGAGCCAGGACACGTCTAGTCGGAATGTGGCTTATGGTCACATGACCAGGCGCCGAAAAATCCTGACAGTGCGCACTGTGAGGATTAACAAGTCAGCAGTCATGTACAGTGACTGCAGACTTGTACCCAAAGGCTGGACAAGACCCTTTAAGGAAATGGATCAATTAAAGAACAACTCTTTATCATCTTTGCTTATCCATGAACTTCAACAATAAAACTTATTTTTGTAAACATAATATATTGCAGTAAAAGATCTCTGTACATAATGTTACTGTTCATGGATGATTTATGATGGTTCCGTCAAAGAGTTTCCTCAATATGTTCCATGAAGTGACCGATAGGCATGGGGTCATTATCACGTAACTCACTAGTTTTGGGTTACTATGTATATATATATTTTTTTACGTATAATAAGTTTTATGTTTACATAAATGTTTATATATTTGCTCTCGTTTAAACATTTGTCATAGATTAGAAAAAAAAAAGAAGAATCTTAAAGCAACAGACAGAACAGCGCCATATTTATCCATGGTATACATATACGTGGACGCTGCTATATCAGACACAGCCTGTGGACAAGAGTGGCGCTGTCCTGGAAAATTAAAGGATAAAAGAAGATTGTTTCCTAATCCTGGACAAGTCCTTTCATTATGGAAGCATTAGGCAAATATAAAAGTAAATCTTTTCTGCAAAAGTAAAAATGTAAAGTCAAGTCCAAGAGAAAATAACTATTGTGTGATTTAATATAAAGACAGTGAGAGCATGTTCTACTTATTAGCAGCCAGGGAGCGACACGTAGCATGGAGAGGAGTCCCATCTTTTATTGCACAGGGCCACAATGGCAGATCTTTGTTGTCAGATCACTTCATCATCACTCATGTCCCAGATCTGAAAGGAGAGAAGTAATAAGGTGGAATTAGTGACAAAACACATAATGGACGTTTTATCAAAAGACAAACAATGGCCGCAGTATTAAATTCACAGCACATCTAATATTAGCTTTACACACAGAATAATTGTTGCTCATGTTCTTTTACAAGGTTCTGATCTCCATAGAATTTGCCATTACTGTGTGACTGGAGAGCTGGGGCCATTGTTTTAATAGACTTTGCTCTATTCTCTTTGCTCCGCGTCATTCGCTTTAACGGGGCTGCAAAGTCAGGCACAAAAAGGGTCCGAATTTTTGCTCCTTCTTGGTATTGGCAATTGTTCCATTGGTTAAACATCCATTGTCTTATGCTCGGGACAGTCTCTCTCTCTCTCTCTCTCTCAACTGAAAAGCTGGTATTACACATGGCGATAGGTCTTAGGGGTGTGGACGCCTATGTCATCACTCTGCCCACGCCCCTTCATTGGCTGAAAAAAATGGCGCCAAGCGCGTCATACGAAACGCGACTTTGGCGCGAAAGTCGCGTACCGCATGGCCGACCCCACACAGGGATCGGGTCGGGTTTCATGAAACCCGACTTTGCCAAAAGTCGACGACTTTTGAAAATGAACGATCCGTTTCGCTCAACCCTAGTCACAGTAAAGAGTCCTCAGGCTATTGGAGACATGTTATGGTTTACATCCTTAACTTCCTGCCAGCTCACTCTGCCCTCTGAACTTTCCATGCTCTGAGCCCCTAGATGACATTTCCCAAGAAGCAGAGCGGTCTGAATTCTCTGCCATCCCACAGAACACACACTCCCATCCTCAGAGCAGACCCATATCACCTACAAAGCACCTTCTTGAGACTCCTAGAGTCTCATGATGGATAAAGATCTGCACAATCACTTTCTCCCTCCTAATATCCCCTACTTCTTCTAGTATGTACTATCCTGGGACTTTCCAGCAGTCAATAATGTTACAGACAATGTTAAAGGAACTGGCAAGGGCCCCACACAAGATTGGTGTAATGTCACAAAGTATTCTAGAACTTTGGAACCCCAAACACTACCTCCTTTGGTCAAAATCTAGCCATCCATCTCTGTAGAGCCTGCACTATATCTGTGCCTTCCTGGACACATCCCCAGTCACTGACAAGTTGCTGAGGATCACAAGCCAGGCTCCCCATGACATCAACCGTCAGAGCACAAGTCCTGCCTCCAGAATCCCACCACCTGACTCCGGCCTCCTACATGCAGGGCTGTACTTGACTGACAGGCTATGTTCTGAACTCTGCGCTTTGTTGGGGCTATAACAGGAAGTAAGGGTGCTTTCACATTGCGTCTAGGGACATGTTCGCTGGCCTGTTGGGGCTTCCATCTGAACCCCCAGCTAAACGGGATCCGGACAGTGTCACAGACTAACGGTGCCAGCAGAGCAAACATGCATCATTTTTGGGAATGTGCACCTACTGGTGGTGGACACTCAGACATAGTAGACTGCTTCTGAGTGTCCGCCTCCTGTTGGTGTGTACTCCCGAAAACAATGCACATCAGAGCGCACGTTCACTCTGCTGACACTATTATAGTCTATGGCATACGTCTGGATCCCTTTTTTACTGGGGGGTTCAGAAGTATACCCCAACACGACCAGCGAACGTGTCCCTAGATGCACCCCAAGGTTCTGGACGTCACATGAACATATGTGAAAGCTCAGAAACTGAGCAGAATTTTGACACCAAGTAAGCTTTGATGTGTCTTCATTTTTTATAGCCATTTTCACATATCTGGATTCCTGGAAAACTGACCTGGTATCGTACTAACACATACATAACAAACCTCCTATAGTTCCCTTAGGTGTGTTGTTATGGGTCAGAATAAAGGGTCTGTTTTCAGGAACGGCTCCAATCTTGTCCTTGGGTTGGGTCCGGTATCGCAAGTACTTCTCAGCTCAGAGTCGAGTTGCGATATCGGTAGTGATGAGCGAATATACTCGTTACTTGAGATTTCCCGAGCACGCTCGGGGGTCCTCCGAGTACTTTTTAGTGCTCGGGGATTTAGTTTTTCTTGCCGCAGCTGAATGATTTACATCTGTTAGCCAGCATAAGTACATGTGGGGGTTGCCTGGTTGCTAAGGAATCCCCACATGTACCGTATTTTCCGCTTTGTAAGACGCACTTTATTTCCCCCAAATTTGGGGGGGAAATGTGGGTGCGTCTAACAAAGCGGATATACCGCTTACCATTACAGGCTGGGAGGAGGGGGTGTCCGCCGCCGCTACCGCCTGCCGCCGCTGTCGTCCGCCGCCACTGCCGGGGTTGTCCGCTGCTGCCCCGGGTGATGCTGAAGGCTCCGGTGCTGCGGGGGGCTCTGGCGACATATTGTGAAAGACCAGAGCCCCCCGGCAGTTCTTCCATGCGTTCCAGTATGACTAATTCCGGGAAAATGGCCGCCGGAATCTCGGGAGATGAGATTTCAGCGCTGAGATCTCATCTCTCGAGATTCCGGCGGCCATTTTCCCGGAGTTAGTTCCAGTATGACTGACTCCGGGAAAATGGCCGCCGGAATCTCGGGAGATGAGATTTCAGCGCTGAGATCTCATCTCTCGAGATTCCGGCGGCCATTTTCCCGGAATTAGTCATACTGGAACGCATGGAAGAACTGCCGGGGGGCTCTGGTCTTTCACAAAATGTCGCCAGAGCCCCCCGCAGCACCGGAGACAGCCCTACAGCACAGGAGCCCCCTGCAGACCCCTCATCCCAGCCTGCAGCAAAGGAGCCCCCTGCAGACCCCTCATCCCAGCCTGCAGCAAAGGAGCCCCCTGCAGACCCCTCATCCCAGGCTGCAGCACAGGAGCCCCCCTGCAGCACAGGAGCCCCCTGCAGACCCCCTCATCCCAGCCTGCAGCAATGCTCCACTCCTGCCTCCGGCAACGAGCCTGGGACCCTGATCCACCACAACCACAACCCCTGGTAAGTAATAAGACGCATGGATTATAAGACGCCCCACCAATTTATTAAAAAATAGTTTTTTCCTATTTTTCTCCTCAAAATTTGGGGTGCGTCTTATAATCCGGAGCGTCTTACAAAGCGAAAAATACGGTACTTATGCTTGCTAATAGCTGTAAATCATTCAGCTGCGGCAAGAAAAACTAAATCTCCGAGCACTAAAAAAATACTCGGGGATCACCCAAGCATGCTCGGGAAATCTCGAGTAACGAGTATATTCGCTCATCACTAGATATCAGTCTTCATCATTAACATTTTCTAGGAAGGAACTCTTTAATTCCCACTTGATTATAAAAATGTAACTTAATATTGTCATCTGATACTCCCAAAAGTCTGACTACAACGCAAACATCGCTAAGAGTTGTGTTACATTGTACCACTCAATCATTGTATCATAATCACGTGACGCTGATGTGATAAACGCCTGATATTCAGTATACAGGTAAACGATTGTTACATCATTTGGTTTATACTTCACAACCTGATGGATTGCTAATAAAACACCACCCGGAGCTCCCCCCACCCACTTGACATGTTTCGCCTGTGTACAAGTGTCCTCAGGGGTCCGGAGCTTCACAGCGAGCAGATATCGCACCAGCGGTGCCCTCTGTATATTCTCGGATTACAACACACTGATTAAGTGGAAAATAATAAGTATTCCTTCAATACACAGGAAACACCTGACCAGTAAGCAGGTGAGTGGCGTTTTCTGTTTGTCGACACAGGACCATTAAGGCTATGTTCACACTAGGCGTTTTTTGCACTTTTTTAATGCTTTTCTTAATACAAATTTTCAGCTGCGTTTTACAGTACCAGCAAAGTCTATGAGATTTCACAAATCTCATGCACACACATTGTTTTTTTGCCATCGGGATTTTGGGCTTTGCATGTTTTTTTTGCACGATGGAGCATGTCACTTCTTTCAGCGTTTTTGATGCATTTTTAAGGCATCTTTCACCCATTGAAATGAATGGGTGGTGAAAAAAATGCAGGTATCAGGTTTTGCTGCGTTGTCTGTGCCAAAACCTGATTCTGTAGAATACAAGTTTTTATTTCAACATTAAACTTTATCAGCATGCACAAGAGACAAATCTAGCAAGCAAACCGCAGCAAAAAAAATGCACACAAAAAAGCGCAAGAAAAAAAACATGCTTTGTTTCTGCAGCTTCTGTCCTGCCAAGAGATCAGGTTTTGCTGTAGAGAAAAAAAAAACCTTGAAAAAAACACCTAGTGTGAACTGACCCTAACAGAGAGCATCAGATCGGGAAATCAATGAGAAGAGTGGCACATTTCTTTTTCTTTTAAGGTACTGTCACACTAAGCGACGCTGCAGCGATACCGACAACGATCCGGATCGCTGCAGCGTCACACAGACAGCTCTCCAGCGACCAACGATGCCGGTAACCAGGGTAAACATCGGGTTACTAAGCGCAGGGCTGCGCTTAGTAACCCGATGTTTACCCTGGTTACCATCCTAAAAGTAAAAAAAACAAACACTACATACTTACCTACCGCTGTCTGTCCCCGGCGCTCTGCTTCTCTGCTCTGGCTGTGAGCACAGCGGCCGGAAAGCAGAGCGATGACGTCACCGCTGAGCTTTCCGGCCGCTGTGCTCACAGTGCAGGAAAGCACAGCGCCGGGGACAGACAGCGGAACGTAAGTATGTAGTGTTTGTTTTTTTTACTTTTCCGCTGGTAACCAGGGTAAACATAGGGTTACTAAGCGCGGCCTTGTGCTTAGTAACCCGATGTTTACCCTGGTTACCAGCGAAGACATCGCTGAATCGCTGTCACACACGCCGATTCAGCGATGTCAGCAGGAAGTCCAGCGACGAAATAAAGTTCTGGACTTTCTGCAGCGACCAACGATGGCACAGCAGGATTCTGATCGCTGCTGCCTGTCAAACTGAACGATATCGCTAGCCAGGACGCTGCAACGTCACGGATCGCTAGCGATATCGTTTAGTGTGACGACGGTACCTTTAGTATTTAAACAAAAAAACAACAAAAACCAAGTCTGAGCCATGTTATAAAAATCTTTTCCTTTTGGGCAAGCCCTTTAAGAACGTCTTTGAATGTGTTGTAATAAAAAAAAAGTTAAATTTTATGGGAAAACAGGACTTTAGGACATTGTGATCTGGTAAAGTCTGACATCAATGGTATGCAAAATTCCGAGGGCATTATAAGAGATGTGAAAGAACTGCAGAGATAATAACGTAATAACTGGCAACCAGCACAGATTCATGGAAGATAGGCCGGGAATATGTAGATAGGCAAACAAACTGGTTAAGGGTCAGCAAACTAAGAGTCATTGTAAACGGTACTTTCTATAAATGAGACCACAGAGATCTGTACTGGGGGCTGCAGGGATCTGTATCGAGACCAGTGGGGACCACAGAGACCTGTATCAGGACCAGTCAGGACCACGGGGATCTATACCGGGACCAGTGGAGACCACGGGGATCTATACCTGGACCAGTGGGGACCACAGAGACCTGTATCAGGACCAGTGGGGACCACAGATCTGTACCAGGACCAGTGGGGACCACAGAGACCTGTATCAGGACCAGTGGGGACCACAGAGACCTGTATCAGGACCAGTGGGGACCACAGATCTGTACCAGGACCAGTGGGGACCACAGAGACCTGTATCAGGACCAGTGGGGACCACGGGGATCTGTACAGGGACCAGTGGGGACAACAAGGATCTGTACAGGGACCAGTGGGGACCACAGAGATCTGTACCAGGACCAGTGGGGACCACAGAGATCTGTATCAGCACCAGTGGGGACCACAGAGACCTGTATCAGCACCAGTGGGGACCACGGGGATCTGTAGCGGGACCAGTGGGGACCACAGGGATTTGTACCGAGACCAGTGGGGACCACAGAGATCTGTAGCAGGAGCAGTGGGGACCACAGAGATCTGTATCAGCATTAGTGGGGACCACATAGACCTGTATCAGGACCAGTGGGGACCACGGGGATCTGTACAGGGACCAGTGGGGACAACGGGGATCTGTACCGGGACCAGTGGGGACCACATTGATCTGTACCAGGACCAGTGGGGACCACAAGGGTCAGTTTTAGGCCCAATTCTTTTTAATCTTGATTAATGACCTTGTGGATGGGACTGAAAGCAATGTGTCAAAACAACACTTTGTATGATAATTGAACCATAACTAGCATGCATGGTACAAGATGTTTACAATGGCAAAAACATGGAAGATTAAGTTTCAAAGTTGATAAACACAACGGTCAGAGTAATCCTATTGCTGCATACACATTAAATGGAAATACAGTCTGGACTACAGAACAGGAGAAGGACTTGGGAATTCTGGTTACAAGAAAGCTGAGCAGCAGTGCTCAATGTCAGGCAGCAGCCGCAAAAGCAAACAAGATTTTAGGGTGTATAAAGTCATAAGATCTTGTGACCACGGGGATCTATACCGGGACCAGTGGAGACCACGGGGATCTATACCTGGACCAGTGGGGACCACAGAGACCTGTATCAGGACCAGTGGGGACCACAGATCTGTACCAGGACCAGTGGGGACCACAGAGACCTGTATCAGGACCAGTGGGGACCACAGAGACCTGTATCAGGACCAGTGGGGACCACAGATCTGTACCAGGACCAGTGGGGACCACAGAGACCTGTATCAGGACCAGTGGGGACCACGGGGATCTGTACAGGGACCAGTGGGGACAACAAGGATCTGTACAGGGACCAGTGGGGACCACAGAGATCTGTACCAGGACCAGTGGGGACCACAGAGATCTGTATCAGCACCAGTGGGGACCACAGAGACCTGTATCAGCACCAGTGGGGACCACGGGGATCTGTAGCGGGACCAGTGGGGACCACAGGGATTTGTACCGAGACCAGTGGGGACCACAGAGATCTGTAGCAGGAGCAGTGGGGACCACAGAGATCTGTATCACCATTAGTGGGGACCACATAGACCTGTATCAGGACCAGTGGGGACCACGGGGATCTGTACAGGGACCAGTGGGGACAACGGGGATCTGTACCGGGACCAGTGGGGACCACATTGATCTGTACCAGGACCAGTGGGGACCACAAGGGTCAGTTTTAGGCCCAATTCTTTTTAATCTTGATTAATGACCTTGTGGATGGGACTGAAAGCAATGTGTCAAAACAACACTTTGTATGATAATTGAACCATAACTAGCATGCATGGTACAAGATGTTTACAATGGCAAAAACATGGAAGATTAAGTTTCAAAGTTGATAAACACAACGGTCAGAGTAATCCTATTGCTGCATACACATTAAATGGAAATACAGTCTGGACTACAGAACAGGAGAAGGACTTGGGAATTCTGGTTACAAGAAAGCTGAGCAGCAGTGCTCAATGTCAGGCAGCAGCCGCAAAAGCAAACAAGATTTTAGGGTGTATAAAGTCATAAGATCTTGTGATCCCAATGTGATATTACCCCTTTATAAATCTGTTTATAAAGTTGGGCTTGTTTAGCTTACAAAAAAAGATGTGATGTAATTTACATGTATGACCAATACAAAGAACTGGCACATGATTTATTCCTTCCAAGGATCAGGGGGCATTCATTATGTGATGAGGTCAGGAGACTCCGGCAGCTAAATAGGAAAGGGTTCCTTACAGTTCGAGCAGTCAGACTGTGGAAGGTCGACCACAAGAGGTAGTAATGGCCGACACTACAGCAGCTTTTAAAAAGGGGTCGGATGATTTCCTTGATACACAACATTGTGGGTTATAGTTAATTTAGGGACAAAACGCACAATTGGTGGAGAAAGGTTGGACTTGACGGACCTTGGTCTTTATTCAACCTATGTAACTAGCACAAGTAGCTGCGATTCCCTAATGAACTGTTAATATCCGAACCGTTCCTGTGTAGCCAGTGAAAGGCAGATGTCAGAAATCAAAAATTCTTTGTGGTTACCCTTGGAGTCTGTCGGGAAATGCAGGCAACCTAGGTCCTCCAATAAAACCAGGCCTTCGTATCGCAAATATTTACGTTACTAAGGGCAATGTTTAATTTAGAGGTCTGTTCCATATACAATTAATGACAATATAGCTGTGGATGAGAAACAGCCTCGTAAAAGTAGGATGTAGAAGAAAATAGAAGCAATAGCTAAACTTTCAGACGTATGTTGCATGTCGATACAACCTGTCCTGATTAATAAAATCCACGCCGCAAAAAAAAAAAAAAGCACTAGCCGGATCTCCTTCCTGGTCTCCAACCTTGAGTAAAAACACACAAGCGTCATTCTCTTTGTGTTCCAGTTAAAAAGCCATTTGGGCATCCGGCAACAATCAATGATGAGGAGAACAATACACCTACAGAGGCTGTTTGCTTTCCCAATTATTAAAAGGGAAGGATGGATTGTCCTGTAATTGACTTGACGAGACTTTTGCCAAAGAAAACACATGAAAATGTCAAGCTGCTCAGTTGGCTCGGAGACTTGATAAACACCTATTGTTTTACTGATCACAATTCCAAGACACGGAACGAGGTGAATGGAACGGACGTTTCAGCAAACAAAATCCCAACGTGAAGAAAAGTTTGCTGGTGCTCAGAAGTGTATATTGGAAAACGATGACTACTCAAAGCACCGGTCATATGTTGGCATGAGATCTGGATTCAGGTGGGAACCCCTTCCTCCTCCACCCATAAAACCAAAGCACACTAAGGACTTGTTCACATGGCAAAATTTACATATAAATGTATATTGGCGCTGGAATCTATGGCACAAATCCAAAGTTGACCCTCAGAATTTTGCCGTGGATTTGCCTATTGACTTATACACTTATTAAATCAGATTCAGCAAGGATTATGCCAACAAATGAGCTCAACATACGGCATGTCAATTATTGAAGAGGTTTTTAAGTCTACACCTAACAAATCTGTGCTCATGGCCTTAAACCATGCTGATTTCAGTGAGGAATAAGTATCGAAACCAGGGGAAAAACCCCCCAATGAAAACTGAGTTAATGTACCCTTAAAAGTTTTGATAAATGAGCTCATTGATGGGTCCTAAGACAGATTTTCTATGGACAGAAGGATTGGGATATGCCTCTTAAATAATGAATTCAGGTTCTTCATTCAGTCCCATTGCCACAGAATTATAAAATCCAGCCCTATTGCATGTCTGACGTTACCAAGATATGTGAAAGAACGCCTCGTTCTAAGGAGCACACTAATATCATCGTGGTTCTGTGGTCCACTAAATAGGGCGCTACCAAAGGAACAATTCATAACTGTTGGATATGGGATGGAATGGACCCTCACTCCCCCTTAAAAACAACCATAACTACAGAAAACCTCAATGCTAATAAGTAAACAAAACGCACGAGTTTGGAGGTCAAAATGGCCATAGCTTTATTTAAATCCCAGGATTATAACAACCATAGTAGGAGTCAAGTGAAGTCCTCAGTCGCAGGGCTTCTTGGACACTGTGATACCCAACTGTCAAGACATATCACAGCAGGCCAGACAGCAGTAAAGACATTACCATACCACATCCTTCTGGTCCCCACCTCCCAACCCCATAGCCCAGCCTGTTCACCATGAGATTTTACCAAATGTTTCCTCTAGTTCTTCAGGTAGAGAGAAAGCACAGATAAGAAAGGAATTCCATCCCCTGATAAACTCGCCTCCTCTCAGTAAGCAGCAGGGCACACACACACAACCTGTGCTACTCCCTACAAAACAGGACCACCCTTGCTAAACAAAAAATTACACAGCTATGCAAAACAAAACTGAAGGCGTGTGTTATGGGTCCCCCTCCCCCAGTCATGTTCTGCCTTCCACTTAGGTCTCTGGGGGAAACAGAGAGTGGCATTAGTGAAAAGTGGAAAAAGTTTAGGAACAATACCAACTCATCCATGAAGTAGAGACCACAAAGTTACAGACCATTGTCAAGGAGCGAGGAGAAGCATACTGTATCACCAACGCACTGCTGACTCAATAACTGCAGAGTTTAAACCTCCTCTGGCATTATGATGTTCCAGCATACCAGTGCCCCAGTACTCAAAGAAAGGTCTATAAAAGAATGGATGCTCGAGTGGAAGAAGTTTTAGCTACGAAGGAGCGACCAACTCCATATTCCTGTGTATAGCTTTAGAAAGAGAGGTCATAAAAACTCTTAACGTTGTAATGTGTTGACATCACGATACTTTTATCCATATAGAGGAATTGATGGAAAAATCCCACCAATTTTGGCGGGATCTAACAACAATCTAGTGAAGCTGTGGCCAAATAGTAGATTTGGATCTACCAGCAGAACTCGTATAGAGTTTGATGTTGAGCCACCAGGCTGCTCTCCCGTAGAAGAGGGAGAAAAATTACCTTAATGGGTCTGTCACTTATTTTTTCTAGGCAAATTCTCATTTTCAGATAATATAGAGTATTCACTGACGTTTAGTATACAAAAAGACAAAGCAGAGAATTGTTGACGAGCTAGACCAAAGGTGGCAAGAGGACTTCCTTCTATCAGTAGGTCACGCAAGCGCCCTGCTGTTCCATTCAAAGTCCTTGGCATGGAAAGAAACAGCGAAGCAGACCATGACTGATCACCTCTTCTATCAAACTTTGGGTTTTCCTTTTGTAACGATTGGTTTGGTCAGCATATAACACATACCCAGTGGTGTTTTTAGCTGGAATACCCCTTTAATCAAAACAACCACCTTATGGATGCTGGATTAGATATAGTAAGGCAAGACAACCCATGATTTCAGATTCTTTGGTTTGTGGAGTGTGACATCAATTCTAGCCTGGAGAAGGCTTATATTTTATTAAAATGTTAACGTATTGAATACATTTGGAAATTGCTGCGAAATCCGAGAACAAGGGTCAGTAATCAACATCTAAAAAAAAAAAAAAATCAGAGCCAAGAAAGTGTTTCAATTATTAATTATTTGCAGAAGACGAGGAGCGGAGTTTACATAGGAGACGATCAATACTTGTACCCTGCTCTCTCCAGATCCCCGGCCTCGTTTCGCTCTCGGAGGACGTGTGGCATAATGGCCTCCCGCAGTAGGGGCTGATGAGTGCCTGCTATTAAATTCAGCTTACAGTGAAATCTGAGAAGCGTCACAATTATGGAAATAATGGAGACATACGATTACTCTCCAGACAAAACCGATCCTTATCTATTATTTTTGTACAGAAGTCTCTTTTCAGAGTTGGGAGCTTTGGATTACAGTGCTCACCACCAACATTAGTCAAATAAACCTTATTCACTGCAGATATGATCTGAGGACTGAAGTTTATACTGTGCAAACATCCTGGACTGGAGAAGACTGAGGGTTACCAGAGTTTGCTATCATACGATGGGGGAGGGCAATCCATCATATTGTCACATCACAGCCCTATGTACAATAGGGGTGTGTGTACAAGTCACAGTATTCTACACAGTTCTCCACATAAGAGGGACATTTTCACTTGGGCGAGGGTAGTCCGATATTTCTGGGAAGCAGGGTCATTTTAGCTTAGTTTGCACCAGCTACAGATGCCACCATATAAACAAAAGTTAGCTCAAGATGCTCCCATAAGGGTAATTTTCAATTTAAAAACAAAAAACAAAAACACATTCAAAATAAAAAGCATGCAACATGCCACAGAAACAGCACAGTCCATCCTCAGTCACTTCCAAAACAGCATGCACCGACCACAGAAGTGCACAGAGGAGAATATAGATCAGAATCTCTGGCAAATGGATTCCATCAAAACAAGCTTCTCAAGGCAAAGATGCAATGAAACACAAAAAGGCAGCCATAAATGCTCTGTTAAAGGCCTAACTACCTGCCTGTTGTGCCCGGCGCTGATCTCTACCAGGACAGACCGCTCCTGGCAGCGATACAGTGGCTTCTGCTGTCATCTCGAAAGAGCAGCGGCTTCTTTTGCGTTCTGCTGATGGGGCGTGACGGCCGACGTTATGGTGATTGACAGTCAGCTCCCTCTGCCTCACTGCGGGGAGCCTGATGAAGGAGACAAAATTGTAGTGGTCTGTGGAGCGCTGAGATAAGGGATAAATTGTAGGGACAGCAATCTGCTTAACAAACCTTTATTAACCCTTCGATCTCTACTGGTGGAGATCGAAGGGTTAATAAAGGTTTGTTAAGCAGATTGCTGTCCCTACAATATATCCCTTATCTCAGCGCTCCACAGACCTCTACAATTTTGTCTCCTTCATTCCATATCCCTCTTCCTGAGGGTTTGCGGCAGCAGCAGCTACGAGCACAGTCAATCCTATTGAGAAGCTTAAGGACCTGCGATGTCCGTGTAATGTTGGATCCACACTACCCAGCCTAAGGACCTGTAGTGACGCGTATCCTTTTCCCTGATCACGTGACCAGAACCGGAAGTGCTAGCCAGCAGCGGCGGTGCACAGCAGTCTCTAACGGTCCACAGGGACCATCTCTTCAAACATTAAACTAGGGTTGTGCAGGGGTGCACAACCCCATTAGGTGCGTGGCCACTTGGCCCCTCTTTGGTAATCCAGTTAATCACCAGATTTCACAAAATTTTCATTACATAACTGAGGGGAGCTGGCAGTCAATCAGCATGACATCTGCAGTCACGTCCCGCCGACAGAGCAGCCTGGAAGAAGATGAGCTGCTCTGTTGACATGGAGAAGCCAAATCGCCAGCAGGAGCAGACAGTAACTGATCTGAGCGGCAACGCATACAGCAGGCAGGCAGTTGCCTTTTAACCTTTTTAAATAGGCGCCAGACAAAAACACCCTTCAAAACGGTATGTCAGCCACTGAATTCCTAGGCGGTATTAACCACTGATGCCCTCTCCACCGACCTGCACATCAATTCTTTCTGGTAGTGGCCCACTAGTCTCCATTATTACATGTCGAGAACCACCCATAGCGCTAGCTGTGCCCTGATGACAGAATTAAATAACATATTGATGTAAAACTTCAATTGTGGAAAATTGGAGTCTGGCTAAAAGTTTTTTCTTTTTTTTAAGATGGTCTGAGGATTTAACACACAGTTCACATTGCGCCTGTGCAGTATGTTCAAGAGTTCAGCCTGAAAACTCCTAAAAATGGGATTCAGATGAACCTCCGACAGGGTCAAAGACAGCATTGACTCGAACAGCGGTGAAGTGTATGCAGTTTGTGTTTCTATGTGAGGGTTTCTGTCTTTGCTGATGGAAGAAAAATAGAACTTGGCACTCTTTTTCAATGCTGAAATAATATATTTATTGCACAAATAGGAAAAACAGAAAGGTCCACATAAAAAAAGCGTTGACGTTTTGGCCTAATCGGCCTTCCTCAGAACATGAGGTGGATCAAAGATGAATAATAATTGCTGTATGCTATATGTAGGCGCTTTCCACAGCACGGTCTCATTTCTACTGCAGGCTATACTGCCTGTACAGCATACAGCAATTATTATTCATAATTGATCCACCTCAAGTTCTGAGGAAGGACTACTTTACATCGATATGTACTCTACAAACTAGGCCAGTCTTCTAATAGGAGAGGGACCTCCATCAACTACATGAACATTGTATCGTTCATCTAAAAGTGGCCCTGGAGGTCATTATATTTTCTATACCCAGTACTACAAAGACCTCATAAAAACAGTCTTCACCAATAGCAATTTTGGACATTAAATTAGGCGACCATGACCGACCTATAGCTTCATTTCATCCCAGATCAGTGCTGTTTGGACCAAGTGACAGCTCCATCTTTCAATTGCCGTTTACCCGATTCCAACACACCATGAAAAGCGGATGGTTTGTTTAGACCCTTAAAGGAAATGACTGATGTATAATACGTTAAAGAAAATGAAATCTGATCCCAGACCACCAAGGGAGAAGAACCCGCGAGTAAAATATATGAACTTTACGGAGTTTGTCAGACATCAAATATGATTTGTGCACTGAAAATGTCAAATTACCAAAGGCTCCACATTTATCTAAACTCGGCCTAAAAAAGAAACGATAAACCTCGCACCAAAGCAAAAACACAAAGAAATGTATCTTTATAATATATCGACTTTCTTTCAGCTATTTTATTTTTATCTGTGTAATAAGACTCTGATTAGATTGTGTGTTAAAGCCCAAACCGCCAGTCAAAAGGCCTATTACACAGCAGAATAATGTCGGCTGAATCCCCCTGCTATCGACAGGTTCAGTCAACAGTCCAATGTGTATGGTGGCGCCGGCTGACTGATGGGGAGAGATGTCGATTGGGCATGTCCGATCAACAGTCTAATGTGTATGTGGGCGCCGGCCGACTGATGGGGAGAGATGTCGATTGGGCATGTCCGATCAACAGTCTAATGTGTACAGGGGTGCTGGCCAACTGATGGGGAGATGTCGATGGGGCATGTCCAGTAAACAGTCCAATGTGTATGGGGGCGCCGGCCGACTGATGGGGAGAGATGTCGGTTGAGCATTTTTTCCGATCAACAGTCCAATGTGTACGGGGGTGCCGGCCGACTGATGGGGAGAGATGTCGATTGAGCATGTCCGATCAACAGTCCAATGTGTATGGTGGTGTCGGCCAACTGATGGGGAGAGATGTAGATTTTTTCCTCAGAGAACACAGGAGAACTAGGCCAAGCGAGAGCTCCTGTGTATGGCAGAGTCGGTTGAGATGGCTGTTGGCCAAACATTGTTTGGCCGACAGCCATTTAATGTGCATGGCCAGCTTTAATGAATCGGTATTCATGCAATAATCGAACAATCCGAATTCTCCTTCCAGATGGTGATCATTCCAAGCTTAAAAAAGTTTGACATTTTCAAAAACACATGCAAGTATGATTGGAGGTCCATCATAAAATACATCGTGTACTGGCCTGCAGAAGCCTTTTTCACGTAATATATAACCCCCTTAAAGAGGACCTTTCACCAAATGAATCAGGTTGAACTGCACACACAATATTATAGTGGATGCAGAGAGGAATAAAACTTTTGTTTAAATGTAGCGTCTCCATTGCGGAGATATTAGCAATCAAATATGTCACTTAATTAGTTAACATTAGATAAGCCAAGTGGGTGTTATCAGATAATTATACAGGTTGAAAAAGGGCACATCCCCAGGGAAAAATAACCAATACCATGAAACATATGGTGAAAGGTCCTCTATAATTACCATGCTAAACAGGGCCTTGCTGACCAACCAACTTTTTCTTTTTTTCTTTTTAAGCCTCTCCTCTTTTTGGCAGCCAGAATTTTTTTTAAATGTTTTCAGTGATGTGGCTGTATGAGACTTTATCTTATGGAGGTACAAACTGAATTATTCTTTATTGCAGTTTTAAGGCAAATATATATTTCCTGTGGAATTTGCATACATTTTATTTGAGTGCAAATATAGAAAATAAAGCTTTTTTTTATTAATTTTTGTTATGTATTTTTAACTGTTCACATTTCACAGCAAATAACCTATTAAATTAATTCTACAGGTTATTACAGACACGTGGATAACCAACATGTGTAGGGTTTTTGCTATATGTTGTAAAAATGTATTTTATATGTGTATAAAAATAAAAATCAGCTTTTTTGCAGTGGGGGGGGGGGGGGGGGGGGGACTTTATACTATTTTCATTTACATTTCTTTAATATTTTGTCCCCTTTTAAATGATTTGCTTCCCAAAGATCATTAAAGATCTCCAGGGAATTTTTGTTTTTTATTTATTGATCATTTATTTTCACTGTAACTGGGGCATACATAGAAGCCATGATTCCAGGGGAAATCAGCCCATTGGACTAACTATGTGTCACTGGCAGAGCTGATAGGCTTCTGATAGGACCCAGCTACTCTGCAATGCTGGCGGACACCTGGTGATCATCTGATCGCCAGCGCCTACAGAAGTATCAGCAGCGACCATCCATCTGTACACTCCATAGCACTCATTGAGTAGGTTCAACCCCGAGCCTTGATTTTACAATAGCTCACAGGATTACTACATTTACTGCTTGTTCATCATGGGGTTTGGGTTGAAACTACTTTATTAAGGATAGGGAGAAACTTACTTCTGGAATCAACTACTGTGTAAGTATTTCAACTACAAATCCCCATACACATTAGATGGATGTCTATCGAACGATGCTTTGGCCGGTAACCATCTCGGCCAACTCTCCGATACACAGGAGCCTTAGTTCAACCAAACAGGTCTATGAAAAAGCTGTTGACAGACATCTCTGCCGGCGTCTTATCTCTGGGAGAACAAAGTCTTCACAGGCCGAAATTAGACATGGCCATTCGACATCTTTCCCAACAAGAAGATGACCGGCGCACCCATACACATTGGAGTGTTGACCGAATCGGACAATATCAGCAGGTGAGGCCAAAATTAATCTAGAATCCATTTTAAAGTATGGCCACCACCTTTACAACTAAGCTGTATGTACGCAAGTCCTCAATCCCCACTGTACGGTGCAGTCTGGTCCGATGGGCATTGCTATTCTTACTTCGGCGCCTCCTCTCTCATAGTCCGTCTGTTTGCATCATCCACAAAGTGTTCCCCAATCATACTCCTGTGCAGGTGCACTTCTCTCAGCCCTGCTGAGGGCAGAGTAAAGTACTATAATGCGCATGCGCCAGGAGAGGCCAAAGAGCGCCCAGAAGTTACTTCGGTGCATGCGCAATAGAGCACTTTTCTTTGCTCTCAGCAGGGCAGAGCAAAGTACGCCTGCTCAGGAGCGCTATTGCAACAAAGCAAGACCAGCAATGCCCATTGAACTGCACAGTGTTATATGGGGGTCTAATAAAAGGTATTTTTTGTGCTATGCAGTGGGGATTGGGGACTTACATACAAATACTAGAATACTATAAGAGGCCATAAAGGTGGTGGCCATGCATTGTATTGGAAAAACCCGGAGACAGGTTCCTCGTAACCTACATATAGTTTTACGTAGTCAATTTGAAATTTAGCTCAGCACTGTTGTGTGACCCACATGGTAAGAAATAAGCCTTATCGGATACACAGTAATTGTCTAATACTATGCTACAAATTATCACAAGTACAAGTTTAGAACACAATATATTTCTAGATTAAACCACAGCAGTACAAACTAGTTGGCAAAACAGCTCATCAGGGCTTAGAAAGTGGCAAAAATTTGGTCAGTAGCACCAAAACTACTAGAACCCATGTTTTCTATATCTTGACCGATGCATAAAAAAAAAAAAAAATTGATGTATAGCCAAGTAGAAAGTAAGGAGTCAAATCTTTGAAAGAGAGAGTCTGATCTGATAGGGGGCAAACTTAAGGCAGGAGGAGCCCTACTTAAATAAGTTAGAATTTAGTACCCCACGCTAACGATAAGTCAAGTCTAGTGTTGAGCGAGACAGCCAAAACACATTCTCGGATAACACTTGAGCATGCTTGCTCATCACCAAGTCCCAGATAAAGTAAAGGTACTCTAGACCTAGACTATGGCTAGTCCCCGTAATCCTAGAAGAAGCCCCATAGATAGAACAACACATTTTTCAGCACTTCCAGCATTGTGAAGAGAACAGCTTCCAGTCATCACTTGTACGTGGGATGAAACGAGACGGATTTGTTCTACAACAGCTGCCATCCATTTATACGTTTTTAGGTTGTGCAATGGATCAGCTTTAACACTCGGCCACAGTTAATGGGTCTTTGGTGAATATATTCATTATGGCTGTGAATCTCCCAGAAATCCCCAATAAATCCTTTTTCTTATTTTCCCCACTTATGTCCTCCCTCCAGGGCCTGTGAGTACACACTTAGCCTTGAGTCGTTGAGGTCTGTATCACTCGCCTGCTCCCCCTTCACCTTTGCAGATCGTGTAGATACAACTTGTTCACTCGGCAGAAACCTGCGCAGCCTTTCTATTCATTAAATGTTGGCTCAGATGTGCACTTTTCTGCCTAATGGACTTGGAAAATGGATGCAAGGGTATGAATTGCAAAAGCCACTTAATGCTCCTCTTCCTTGCTACGGCACTCACCAAAAATAGCAAATTTTAGCTGGAGCAGAAGCACATCTATAAAGAAATAATCTTAAAGGAAACGTACTACTATAAATGTATTGTTTGGGCAGGGTTAGCAAACCAAAAAAACATAATAGACGTAAAAATGCATAAAAAGCAATTCTGAAATGGCTAACCACTAGAAATGGGAGGATCAATTAGCAGAACGCCGGTCCATCGGCCAAGCCTGTAATCTGTGACTGCTGGATGGGATCCCAGCGAATCTCCATACATCCTGGCTTTAGATTATTTCCATAGTCCTAGTTATAGAGGCTTCATTGAATGTCATCATTGTGGAACAACGCACACATGACGAAGCACCAGCCCAACTACGGTAATCAAAAGAAAATCTGTGACCGCCTGGAGGTAAGGAGATTTGCAGGGCTCCCGTACAGCGGTCATCGACGGACCAGAGTCCTGCAAATCGATTCTCCCATCTCTACTGAGCTCTGTATGGGATTTAATATTATAAAACAGTCAATGTCAATTGGCCAAACCTGTTAAATGGGTCATGTAGACCCTCCCTTCCACCCAATCTGATGTCTCTCCAACACCTAGCCAGGATCCTATTAATTAAAAAAGGCCACATACACAACATGTCCAATGTCAGAATGGGTGGGAGAGAGAGGGTTTGCATAAACTCTTTGAACATGTCCCACTGCCTTCTTTATACATGATCGTACATCTCCTCTCCACTGGCTGGATGACATATTAGCCATCAAGAAACCACAACAGATGAAAATCCTGGTCAAGACTCGAAAATCCCAGCAATGAGCATGTATTTAGAAAGAATGCTCAGCGGCACCTTGAAACATAGACCTAGGAAAATGCAGAACAGCTAGATTTAATAGGTGGAAATATACCAATAGGTTGTGGTCTAAAATGGGTCTGGTCCTCATTACAGCCCTGTCCCTGACCTTCAAGGGATCAGGGTTGATGGATAGAACCGGAGCACCGTTTGCTTACAAAAAGCTTTGTGAATGTGGACATGGGATTTTGTCCACAGTGATCTATCTATGCATCCATCATCCATTGATGAGAAATCAATAGTATTGCATCAATGGCATGTGACATGTGTAAACAATCTTTTTTTTTTCCTCAAAAGATAATCGTCTCAAAGATCTGGTTTAGATTCAAGGGTCAAAATTGCAAAATCAGTATTCAAGTTTCAGACTAAGTAGAACAGTTATTCTCCATCTGATAGTGGAACCTGTCACCAGTTTTATACATTATAAACCATGCCCAGGCTGTAAAAAGGGCTCCTACAACCCCTTTACACACTCATAGGTGCCCCTGCATACCTCTAAAGTAGTGGTTTATTTATGTCCCGCACTGCATGTACTGCAAAACAGAGACCGGCAAAACAAAGTCATGTAATGTGTAGGCGCCGGCTTCACTTCTACGTCACCAGCTCCCTGGCTGTACATATAAGGCACAGGGAGTCAGGCCTGTGTAGATCCGAGACTTTGAGCACTGTGGATGATGCGGGAGACGTCATCCACTTCCATCAATATGGTGACGCAGGAGGCGCCATCCACTTCCATCAATATGGTGACGCAGGAGGCGCCATCCACTTCCATCACAATAGTGATGCAGGAGACGTCATCCACTTCCATCAATATGGTGACGCAGGAGGCGCCATCCACTTCCATCAATATGGTGACGCAGGAGGCGCCATCCACTTCCATCAATATGGTGACGCAGGAGGCGCCATCCACTTCCATCACAATAGTGATGCAGGAGACGTCATCCACTTCCATCAATATGGTGACGCAGGAGGCGCCATCCACTTCCATCAATATGGTGACGCAGGAGGCGCCATCCACTTCCATCAATATGGTGACGCAGGAGGCGCCATCCACTTCCATCAAAATAGTGACGCCGGAGACGCCATCCACTTCCATCAAAATAGTGACACAGGAGACGCCATCCACTTCCATCAAAATAGTGACGCAGGAGGCGCCATCCACTTCCATCAATATGGTGACGCAGGAGGCGCCATCCACTTCCATCAATATGGTGACGCAGGAGACGCCATCCACTTCCATCAATATGGTGACGCGGGAGGCGCCATCCACTTCCATCAAAATAGTGACGCAGGAGGCGCCATCCACTTCCATCAAAATAGTGACGCAGGAGGCGCCATACACTTCCATCAAAATAGTGAAGTTGTATACAGTAGAGTAAAAAAAACAACTTACCGATAGTTTTATTTTGAGAACACACGAGGATTTTTATTAAAAGGTAAATTGCAAGCTTGCTTGTTTTTACAAGTTCTGAAATTTTAATCACATAAGAACTTTAGACTGCCCCTTTAAAAGACCAGGAAAACACAAGTCACAAATTTTTGGTTAGAACGGGGAATATAATAAAGACAGATTGCCAGTACATTGCTGAATGTTCTTGGAAGGTGCAATATTCTGTTTTCGCTATTTAATAGAACTTACCCGCAACCACTTAAAAAAAAAAATATTGCACCTTCAGAATCACTTTGGTTATTCATTTTTCAAAATATGTTTTGGGAAATCACAAGCTGCTCCTAAATCTAATAGCATCTATTTTCTCCCTCTAGAACCCCCTGCTAACGCAAACGCTGTGTAGCTGGCCCCTCTCCTGAATGAATACACAGACTGTATTTTGTGCAGACCGTGGCTCAGTAATTTTCCAGTCTCCGACTAGATTGAATACAGTTCTACAATCCATTTCAGACACCAAATAGATTTTTAATGTCAAATTATTAAGGAAATCAGACGCACTGCCTGCACCATTATTAGGCCACTTGTATTTTGGATTATTAATTGTATCATTAAACAACGACAGAGCTGTCAGTCAATCCAAAAAAATAATAAACCTGAATATTTAAGTAAAAGTGATGTTTTGTCTTTCTTAGGGGAATATCTATGTTTTATGAATCTATGAATTATTGGGCAATTTTTAGAATGCAGAATTACGCAACTAAGTGAAAAATGTAAATTATTTTGGACTTTAAAACAATAGCCTATCCTTTGGGTAGACCATTGAAGTAGGTTTGGAGGAGGTCCAAAACCTTTGGGCACCCGATCATCAGCAGAATAAGAGGGCCGTGGTACTCTCTAGACAGAATCCTCGTTTTAAAGTTTCACTGAAATTCTGTGAGAAAGAAATAATAAAGGTACCGTAATTAGAAGTTATAAAACGGAGGGTGATTCATCCATATCTTAAATTAAATGGGTAGCCCAGTGTAAAGTGGATACAAAGGGTCTCAAATTAATTTCCAGTCCTTCAGTACCGCCAACAGGTCATGATTTGAGGATATTCTATAGGGAACACTTGGCGTTTTCCACAGCATTTTCAATAATATCACTTGGGCAATAATAAGGAAATCCTTAAAACATTACCTCTTCGGGGGAACTTGAGGACTAGAGTTGAAAAATGCTTCTCTAGGGACAACGTGAACAGGAATCATGTAACACCTAACTGTACTAGTGGTAATATTGCAGAAAAATTGACCAGTTACTGCCAGATGTCGCCTCAAACTTCAGTTGAGTGTTGAGGATCCCAGTTGGGGAACGAAGGTCATTTTAAAGGAATTCTAACAAACAGGAATTGTGCAAAGTGCAGAAACCCTATAACATGACTCAAAACACTACAGTATCTACCATCCTTGACTGTAACATGAACACATACATTTAGGCAATGGCTATTGAAAGCCTTCTTTGAGGAGCATTTCTCATCAATGAACCTCTAAGAAGGATACTCTAAGACAGGGGTGGGGAACCTCAGGCCCCAGGGCTATTTACGACCCTCAATTACCCTTTATCAGTCCCCCGGGCAGATTCTAAAGGTACCGTCACACTAAACGATATCGCTAGCGATCCGTGACGTTGCAGCGTCCTGGCTAGCGATATCGTTCAGTTTGACACACAGCAGCGATCAGGATCCTGCTGTGATGTCGTTGGTCGCTGCAGAAAGTCCAGCACTTTATTTCGTCGCTGGACTCCCTGCAGACATCGCTGAATCGGCGTGTGTGACGCCGATTCAGCGATGTCTTCGCTGGTAACCAGGGTAAACATCGGGTTACTAAGCGCAGGGCCGCGCTTAGTAACCCGATGTTTACCCTGGTTACCAGCGTAAAAGTAAAAAACAAACAAACACTACATACTTACCTTCCACTGTCTGTCCCCGGCGCTCTGCTTCTCTGCCCTGTGTAAGCACAGCGGCCGGAAAGCAGAGCGGTGACGTCACCGCTCTGCTTTCCGGCCTCTGTGCTCACAGCCAGTACAGAGAAGCAGAGCGCCGGGGACAGACCGTGGAAGGTAAGTATGTAGTGTTTGTTTTTTTTACCTTTAGGATGGTAACCAGGGTAAACATCGGATTACTAAGCGCGGCCCTGCACTTAGTAACCCGATGTTTACCCTGGTTACTGGCATAGTTGGTCGCTGGAGAGCGGTCTGTGTGACAGCTCTCCAGCGACCAAACAGCGACGCTGCAGCGATCCGGATCATTGTCGGTATCGCTGCAGCGTCGCTTAGTGTGACGGTACCTTTAGGGACCGCATTCTTGGGCAAGGAGCTGTATTTTGATTACAGCCAGCTCATTAACTTCTTGCTCTGTTAGCGCACACACACAGTGTTCACTACTGAACATTGAAGGGCATGCAATGAAAGATTACGTCCTGAAATCAGTGCCAGAGTCAGGATGCACTTTGTGGGCGGAGTTTGTATGGCCACCGAAGGAAAACAGATTCCTCACCCCTTACCAAATCCCAGTTTATAGTGCTTAGCGTTAATGATAGGTAAAAACCCTTGATGGATCCATCCTGTGTTTGGCAATACATGTGGGGTGCTGCCCCACACAATGACGTTATGATGGAAATTGGTCATTGACCTATCCTTGACACTATGCAGTTTAATCAATTTTTGAACAGTGGGTCACATTTCACCGTTGGTTTGCCATCCGTGTTTCTTTTCTACAAAAAAAAAAAAAAAAAGTTTCACGCTTCTTCCTACTAAACATTTGAAAACAGACAGCACACAAATGCCACATAGATGTCCTGCATCTGTGGTCCATCATTTTTGTGATTTACTGACCCTGAATAGACAATTTTGATCCTCAAAATGGGTCAAAACTGTACCTGTGAATAGCACCATAGAACACCTACTCATAGTTGCCGATTCAGCAGAATACGGAGTTGAGCAAAAATTTTGCAACTTGACGTTTTTAAGCCAGTTTGAATCGGCTCCCCAGAAATTGGTGGCGCTGGGTAGGAGCCAGTGTGTGATGGGGCGTAAATTCGCTCGCCAGTCCAATTAATAAAAAGTGTCGTACTGGAATAGTATTTCTGGTGCAGTGAATTGATATGCACGCCGTTCCGAAAATGCTCCAAATTCTTTAAGTGTTATGCACTTCTCAATGAATTTGGCACCATGTACTCCAGCAAGACTAGAGTAACACGAACGCACGCTATGTCTTTCTTGATGAGTCAGCCCCACAGTCTATCAATGACAAACACACACCAAACACATTATGAGAAAATTGGATTTGTGAAAGGGTCTTTATAATAAAGTTATCCACTCAAAATTACTTTAAGTGGTTTTCTCAATTTTGAAAGTTACTTGCAGATAGCTGGAGATCCAATAGCTGGTACCCCCTTGGTCCCAAAAACCGAGGCTCTGAAGAACCCCACGTGAATGGAGAAGAGGCTGATCATAACCTCTGCCGCTTCATTCATTCATTCTTACGGGAGTGCCAAAGACCAGCCGAAAGCAGCCATCTCCAGCAGTTCTCGAGATTGGTGTGGGACCCATATGTCGTACCGCAAGCGATCGGGAAGTTATCCCCTATCTCATGGGTAGATTGTAACTTTCAAACTTGAGAATAACCCTTTAGCTTTCGGAGTAGATTTTTTCTATATTTTATTTATGATGTTTCAAAGGGCTGGAAATCATATGGACAAAAGAAAGCTTTCAGGTCATAGTTCGTTATTGATAATCTGTTATAGGAGACTACAAGGCAATATATAAGAACTTGATGCTTTGCATCCCAAATGTGAAGACTGAAGGTGAAGTAATGCAGTGAGGCGAAATTGGCAGCATGTTCCTACATGCAAAATTATTTCACTTATGTTCAGAGGGACTTCTGGAAACAGAATTGTTCAGAAGATACAGAGTTTGTTTAATCTAGCCTGGTGGAACAATAAGACCACATCTGTGTGATCATCATTACTGGAAGACATGCGTTTTATGCTTTAATCCACAAACTGAATGTGCGAGCTCAAACTTGTCTATTCATAATTCGCACTCACATTAATCAGTCTTTCCATCTTCTAGTTGACAGCCTTCGCCAGCTGCCATCTGCTTTCAGTTCACAGGGAAGTCTCATATATAAGATAGCCAAATATTCATAGAATGGTCATAGAGGAGGAGGTGATCAGAGGACACTACCAAGTGGCACAGAGAGCAACTCAAATACAACAATAGATTGTTGCATTCCACTAATATATAAGGAAAGGTAGTCAACCAGAATCCTACTGGTGTACATGTATTTCCACTTATGATGATTTAATCCTTCTTCTCCGCTAGATTTCTAATACTTAACATGGACAAAACAGAATTCATTGTCTTTCTCCCATCTCACGCGACTCCCCCAACGAACCTTTCCATTACAGTAAATGGCTGCCCAATCTCCCCAGTCCCACAAGCTCGCTGTCTCGGAGTAAGGGTACCGTCACACTATACGATTTACCTACGATCACGACCAGCGATATGACCTGGCCGTGATCGTAGGTAAATCGTAGTGTGGTCGCTGGGGAGCTGTCACACAGACAGCTCTCCAGCGACCAACTATGCCGAGGTCCCTGGGTAACCAGGGTAAACATCGTGTAACTAAGCGCAGGACCGCGCTTAGTTACCCGATGTTTACCCTGGTTACAAGCGTTAAACTAAAAAAAAAAAAACAGCACATACTTACATCTGGTGTCCGTCAGGTCCCTTGCAGTCTGCTTCCCGCACTCAGTGACTGCCGGCCGTAAAGTGAAAGTGAAAGCACAGCCGCTGTGCTTTCACTTTCACTTTACGGCCGGCAGTCACAGTGCGGGAAGCAGAGACGGCAAGGGACCTGACGGACACCAGAATGTAAGTATGTGCTGTTTGTTTTTTTTTAGTTTAACGCTTGTAACCAGGGTAAACATCGGGTAACTAAGCGCGGTCCTGCGCTTAGTTACCCGATGTTTACCCTGGTTACAAGCGAACGCATCGCTGGATCGCATCGCTAGATCGCTAGATCGGTGTCACACACACCGATCTAGCGATGACAGCGGGAGATCCAGCGATGAAAGAAAGTTCCATACGATCTGCTACGACGTACGATTCTCAGCAGGATCCCTGATCGCTGCTACGTGTCAGACACAGCGATATCGTAACGATATCGCTGGAACGTCACGAATCGTACCGTCGTAGCGATCAAAATGTTATAGTGTGACGGTACCCTAATCCTTGACACTGATCTCTCCTTCAAACTGCATATCCAAGCCCTTTCCACTTCCTGCCGCCTTCAACTCAAAAATATTTCACGGACCCGTACATTCCTAAACCAAGAATCTGCAAAAACCCTAGTCCATGCCCTCATCATCTCCCGCCTTGACTACTGTAACCTCCTGCTCTGTGGCCTCCCCTCTAACACTCTCGCACCCCTCCAATCTATTCTAAACTCTGCTGCCCGACTAATCCACCTGTCCCACTATTCCTCGGCCTCTCCCCTCTGTCAATCCCTTCACTGGCTCCCCATTACAGTACAAAAGCCTAACCATGACATACAAAGCCATCCACAACCTGTATCCTCCATACATCTGTGACCTTGTCTCCCGGTACTTACCTGCATGCAACCTCCGATCCTAACAAGATCTCCTTCTCTACTCCCCTCTTATCTCCTCTTCCCACAATCGCATACAAGATTTCTCTCGCGCATCACCCCTACTCTGGAACTCTCTACCACAACATATCAGACTCTCACCTACCATTGAAACCTTCAAAAAGAACCTGAAGACCCACCTCTTCCGGCAAGCCTACAACCTGCAGTAACCACCGATCGACCAAACCTCTGCACGACTAGCTCTATCCTCACCTACTGTATCCTCACCCATCCCTTGTAGATTGTGAGCCCTCGCGGGCAGGGTCCTCCCTTCTCCTGTACCAGTTGTGACTTGTATTGTTCAAGATTATTATACCTGTTTGTATTATGTATACCCCTCCTCACATGTAAAGCACCATGGAATAAATGGCGCTATAATAATAAATAATAATAATAATAATAATGATGATGAAAATTTATAGTCAGTAGTGGATTTAGAACTCAAAATCCAGTAGCACAGATAGGCTGGTGCCCTCAGGTACCTATACACAGACTAATGTTGGCTGAACTCCGCCGATATTAGCTGATGTCGAGCCATCATGATTTTTTTTTCAAATCTGCAGTATGTCAATTCTTTCAGCGTTTTCAAACGAATGGGAAAAAAGATGACAAAAATGCATAAAAAACAAGTGCATTTTATGCAGCAAATACTCAACGTGTGCACATACTCTGATAGGGATTGTAGAAACGGCTCTCTTCTTACATATCAGTATCTGACCTCATAAATGCTCTTCTGGATGAATGGGCAAAAATTCTCAAACACCCCTAAAATCTTTTAGAAACCGTTCCCAGAAGAGTGAAAGTTGTTTTAGCTGTGAAGGGGGAACTAACTCCATATTGTTGCTTGTGGATGTAGAATTGGAGATCATGAAAACTCTTATTGATGTAACGTGGAGTTGTCTCAATTCTTTTGTCCAAATGTTGTACAGCTCTCGAGGTCTTTTGTGGCCAGAGGTAAATCTATCTCAGATTATAGTACTGTGTCAGAGTATTTCTCGGATTCAGAAGTGGAGGTCCTCAGTACTTCAGGATTCTGGTAGTAAAGTAAAATCTCTAGATTTGTAAGTGTGAAGGATATGGGGGGATTTAATGGCAGCTTAGAATCCGCCTTCAGCATGGGTAGCTGTAACATGACACCTAGCTCAGTAGGTGGTCCAGCCACACCAGCAAGTATCCAAGCTTATACAGGATGACATTCTGTAGAGCCCCCACTGTGTAACTGCTTTGTCCAGTCAAATAAGATTTCATAAAGAGATTTAAGGGGAATATGTAGTTGTCGTACTTCCTAGACACACATCGATTACATTTTCGAAATCTCTGAAACGGACCAAACACCTTCCAGGTCTCTGATTTGTTCTAACATCCAAGGGTGGGGAGATATGCAGAACAGCTAGTACAAGGCAGGTAGCGAAGCAGTGTTTGGTCTCCAAGCATAACAGGAGGCCTGGCCGGATCCGATGTTGCCTGAACTGCCGCCCTATGATCTTCCGTTGAGAAGATAGGTTTGGGGAGTTTTAGCTTCAAACTCCCAGGGAAGGGGGTTAATGGCCCTCCCGGGGGCGGAAAGGAGTGATTGACCAAGGGCACAAAGGCTTGTGTAAGGCCATGCTCTCTCTCTGTCATGCTTGCTGTTCACTTCTAAAGGGGTAGCCACGTCGTGTAACATGCCCAACAAACAGGCTCTCCATTCATGTGTCATGACTGTCACACAAATGCAGCTGTGGAGCCGAACAGCCAGCGTGATCCAGGAAGCTGGGTTCCCTCTCCAGCTTATTCGGTAAGCACTAGTGATGAGCGAATATACTCGTTACTCGAGATTTCTCAAGTATGCTCGGGGGTCCTCCGAGTATTTTTTAGTGCTCGAAGTTTTAGTTTTTCTTGCCACAGCTAAATGATTTACATCTGTTAGCCAGCTTAAGTACATGTGGGGATTCCCTAGTAACCAGGCAACCCCCACATGTACTTATGCTGGCTATCAGATGTAAATCATTCAGCTGCGACTATAAAAACAAACTCCGAGCACTAAAAAATACTCGGAGAACCCCCGAGCATGCTCAAGAAATCTCGAGTAACGAGTATATTCGCTCATCACTAGTAAGCACTATAGCTTGCCGAATAAGCCCTGACTGACCCGATCAAATTCGCTCATCTCTAGTGTGTCTCTGTGTCTGTTGACCTTGCGTATCCCCAGGGGGTGTGGAACCTCAAGTTGGAGCAAGTGAGCAGACGGTACCATGTGAAACCTCTGATGTAATAGTGACATCAGGCGGGGTGGTGACGTGCGGGTTCGTCACAGTAAGCAACCAGAATGTAACTAGATACAGTATATAAAAAATAGATTTTCAAAATCATGTGGAACAAAAATAGGAGCTAGAGAACAGATGAACAATAATTCAAGGTTTTGTTCACATGAAGATCACATCTTTCCTTTGTTCTCAACAGAGCAACAGATGGTATGAAAAATCCATTTTCTAACAAATCCTGATCGATCCCAATTATTTATAATGGAGTCGGTCAGGTATCGGTCATGGTTTCACTGTTTTTGATGATGAAACAAAGTACTTGGCAAACAGAACCTTACATGATCTCTCAAGTAATGGCAAAGAAATTTTCTGACTGTCTACATACATACAGTCATGGCCGCAAGTGTTGGCATCCTTGAAATTGTTCCAGAAAATGAAGTATTTCTCCCAGAAAATTATTGCAATTATACGTGTTTTGTTATACACATTTCTTTCCTTTGTGTGGGGGAAACCCCCCCGCAATTGACACTATTTTGGAAACTAGATCCCTAAAGTAACTTATTTAGATGTGTGGTGAGCACCTTGAACTCCCATGTGCTTCACAGAAGTTTTTAACACAGAGCAATAAAAATAACAGGAGAATATGAAACCCAAAATTAGTTGTGCAGTTTCACCTGAGAACGCGGATACCCCATATGTGGGGGTAAACTACTGTTTTGATGCACGACAGGGCTCAGAAAAGGAGTAACATCTTGGAACGGAAATTTTAATGGAATGGTCTGCAGGTGTCATGTTGTGTTTGCTTATAGAAAGCGATTGATTGCAGTTATTTATTCCAAAGGGTGTGCAACCAAACATTAGGTTGAGAGTGCCAATTATGTCCAATTTGTTTTTTGTTCCCCTCTATTTTTTTGTGTTGTTCCAATACATACAAAGGAAATAAACATGTGTATAACAAAACTTGTGTAATTGCAATAATTTTCTGGGAGAAATACGTCATATTCTGGAACAATTTCAAGGGTGCCTACATTTTCGACCATGACTGTATAATGATACACATCTATAAAGAAATGTGGCCTCAGAATAGTGTCACAAAGGCTGTGGATGGCTAGCCCAAACCTTAAAACCTTCTGGGTAAAATTTCTGAGACTCATGAGAAAGTGACCGGTTTTTGAGTCTACAGGTCACTCTAGCTTTCCTCTCTTATCCTGGGACCATTTCTTCAGTTAAGGCTTCTTTCACACTTTGGTACGGGGCCGTCGCTAAGCGTCGTCGCGACGTACCGACAGACTTTGTGAAAATTCGGCACAAAGTGGGCAGCGGATGCAGTTTTTCAACGCATCCGCTGCCCATTGTAAAGTCTCGGGGAGGAGGGGGCGGAGTTCCAGCCGCGCATGCGCGGTAGGAAATGCAGGATCCGACGTAGGAAATGCAGGATCCGACGGAAGAAAAAAAACGTTCCCTTCAATATTTTTTCGATACGACAGTCCGCCAAAACACGACGCATCCAGTGCACGACGGACGCGACGTATGGCCATACGTCGCGATTCGTCGGCAATACAAGTCTATGGACAAAAAACGCATCCTGCGGGCAACTTTGCAGGATGCGTTTTTTGCACAGAACGACGCATTGCGACGGAGGCCAAACGACGGAAGAGTGAAAGAGGCCTAAGATGGAACAGTCATATCACATTTTGGCTGTTGAAAGCGCAGTAATTCCCAGACACTGGAAGAGTACATATCCTCCCATGGTAGTAGAATGAGTTCAAGAGGTCAACTCTATCAATAGGATCCAGGAGTTGGCGACAGAGGACTCAGATGATCCTGTTAGGTACATGGTCGTGTAGATTCTGTTGTCCTCCCTTCTAGATACTTCTTAATTCTTGAGACTAACTGCATAACGAGAGCGACTTTTCTTGGCTAGATGATCTTTATCACAAAGATCTTTGCTGCCGATTTTTCTTTACTTTTTCTCTTGTTTCCTTTCCCTTCTCTCCCTTTCATCTTCTCCCATTTGTTGCTTTCCCCTTGTGTTTCTATTCATGTCTAGCAGAGTCCAGGTCATATATTAGTTGTATAGATGCCCTGTGGGGACTGAATGTGGTTATCTGACCCTAAGATAACCTACCACTGCATGGCGAGAGTTACTAACATTGTTCACAACAGATTTTGAATCTGGTGCTGTTTGTACAATGGTATTGGTCTGGTTATGCATTTTCCAGCTCTATAGCGTTTATACATTTATATTTCTTATATCTTTGAGTTGCATTTTTAATTTGTAACAATGATTGATCACAAATTTCTCTAAAGTCTCTATGATAAAGCGTATAGGGGCCAACACATCAAAGTGTTTTCGCGTGTAGCATAAATAATAAATGAGACTACATAATAAAAAAGTAATGATTAAAGTATTGCACAAATTAAACATGAAAAGACTGTACGATGATATAGTCTACATCTATGGATCTGTGATCCATTATATTTATGGTAGTTTGATCTGCAGTTATTCTTTCTTGTACCTTAAGCGGCACAATTTCAATACAAAGCAGAACAAAAAGTTCCTCCCTTCCCCGTTCTGCCCTAGCAAACAGAATAGTCATCACATTTGTAGGTCAAGATCTGGGTGTGTAGAGAGGATCTCAGAAGTATAGTCAGCGATAATAACTGAATATATGCCATACTATACTGTAAACTAGCATGAGAGTAGTAACATCAGGCCGATCGCAACCTCCGATCCTCACAAGATCTCCTTCTCTACTCTCCTCTTATCTCCTCTTCCCACAATTGTATACAAGATTTCTCCCGGGACTCTCCCCTACTCTGGAACTCTCTACCCCAAAATTTCAGACTCTCGCCTACCATGGAAACCTTCAAAAGGAACCTGAAGACCTACCTCTTCCGACAAGCCTACAACCTGCAGTAACCCTTGTTCTACCATACTGCTCTGCCCTCACCTACTATATCCTCACCCATCCTTGTAGACTGTGAGCCCTCGCGGGCAGGGTCCTCTCTCCTCCTGAACCAGTCGGTGACTTCGATTGTTTAAGATTATTGTAATTGTTTTTATTAGGTTTACCGCCATGGAATAAATGGCACTATAATAAATAATAATAGTGCTACATAAGTACTGTATTCCCCTAAAGTAAAGCACAATAATGTATTTCCCAATGAATACTAGGTTGTCACAAGATTCGGTTGTCACATAATTTGGCTAGGTGACAAGCTGAGAATTCATTTATACTGTATACTGGGGTTGTCATCATTTCATAGATACACCTAGTTGAGTAATGAATTGGTGACAGAGGCATTACGTGAAGGTCCTTGGCACCAATTCATATTCTGTAACGTGACCTCCCGTCCCGTTTATGTGCATAATATTAATGACAGATAGGCCATAAAGTCTCCTCATGTACCATGGTCAGAGTGTCCTGCTACTTCTATATCCTGATCATTGTTGCTGACGGAAAGACATTTGAATAATTCAGATAGAACGTGATTTATCCATTATTAGAATGTGTGTACGCAGCTCTATAGCCCAACTCATTAAGGATAGAGTTTCATACGTCAGTCTTAGCCCAAGTTCACATGAGCGTATCTGTGCGCAGCGTATCATCTGCATACGCAAACGCATGCTTACGCTGTGTTTTTACTCCGTATCATCTTACGCATGATGCAAAAAAAAAAAAAAACATGCTGCGTGTGCATGCATTTAAATGCGTTTGCGTTCTTTATGTGCATAGTGGAGGTGGTGAAATCATTTCCTGGACCATGCGCAGTCTGAAGTACGCATGTGCATCGAACGCATGTGTACGCAAGACCTTGCATACCAATGCGTTCCCACAGACAGTAAAGCGTTGTTTTGAGGCACTCGTCAGCATGCGCATGTCTGCACATACTTGACGCCTCAAAAAAATGCAACATGTTGCGTTCACCGCACACCGCGAAATGACGCATGCATCCGTATTGGGAACTGATGCAAACGCATGCCCCTGCGTACACAATGTTAAATATATGTACCCAAGGCGCATGCGGATCGGTACGCAGGTATACGCTGCGCACACATAGGATAATATGAACTTGGCCTTAATGAGCGACTTGAAGGAATAAGATGCGCAAAGTTGCTCTGTTGAGGGCAGCGAACAGTACTGCAGTGCGCAGGCGCTGGGCCTCTCTGACCTTATCCGCCGCCTGCGCACTGCAGTACTTTGTTCTGCCCTCAACAGAGCAAATCAGTACGCCTGCTGCACAGGAGCCGCGACAGAAGCAAGGAAGAGGACGTCATCGTATGAAAATGGGAGGCCCCGGACCTGCGACACCCATCGGACTGGACCACACCGGACCGCCCCTGGGTGAGTATAATCTAACTTGTTTTTCTTATCGTTCAGGTTACATCAGGGGCTTATCTACAGCATTACAGAATGCTGTAGATAAGCCCCTGATGGCGATGGCCGCAGTTTATAGGGCCAAAATGAGGTGACAGATTTCCTTTAAGAAATGCTGGCACTTTTGCAAAATTTGGTGGGTGGGTAGGCAGGCATGGTCATACCCTGACCCGTCCCACCCACGGTTCCTCCTCAGTTCCATCCATTTTGATAGAGCTGCTTCAAACTGGAGAGAAAATGCCAAAAGTTGAACAATTTTGAGACTCTCCAAAATGTTTCACATCGGAAAATTGGCACAAACACTTTGATGCATCGACCCCTTATTTACTTTATCATAAAGGCTTTAATTAAGAGAAATTGTTGAAAAGCAAAGCTACTTTGACATATTTCACTTTCAGTACCAAGAACTGTCAGGATGAGTTAATCATCTGGATTTCATTTATCTACATAAAGCCGGAAACACAGTAGTGTGCTACACTAAGGGTACCGTCACACAGTGCAATTTTCATCGCTACGACGGTACGATCCGTGACGCTCCAGCGTCGTAACAATATCGCTCCAGCGTCGTAGACTGCTGTCACACTTTGCAATCTACGACGCTGGAGCGATAATTTCATGACGTATGTGCGATGTAGAAGCCGTTGGTTACTATGCGCACATCGTATACGATATATGTTACACCATGCAATCATGCCGCCACAGCGGGACACTAGACGACGAAAGAAAGTTTCAAACGATCTGCTACGACGTACGATTCTCAGCGGGGTCCCTGATCGCAGGAGCGTGTCAGACATTGCGATATCGCTCGAACGTCACAGATATATCGCTCGAACGTCACGAATCGTGCCGTCGTAGCGATCAAAATTTCACTGTGTGACGGTACCCTAAGAAGAGATTTCACTAACATTACAAAGTGGCCTCTCAGCTACCTGGAGATGTCTCGTCCTTGCACCAATCTGGAGTTTATCTTGAGTTTATCTGGCAACTGTACAATCCTAAACTAGACATCCTGAGAAAGAGGCAGACTTTATTTATGTGGCTCTACACTCCTCCACTTCATTTTGTACCCTGTAACTTGTGCAATACACAGACACAAAAGGTAATTCCGTAGTTCTCAATCATCCGCCTGAGGGCACAAGATTGACTATTTGTGCCCTTCTGGCAAGTATGTGCTGGCATGAAGCTATTGAACTGTCTAGGAGAGCGCTGCAGGCTATACTTTCTTTTAAAAAGGCCAAGGCAAAATATGTACATCATCCATCAACACTGTGGCCACTATCAAATGTATACCTCACTACTGAATGTGCCTGATCATAAACACATACGCATGAGCCATACTTTGCAGGTTTTGTGAAAAAAAATAGTAATTACTGTGATTAAATCATTTAATCCTCTGGGATTTTTGGTCCAGTGGGCGGTCCTACCAGTGGGCAGTCCTACCAGTGGGCAGTCCTACCAGTGGGCAGTCCTACCAGTGGGCAGTCCTACCAGTGGGCAGTCCTACCAGTGACTAGTCCTACCAGTGAATGACAGCTTTCTATGTATAACAGTGCACATAGAGATAACTGTCAGTCACAGATAGGACTGCCCACTGGGCTGAAAATCCCAGAAATAACAGAGGATTAAATGATGGAATAAGATAAGTTATACTAAATCTATTCTCACAAAACTATATCTCAGTCTACTCAGCTTCTCCTGCTCTTTAACATGATGACAGCAGATTGGACAGCATTTTCACAATGACAGGTGACCTTTAAACCCTTCATCACCCAAGCCGGTTTTCACCTTCATGACCAGGCCAAATTTTACAATTCTGACCACTATCACTTTATGGGGTAATAACTCTGGAACGCTTCAATGTAGCTCACTGATTCTGAGAATGTTTTTTTCGTGACATTGTACTTCATCATAGCGGTAAAGTTTCTTCGACATTAAGAAGTGACTTTGAGGGGTCTATATGACAGAAAACACTCAAAAGTGACACCATTCTAAAAACTGCACCCCTCAAGTTGCTCAAAACCACATTCAATAAGTTTATTAACCTTTCAGGTGATTCAATGTGGAAGAAAAAAATGAACATTTAAAGCAAACCTGTCACCAGGTTTGACAGATACGAGATATGGCCACGACCAATCAGGCCTATTACACCAACATTCTATAATGATTGTGTCAATGCACTCTGAATGGTGCGATCAACATCACCGTCCGATCGCACCGATCCGAGTTGGCCCTGGTAACGCCGTCAATGCTAGGCTCCAGCCTATGAACGGCGCTCTTACAGCACCAATCATAGGCTGGGCATCAGTGCCATTGCCTGAAACACTGAGACATGCAGTGATTGGCTGTGAACAGCCAATCACAGCGATTGCAGTTGTTCCAGGTGCCCTGGATGACTCCAAATTCCCTGCTGTTAGAATCATGATGCCGCATTAAAGGTATGAATTAAAACTATGACTTATCCAGACGTGCAGGGTTGGTAAGTACCTACCGATCTGGACGTATGGATACGTCAAAGGTTGTGAAGGGGTTAAGCTTATTGAATAGGTAATCTAACAGTTGAAATTACAATTCAACCCTTATAAATTAGGTTCATTTCTATTTACTAACAATTGGTTTCTCCAAATTCACATCATAAAGCAACTTTTTCTGACTACTGAAGACTCAGAACTATTCAGTCCCTTTAAGACAAGCATCTATAGTACTTAGTAGTCACATTGGCTTATATGACCTGCTGTAAATGTGATGTGTAGACACCAGCTTCTTGCAGTGTTATGGAGGAAATGTAGCTGCTTCTCATAGGTAACATCCAGTTCACTAATATTCTTGGGTAGTTAATTGAGTGGTCCAACATTTAAGAGAAGAGATCGTTGTCTTACACAAATAAAGAAAAGAATACAAAAAGATAGTAAATGTTCGAAATGGGCAAAGAAAGCCATGGCATGAGCGAGATTAGAAGGGAGCTGGAGATAACCCCGGCTCATGGACTGGAGCTCACAGGGGAGTGATAACATGCAGAGAGACGACTAGTCTGGGGAAAATAACTCCCTATCGACTAGTCAATGAGGTAATTAACATAGGAAACGCAAAGTTTAGAAAGCCTTATTTTAAACATGGGTTTAGGTGTTAAACAATATAAAATGCTTGTTAGGTAATGTATTTAGTAACAAATATTAAAATGTTGGTGGGTTGCATGACATGGGAAACTATCAAGATCCCTTGAAAATGGCGTTCCCCAACCTTCCTTATAGGACGAGCCACATTTGGCTCCAAGAGGGTCAGGAGCTACATCCAGACCTCTCCTTTCTTTCTCTACCTCATCACTAGAGACACCCAAAGTCCTTGTTACCGCTATGATGATAGCCAAAGTTTCCCCATCACACCAAGACCTTGTGCCGCTCTCCCTTTTAGGCAGCACACTTACATCCAGGGGTTACCATCTTCCCGATTTGGTATCTTTACATCAAGCACTCCCATGCCATGGTCACATCCGGCTTCAATCACCTTCTCCAACTGTCCGTATCATTCGATCTCCAGATTATTATACAAAATCAATCTCTAAGCCAACCAAGGCCAGTATACGCATTCAGATCTGCTCGTGTGTGGGACTATTAACAAAAAGTCACCATCTGGAGTCCCGCTCTTCATAGCCGCTTGATAGACCTGGTGCTAATGCACTAAGCCACCAATCATAGTCCAGGCCCGCGAGCCACAAGTGGCTCTCGAGACACAGGTTGAGGACACCTGCCCTAAAAGATCAGAATGGTTTGGGCTGAACATGGAAATCCTACACAACATAAGGGAGGTAGAGCAAAGAAACAGAAGACCAGGCTATAAAGCGCTTCCATAGGTATGGATGGATGGAAATTTTTAATTTTAAAAACCTAGCAAAGGGTTGCTAGATGACATTTAAAAAAACTTAATAAAAACACCGCGTTTCGGCTGTCTAGGCTTCATCAGGTAATAAAAACACCGCGTTTCGGCTGTCAAGGCTTCATCAGGTGTATAATACAAGGCAGGTGACTTTAATGCAAATGTGATGATCACCAATAAGCAAAAAAATTATATCTATAAACCATCTAATTTATTATTCAACTAAACAATCTACTTGGCCTCTTTGTGTATATGCAGCTCGTTAATAAGTGCAGGAGTAACATATTTCCTAGAAGTCACCGAATTATGAAACCAACTTGGACAAAAAAAAAAAAGCAAATTAATTAATAAGGAAGAAACGATTTCCTTTAATGTAAACAAGGTTTTCATGTGACATTTTTACGGCTTTACAACCCAGTCAAAACTGCTTGCCAGAAACTTCACTGATAATTTCTTTTCAAGGCCAGCGGCAATTTATTGCTACAATTGCGGCGGGTCAGATAGTGCCGTTTGTAGAGTTTTTACAGATTTATATTTTCAAAGAGTATTTAAAACTAATAAGGACTTAGCATAAGCCTTTGACATGGACTTCTTTGAACAGTATTTATGCAGACATTTAATTATCTGTCTGAAAAGTTTCTGGCCCGTAAATGGATTAAGGGGTTACATAATGTCAGCAGTTCTGTGACATGAACTTTGAAAAGTTTTGAGATATGAAAGTGTTCTGGGCAGATTGCTGACAGAACCCTCTTAATACTGTGAATTCAACTTGTTTTACAACGTGATTAGAATCGAGACAGACGAGCAATGTTTAAAACACTGCGCCATGTGAAAATACAGTCACCAAACTCTGACCCGCTCAATTCATATAAAAAGATGGGGACAAAAAAAAAAAAAACTATGTGACCTGCAACCTCCGAGAAATGACGGAGGAAGGATTAATAAACATCTCTCAAGCGGAAAAGCTACAAGGTCTATTTACAGTGCTGGGTCCCATTGATTTCATCAGAGGTGCACAACCTTTTTTGGCCAAAAAGCCATATATGCAGATTGGATCTTATTAGAAGGGTGTAATAAAACTTTTCATTTACTTAAGGATGTATAGTGTTCTACTTTAGCCATATCCAAATCTGCCTACTGCAGAAAGCAATGTTAACATAACTTATTTTAATGGGCAGACATGAAGTTTTAAGTTTGAAGTCCACTTTACAATAATCTCTAGACTATATCCCTTCGCATGGGGTCATCTGATTTACAACGCTCATTTGGAAAATACTATAGTTGGTCCACCGGCCATGTCCGTAACCTGTGGCTGCTGGACAGGAGGCTCAGAGAACAGTCTTTTCCTGGCTCCTCTTTTTCATTAGCAGTCATCGCTACAGAATCCGCCGATAACTACCATCAAAACTGCAAATATTGTTACCAGTGCTCTGATTTGTCTTGACTACAGCAATTACTAATTGGTCTTCCCATCATTAAACACTCACATCTCCAATCTATCCTGAATACAGCAGCTAAGCTCCTATTTCTGTACAGCTGCTACACCGATGCCTCCACCCTGTGCCAGTCATCGCACTGGCTGCCTATCCGCTATAGGATACAATATAAACTTATTACTGTCACTCAAACTTCTCCCTCTCCCATCTTCAAGACTTTAACCTGGCGTCTGTATGTATACAATTGAGTGGTCCTACTTGGTGATTGACGGCTCTCTCTGCGTGCAGGAAGGACTGTCAATCACTGAGTAAGATCGCCCACTGGACTAAAAAAAAAAAAATTCTTTAAAATGGTGTACCTGGGCTCATGAATTCTGAGCAAAATAAAAAATGCTTTAGTTTTTGTATTTTAAAAGTTGTAAGATCTGTTAAAATGTGGGCTGCAACACTAACATTTGCGTCATCACGACCGATGATACTAACTTTTATACTGCCCTATGTAGCAAACTGCATAATTTATATTTATTTTTCCCCTGACCAAGTACTCCTTTCTTCACTGCACTGTCTTTCTTGTCTGAACTGTAGCCAAGGGCTCTGTGCACGGTGATGCCCGCTCAATTTGCATCGGCATTGTGTGCTTGTGGCAAGGCTCAGGGTGTGACAGTGCGCTCGAGCAAACACGCATGCTGAGTTCATACTCTGGGCAAGCTCAATTTGCACCGGCACTGTGTGCTTGTGACCAGGCTCAGGGTGTGACAGTGCGCTCAAGCAAACACGCGTGTTGAGTTCATACTCTGTGCAAGCAAGCGCTGTTAATCAGAAGCGGGGGTAGTCTTCAAAATACAAATTGAGAAGGTATAAATAGTAGACTGAGCTCTTGGCCACGCCAAGGGTGCATCGAAACCCCATCGTCTGTTAAAAGTAATTTTTTCAGGCACTGAAACAGTGACAGTATGATTTTAATGGGGGGGGCTAAGTTTACTATATTACTGTACAGCATTTTTGAAATGACAGACTCCTTTTAACAATAAAAAATGTCTACTTTTGAGCTATGGTAACATTACTTGGTGAGTATTCAGACACATATAGTTATTTTCTATATGTTTGTTTGTAAACTTGGACAACTTCTTTAAAGGGAATATCTGTCACCCCAAAAATCGTATAGGAGCCAAGGCCACCGGCATCAGGGGCTTGTCTACAGCATTCTGTAATGCTGTAGATAAGCCCCCGATGTAACCAGAAAGGTAAGAAAAACAGGTTATATTATACTCACCCAGGGGCTGTCCCACTGCGGTTCGGTCCGATGGGCGTCGCGGTCCGGGTCCGGCGCCTTTTATCGTCATACGTCCTCTTCTTATCTTCCTACCGTGGCTCAGGAGCAGGCGTACTTTGTCTGCCCTGTTGAGGGCAGAGCAAAGTACTGCAGGGCGCAGGCGCAGGGAAAGGTCAGAGAGGCCCAGCACCTGCGCACTGCAGTACTTTGCTCTGCCCTCAACAGGGCAGATAAAGTACGTCTGCGCCTGAGCCGCGGCAGGAAGACAAGAAGAGGACGTCATCATCGTATGAAGATAGGAGGCGCTGGACCGGACCGCGACATCCATTAGACCAGACCAGCAGCAGGACCGCCCCTGGGTGAGTATAATCTAACCTCTTTTTCTCATCTTTCAGGATACATCGGGGGCTTATCTAAAGCATTACAGAATGCTGTAGATAAGCCCCTGATGCCGCTGGGCTTAGCTCATATACGATTTTTGGGGTGACAGGTTCCCTTTAAGTAGTAAGAGAGGAGAATGGGGAAAAAAAGAAAAAAAGTAATTGGATTGGTTTGTAATTAAGATGCATGTTATTTCAGGGCAAGATAACTATCATGGTAACGGATAAGAATATTTGCGCAATCGGCTACAGTCCATGAACCCTCCTGTATCTCAAAACCTCCATGCTGGAAGGAACAAACATTTTGATATATAATAATGCTGGCTCCGGCATCACATCCCGCACAGTCCCGGGAGGATGGCGAGAGTGGATGTAATTACAGTTCTCTAAAACAAATACTAAACAGTTCATTTCAAGATTCATAAATCAATCAAGAGACTTCAAAGCTGCCAAGAGAAATGTGCATTTATGTGTTGGGAAATCTTTAAAAATCAAAGTCTACAATCTATTATATTTCCTTCAGAAAGCAAAATAGATACCGTCTATCCTTTACGACACGGCATCTATTACAAGGACATTTAACGCCACACTGTAATCCCTGACATAAGTCGTATACGATCCCACTGCTCGAACAGAGGTTAGGAACAGTCACAGTATTTTATGACTTTACGAACCACGCCACATCTAAAGGCTCGTCCATGGGGTCATAATGCCATCCACAAACTTAATGTGACCTCAAAGCTATGCATGAAAAAAAAAACAAACTCGAATTCTGATGGATTTTTCAACCTGTCTGAAAATGATACGATTTTTAAAACCTTGTCCTTTTTAACCTTGTCCTCACCACTGTTAGAGGAAAGAAGACTGAAGTCTCCCGTCTTACGAATTAGCGGGTGCCTTAAAATTCAGACCACCTCCAATCTAAGTGTGGTATGTTCCTTTAATTCTGTACTTTGATTCTTTTTGCTGCACAACATCTCATTGAGATGCAATCTTTATCATCAATGAAAAGTGAAAACAGGAAGATATTTTGCCTGGAACATTAGAGGCCAAATATGAAGCCAGAGGATTCTAAAGTACAGCGGATTCATTAACTTTGATCGGTGCTCATGAAAGGGAAGAAGTCTGCAAATTACAATTAGAATCGTCAATGTTTCTAGTTCTATAATATTCACCTTTCGGTCTTACCAATTTAGCAGAATATTGCCGGATCACATAATAGCAGCTCAATTTTCTGCAGAAGATGCTGTCTTTCCTGTCCCCGACTGAGAACGCAGATGGACGGAACTCGCTGTAACTTTAATTTGCTATTTCAAATCTCACCAGCTGTTTTCAGTTTTGTGTAATTTGTACAGTATGCATGATGCGGCCAGGCCCGAATGTAAACTAGTGAAAATATAAGCACTGCTGACATCGTTATTGAAGTAACATATGGGAAAGGATCACAAAATAGCTTGAGGGAGCAATCCATAAAATGCGCACTGGAAGCACTTGCCAAAAGTTGATGGCTACAATGAATATTCATTCGAGTCCCAATTGGTTGTGTTCATAAAAGCAGAAGGTAGGTCTTTTAAAAAAAATTAAAAACATAAAACTCTTCCATGGTGTTAGAAAGGAATAATATTAAATGAAACCTGTCGCTTGATTCATGCCGCCCTTTGTGCTGTATTAATTCTTGAATTTTTGGAGGATTTTCGGTCCTCTTTTTGCGGTTTTCTTAACCACAGGCAGCAGGAATCGAGCCTGACTGCACGATTACCGCCAGGTAGGGTTTACTCAAACAATCCAGGGATTCACGGTAATCATAGCTTGAATAGTGCAACTAGCCCAACGCCTCTACCAGCCAACTGTTCACGGTTATTTCCATGAGACTGACAGGTCTCTCCCTAAATGAGATACCGGTCAATGAACTGGAGTTGAGCCAGAAGAAGCCGTCCAAGGGCGGTGATGGACTAGTCAGGTCTTTACTCATTGTCTCTGGCCAGATCTTCTAACTACGGTATGTTTTTTTTACCGTGGTTTGGGCAGAATGAATAAATTAACAGGTTCCCTTCAAGTGTTTTATTAATCCCTTCACTCCAGAGCCTGTTTTCACCTTCAAGATGTACAATAACAAATTGTATTGTGGTACCGTGTTAGCCAGAAAAATCGATGTGAATACTTTTCTGCCCACCCTCAAGACAAAGCCAAATTTTACAATTCTGACAAGTGTCACTTTATGTGATAACTCTGGAACTCTTCAACGGATCCAACTGATTCAGAGAATGTTTTTTTTCGGGATATACTGTACTTCACAATAGTGGTAACATTTCTTCTATATGACTTGCGTATATTTGTGGAAAAAAAAATTAAAAAAAAATCAGAAATTTGCCAAAAATTTTGAAAATTTTGCCTCCTGTGTGATCCACATAGCTGTGCGAAATCTCACGCTTATGCAAAGAAATCGACGACTTATGTCTGCGCTCTATTCTCTGCTCTACTGCAGGCAGAGACGAAAACATCAGTGCGCACGAGCAGTGAAATAGTTTTGGTTCATGATCCAGAAAGACGTATGCTGATGCATTCACACGGACATTGGTGGCTCTGCCTAGGCGTGAGTCGGAGGATTTTTTGAGCGCGCGTGGGGTTTTGCCCGGCTGTGTGGATGACGCAGGAGGTGTCATCAACTTCAATCAAAGCAGGAAGAAGGAGAGCAGCAGCCAGGAGAAGGGGTAGAGATCCCAGAATGGACTCCTCTTGGACCGGACCAACAGGATTAACAAAAGGTTTTTGGGGGATATACCGGGGCTTATACAACCATGTAGGAAATGCAGCACAGGTGCTGAATAAGATGATAGTTTTAGTCAACATGACAAAACTGGTGACAGGTTCTCGTTGATGGCAGTTCTATGGAATCAGGGAGACCGGACATGTGGGTTGGTAGCACAACACATGGGGGAAAAGGTAGATGCAATCTAAACGATTAAGATGGTTTCTAATTTAAACATGTTGGACTGCAGGAAATTGTAAAATAGACATGAAGTCCAGAGTTATTGTAATGAAAAGTTGTGTTTCCGAATCAATTTTTTTATGTGAACAAATAAGTTCTATTATTGCACCTTCATTTTTATTTATTTAACGGACATCAGCTAGATCTCGAGCCATGACGACTTGATGGATGAACGCTCTATAGGAAGACTGATCTTGCGCAAGCCTAGAGAGGACCACCAGGACCTTCTCTGCCATTATCTTGATTGTATCAAGCCATTGGGTTGCTGGTCTTCCTCTTCGCCTTGTTCGTTTTATTCTTTTGACCATTAGGTCCTTCTCCAGTGAGTGCTCTCTTCATATGTGTCCAAAAAAGGCAAGTCCTAGCTTGGTGGTCATTGCTTCGAGTGACATATCTAGCTTAATTCCAACATGGATTTGTTTGTTCATGTTGCCATCCATAGTATACCCTTCTTCAGCACCACATTTCGAAGGCATCAATTTTGCTATTAAGGTTTAATAAATATGGAAATATCACTGTCCTTACATAAAGTCATGCTCCTCAGAGCTGATGATATGTAGAGATGGGGGTCTTAGCTTACATTTCTCCTTCATTAGCAGGGCCATGTTGACTTCAAAGTGTTACTGACACCACTGGGTCATGTTCTTTCTCTTTTGTCCTTACCGGTTGTGGATGGAACCTTCCGGCTTCACAGAGCAGCTGGAGATAGCGAGCATACTTTCTGAATACAGGGAGCAAATGTATACTTCTCTAATAAATGTCAGTGATTGAGAAGTTTCCAGCCCTGACAGATGGTGTAAAGTGCAAGATCTGCAATCATCTTTTCATGCACACTACATGTATACATTAGGATAAAGCTAAGAAGAGAAGAGACATGAGAAATTAATGTTCGTTAGTCATGAGCACTCACTAATTTTGAAGTCTTAACTCACTGAAATGTCCACTTCCACTCGGGCCACTCAAATTACCCTTTCCAAATATTATAATGTCCCTCTACTTCCCATCCGCCAATATCTCCCTGTATTAGCAAGCACACCTTCAACAACTATGGCCACTGGTCATTATTTTATGGAGCTGCCCACAAGTCAGCAAAGAAAAACAGAGTCTGATCATTGCATGAGCTGGGGAGAAAGGTGCAAAAAAAATACTGCAGGTCCGAGGAATGGGCCAGGGGGTTTGGATCATTAGTAATTCTGAGAGTCAAGTTTTAATTGCTGGAAAGTCTATCTGGTTGCTAACGCATTCAGTACCATTTGTTCATTCTTGATGATATAGGTGTTTGCATGAGTCATAATATAATGGTTTTCGTGAAAATAAATACTAAACAAACCATGTTGCACTATTGTCAAAAGGGAATCAATAGATTAAAAGTACAAAAAAAAAAAAAAAAAAAAAACATTTGCAAATTTAAAGGGGTTGGCCATAACTCCTTTCCTTAAATACTATATTCTTCAATGCAAAATAAGATCGCCATTTATTCTCCTGCAGTAGAGACATCAGGTCTCCTGAGGCTCGAGTGACATTGTTATGCCAATTACCGGCAGCTAATGGACTGCTGCCCACTCCTGTGTAAGGGCTATTTGACCAAGAAGGAGAGTGATGGGGTGCTACCCCAGATGACCTGGCCTTCATAGTCACCAGACCTGAACCCAATCGAGATGGTTTGGGGTGAGCTGGATCGCAGAATGAAGGCAAAAGGGCCAGAAGTGCTAAGCATCTCTGGGAACTCCTTCAAGATTGTTGGAAGACCATTCCCGGTGACTACCTCTTGAAGCTCATCAAGAGAATGCCAAGAGTGTGCAAAGCAGTCATCAAAGCAAAAGGTGGCTATACAATTTTCATAGTCCTGAAAACACAGTAAAATCTTAAGATGAAAGGGTGTGTCCAAACTTTTGGTATATATATATATATATATATATATATATATATATATATACATATATAGTGAGATAGCGCTTACTGCATGTGTTGGGGGACACTCGCCTAGCAACGGGACTCAGTCACGTTTTTCTCACAAAAACAGTCCATGCGGTTTATTATGGCATCATAAACCGTGTCATGCACAGTTCATTACACTTCATGGAACACAATAGGCACCAACAGGTGACATTAAGTTGTGGCTTTAACTTAAGATATTTCATATACGGACCTCTTACTTCGTCCAGTTACCATGGGTGACCGTACGCCGAACAGTTCATCAATGTCCATGGAACACAACAAGCCCCAACAGTCTGTTCCACTGGCAGATACTTCTCTGCCGTTATAATAGCCCCCTTCCCGGGTGTTACCTTTCTGGAGCTCCTGCTCCACACGCTGACCTCCTGTCAGTCCTCTCTCCTCCAGGGAAACTGCCGAACTGGGATCACCGTCCCGGACAATGCCTTGCTCACTAGGCCACCTGACAGTCCCGATCCTCAGACTGGCTTTAGCTCCCCCAGTACAGTGCTGTTGCAGACTCTGCATCCACTCCTTTCCATGTGCTCTTCAGGAAGTCCTACTCCCAGGACATCCAACACAGGTTGTGCTATTCAGGAATCCTACTTCCAGGACTTCCAACACAGGCCACTCAGTGCGCTATTCAGGACATCCGTCCCCCACCTGGGACTGTCCAACACACAAGACTCTTAAGTGCGCTTATCAGGGATCCGATCCTACTCCCAGGATCTCCCATCACACAGGTCTTCAGATCCACAGCCTCACAGTGTGCTATTCAGGGATCCAGTCCACACTCAGGACCTCCCAACACACAAGCCGTCCAGGATCTACGCAGTCTCCATTACAGAGACCACTCAGGTCCATACACAGGAACCACTACAAACTCCATTGCAGGAACCACTACAGACTCCATTGCAGGATCCATGTGACCATACCATGGTCACATTATGTAGTTGTAACCACTTCCACAGGTGGGTGGTGTGTGTGTGTGGCTAGTCCAACCTGCCCAGCTCTCAAACTAGCCCAGTATGCCTCCCTTGACTACTATACAAACACCTGTGGGACTACTGGTCCCAGAACAATAATATTACTTCAGGCTTACAGCGCAGACTCCCTCTGCGACACATATCGGCCATTTACAATTCTGCCAGTCACTGTTTCACCATCATTGTAACCACAGAAACAACCTCCATGCATATCCTGATGAGCACACACAGCGCCACCTAGCTGCAACAGGGGTCACTGCATCACAATATTATATATATATATATATATATATATATATATATTACACATACACACATACGTACGTGGTCAATACCAAGGACTGGCACACAACTTGGGGTGCTTTCATATTGTATTTAGTGATACGCTAAGTGGCCCTGTTGGGGCATTCATCCAGATTCCCCCGCAAAACTGGATTCGGACATATGCCCTGACTGGGCCATAGACTGTAATGTAGACGCCGTCTAGTATGTCTGAGTGTCTGCCTCCTGTAGGCTTACACTCATGAAAATGATGCAGGACAAAGGGCACAATGTTTGCTCTGCCGCCACCTTTACAGTCTATGGCCACGTCGGCGCATACGTCCGAATCCCGTTTTGAAGGGGGTTTGGATGTATGCATGCCCCGATGGGGCTACCGAGCATATCTCTGAACTCAATGTTAAAGCACCCTTATTTCTTTCAATAACCTTACAAAGGACCAGGGGACATTAATTATGTGCGGAGGAAAGTCAATTCCTGCAGCTAAATAGGAAAGGGTTCTTTACAGTTAGAGCAGCATGGTTCCCTTTAACTATAAGGTACTTGTACACAGTGTGGAACTGGGTGGGCAAAGCCCCACTAGAAACATTAATTCTTGGGGGCCCACTGTTCAGCACCATGCAAACCTGATCCTAGTACACAAACTTACTTTTGCCTTTATGTAATATTAATTCGACTAGCTTGTTTAATGAATGGTTGGATTATACCTTTTTCCTGCAAATTGTGAATCAAGTGTACTAGCACTACTCACTAGCACTACTCATTAGCACGCCTTCACAGGGGCCTACCGGAGGATCCTCCTGTTCACCGGTGGGCCAGTCCGAGCCTGCTTGTACAGAAGGCTATCATTTCATGTATCTTGCATGTGCTCCTTAAGTTACTACATGTTGAGAATAAATCTCACTAGAAATTAACTAAAACTACACAATTTAAAACAAATGTTCAAAAATGTTCTTCATTTTTTTGTGATTCCATTAATGAAGAGAACTTCCACTTGATACGAATGTGAAGTTCACAAGATCTATTTTTCCACTTGTTTGTACTAGATTACCATTGTGCATTCAAGGGAAGTTGCACTCCGTCTAGGAGAGACTTGATTCTTGCTAACACAGATATAAAAGACACAAGAAAGGAAGTAATTGACTGCAGATTTTTTTTAAAGCCGTATCCAAGGAAACTAGAATTTGTAAGTCCGTATTACAACTCCGCATGATAGAAAAGGCGCTGTGAGTCATCTAAGATGCTTGGCAAAGATAAATTGAAACTTGCTTGGAAATGGGTTTTTTTTTTTACAACAAAAGTCAGCAGAATCCTTTTTTTAAGTCCACAACTTGCCATGGACTCGTCAGCCCGACAATCGTTGCTCAGAATTATACAAAAAGTACATATTGACGTTGGCACGGTCATCGGAAGCACACAGGAAAAACACTGATCTGTTCGTTACGGTATGTTTCACTAGTACATAACGTAGTGAGCCAAATATACAGAATGAACATTTTAGTTAAAATGAACCGTCAGCGTTAATAGGAAAAATACCATTAATTCAATCTACTTTGTTTACCTTGGATAACAGGACTCGAGGACCGGGGAAAAGAATATAAAGCAGAAATCAAAAATCGAGGAATGTTCAAAGTTTTACATTGCAGCTAAAAGTGACTGACTCTACAAAAATTATTCTGCTGCAACCTGATGACTACAAGTAAAGAAAGAGATTTCTTAGTCTTCTTCATAAAGATTATAGCCATTTTCCAGGTTTGACCTCTCATCATAAAGATGTCTGTGCCTGGTACTGTAGATCGTCCCATTCAATTTATTAAGTTAGAACTGAAGTACAAGGCACAGTCACCTGTAGGGACAAACTTTAGGGACTCTGGAAACCATGAAGCTTGATATGTAGTAGGCCCTGAGATCAAACCCACAGAGGATAGGCCATGAGATCAAACGCACAGAGGATAGGCCGTGAGATCAAACCCACAGAGGATAGGCCATGAGATCAAACCCACAGGGGATAGGCCGTGAGATCAAACCCACAGAGGATAGGCCATGAGATCAAACCCACAGGGGATAGGCCGTGAGATCAAACCCACAGAGGATAGGCCGTGAGACCAAACCCACAGAGGATAGGCCGCTGTTGTGAATTCTGTGGCAGAGCTCCCTCCTGTGGTCACAAGTGGTACTTCGGCTGATTCTCTCTGTGAGCTTCTGTTGGTGGAGGGAAGTGGTACTGCGGCTTCTGAGTTTCCTCCCTCAGGTGATCTGGTGAGGTCGTTAGGTGCTTCTCTACTTAACTCCACCTAATGCTTTGATCCTGGCTTCCTGTCAATGTTCCAGTGTTGGACTTGCTTTTCCCTGGATCATTCCTGTGGCCTGCTGCTCTGCATAGCTAAGTTCTTCTTTGCTATTTGTTTGCTATTTTTTCTGTCCAGCTTGTCTAATTTGTTGCTGGAAGCTCTGGGACGCAAAGGGTGTACCTCCGTGCCGTTAGTTCGGTACGGAGGGTCTTTTTGCCCCCTTTGCGTGGTTTTCTTTAGGGTTTTGTGTAGACCGCAAAGTTACCTTTTCTATCCTCGATCTGTTTAGAAAGTCGGGCCTCACTTTGCTGAATCTATTTCATCTCTACGTTTGTCTTTTTCATCTTACTCACAGTCATTATATGTGGGGGGCTGCCTTTTCCTTTGGGGTATTTCTCTGAGGCAAGGTAGGCTTATTTTCTATCTTCAGGCTAGTTAGTTTCTCAGGCTGTGCCGAGTTGCATAGGCAGAGTTAGGCGCAATCCACGGCTGCCTCTAGTGTTGTTTGGAGAGGATTAGGGATTGCGGTCTGCAGAGTTCCCACGTCTCAGAGCTCGTTTTATGATTTTGGGTTATTATCAGATCACTGTATGTGCTCTGACCGCTATGTCCATTGTAGTACTGAATTGCCATTCATAACAGTACAGGAAGCCCAAAGTACTAATGATTCTCAATAGAGGGAAAAAAGAAGTTCTGAGACCATTTTTTTTTCTTTGCACTGTGTTTTGCCTTTTTTTTCCCCTAGACATTTGGGTGGTTCAGTACACAGGTGTAGCGATGGACATTAGAAGTCTGTCTTCATTTTTGGATCAGTTCTCGGCAAGAGTACAAAAGATTCAAGACACTATTGATCAGAAAGCTATGTTGGAACCAAGAATTCCTATTCCTGATTTGTTTTTTGGAGATAGAACTAAGTTTCTGAGTTTCAAAAATAATTGTAAATTATTTCTGGCCTTGAAACCTCGCTCCTCTGGTGATCCAGTTCAACAGGTTTTGATTGTTATTTCTTTTTTGCGCGGCGACCCTCAGGACTGGGCATTTTCTCTTGCGCCAGGAGATCCTGCATTGAGTAATATCGATGCGTTTTTCCTGGCGCTCGGATTGCTGTACGATGAACCTAATTCAGTGGATCAGGCAGAGAAAAATTTGCTGGCTCTTTGTCAGGGTCAGGATGAGATAGAGGTATATTGTCAGAAATTTAGAAAGTGGTCCGTGCTCACTCAATGGAATGAATCTGCGCTGGCAGCTATGTTCAGAAAGGGTCTCTCTGAAGCCCTTAAGGATGTCATGGTGGGATTTCCTATGCCTGCTGGTTTGAATGAGTCTATGTCTTTGGCCATTCAGATCGGTTGACGCTTGCGTGAGCGTAAATCTGTGCACCATTTGGCGGTATTACCTGAGCTTAAACCTGAGCCTATGCAGTGCGATAGGACTTTGACCAGAGTTAAACGGCAAGAACACAGACGTCTGAATGGGCTGTGTTTCTACTGTGGTGATTCCACTCATGCTATCTCTGATTGTCCTAAGCGCACTAAGCGGTTCGCTAGGTCTGCCACCATTGGTACGGTACAGTCAAAATTTCTTCTGTCCGTTACCTTGATCTGCTCTTTGTCATCGTATTCTGTCATGGCATTTGTGGATTCAGGCGCTGCCCTGAATTTGATGGACTTGGAGTATGCTAAGCGTTGTGGGTTTCTCTTAGAGCCCTTGCAGTGTCCTATTCCATTGAGAGGAATTGATGCCACGCCTTTGGCCAAGAATAAGCCTCAATACTGGACCCAGCTGACCATGTGCATGGCTCCTGCACATCAGGAGGTTATTCGCTTTCTGGTGTTGCATAATCTGCATGATGTGGTCGTGTTGGGGTTGCCATGGCTACAAGCCCATAATCCAGTATTAGATTGGAAATCCATGTCGGTGTCCAGCTGGGGTTGTCAGGGGGTACATGGTGATGTTCCATTTCTGTCAATTTCGTCATCCACCCCTTCTGAGGTTCCAGAGTTCTTGTCTGATTACCGGGATGTATTTGATGAGCCCAAGTCCGATGCCCTACCTCCGCATAGGGATTGTGATTGTGCTATCAATTTGATTCCTGGTAGTAAATTCCCAAAAGGTCGACTGTTTAATTTATCCGTGCCTGAGCACGCCGCTATGCGCAGTTATGTGAAGGAATCCCTGGAGAAGGGGCATATTCGCCCGTCATCGTCACCATTAGGAGCATGGTTCTTTTTTGTAGCCAAGAAGGATGGTTCGCTGAGTCCGCCTTCTAAATAAGATCACGGTTAAATTTCAGTACCCTTGCCATTGTTATCTGATTTGTTTGCTCGGATTAAGGGGGCTAGTTGGTTCACCAAGATAGATCTTCGTGGTGCGTATAATCCGGTGCGAATCAGGCGAGGAGATGAATGGAAAACTGCATTTAATACGCCCGAGGGTCATTTTGAGTATCTAGTGATGCCATTCGGACTTGCCAATGCTCCATCAGTGTTTCAGTCCTTTATGCATGACATCTTCAGAGAGTACCTGGATAAATTCCTGATTGTGTACTTGGATGACATTTTGATCTTCTCGGATGATTGGGAGTCTCATGTGAAGCAGGTCAGAACAGTTTTTCAGGTCCTGCGTGCTAATTCTTTGTTTGTGAAGGGATCAAAGTGTCTCTTTGGTGTGCAGAAGGTTTCATTTTTGGGGTTCATCTTTTCCCCTTCTACTATCGAGATGGATCCTGTTAAGGTCCAAGCCATCCATGATTGGACTCAGCCGACATCTCTGAAAAGTCTGCAAAAATTCCTGGGCTTTGCTAATTTTTATCGTCGCTTCATCTGCAATTTTTCTAGTATTGCCAAACCATTGACAGATTTGACCAAGAAGGGTGCTGATTTGGTCAATTGGTCTTCTGCTGCTGTGGAAGCTTTTCAAGAGTTGAAGCGTCGTTTTTCTTCTGCCCCTGTGTTGTGTCAACCAGATGTTTCTCTTCCGTTCCAGGTCGAGGTTGATGCTTCTGAGATTGGAGCAGGGGCTGTTTTGTCGCAGAGAGGTTCTGATTGCTCAGTGATGAAACCATGCGCTTTTTTTTTCCAGGAAGTTTTCGCCTGCTGAGCGAAATTATGATGTGGGCAACCGAGAGTTGCTGGCCATGAAGTGGGCATTCGAGGAGTGGCGTCATTGGCTTGAAGGAGCTAAGCATCGCGTGGTGGTATTGACTGATCATAAGAACTTGACTTATCTTGAGTCTGCTAAGCGGTTGAATCCTAGACAGGCTCGTTGGTCGCTGTTTTTTGCCCGTTTTGACTTTGTGGTTTCGTACCTTCCGGGCTCTAAAAATGTGAAGGCGGATGCTCTGTCTAGGAGTTTTGTGCCCGACTCTCCGGGTTTGTCTGAGCCGGCGGGTATCCTCAAGGAAGGAGTAATTGTGTCTGCCATCTCCCCTGATTTCCGGCGGGTGCTGCAAAAATTTCAGGCTAATAAACCTGATCGTTGTCCAGCGGAGAGACTGTTTGTCCCTGATAGGTGGACCAATAAAGTTATCTCTGAGGTTCATTGTTCGGTGTTGGCTGGTCATCCTGGAATCTTTGGTACCAGAGAGTTGGTGGCTAGATCCTTTTGGTGGCCGTCTCTGTCGCGGGATGTGCGTGTTTTTGTGCAGTCCTGTGGGATTTGTGCTCGGTCTAAGCCCTGCTGTTCTCGTGCCAGTGGGTTGCTTTTGCCCTTGCCGGTCCCGAAGAGGCCTTGGACACATATCTCTATGGATTTTATTTCTGATCTTCCCGTTTCTCAAAAGATGTCAGTCATTTGGGTGGTCTGTGATCGCTTTTCTAAGATGGTCCATCTGGTACCCTTGTCTAAATTGCCTTCCTCCTCTGATTTGGTGCCATTGTTCTTCCAGCATGTGGTTCGTTTACATGGCATTCCAGAGAATATCGTTTCTGACAGAGGTTCCCAGTTTGTTTCAAGGTTTTGGCGAGCCTTTTGTGGTAGGATGGGCATTGACTTGTCTTTTTCCTCAGCTTTCCATCCTCAGACTAATGGCCAGACCGAACGAACCAATCAGACCTTGGAAACATATCTGAGATGCTTTGTTTCTGCCGATCAGGATGACTGGGTGTCATTTTTGCCTTTGGCTGAGTTCGCCCTTAATAATCGGGCCAGCTCGGCTACCTTGGTTTCACCATTTTTCTGCAATTCTGGGTTCCATCCTCGTTTCTCTTCAGGACAGGTTGAGTCTTCGGACTGTCCTGGTGTGGATACTGTGGTTGACAGGTTGCAGCAGATTTGGACTCATGTAGTGGACAATTTGACCTTGTCCCAGGAGAAGGCTCAACGTTTCGCTAATCGCAGACGCCGTGTGGGTCCCCGACCGTGTTGGGGATCTGGTTTGGTTATCTTCTCGTCATATTCCTATGAAGGTTTCCTCTCCTAAGTTTAAACCTCGTTTCATTGGTCCGTATAGGATTTCTGAGGTTCTTAATCCTGTGTCTTTTCGTCTGACCCTTCCAGATTCTTTTTCCATACATAACGTATTCCATAGGTCATTGTTGCGGAGATACGTGGCACCTATGGTTCCATCTGTTGATCCTCCTGCCCCGGTTTTGGTGGAGGGGGAATTGGAGTATATTGTGGAGAAGATTTTGGATTCTCGTGTTTCTAGACGGAAACTCCATTATCTGGTTAAATGGAAGGGTTATGCTCCGGAAGATAATTCCTGGGTTTTTGCCTCTGATGTCCATGCTCCCGATCTTGTTCGTGCCTTTCATGTGGCTCATCCTGGTCGGCCTGGGGGCTCTGGTGAGGGTTCGGTGACCCCTCCTCAAGGGGGGGGGTACTGTTGTGAATTCTGTGGCAGAGCTCCCTCCTGTGGTCACAAGTGGTACTTCGGCTGATTCTCTCTGTGAGCTTCTGTTGGTGGAGGGAAGTGGTACTGCGGCTTCTGAGTTTCCTCCCTCAGGTGATCTGGTGAGGTCGTTAGGTGCTTCTCTACTTAACTCCACCTAATGCTTTGATCCTGGCTTCCTGTCAATGTTCCAGTGTTGGACTTGCTTTTCCCTGGATCATTCCTGTGGCCTGCTGCTCTGCATAGCTAAGTTCTTCTTTGCTATTTGTTTGCTATTTTTTCTGTCCAGCTTGTCTAATTTGTTGCTGGAAGCTCTGGGACGCAAAGGGTGTACCTCCGTGCCGTTAGTTCGGTACGGAGGGTCTTTTTGCCCCCTTTGCGTGGTTTTCTTTAGGGTTTTGTGTAGACCGCAAAGTTACCTTTTCTATCCTCGATCTGTTTAGAAAGTCGGGCCTCACTTTGCTGAATCTATTTCATCTCTACGTTTGTCTTTTTCATCTTACTCACAGTCATTATATGTGGGGGGCTGCCTTTTCCTTTGGGGTATTTCTCTGAGGCAAGGTAGGCTTATTTTCTATCTTCAGGCTAGTTAGTTTCTCAGGCTGTGCCGAGTTGCATAGGCAGAGTTAGGCGCAATCCACGGCTGCCTCTAGTGTTGTTTGGAGAGGATTAGGGATTGCGGTCTGCAGAGTTCCCACGTCTCAGAGCTCGTTTTATGATTTTGGGTTATTATCAGATCACTGTATGTGCTCTGACCGCTATGTCCATTGTAGTACTGAATTGCCATTCATAACAGGCCGCGAGACCAAACCCACCGAGGTTAGGCCATGAGATCAAACCCACAGGGGATAGGCCGTGAGACCAAACCCACAGAGGATAGGCCGCGAGACCAAACCCACAGAGGATAGGCCGTGAGATCAAACCCAGAGGGGAGGCTAAAACATTCGAGGGGGACTCCTACCAACGTTTTTAAACAGTCCAGACAGAAGGAATCATTATTACATATAGGCTCGGACTTTATCCCACAGGGTAACAAGGGAATCCCCCAGTGGCCCCTTGTGTAGATCTGCGCCCCCAACCCCACTGTATGGGCAGTACTTGGCATAATTCACTTGATTCACTCTCTACAGAAAAAAGCAGAATCTCATAATTCATTAACCACTACCCAGTTTATTATTATACTAGATGGTGGCCCGATTCTAACGCATCAGGTATTCTAGAATATGCATGTCCACGTAGTATATTGCCCATCGACGTAGTATATTACCCAGCGACGTAGTATATTGCCCAGCCACGTAGTATACATCACAGAGCCACGTAGTATATTGCACAGCGACGTAGAATATTGGCCAGCCACGTAGTATATTGCCGAGCCACGTAGTATACAGCACATAGCCACGTAGTATATTGGCCAGCCACGTAATATACATCACAGAGCCACATAGTATATTGCACAGCGACGTAGAATATTGGCCAGCCACGTAGTATATTGCCCAGCCACGTAGTATACAGCACAGAGCCACGTAGTATATTGCCCAGCCACATAGTATACATCACAGAGCCACGTAGTATATTGCACAGCGACGTAGAATATTGGCCAGCCACGTAGTATATTGCCCAGCCACGTAGTATACAGCACAGAGCCACGTAGTATATTGCCCAGCCACGTAATATACATCACAGAGCCACGTAGTATATTGCACAGCGACGTAGAATATTGGCCAGCCACGTAGTATATTGCCCAGCCACGTAGTATACAGCACAGAGCCACGTAGTATATTGCCCAGCCACGTAGTATACAGCACAGAGCCACGTAGTATATCCCACAGCGAGGTAGTATACAGCACAGAGCCACGTAGTATATTGCACAGCGAGGTAGTATATTGTCCAGCCTTATAGTATACAGCAGAGAGCCACGTAGTATTTTGCACAGCGAGGTAGTGTATTGTCCAGCCTTGTAGTATACAGCACAGAGCCACGTAGTATATTGCCCAGTGATGTAGTATATTGCACAGCGGCGTAGTATACAGCCCAGAGCCACGTAGTATATTGCCCAGTGACGTAGTATATTACCGAGCCACGTATGTCACAGGTTATAAAAATTAAAAATAAACATACTCACCTAACGATCCGAGGGCCCCTTGTAGTTTAACATACTCACCATTCTGGTCGCTGCTCCTCAGCGTCCCGTCTCTCCGCCTCCTGGGATCCAACGGTGCTGTGCAGATGGGCGCGCAGCTGCCGCCATCTTGCGTTCCCAGGATGCTTTGCGAAATTACCTATATGACTTAGTGGTCTCGCGAGACCGCTAGGTCTTCTGGGTAATTTCGCAAAGCATCGCTGGGAAAGAAAGATGGCGGCAAGCCCAAGCGCCTCAGCGGACAACGGAGGGTGAGTATAGCAGGTTTTTTGTTTTTTTTACTATGTTTAACATAACTTCAATAGTAAAAGGTTGGGGACACACAGGGTTAATAGCGGCGGTAACGGAATGCGTTACCCGCGGCATAACCCGGTCCGTTACCGCCGGCATGTATCTTGTGTTAGTGGTGACCGGAGGGGAGTAAGCAGCGGAGCGCCGGGGACACTGACTGCGGGGAGCGGAGCGCCGGGGACACTGACTGCGGGGAGCGGAACGCCGGGGACACTGACTGCGGGGAGTATGGAGCGGGCGCCGGCCACTGACTGCGGGGAGTTTGGAGCGGCCATTTTCTTCTGGACTGTGCCCGTCGCTGATTGTTCATGGCTGTTTTGCGGCGACCAATCAGCGACTTGGATTTCCATGATAGACAGAGGCCACGACCAATGAATATCCGTGACAGACACACAGACAGAAGGACAGACGGAAGTACCCATTAGACAATTATATAGTAGATAGGGATATAGGTAAATTTGTGAACTAAGGTAGTATAATATTTGCATGCAGGTGAAAAGTGGGCCCCCCAAAGTCAATGTTACTGGTGGGCCCTTGTCACTCCAGTCCGACACTAATTACATAAAGAAGTAAGTATTACTAACTATTCCGAACCTTCTCGGGACTGGAAGTGGTTATGTGATGAGCGAGTATACTCGTTGCTTGGGTTTTCCCGAGCACGCTCGGGTGTTAGAGTATTTGTTAGTGTTCGGAGATTTCGTTTTCATCACCCCAGCTGAATGATTTACAGCTACTGGCTGTCTAGTAGCTGTAAATCATTGAGGGGATGAAAACTAAATCTCCGAGCAGTCACAAATACTCGGAGACCACCTGAGCGTGCTCGTTAAAACCAGAGCAACGAGTATACTCGCTCATCACTAGTTATGTCCCATCCATTCAGTCAACTGACTGTGAAGACCATTGTTTGGCCGCAGAGTAAAGTGATTGATGGAAGGAAAGGTCATCATGTAAAGCATATTTGCCAATTCTTCTGGGTCCAAAGAAGAGAGAGGAATGCAGGAGCAAATGTTAAAGAGATTGTCCGGCCATGGAGTAGAAGTCTTCAGTCACTATGTGACTGCAGACTTGTGAATCCTCACTGCAAGCGCACTGCGTATGGCGAGGATTGTCTGACGCTTGCCCATGGAGCAGGTGGTCACGTGACCGCAAGTTTGTAATTTCCATACTTCCGGCCACATTCCGACTAGACATGTCTAGCCTCGCTCAGTACACATGTATAGAGCAAAGCCGTGCTCGTCTAGTCGCCACGTGACCACATGTATGCAAACGACATACTTATGGTGACATGTTCGCCGCTCCTGGCACCAGGGAATGCTTACCACATGCACTGTTCAAGGATTCACACGTCTTCACAGGGAATGCTCACCACACGCATTGTGAGGATTCACAAGTCTGCAGTCAGAGAGCGACTCCAGACTTATACGCTAAGGCCAGATATCCCGTTTAAGCAAAAATATACAAAGACTTTATTTTTTTCTAAAAGTACGCTATCTTTCAGTAGTGGTACCATTGGTTCGTCCAGGAAAAAAGTGGAGACTTCCTAGGAGAGGTAAATCTCTAGAAGCTCCTTAAAGAGCAGTGCCCCCTAAACATTTCTTGTGCAATACACTGGGGTCAATCCAGGATTAAAGCCCTAGTGACAACATGCACATTAAGAAGGCAGAAATCGGGGGCTTGCGAGGGCCTTGGGTATAAAAATGGGTGCCACCATTTCAGAAAGAACCAAGTGTGATGAAAAGCCACATTTCATTTACTCCTTACTAGAGTGTTACATATTGGTCAGGAGGCCCCCATTCTGCAAATATATGTAGATGCCCGAGATGTCCACACTGTGCACCATAGGGGAACATTGGCCGAATTGGCACCAATTGTGGCAGGACTGGCAGACCAACTAATGTAAAAAGCTATGTACAGATTCTCCATTAAGATAGATATTGTGCAAATGAAGCATCAATCAAGCTGGAATTTACCATGATCCATCCTTTGATGATAAGATGCCTCCCAGTTCCCACAAGCAAAGGGGGAAACCCTGCCCATATGTCTACAAGAACAGGAGTGATCTTTGCAAACTCATCACTAATATGTCAAGGTCCTTGAGACTTTCGCAATTTATGTTCAAGTAACTTTATGCTTAAGCTATGAGATGGATTTAATAGATCTCTTGAGCTGCACTATGTCCACTATCTACAGTACATAATGATGTATTGTCTGTGACTGTTCTGTTGTATTCAGTGTAGTAAAATTTTGAACCTCAATGTCGGCCTTGATTTTTCATTCACAGTATAGTCTATTACTGCTTTTAACGCCATGCTGTAACATTATTGTATGCTAGGACCTAACAGACGGCATGGTCAGCTCATTGTGCAAAATCAAACCCATGCTCTAAAACAGCTCATCTTTATCGAAGAGGCCATGCACCTTTATCTGTATTCTAAAATTTTACAGAGACAAATCAGAAAATAACCCTGACACCCCTCATCGATCAGCTGTTATTCACTCAGGTGTCAGACCGGTGTAAACACTTTGAATGGAGCTGCCTTGTACTGAACAATAGCTATTATTCTTTTGATAGGAGCCATTCCACAGTACACGGCAGCAGCCGCTACGCAAAAAATGGAGCTGAACATTCAAAGGCCTCGATTCCTCAAAGGAATTTCACCAAAATTCGGGCAGAAATTGCTTAATTTCCAGACAGTTTCTACCAACTTTGCCAAAATTGGCGGAAAGGGCAAGAGGCGGGGAGCGTGACAAAACACCTTGTCTAATTTATGATGGGCTGTGGTGTTCCTTATGCCAAAAATCTTACTCCAGCAGGTACTGGAGTTAGATTTTTGGCGAGGCGCATGCCACTTGTCAGATGTTCCTGATTCATTAAGAAGCTTATGGGTCCAAAATGTTTACATCTGAGGGGCTACCAATGTAAATGACAACTGATTGTTGGGGGTGTTGGATCACCACTGATCTGATATTGATGGCCTATAGCATCGTTCCCTTTTAGACAGCCATTAGGGTATGTGCAGACGATCAGTAATTGTTGTTGGTTGGATGCTGCGTACTTATGCAGAGTCAATCCCGCAGCGGCCAGATGTCACAGCACAGTAGATGGGATTTCAAGAAATTCCATGTCCACTATGCGTTCACAGATACCAGTGGAGATGGACATGCGGCGCACGTCTTTCTAGACCTGGCCTTAATTATCTTTATAATATTGTTCAGATAAAGCCCACTGATCTTCATACAAGCAGCTCGTTAAGTTATCCCATCCCACTAGAAGGCCTCGAAGGGTTCCTTCTATTGTGGAGTGACTAGATACCTTCCTTGACATTTCTCTGATGGAGGAGCTCATCGATTGGGACCACAACATGACCGACGAGCTCTTCAGAACATGGATTCCTCATCTTATTTTTAAGAAATATGAAGAATTTCTATCTTGGCTTGATAGCCGAAAAAAATTCAAGTATAGAATAACACCTCCTCGACTTTTCCACCATCTCTTCTTTCATTTTTGTTTCTCTCTGTTCACAATTTTTTATTTTTCTTCATCTCTCTCAATACTTAGTAACATAGTAACATAGTTAGTAAGGCCGAAAAAAGACATTTGTCCATCCAGTTCAGCCTATATTCCATCATAATAAATACCCAGATCTACGTCCTTCTACGTCCTTCTTGTCCTTACTTGTCTGGTAAAAAATACTTTCTGATTGTCATCTTGCTTGACTTATTGGTTTATGTCCTGTTTCTATCTCTTTTATGATGCGGCTTAATACAAATAATTGCACAGTGATCCTGAGTGGACCTCTTTTACGGATCAAACAGTTTCTCAATTTCACGCGAGGGGAATGTGAGTGCTTCGTCAGGAAAGAAGGTTATCCTAGGCTTTCAAATCCCTTTAACCCTTATCCGGCTGAATAGGTACAATTGTAACTATTCCGTTTTAAAATTGCAATAACTTTTTTTTGAAAAGACGTAGAGGGCTGAAATTTCGTGACATCTCTACATTTTTGGTCCAGAATATATTGGCCAAATTTCAATAAAATATCTCCACCCGCTTCCGAGATAAGGGGTCGAGATCTTTTTGCATCCATAACAAGCTGCATAGGTACAAATGTACCTCATATATTTTGAATGAAGATAATGCAAGGGAAAAAGCATAAATTTTTTTTTAATGATAATGCTATTTAACTATTATAAACAAGTAAAAAACTGTTCATTTACATTATAAAAGAAAATGTAAGAAACTTTTTTTTATTGATTTTCTTTGCAAGTAATGCATGTTGGCTTTGCTACAGAGTGTTCATCGCAAATGGGTTTCACACAAACCACACAAGACTTTCTAGTCTTGCGTTGTTTTCGCCTCAGGTCTCTGCAGACATAGCAACTACCAACAACAGGGGAGGGTCCACGACTACCATGAGGTATTTTGGGGCCAGCTGCTGGCTGCGATGCTACCACAATGCATCGTCCAAGCACCATTTCTACTGCACCTCGAAGAAAATGGTTTCTCATTATCATTTTGTTTGTACTACGATCTTCAATTGCAATCATACACAGCTGATTTGCGAGATCTTTCAGGAACTTTCTTCGTTGATCCTTTGCCCTGAAGCTTGGATTGTGTTCTCTGTAGATGATGTAGGATGCTAACCCACTGACATCAATCATATTGTAGAAAAATGCCAAAGTCCAACGTGATGTTCGTCGTTTCACAGTGTACTCTCCCAACATTTTATCCATAACATCAACGCCACCTTTTGTTATGTTGTAGTATTTTATTATCTCTGGCTTGGCTGCTAGTGTCTCTTCAACTTCTCCCGTCATGTGCATAGATGATAGAAGCACGACTGATTTGTTCTTCTTTGGTACATATGAACAGACTGTTGCATCATGATTGTAGGCAAAATTTGTCGAGTATACAGGCCTTTCTTTGGCAGGCTGCATGTTGTTAGGTAGGAACCTTTTGTTTTTTCTCACTGTACCAACTAGTGTCATGTTCCAGGAGTTCAATACCTTAGCTAGTTCCATGGTTGTAAAGAAGTTATCGGTGGTGACATTTCTTCCAGAGCCTTTATACGAGCTCACTAGGTCCAATACTGTTCGTTCTCCAATGTTTACTTGTCGAGGACCATCAGTTGGTTTCCCAGTGTAGAGCTGACCTTGTAACGGGTAGGCATTTGATGAGTCACAAGCCCAGAAAATCTTTATGCCATATTTAGCTGGTTTTGAAGGTATATACTGGGTAAATTTAGTATGACCTCTAAATGGAAATAATTGCTCGTCGACGGTGATACAATGATATGGCTTGTAGGCTCTCTCCAGATTACTGTTCAGCATTGTCCAGATGTCCCGTATTGGTGCAGCTTTATCTGTTTGCACACGTTCTGCACGTGTATTTTCGTTGTCAAACCTGATAAATCTGAGTATCATCTTGAAGCGGTCACGAGACATGGCTGCACGTATAAGAGGCAGAGCAGCAACATTCCACATTTCCTCCAGATTCTCTTTGTTGGCTCTGTGCACACCAGCAGCAATCAGTATGCCCAAAAATGCATGAAGTTCAGTTTCAGTAAATTGCTTGAATGTTTTTTGTGGTGGCCGTTTGGAAGAATCAGGAAAACGTTGTACCAGTTCGTTGTTGTAAGCATCACAAACTCTCTTGGCCTTTCGATTCGTTTCCCGTAATATGATGTCACACATCTCGGGAGTCATGATGGACTTGAATAGCTCTTTTGCTGTATATAGGTTGCTGATTGCTGCAGGGCCACCTCTTTGTCGTAGGACATTACGAGATTTTGTTTGTGCATTTGGCAGTGGATTACTGCACCATTGAGTTTCATCCTTAGCAGTCCAAATGTCGCCTGCACTTTGAGGCACAGAATCATCCTCAACACTTTCGTCTGATTCGTATTCATTTTCATGCTCTATGACCATTTCTTGTTCAATGTCTGAATCTTCTTCAGTAACATCCACTTGTGGTACATAGTTTTCATCATCAGATGGAACATATGGTTCATCCTCATGCTCAGAATCAGATTCTTCTAGCATTCGCATTATTTCGTCAGACGTAAATCTGTAAATATGAAAAAATGTAAAATAAATAATTTTCCGAAATACTACATTATTGGCTTTTCACAAAATTATACTAACCTGCAAACACGTTTTCTTGGATTATGGCGGAAACTAGATCCAGCATTACTATCACTCATGATGACTTGCTAGATGAATTTTGGCTTCGTATTTTGTGCTGAATATAAATAAAACATCGTAAAACAATATGTAGATACTAATTATTATCCATTTTTCGTATAAAAATTATACCTATAGTGATAAGTTTCATACAAAATATATGTAAGCCAAGTCCAGGCTGAAAGACAATTTGACTGTTCTGTCCCCACATAATGAGAATAAAGGTATAACTGGCTGTTAGATGCTGTGAGACTTTCCTACCTTCGTTTCCAAGAAATTGAAGACTTCACAAGCCTAGAAATGTGTGCTCACAGCAATGAGATGAACAGCAAAATGGCTAATGAGAGGAGGGAGGCAGGAAGACAAGTAGAAGCCACTCCCAGTTTGAATTAACTTAATTGACAGCAACATAAGTGACCAGTAACAACACTGAACAATAGATATCAGCATAACATTTGTAGCTGAATGAACTTTAGTTTCTGAAACCAAGTAAAGTCTTCCCACAGTGGAGGTATATGTGAAGGTACAATTGTACCTATGCAGCCTGTTAAGGTTGTAAAATTATGCAGCCTGACAAGGGTTAAATTTGTTGGACAAAAAAAAAATATATTGTCAGTGGTTCTCCTTTACTGCAGTGCTGAAAACTCAATCCAAAATATTGTAAATCTTTGACGAAAGAGAAGAATAAGGCAAGGATTGAAGGCTAGCTGTTCCAATGGTCATTCTTGGTACATAAACTTGCAAATGTTTTAATTAAAAAAAAAAAGAACAAAACCAATATCTATATCGGATTCTGAAATTTAGAAATTTTGATTGAGTGGCATAAGCTCCCTAACAACTTTTCCAATGTTTTTCGACAGCGCATTAGTGAAGGACGTTAGGTAACACTTGGCAGTGAGAACGTCGTACGTCATTTCAATGATTTTCCTGCTGTGTTTTACCTATTCTTAGATTCCCTTCAATTACACTGTTTTTCTCATGATTTCCCTTCTCCTGCGTATGACTAACCAGCCCATTTTCATCACAATGGGATCCCTATGGGCTCCAACATCTGGCTTGGAGGTTGCCAGTTGGAATGGGACCCATGACGGAGAAGGTAAATGTAACACGAAATAACTCTACCAATTAAAAATCTGTCGACTTCCAAATTTTATAGCGCACAGGTATCTTGTATACATCCATCTAGAATGATTTCCAAATGTGGCTTCTTGACTTCCAAAAAAGCCACATAATAAATTACGCTTTGGTGTGCGACAAGAGGAAGACTGAGCAGACATATGGCTCCTCTCCTGTTCAGGAGGGAGAGGGGTTACACTTCACAATATCTTTTATTGAGGCCGGTAAAAAAAAAAGGTGCTCGAATTGTGGAAAAACTCTAAAGTCTATAAACCATAACCAGCCAGCCCATTAAGGGACTATCTTGACCATCTTCCCATAGAGTCCGAGTCTTCCGGGCACATCTTTTAGATACCAAATGGGTTAAATGAATCAACACGATTACATTTTCTTTAGCTTTTTGTGAAAAATACTATAGTAAAATTACTGCATATTGTAAATCGAAGACAAACATTACAGGATCGTATAAAGACAGCGTAAACCGGGCATGATTCTTCTTCAACGAGAAGTGTTCTTATGCCGATATAACGCACTTCCAAAGCGTCACCAAGGCAACAAGGTGGCTCGGAATTAATTATTACGCTTTTGTGGTAAGTTGCTCTTTTTCTTTTATATCATTATTCAGACACGCCAGAGAAAGGAGCTTAACAACAATTCTATTCCTTGGAAATCTTAAGATCTCTGGAAAGCAAAATTGAGAACGCAACCGTGGAACCCTGGTCGGATCCAGACTATCAAAAGTAATTTCCAAATGTGACGTTTGCCTTAGGATCGGTGCAATTTATATATTGATTATACCCTAGAATGTACGGACCATAACACAAATGCTGCACTTCATTCTTTGTTAAATGGGGTTGTCCAGTACTTTTATATTGAAGGCCTATACTTAGGAGAGGTCATCAATATATCGGTGGGGGTGCCGGCGGCAGCCAGATAAGATTAGTTGCAGTGCTCGGCTCTGTTGCTTGCATAGTTGCTGCGGCCGGGTACTGCACACCCCCCCTACTGAAATGAATAGCAGTAGATCTGCAGTACCTCATTTTGGCCACTATACAGATGAAAGCGCTGTGGAGCTCTGAAACTAAGTACACTCAGTCATCGCCAGGAAACATGGAAACAGGAAACTGTTCATGTAGGAATGCTGGGACCTGACACCCATAATGTGGTGGTGCACCATCTTGCTGGAAAAACTCAGAGAACGTGCCATCTTGAGTGCATAAAAACGGCAATACATCATCATGTAGCAATTTCAGATATCCAGTGGCACAGAGGTTTCCATTGATGAAGAATGGCCCCATTATCTTTGTACCCCTGAAGGCAATTTTCTATGCTGTGAAGATACGAGATGTGCAGCATCTGAAACAACAAGATACTGGAAGCCTGTGCTAGCATTTCTTGTGTGCTATTGCTATCAGTGTATCAAGAGTGGGAGAAGAGGGTTCCTTTGACAATCCAACACCATGGGCAGCACTTTGAACACATTTTATAAGTGGTCATAAACTTGTAAATAACTCATGAAAGAATAAAGTTACGTTAAAACCAAGCACACCACTGTTTTTCTTCTGACATTCTCAATAAGTTTGATGTGTCACATGACCCTCTTCCCATTAGAGAAAATAAAGTTGGATCCAAAATGGCCGACTTCAAAATGGCTGCCATGGTCACCACCCTTCTTGAAAGATTTTCCCCCTCCCATATACTAATGTGCCACACACAGGAAGTTGATATCACGAGCCATTCCCATTTTATTTAGGTGTATCCATGTAAATGGCCCACGCTGTATATTAAAAATAAAACATTGAAATCCTGCAATTGCATACAACGCATGCCCCTGCGTACCTAATGTTAAAGATAGGTACGCAGAACGCATGAGGAAGTAGGCGGAGCTTAAGGAAAGAAGTCCCCAGCGCCACGCTGTGGACTCAAACGCTAATGTGAACTTAGTCTTACTGAGCATTAAAGTGCCTTTACATATATACCATTTATTGGTAAATATAGTAGGAATTATTCCCTTTAAGACCCAGATTGTAAAGAGAGCAGGCAACATTATTTTATTGTGGTTTGAGCCAACCATACTCACACTATTTTCAGCAGAATAGGACTTGAGACTGATATTCTGATCTGTTAGTCTCAGTTGAAATCTACACAGCGCTCTATGATGGGGTTTCCATCCAAATCCTGGAAAAACAGATTCAGGCGATGCATCTAATGGAGTCCTCCATTACAAGGGCGCAGTCAACCGGTTGTATAAATCAGACCAAGATCGGAACGTGGTGCAAGGACTGACCGGCTGCTCTCCCGGCCCGAGCGCAACAGCTGCATACAAATGCATGAAGCTGTCACGCTCGGATCGGGAAAGCTGCCGGACAATGTGTGCACTGCGTTCCCATTTAGGTCCGATTTACATGGCTGTCTGACTGTGCCCTAGTGGCACTGATGTAGTCACTCTGGTTGACCTCCATTCAAGCTTTGTTTGTACTTTTTTAGAACAGTAGTGACGAGCGAGCCTGCTAGGATGGCGTTATCTGTGCACACTCGTGTGCTAATAGAGCATCTTCGGTGTGCTCGAATACTGTGTTTGAGTCCCTGCGGCTGTATGTCTCGTGGCTGTTCGACAGCGGCAATATATGCAAGGATCGCCTTGTTGTGGCTGTCAAACAGCCGCGAGACATGCAGCCACGGGGACTCAAACATTAGTATTTGAGAACTCCCAAGATGCTATATTAGCACTCGATCGTCCTATAATAACACCTCATGCCAGCACGCTCGCTCATCACTAGAGGACAGAATACTCTTTAGTGTGAACCGAACCTCACACGTGAAACTGCCTTGTTAAGCCGCGGTGTAAGTTCTCTCCACCCTGATCCGGTTTCTACAAGATGCCAAGGTGTAACCTGCCTCAACATGTTTGAAGTCACTCACCTCATTCAGTGAAGTAGGTCACCTGAGAGTGAAAAAAAAAATAGGTCACTTTCTCCACCCTCCAGAGATGAGCAATATTGATTGCTGGAAGATCTCATTATATAATGGAGAAGAAACATTTCCTTTTCATGAGACGATACAAAGAATAGCTGGCAACTTCCAACCTAATCCAAGACTTGTTTATTCAATGTGAAGATCTGATTTCACTATGCATTAGTCCGTGAGCGCAGAGGATCAAGATGGCCACAAATAAACATTCTTATAGTCTCCCACGTTGAGGACGTTCATTTACTAACACTGTGGTATCGCCACGTACACGGTGCCACCAAATGGACTAGTAGAAGACAAATCTGGTATTCGGACTGAAATACTCAGCTCCCTTACCCCCAGAGCCTCTAAATACAATGTTAAGTTCAGATAAACAGATCATTCATGGTCTCCAATTTTTTTTGTTTTCTAATGGCCCAGTCTGGCCATGTGCCATTACTACCAAAGATTGCTGCTGAAAATGGTCCATCTAATGTGAATGGTCAGATTTAGTCAACTCTCAGGTGGTGTAGACCTTGACGAGACAGTCAAAATATGCACCAAATTCATGAACTAGTATAAGCCACTTTGATCTGATTTTGTGCAAATTAGGAGACTTTCTGAAAAGATTTTTTGCGCTGGCCCACTCCAAAAATCAAAACCACACCTGAAAAATCGCTTCAGAAATGCTCGAAAGACTCTTCCTATTTACTGGACTTTTACGACAATATCACTTGCTGGTTAGTCTTCGGAGTGATTTTTCCCTGCTTCAGGTTTTGAAAAAAGCTTGGTGGGGGAAAAAAATGCTTGTGAGTTTTTTTGAAGATGCTTCTGATGGAATCCACTTCAAACTAGGCACTGTCCCATCAGAAAGCTACAAAAAAAAACCCACTTTAGGCTGTGTGCACACGTTGCATTTTTTTCATGTTTTTTCACTATAAAAACGCATAAAAAATGCATACATATGCATCCTATCATTTAGCATGCATTCTGCAATTTTTGTGCACATGATACGTTTTTTTCCCGCGAAAAAAACGCATCGCGGTAAAACACGCATAATGTTCATTAATTTAGCATTTTTCCCGCTATATAATGCATTGGGAAAGCTCCGGAAAAAAATGCGGTAAAAACGCAAAAAAAAATAAACCCGGTAAAAAAGCATGCGGTTTTCTTGCAGAAAATGTCCGATTTTCTTCAGGAATTTTCTGCAAGAAATTCTTACGTGTGCACATATCCTTACTCTTCTAAAAGTCTTGTTTTTTTATGAGTTTTTGAAATCAAAACTGAGAAGAACTCCAAATTTTCTTTTCCAAAAATGCCTCAAAATTTTCAGTGTGCCCATAGGATTTGTGATTACTTAATCGGTAGGAGTCCAACTGCTGGATCCACCATCGATCTGACAGGGGATGTCAGACTTATGTTGCTAGCCGATCCTTAGGATATCAATACCTGATCAGTGGGGGTTCCAAACCCAGTAGCACCATCAATCAGCTGCATGGTGGCTGTGGCCAGGTACTGCACACCCCCCATATTGATAGGGAATGGATCAACAGTATCGGGCCACTATTTTGTTGATGGAGCAGTGCATCTCCAGCCGCTGGCACCGGGAACAGCTGATTGGCGAGGTTGCCAGGTATCGAATCTCCACTGAAGAGATATTGATGGCCCATCTAAAGGATAGAAAATCAATGTAAAAGGCCCGGACAAACCCTTTAAAGAAAAGAGCTCTGCAGAGCCTCATATGAATAGGTCAGCAGCCGGACATACAGGCTACCACTCCATTAATTCTCTATGACATGGACAGAGATAGCGGAGCTTTTTCTGGCGGTCCCATAGAGTACGAATGGTGCGGTAATGTGCATTATCAGCCACGGCAATGCAGAACCCTGTTCTCGGGGTAGATGGGGGTCCCGGCGTTCGCTCCCTCCCCACCGATCAGCAAGTTATCACCTATACTGTATTCATTCCAGGAAATATTTCTTGGCGTCTTAGCATCTATTAAATAATTTAAAAAAAGGAAGTGACAAAAAAAAATTACTGAATTTGCCAAGTAGGTCAACCAAGTTAACTATAAATGTAAAATAGGGGTGCTCAAACGTTGAGGTTCAGTTCAAATTGGTAAATATTAATCTTTATTTACTTAAAGGGAACCTGTCACCCCGAAATTCGCGGGTGAGGTAAGCCCACAGGCATCAGGGGCTTATCTACAGCATTCTGTAATGCTGTAGATAAGCCCCCGATGTTACCTGAAAGAGGAGAAAAAGAGGTTAGATTATACTCACCCAGGGGCGGTCCCGCTGCTGGTCCGGTCGGATGGGCGTCTCTGGTCCGCTCCGGCGCCTCCCATCTTCATTACAAGACGTCCTCTTCTAATCTTCAGCCACGGCTCCGGCGCAGGCGTACTTTGCTCTGCCCTGTTGAGGGCAGAGGATAGTACTGCACTTCGCAGGCGCCGGAAAGGTCAGAGGCCCGGCGCCTGCGCACTGCAGTACTTTGTCTGCCCTCAACAAGGCAGAGCAAAGTACACCTGCGCCGGAGCCGTGGCTGAAGATTAGAAGAGGACGTCTTGTAATGAAGATGGGAGGCGCCGCAGTGGACCAGAGACGCCCATCTGACCTGACCAGCAGCGGGACCGCCCCTGGGTGAGTATAATATAACCTCTTTTTCTCCTCTTTCAGGTAACATCAGGGGCTTATCTACAGCATTACAGAATGCTGTAGATAAGCCTCTGATGCCGGTGGGCTTACCTCACCCGCGAATTTCGGGGTGACAGGTTCCCTTTAAGAATATATTTTCCCAAAGCAGACCCCTGCGTAGGGGTGAGAAGGGCAGAAGGTTCACATCTTCTACACATAGGAATGGAATGTCATTAGCATATTAAAGTACGCTCTTGTAATAAGGAAGGGGAAACTCCCAATTTTTCACGGGCAGCTATAGGCTCATCAGGGTGGCGCACGCCGTCAGGTACCAACACCGGGCACACCTAGGTTTTCTGAAATTAGAAAGTCTGATTGCACAGGACAAATGACTGGATTAGGGATGAGTCGTGTGTCGCCCGCTTAGGTTAGGATTATGGGGTTCCAAACGTTTCCATCATTCCATCAACTGTATCCCGTTACTTAAAGGGTCATGTCAGGTTTGGATTCCGAGACTCCCTGCGATCAGCCGTCACCTGGGGCCGCTGCAGACAGAAATACTAGAGTTCAGCATTTACACCAACATGTAAAAAGTTCCGTCTACGGAGAAGAGATCTCTGCGACGCAATTTACAAGTTGTACACACTAAGTAATACATTAATTAGACAGAGATGTTGGAAGTGAAGGAAATAAGGTCACTGAAAAATGTGAGGCCAAGATTCAGCAAACTGTCTTGGAGCCCAACGGCAAATGCTGCGTGAACCGAGCTGACTCCGAAAAGAGGCTGGAGAAGTAATGATGTAAACACACGAAAAATCAATCATGATGTAACTGCCCCGAGAATGATGAGGATGTTTGGAAGAGCTTTCTCAGAATGCAGATAAGAAAGTGACGGGATGGCTTCCCTGAGAGCGGCACACATGCTACTAATGAAAGGATGAAGATTTGTAAAAACACAAAAATGCTAAGGAAAAGTGGCTAAAAAGCACCGATATGGGGCTGACATTTTTCATGCATCAATTTTTTTATTTTTTTTTAACATGTTACCTGCACTTGTAGAGCAAGTTTAAAGAGGCACGCATGAGTGTGACCGCAAGCATGCGATTTGCACACAAGCGGTCACATGCCGACTAGACGTGCGCGGCCTCACTCAATGCAAGTGTATTGAGCTAGGCCAGACATGTCTAGTTGGAATGTGGCAGAGAATATGCAAATTACAAACTTCCGGTCACATGAATGAATGCAGACTTGTAGTCTAAAGGTACCGTCACACTCAGCGACGCTGCAGAGATATAGACAACGAGCCGATCGCTGGAGCGTCGCTGTTTAGGTCGCTGTAGAGACATCAAACACCGGCAACAGCAGAACGATGCAGGAGCGATCCAGTGACGTAACGGCGACTCACTTATCGTTCTCGCTGGTTGTTAGCTCCATGTAAAACGTTGCTGGCGTCGTTGTTTTTGATGTCAAACATGACGATACACGCCGACCTGACGACCAAATAAAGTTCTGGACTTCTAGCTCCGACCAGCGATCTCACAGCGGGATCCAGATCGCTGCTGCGTGTCAAACACAACGAGATCGCTATCCAGGACGCTGCAACGTCACGGATCGTTGTCGTTCTCGTTGCAAAGTTGCTGAGTGTGACGGTACCTTAAGGCCGGACAACCCTTTTAAAGTGTACACTAGGAAAACTCATAGCATATAGGTTAAAGGGGCTGCCGTTCTATCGAAGTTGGTGCTGCCGTTTCCACCCGGTAGGTGAGATGGTTGTGCCATGTGACACCTCGCACTGATTGGCTGCAGCCTTTACCGTTTCATCAGAGCGGATTGTCCGCTCAGGTGCGATATTGAGCAGGTCCAGCCGACTAGTCCCTTCTGAACAGTGGTAGCCTTCTGCACTGGCTGATGGAATATTGATGAGCTGCAGTCGATCAGCGACTACAGCAGTCACACACTGAAAACCACGGTGATGACATGGCCAAGATGGTGCCACAACAGGAGGCAAGTGTACATTGCTTTTACTCTCTATACGGAATTGATGTAGCAGGGGTTGTCCATAAAGCGTATTTATAGGCCCCTAGGCTAAAGCAGTGCGTCCTTATGGCCTTCGTCACTGGAATAGGACAGTACAGCTCGATTTGCTGGATAGAATAGCATAGCAGACTATGCTGTTCAAGCCAGATAAGCACAACATAAAAAAATGTATACCATGAAATACCCATTTTCTTTTATTTTTATCTCCGGAGCCTAAAGGTGATGGATTCCGATCAATGTCATTTGTCATAGGGGTCCATTTGGACATTCTGTAGCTTCCTTCCTGCATCCTCTATGTAAGTAAATAACATGGCATTGTGGTCTTTGTCCATGCACGGGCACTCTAGACTAAGAAGATTAGTGAAATCCGTCAGGAATGCTCCGGAGCTCCATCGTCAACACTCCAGTACCAGCACGTGTATGCTGGATTTCACCTTAATCTCCAGGAGCAGATAAGTACCTGTCCAGTACTGCAAAAAACCTGCTGTGGACCCAACCAAAGGCAGCGTCAATTCCCTCTTAATGCAGCAAGGAACTTTAATCCACATTTTATGGTCCAGAGGTCTTAATAATCCAACAAAGGTCAAAAGAGGTCATTTCTTCCAAGTCCGTGATTGTCTGTTCTAAGATCAATTTCTGATATCAGACTGTTCTGGTCGCTAAAAACGCACCTGTAACAGTAGGAAAGCTTAGTGCCCCTCTTCTCCTGGCAGCTCTGGTCGCTGCACGAACAGCCATTCTAGTCAATAGTTGTCTATGCGGCTGTCAGGGAAGTTGGACCATTTGTGGCATATTTTAGAGAGAAGCCACCGATAATCTTCAAAGTTGATCTGTCAAAAGACTGCAGGCTTCATGATAAAAAATGGCATACGTTCTTAAATAGATCCCTTACACCTGATGAGGCTGGTGTACTTGCTTTGAAAATCCATGTCAGAAGGTTTGCAAAATCCATTTTGAAAGTTTTTCAAATGAAGCCAAGAAAAACAGGATCCGGATGGAACCATCGAGTATGATGAAAACAGGATAAAGATGGAACCATCGAGTATGATGAAAACAGGATCCAGATGGAACCATCGAGTATGATGAAGCAACAGCACTATCGTGTTTGTTATAAAAGACAGCGCGCAACAAAAAAAAGGGGAAAAATGAAGTCCACGTTTGCAAACTTTGGATTCCGTCTGCCTTGTTATACTCATATGCTTGGTCGAGGTCTCTAAGAATGCCATTCATCGGTGCTTCAGATGGAGACAGTAAAGGAATCTGAAACCTGTGTTCTGCTACGGGGCCTCCTGAAGGAGGGGAAGGGCAGCGGCACATGCAGTAAGGATAGGGCAGAGTGGTCCGGGCATGCATCATCACATCACAACTGTACAGCTAGCAGACATAACCTATTACAGACAACAATTTTAAACAATCATTGACTTATTGACTTCGTAGAACTTGCTTCCGATGCTTTTCTTTATTATACAAAAATAGTAAATTGCATTCATATTTTAAAAAGGGATTGTGTCATCAGATAATGGCCATTAGTTCAAATCAAGGAATTTAAGGAACATGGAAATTACGGTACGTCAGCTCACGTATCGAAAAGTACAGGGCGCTAAAGCTCGGGGTTGTAAGTCCTAAGAAAATGAGAGGAAAGCCATGGTATCCAACAGTCAGATCCTCTTCTAAAATCACTTTTTATTGGTACGTATAAAAATGCACAGTAGCCATCACGGGATAAAAAAAAATAAAAAAGGTCAAACGCGTTTCAAGCACAGTCCTTAATCATTGCATGTTTAATTTGTCAAACATTTTTATATTTACCAATAGAAAGTGATTTTAGAATAAGATCCGACTGTCTGATACCTTAAAACAAATGGTAGAATAGAGATTGTATGTTCTGAGAGCTTTAAAAAAAATATGTCACAATCGAGGTTAAAAAAAGAACAATAACAAAAACCACCCTGGCCACTAGCCTAATAATAGATAAAAAGGCTAGGAACAGACAATGTTTGCTTTGTAGAGATCAGTTTTTAGACATAATCTTATTCTTATTGTACACGGGAATACAATGGAAAGGGACCCCAACTATCTGGATGACACAGGATCCGTCATTCACTCACCTCTCCTCCCTCCCTGCAGAGTGACCTCTGCACAGATCACAGAGCATGCCTAGAACACTCTCCCATGGAACTCAATGAGTATTTCCAGACCATTATTTCTGCAGAAGTAAATCATAGCTCTGAAGCTCAGTCGGGATGGCCACCTACAATATCATGGACACAAAATTGATTTTCTTAAAATATCGAAAAATCAGAAAATAGCATCTTCAAATAATAGCTGGGTTTATTTAAAAATAACATAATATAATATAAAATATAGGCGATACGTATGTAGGGCAAGTATAGGGGATGTCTGCTGTGGGACTCCTTTATCTGGGACAATCGAAGTTCAAGTTCCTCCTTTCAAATTTGATATTTGCAATGAAGCTTCCAGCACAAGTGAGAACACAACCTAACTAAAAAAAAAAATTATATATATATATATATATATATATATATATATATATATATATATTTTACATATATGTGTGTATATATATATGTATATAGAGGCTCTTTTAAAAAAAAAAAAAAATTACCAGTTTTTTTTATATATTTTTATTTTCTTAATGTAATTTTGTTTATCATAGTAGTGGTCATCTTGCCTGAGCAGCCTTTTTTTTTTACAGCATTCCGAGACATGCTTTACAGTAGACACACGTGAGTCGAAACATGACTCAGAATTCTGGGGTAGAATATTCTGTGCATAATGAAAGAGTAATTAAAAGATGACTCACTGACTTCTATAGGACAGTATTCTGAGCATGAGCTGTATTCTGTGCAGAGGTATGTGTGCAGAGAGCCGGAGGAAACCCTGCCTTTTAGGACCGGTCTTATCTACAGGGTGCACACACATTATATATATATTTTTTCCGAAATAAATATCTATTTCAACTCATCTGAAAAATCCCCAACATAGCAGAGGGCTGTGGATGGTTTGCATAGGCACCAATTAATTCCTCTTTCACATTGGCTGTGCCTCTTCTTGGCAGGAAGAGAGCATTGTCAAAATAAATACATGGGAGAAAATGATTATTATGACTCATTCATGATGTTTGTACAAAGAGAGGTTTATAAGAATAAGAGATGGCAGAACACACAAATGACAGCACATATGGGTTCAGCGATGCTAAAGATGAGGTTTCTGGTGCCGACGATAATTACATTAGAAGTCATGACGAGACTCGGCTGATCTCTATTGTTCGTCTCACGACTGATGAGGGTTTATGGAATAAAGGACGAGCGCTCTCTTACTTGGACTGTGTGTACTTTGAGATCAACCATCTCGGGATCGTTTAGCGATTTCAATAAAGTGAAACAATGATTGTTTATAAGCGAGGCGGCTCGGAGTCTTATGGAGCCAAAGGGAAGTTGGGCAGGGAGTCACGGTAAACATCGGCTCTTTGAAGTATTTCCTTTATTCCGAAGCAGATGATGCGGTGACTGATAGGTAAGGGCTCATCTTACAGAGTGTGAATGGGTTGAAAAAACGCGTGGGTAGAAGTAGAGGAAAAATACTGGGGTGAAAGAAAATGAACAGGGGCGGACCAACATTTCATTAATAGGTTCACTACAGTATAACGATAGTGGAGCGCCATTGATTCCTATGCAGAGAACAGCAGTTGGGGTAAGTTAGTCTTTGGCTGCTGCGCTCTGTACAAGCAATGAGTAAGACGACAAAGCGTCCTTCATTATATGGTGAGCTTTGTCATCTGGTCGCTGCCTATGAAGAGCGTAAACTAATCTCGACTGCTGTGCTCTGCATAGGAAGCACCGACGATGGAGTCATCAAAGAAGTCCTGGCCTGCTTTACTCAGAGCTGGTAGGCCACCTGGCCGGCTGTCACCGTGCCCTGCGCTGCTCCAAGAAGAAGTGGCAGTAGGGGCCGAGGTCAAATTGTGTGCCCCCACAGAGTTTGCTAATCGGTACAATTGCTCGTGCCCACCCTCCACCCCTATGATAACCCCCGCAAGCTCCTTGCAGATGTTGTCCTTGAAGGGATTTGAACCTAGGACCCTAGTGCTGCAAGGCTATCCACTGAGCCACCATACAGTGCTACCCACTGAGCCACCATACAATGCTAACCACTGAGCCACCATACAGTGCTACCCACTGAGCCACCATACAATGCTAACCACTGAGCCACCATACAATGCTACCCACTGAGCCATCATACAGTGCTACCCACTGAGCCACCATACAGTGCTAACCACTGAGCCACCATACAGTGCTAACCACTGAGCCACCATACAGTGCTAACCACTGAGCCACCATACAGTGCTACCCACTGAGCCACCATACAGTGCTAACCACTGAGTCACCATACAATGCTAACCACTGAGTCACCATACAGTGCTACCCACTGAGTCACCCCACAGTGCCAACCACAGAGCCACCATACAGTGCTAACCACTGAGCCACCATACAATGCTACCCACTGAGCCACCATACAGTGCTAACCACTGAGTCACCATACAATGCTAACCACTGAGTCACCATACAATGCTACCCACTGAGCCACCATACAGTGCTAACCACTGAGCCACCATACAATGCTACCCACTGAGCCACCATACAGTGCTAACCACTGAGCCACCATACAATGCTACCCACTGAGCCACCATACAGTGCTAACCACTGAGTCACCATACAATGCTTACCACTGAGTCACCATACAATGCTAACCACTGAGTCACCATACAATGCTACCCACTGAGCCACCATACAATGCTAACCACCGAGCCACTGTGCTGTCCATTGCAAGAACTTATTTCTAGGTTTACCAAAAAATTTAATAAAAAGTCGATTTCATAAATACCCTATACTTTACACTACACCTGGAAAGGGAAACGGCCAATTGGTCCGACACAAATGAAAATAAACATAGCTACCCTAAGGTCAGGAACGCAGCGACTACATCAGATGGGCGTTGGTTGCATTTTCCGAGTTCAGCTAAAAACCATCACATGGGGAATTGCTGCCAAACATCATTTTTCAATTAAATACTCGCAATCAGAACCGTAGGCATTTTTAGAGATTAAAAGATTTTCCATTTAAAATACTTGACCTCTTCTACCCACTGTTTTTTTCCTCTCCAACACACAAGAAACATAATTGTCGGATTTGGCAGGTACCTGCATGCTGTCTTTTAATTACTTGGTGACTAATCGCAGCAGCTGATTGCCGGGTTCTGAAAAAGATTCTTAGAACGCGGGCATTGTGCATAAATTGTTTAATGGGTGCCCGCATCCCGAAACCGAGCAGGCAGAGCAAATCATTACAAAAGATTAAAGCTAAAATAAATAGAATCATCAAGCAAGAAATAAAAAAAAAAAAAAAAAAAAAAAAAAAAAACACAAACAAACACGTTTTTGGAATCTTGTAAGATAAACAGATGTAGGATGTCAAAATACTAGTATATAGAATTTTGTATTTTGAAGGTAAAAGTTAGGACTTTGGTCAATTTCTAGAGTGGTGATTAGTAAGTTCAATATCAATGTATCCGAAAAGACAAAGGTGCCAGAGACCACAAGAAGCCCACCATTGCATTGCAACCATTAGGGGGGAAACCACCCGGCCAACCGCCAATAGAGTGTGTGAATGAAGAATAATCAAGATGTCCTCATCCTTCATATTGTAGGGAAAGAGCAGGTAGATCAATATACTTTTTTCACAAGGTGTCTCCAGATTGACGGACGAGGTGCTCAGCTGATGTCAAAAAGTTGGATATAAACAACCCAAGTGTGACACAGGGGGAGGATGGAGGGAGAGGAGATTGAGAGATGGAAGGAAGGTTGGCATTCAGTGATGGGCCATGCCATAGAGAGGACATTCCAAGGAGATGAGGGCAACACCAAGGTGGCAAAACCAGGAGGCCCTACGTCAAGGGTTCCTTTAAGGCAGTGTTCCCCAACTCCGGTCCTCAAGAGCCACCAACAGGTCATGTTTTTAGGATTTCCTTAGTATTGCACAGGTGATTGAATGCTTGCCTGTCCAGGTGAAGCAATTATCACCTGTGCAATACTAAGGAAATCCTGAAAACATGACCTGTTGGTGGCTCTTGAGAACCGGACTTGGGGGACACTGCTTTAAGGTAATTATGACATTATGTGATTAAAAGCTTAAGGAATCAATGTTTCTTGGTTCTAATGATTTGGTTGTTATCCGTTTGATCAACTTTATACTTCGTATTTGATTCTGGGTATAAAATAGTTTCTATTTGTACACTTTTGTTGGTGGTGCTTGGTTTGCTGACCGCCCCCAAGGATCTATGTAGGAATATGGTCATCGTTTGATATTGGTTTGGTCAATAATAATATCTCTTGACGATGTTATTGTTCAGCATCCTTGTCATTCGATATTGAAACTGCTCGCGATGACTGTATTTCTTACAATTTGCTGGCAAAATGGTGAACTCCGAATCTAAGGTTTTGTTCACCTCAGGTTCAAAGGGGTTGGCCACTACTAGGACAATCCCTTCTTAAACTAAATGTTTGGCCTGGATAGAATAATAAAGCCTATACTCACCTCTTGTGCCGGCTCTGTTCCTACCGAGTCGGCACTCACGGTCTCGGAGCGGTGATGCGGTGGAATGACACGTGATGCCCAACGCCCTATCAGAGCTGGCGTCACTGTTTCCGCCTTCAGACAAAGTGAGGAAGAGGAGGAACTTTGGGGTGAGCTGCAGCGCTGGGCTTCTTCTTCATGTCTAGTTTGTCCATGGCAGAGACAGAGACGCCAGCAATGTTTGGGCGCCGGCGGCACAACACCGCATATCACAGCCCCAGAGACTGCGAGTGCCAACACCGCGGGAACAGAGCTGGCACGGGAGGAGAGTATAGGCTTTATTATCCGAACATTTAATTTAAGAAGGGGTTGTCCTAGAAGTAGACAACCCCTTTAAAAGTTTTTTTTTTTTTAATAAGATTCTGATCAATACTTACCAAAACTATTTGGTGCAAAGTGTAGCAGGGAGGCGTTACATTACATGAAAGAAATATAAATGTCAGCTACTCACAGATGAATACGCTCTCACCTTCATCCGAAGGGCACTGCCTCCAAATGCGAAAAAAACAAAAAAAAAAAAGTACGTCTCTTTAAAAACATGAGCTGCAAATATTTTGTAGATGTAATCTAATAAACGGCGGCGTGGGTAACTGTATATGGCGGATAGTTTTCCTTATTGCCCTTGACATTAATTTTCCCAGCTGCGCCAATGAATGTGTAGCCTCGACAGGTCATCTCATATACCGTACATATTTCCAGAGACGTCTCTGAAGATTGATAAGGAAAGCCGATTTCCGTTTGCTGCATGTTCCCCTCTAGATTCCGCTCAATAGCGCAGATTACATTTCTTGCTTTTACAGTTACGCCGCTGTTCTCGTGTACCCGACACTACAGAAAAAAAGGTTGATACAAGAATGAAAGAAAGGAATGTCCAGCTTCACCGAGTCCGTAAAAAAAGAGTTTTCTTTATTCACAAACTTTAAACATGGAGGATACAGACTTCAGCACAACCATATGGGTAAGAATCTCAACGCGTTTCTGGAGACTAAGCTCCCTTAATCATGATGGTCAGCACTGATTGAACAGTCTCAGGATGCAAAGGGATACACTGCTTTGATAACTAAGTGCTACAATTGATATACAGATTTCTAGGAGGAATAACAGAGAAGTAGCAAAATATAGAGTTCCCAAAAAATCCAGAATAATTATTTTATAGGAAATACAAGTGTCTGATAAACAAAATACATGTCAGGAGAGTGAAAACCTTCTTTTTCAAGAGGTGGTCACCAAAAGCAGCCAGAAGTAGAGTATAGGGCGCTTTGAGAATAACACATTCTGTAAACACCTGTATCATGTACACTGCCCAATAAAATAAAGGGAACACTTAAACAACACCATGTAACTCCAAGTCAATCACTTCTGTGAAATCAGCCTGTCCAGTTAGGAAGCAACAGTGATTGTGAATCAATTTCTCCTGCTGTTGTGTAAATAGAAAAAAGACAACAGGCAGAAATCATAGGCACTTAGCAAGACAACCCCTATAAAGGAGTGGATCTGCAGGGGTAGACCATAGACCATTTTTCTGTCCTCATCCATTTTGGCTCTTGTTTTGGTCACTTTTCCATTTCGTCATTGCTCTCACCCCTAGAGGTACTGTACAGTAGCATGAGGCGGTGTCTACAACCCACAGAAGTTGCTCAGGTAGTGCAGCTCATCTAGGATGGCACATCAATGCGAGCTGTGGCAAGAAGGTTTGCGGTGTTTGTCAGCACATTATCCAGAGCATGGAGCAGATACCAAGAGACAGGCCAGTGCACCAAGAGACAACAACCCAGCAGCAGGACCGCGAACCTCCTCCTTTGTGCAAGGAGGAACAAGAGGAGCACTGCCAGAGCCCTGCAAAATTACCACCAGCAGGTCACTAACATGCATGTGTCTGCTCAAACTGTCAGAAACAGAGTCCATCAGGATGGTATGAGGGCCTGACCCACACAAGTGGGTATTGGGCTTGCAGCCCAACACTGTGCAGGACGCTTGGCATTTGCCAGAGAACACCAGGCAGAATTGATACGGACGCCCTGTGCTCTTCACAGATGAAAGCAGGTTCACACTGAGCACATGTGACAGAGTCTGGAGACGCTGTGGAGAGCGATCTGCTGCCTGCAACATCCTTCAGCATGACCGGTTGGCCGTGGGTCAGTAATGGTGTGAGGTGGCATTTCTTTGGAGGGCTGCAGAGCCCTCCATGTGCTCACCAGAGGTAGCCTGACTGCCATTAGGTACCGAGATGAGATCCTCAGACCCCTTGTGAGAACATATGCTGGTGCGGTTGGCCCTGGGTTCCTCCTAATGCAGGACAATGCCAGACCTCATGTGGCTGGAGTATGTCAGCAGTTCCTGCAAGATGAAGGCATTGAAGCTATGGACTGGCCCGCCCATTCCCCAGACCTGAATCCAATCGAACACATCTGGGACATCATGTCTCGCTCCATCCACCAACGTCACGTTGCACCACAGACTGTCCAGAAGTCAATGGATTCTTTAGTCCAGGGCTGGGAGGAGATCCCTCAGGAGAACATCTGCTGCCTCATCAGGAGCATGCCCAGGCGTTGTAGGGAGATCATACAGACACGTGGAGGCCACACACACTACTGAGCATCATTACCTTGTTGATATTTCCACTGAAGTTGGATCATCCTGTAATTTGATTTTCCACTTTTTGAGAATCATTCCAAATCCAGACCTCCGTGGGATATTAATTTTGATTTACATTGATCATTTTTATGTTTTATTGTTCTCAATGCATTCCACTATGTAATGAATAAAGATTTGCAACTGGAATATTTCATTCAGTGATATCTAGGATGTGAGATTTTAGTGTTCTCTTTATATTTATGAGTAGTGTATACCTACAGGCTTTCAGGTTGGACAGCAAGTTACTTCACTGCAAAAAAAAAAAAAAAAAAGTGGAGTGTACGGTCTTAGTTTCCAACTTTGAAAGGGTTTGTCGGCACAAAACGACTGCTCAAACCAAGCAGAGCAACCTCCCATCCATATCTGCTCTCCTCTTGGTCACGTAATACCAGAGCTGTCAATAAATAAGAGGGATGGCGGAAGATGCAAAAAAAGTTTTAAAAAGTGGGAATGTGCACTCAACTGCTCAGCCACACCAAGTGTGCACCAAGCTTCTGTGCTTGGTTTGAACAGTCATTTTGTGCTGACAGTCACTTTAAAAGACCAAAAACGAAAAAAAATTACAAACTATTAAAAAGACATTTTTTTTTTCAAAACATAGAAATAGCATCTGCCAGCAGATCTGGCAATAAGGCAGCCAAGAAAAGTTGGCAAGCGGCTGTCTAGAGTTACTCTGCAGTTCCTAGAATATACAGTGTATTCCTCTGAAGACGTAGATGCTGATCATCGTGATTAACTACAAATGAATCCTCTCCCAATCGGCATTCTAAGAGCTCTTTCATGTAGCCGTTAATTCAAGAATTACCCAAGTGTAGCAGGATTAGTTTTATGCATATTTTGTCACGCAGATCCTGCTAAAAAAAGAAAACAAGGAGCACTTATACTGCGCCCCAGATGCTGCACGCATTTTTGATGCGTTTTTAGTCGCATATTCGTTCTGTTTTTAGTTCAGTTTTTTTGGCATTCATTTGAATGGAAGATAATAGGTCAACACATTTTTGCTATGTAATCTCAGAGCACCATGATGCAGGGGCTGAGACCCTGATTCCAGCGATGTGTCACTTACTAGGCTGCATGTTGCTGTTTCAATAAAATCAGTGTTTTATCAGCAGGAGATTATCATTACAGGACTAGGCATCTTGCGCCTCCTAGTCCAACTACACACCCACCACTGATTATCAGTTTTCTGTCTATATACAGTGTGCACAGCTGCCAATCAGCGGTGTGGATGGGGCTGTACAGAGCTCAGTAGTCAGAGGTCTGTTACATCTGAAACCAAGAAAACTGCTGCAATCAGTAAAGTAAGTGACACATTGCTGGAATCAGGGTCTCTGCCCCCAAATCATGCTGCTATCAGATGAGATGGCAAAAATATGATAACAAATTCCCCTATAAGATGCTAAAAACTACTGGGCACAGAGAGTTCATAACATGGTATATTATTTCTAGTCGCTAACTGTAGCTGGTCTGTGTACGTACGCTATTCATATGTTTCTCAAGGTGAAAGCTGCGTTGAAGTCATAAGGGGCTCTTGGTCAGTCTAACCGACCATATGCTATTTCTACATTGATATTGCTGCTATCTCCATGGAAAAAGCTAAAAATGTGAGATTTTATCTAATACGAGATGCTGTGGATTTCTGCCCTTCAGTTTGTATTTGTAATCAATGATTTTGTTGTTATATACAGTACAGACCAAAAGTTTGGACACACCTTCTCATTTAAAGATTTTTGTGTATTCTCATGACTATGAATATTGTACATTCACACTGAAGGCATCAAAACTATGAATTAACACACGTGGAATTATATACTTAACAAAAAAGTGTGAAACAACTGAAAATATATCTTATATTCTAGGTTCTTCAAAGTAGCCACCTTTTGCTTTGATGACTGCTTTGCACACTCTTGGCATTCTCTTGATGAGCTTCAAGAGGTAGTCACCGGGAATGGTTTTCACTTCACAGGTGTGCCCTGTCAGGTTTAATAAGTGGGATTTTTTGCCTTATAAATGGGGTTGGGACCATCAGTTGTGTTGTGCAGAAGTCTGGTGGATACACAGCTGATAGTCCTACTGAATAGACTGTTAGAATTTGTATTATGGCAAGAAAAAAGCAGCTAAGTAAAGAAAAACGAGTGGCTGTCATTATTTTAAGAAATAAAGGTCAGTCAGTCCAAAAAATTGGGAAGACTTTGAAAGTGTCCCCAAGTGCAGTGGCAAAAACCATCAAACACTACAAAGAAACTCTGGCTCACATGAGGACCGCCCCAGGAAAGGAAGACCAAGAGTCACCTCTGCTTCTGAGGATAAGTTTAGCCGAGTCACCAGCCTCAGAAATCACAGGTTAACAGCAGCTCAGATTAGAGACCAGGTCAATGCCACACAGAGTTCTAGCAGCAGACACATCTCTACAGCAACTGTTAAGAGGAGACTTTGTGCATCAGGCCTTCATGGTAAAATAGCTGCTAGGAAACCACTGCTAAGGACAGGCAACAAGCAGAAGAGACTTGTTTGGGCTAAAGAACACAAGGAATGGACATTAGACCAGTGGAAATCTGTGCTTTGGTCTGATGAGTCCAAATTTGAGATCTTTGGTTCCAACCACCGTGTCTTTGTGCGACGCAGAAAAGGTGAACGGATGGACTCTACATGCCTGGTTCCCACCGTGAAGCATGGAGGAGGAGGTGTGATGGTGTGGGGGTGCTTTGCTGGTGACACTGTTGGGGATTTATTCAAAATTTAAGGCATACTGAACCAGCATGGCTACCACAGCATCTTGCAGCGGCATGCTATTCCATCCGGTTTGCGTTTAGTTGGACCATCATTTATTTTACAACAGGACAATGACCCCAAACACACCTCCAGGCTGTGTAAGGGCTATTTGACCAAGAAGGAGAGTGATGGGGTGCGACGCCAGATGACCTGGCCTCCACACTCACCAGACCTGAACCCAATCGAGATGGTTTGGGGTGAGCTGGACCGCAGAGTGAAAGCAAAAGGGCCAACAAGTGCTAAGCATCTCTGGGAACTCCTTCAAGACTGTTGGAAGACCATTCCTGGTGACCACCTCTTGAAGCTCATCAAGAGAATTTCAAGAATGTGGAAAGCAGTCATCAAAGCAAAAGGTGGCTACTTTGAAGAACCTAGAATATAAGACATAATTTCAGTTGTTTCACACTTTTTTGATAAGTATATAATTCCACATGTGTTAATTCATAGTTTTGATGCCTTCAGTGTGAATGTACAATTTTCATAGTCATGAAAATACAGAAAAAACGTTAAATGAGAAGGTGTGTCCAAACTTTTGGTCTGCACTGTATATACTTATAATCTGAAAGGTTTCACATGTTATTCTGTTTTCAATGTATAAATCTGTATTTCAGTCAATGACTCGAAGGGGTCAACGCTGTCTTGGCGGCACAAGGAGCAGCGATACAATATTAGGCGACTATGGCTGAGGTCATGGACGGTGTCCACTTAACTTTGGCGGCACTGGCAGAGTTTGCGAGAAGAAAAGTTGTTCAACAGCAGGAGGATCAGGGGTTGCCAAAGCCTGGCCTAAAGCAAATCAGTGATATTTCATAAGAGACCATATGCCTACTATTCACCATTGAAGGCCATCATGGATTTTGAAGATGGCTTGGACATGTCTACTTGACCACTTGGTGCCAATTTGTGTAGGACGCCGGGAGTAAAAGTGGATTCGATCAGTTGTGTCAAGCTGTGGGAGTGAAACGAATGCACATATAGCAAAAAGTATTTAATGGCAGGACAACCAGGGGCAGATGTTTTTATTCTAGAAAAATAGTGCGGTTAGCCTTTCCGTGCATGGCATAGGAGGATGTGTTGATCTTCATAAGCAATAAATTGGAGAACATCTAAAAAACTCATTTGCAAGCAATACCCAGGGTGGTGTATTATAACAAAATATGAAAACACTTAAGGTCTGTCCACTTGTTTATATCCATCTCCATTGACTGAATTACCAGTCGGTACACATCACTTAAGCTTCCTTTCATCTAAGTGAAGGCCGAAAGGGATGTTTATTTCCTGTCTAACTTGTTGCATGTGAGCAATCGCACACAAAAACATTGTGCAGAAATATATAACTAGGAGGCACACAAAGAACAAAGGGAAAAACTAAAAAGGTTAAAAAAAATATATGTATATAAAAAAAAAACCAACAGCATTGGGATACTCAAAATATAACGTACAAACTGAAAAGGCAATGGCACGATAAGCAGATGTAACGCTCTGTAGAGGACAGTGTAGATTCAGGTAGGAGAGTTTCACAGGAGGATAATAAATAGCAGAGACTGACTCATCCGTTCAACACAGTCTTCTAGGAAAAAAGGAAGGACGTGAATTGGATGACTACTTGCTTTGTAAATATTGACAACAAAATTTAACATTTGAGGGATTTGACTATAAGCACTTACAAGAATATTCTGCCTCAAAAAAGAATATAAATATTTATTTAATTGCTTACGTACAACATGGAATAATTTCTAGAAGGATAGGAGTGGTAGGAGGTAAAGGAGTAGGAGAGAACAGGAAGAGAAGTGGAAGAAAGCGTAGGAGAAAGTGGGGGGGAAAATGGAAGAAAGTGCAGGAGAGAGCGGGAGAAGTAAAAGAAAGCGTAGGAGAGAGCGGGAGAAGTGGAAGAAAGCGTAGGAGAGAGCGGGAGGAGAAGAGGAAGAAAGCGCAGGAGAGAGCAGGAAGAGAAGCGGAAGAAAGCATAAAAGGAGAGTGGGAGGAGAAGGGGACAAATGCATAGGAGAGAGTGGGAGGAGAAGTGGAAGAAAGCGTAGAAGAAGTGGAAGAAAGCGTAGGAGAGAGCGGAGGGAGAAGCAGAAGAAAGAGTTTGGCAAGAGTGAAAGGAGAAGTGGACAAAAGCGTAGGAGAAAGTGGAGGAGAAGTGGAAGAAAGCGTAGGAGAGAGCGGAGGGAGAAGAAGAAAGAGTTTGGCAAGAGTGAAAGGAGAAGTGGGGGAGAAGTGGAAGAAAGCGTATGAGGAGAGTGGGAGGAGAAGTGGAAGAAAGCGCAGGAGAGAATGGGAGGAGAAGTGGAAGAAAGCGTATGGGGAGAGTGGGAGGAGAAGGGGACAAATGCATAGGAGAGAGTGGGAGGAGAAGTGGAAGAAAGCGTATGGGGAGAGTGGGAGGAGAAGAGGAAGAAAGCGCAGGAGAGAGCAGGAAGAGAAGCGGAAGAAAGCATAAAAAGAGTGGGAGGAGAAGGGGACAAATGAATAGGAGAGAGTGGGAGGAGAGGAAAAGTGGAAGAAAGCGTAGGAGAGAGCGGAGAGAGAAGCAGAAGAAAGTGTTTGGCATGAGTGAAAGGAGAAGTGGACAAAAGCGTAGGAGGAAGTGGGGGAGAAGTGGAAGAAAGCGTATGGGGAGAGTGTGAGGAGAAGTGGAAGAAAGCGCAGGAGAGAACGGGAGGAGAAGCGGAAGAAAGCACAGGAGAGAGCAGGAAGAGAAGCGGAAGAAAGCATAAAAGGAGAGTGGGAGGAGAAGGGGACAAATGCATAGGAGAGAGTGGGAGGAGAAGTGGAAGAAAGCGTAGAAGAAGTGGAAGAAAGCGTAGGAGAGAGCGGAGGAGAAGAGGAAGAAAGCGCAGGAGAGAGCAGGAAGAGAAGCGGAAGAAAGCATAAAAGGAGAGTGGGAGGAGAAGGGGACAAATGCATAGGAGAGAGTGGGAGGAGAAGTGGAAGAAAGCGTAGGAGAAGTGGAAGAAAGCGTAGGAGAGAGCGGAGGGAGAAGCAGAAGAAAGAGTTTGGCAAGAGTGAAAGGAGAAGTGGACAAAAGCGTAGGAGAAAGTGGAGGAGAAGTGGAAGAAAGCGTAGGAGAGAGCGGAGGGAGAAGAAGAAGAAAGAGTTTGGCAAGAGTGAAAGGAGAAGTGGGGGAGAAGTGGAAGAAAGCGTATGAGGAGAGTGGGAGGAGAAGTGGAAGAAAGCGCAGGAGAGAATGGGAGGAGAAGTGGAAGAAAGCGTATGGGGAGAGTGGGAGGAGAAGGGGACAAATGCATAGGAGAGAGTGGGAGGAGAAGTGGAAGAAAGCGTATGGGGAGAGTGGGAGGAGAAGAGGAAGAAAGCGCAGGAGAGAGCAGGAAGAGAAGCGGAAGAAAGCATAAAAAGAGTGGGAGGAGAAGGGGACAAATGAATAGGAGAGAGTGGGAGGAGAGGAAAAGTGGAAGAAAGCGTAGGAGAGAGCGGAGAGAGAAGCAGAAGAAAGTGTTTGGCATGAGTGAAAGGAGAAGTGGACAAAAGCGTAGGAGGAAGTGGGGGAGAAGTGGAAGAAAGCGTATGGGGAGAGTGGGAGGAGAAGAGGACAAAAGCGTAAAGGGAGAGTGGGAGGAGAAGAGGACAAAAGCATAGGAGTGGGAGGAGAAGTAGAAGAAAGCATAAAGGGAGAGTGGGAGAAGTGGAAGAAAGCGTAGAAGTGGAAGAAAGCGTAGGAGAAGTGGAAGAAAGTGTAGGAGAGTGGGGGGAGAAGCAGAAGAAAGTGTTTTGGAAGAGTGGGAAGAGAAGTGGACGAAAGCATAGAAGAAAGTGGGGGAGAAGAGGAAGAAAGTGTATGGGAAGTGTGGAGAAGCGGATAAAAGAGTAGGAGAGAGTGGGAGAAGTGGAAGAAAATGTAGGAGAGAGTGGGAGGAGATGTGGAAGAAAGCGTATGGGGAGAGTGGGAGGAGTATTGGAAGAAAGAGTAGGAGGAAGTGGGGGAGAAGTGGAAGAAAGCGTATGGGCAGAGTGGGAGAACTGGACGAAAGCATAGGAGAGAGTGGGAGAAAAGGAAGTGTAGGAGAGAGTAGGAGGAGAAGTGGAAACAGTAGGAGGAGTATTAGGAATAGTAGTAGAAGAAAGGGTAGGAAGAGTAAGAGTAGATGAAAGATTAGGAGGAACAGTATAAGTAGGTGAAAGAGTTGGAGGAGTAATAGGGTTTAAAAAAATGAAAATCTGCGCCACCTGTTACTAGTATTCACAGCTCAGCCTCTATCTGCTTGCATTTCATAATATGTGAAAGAGCCATTCAATCCTCCACTGTCCTATTTCCTCCTATAAGAACTATGAAGATAATCTTCTTGTACTACAATACGGAGAGAAATTCTGATGCTCTAGCCAAATGCTGTATATAAAGATCCATAAACGGTTAATGGTGCACATTAAAAAGGATTGTCCTTTACTGGAAAAAATTATACTAATGGTCCGAGGATGTTGGATAAATTACAGACAGGCGCCACTCCTCCATTTATTGGTCAGTCGGAATTGTAATGTAGCGGATCTGTAGCCACTGGTAAGCTGCCATGGTCATGTGACATTGAGAGTGGTGAAGTGGCGCCACCCCAGGAGGAAAGTATCATTTATGTTTCATTTATACAGCACCCTGGGGCCACTAATGACGGGTTGACCCCTTTATACCTAATTTTCTGACTAGATCAACGTTTGTGATCTCTTCTAGCCAATCAGCTCCCCCAAAATGGATTTAAAGGGGCCATTTCAGTACTACAATCATGGAGCGGCTATCCGGACAAAGAATTGGAAGCCAGGAAATTATAACATCCTGTTCTTTGGTCGCTTGACTACTGATATCTGTTTGGAACGGCCTGTCATCGCATAATATCCTGACCCAGTCAATGACCGCTGCAGCCAATCACAGGTTTCAGCAGTCAAGTGACCAAAGAAGAGGACGTCATTGCTTCCTGTCCTGAAGGAAACCACTGCTGCAGCGCTCGGTTCTAGACAAACCGGGTTAAACCCAGTAAGTAGAGCTAGCTTCTTATTATTATTTCATTACATGCCCTTTTTCTTAAATTTTTGGGGAAAGTAACACCAAGAAAAAATTAACTAAAAATAAAACATATGTGCATGTTTAAAGACGTCTCCTTTGTCAAATTTGGCGGTTTCACAGCTGGAAATGCAAAATGAAAGAAAAAAAAAAATAAAAATACAAAAAATTTTTTTTGAGCACCAAATATCACCAATTAAACATGTCTGGATCCACATGTATACAACGTCCTCCATTGGTGGCTCAGTTGGCGCGGCTGTTGACACTTGTCTCGAAAACAAAAAAAAAAAGGAAATAAAACGAGCTTTCAATTAAAGAAAAAAAAAAATATCTTCCATCAAATCTTACTGTGAGAGCAAATGTCAAAATGTCATTACACTGGAGGTGAGATTTAATCTGAAGAAAAATACAAAATAAATAAAATTGTATGAGTGAAAAAAAAGACTGAACCTCTCGGAATATAATGGGTAGGACTAATTAATTAGCGGTCTTTAAGAAGGAGTTTTTATATGGACAGGGTCAATTTATTGGTCCAAACGGGTGAGTGAAGCGCTTCTCTATAATAAGTAAATTAGCCATAGGACACTATGGGGGCTGCCGGGCATTTCACAGGACCAGCGTAGCGTGCATGTGCCGGCGCCGAGCGGCAGGGAAGACGACGGGATATTTGTAATTGCAAATTAATTCCCAGTAATACAAATGACGGTATGTCAGATGCACATGTGTGTTTCCCATGTTTTAATAAAGCTGAATGTTTGCAGCCACGAGTCCGGCCACGGCAATATGTGTTTATAGAACTCGACATCTGGAAGTAATCTGCGCGGCAGTTCCATTTACTTTGGTTTTCCCTCCAGCCAAGTGGCCAAATGGGGCCCAAACACCCTGTAACAGATCTCCAGCGAGCGAGAGGATCTCATAAAAGTCCTGTGTCCGGCCTGGGAAGGAGCAGTGTGATGGCGGGATAGCAGGGCACGGTCTCCCCGACCCCGAGCTTGTGTAACATCACCGGCACAATGCCGCGGGACGACCGACAGGTCCATTGTCAAGACGGATGTTACTTCCTTTGATTTATAAATGCAAATGCTTCTGTTTCTTATATATATACATATATATATTTTTTTTAATAATCTATAGAAACATTAAAGGAATGTCTGCCATCTCTGAAATTACACTGATGTCATCTGTATTCACAGCCTACACACAGTCATGTGAAAAACATTCGGCTTACTCCGCAGAAATTCACCTGGAGGCCACCCACACTGTGTACAGCAAGAAGAGGAGCGATCACGTAATTTTACAATACGTCATTGTTCTGCAGATTGTGCCTAATGAGGATCTGTTGACGGATTTCACAAAATCTAAATACGCTAAATAGATCTCTTATACCTGATCGGCCTGTTGTACTTACTTTGAAAACCATCTCAGAATAATACCATTTTGAACCTTTAGGCCATGTTCACACAATGCGTTTTTTACTGCGGAACCGCCGCGATTTTGCCGCTGCGGGTCCGCAGCTGTTTTCCATGCAGGGTACCGTACAATGTACCCTATGGAAAACAGGAACCACTGTGCACATGATGCGGAAATTCACTAAAAAAGCCGCGCTGAATAGCTGCGGTAAAAAAGAAGGAGCATGTCACTTCTTTGTGCAGAACTGCAGCGGTTCTGCACCCATTGACCTCCATTGTGAGGGTCAAACCCGCAGACGAAAAAAATATCTGCGGGTTTTCTGCAGTTTGTGGTGCAGAACCGCTGCAGCAGGAAGTGCGTGGGCGGAGTGTGGCTGCCCCCCCGTGCTCCGACGCCCCCCCCCCCCGTGCCCTCATCTCCCCCCCTTATACTTACCGGGCCTCCCGGTGTCCGTCCGTCCGTCCGTCTTCTCCCTGGGCGCCGCCATCTTCCGGCCGGCAGATTCGTTCCAGGCACATTTTGATCACTGTGGTAACCTCACAGTGATCAAAATAAAAAGAAAAAAGTAAATGACCCCCCCCTTTATCACCCCCATAGGTAGTAACAATAATAAAATAAAGAATTTTTTTTTTCCCCCCACTACAGTTAGAACTAGGGTTAGGGTTAGGGTTAGGGGTAGGGTTAGGGTATTTTCAGCCATTTTAACCCTAAAAAAACTTCCTAGAAACACACAGACTCTGCAGAGAAAACTGCATAAAAAACCACACTAAAAACCGCATCAAAAAACGCACCAAAAACGCACCTGCGTTTTCTGCCAAGAGCTGCGGTTTTTAGTGCAGAAAAAACAGCAGGGAAATCAGAAACGTGTGAACATGGCCTAAAACCCAATCTCCACCAGATCCTCAGCGACCCTCCTCCCTGCTGATGCGCTGTACAAGCTGCAGGTGTCAGTTGGGCTTTGCGGGAGGAAACTGAAGTTCTTTACCTCATTGTGTTTGGTAGATAATCGCCATTATAATAACCATTATCGGTGACTGGTTGACTGTGCTGTTCAACAGCAAAGCCAGCCTCCGTCTCTATGCATTGGCTGAGCGAGAAGGGGGCTGATTTAGCCATTTACATGAGCAATTATCATCCCCCCTGTACTTACGGCACTGGTCAGAAGTGGACACATGAATCTCTCTTTTGTGCCTAGCATAGTGCATTTACCAAATCTTAGACTGGAGGAGGGGGGGGGGGATACAGTACAATTGGGGCAGTGGATTGGTCACCAGATTTCACAATAAAAACGGTATACATTAATTTTAGACCTGATGAGGCGGATTGCGTTTACTTTGAAAATCCATGCCATTGTTGAAAAATTTCCCTTCCTAATATTAAAATGTGCAAATAGTTTATTCAGAGAATTTGAGGCAGGAAACTCTAGTGGCATGTATTGGATGTAGCAATCCTATAAGTTTTCAATTTTGACCCTTTGACAAGCCTTGCCATGTGACTTCGTTTAAGAAGCCATACTAGAAACTCCATTTTCTGACACGTGTTTCGGGGTGTTTGCCCCTCCTCACTGCAATGCAAGGCGTCCGATTTGCCTATTTTATACTCCCAGAGGAGCCAATAAGTCTCCTTGCACGCAGTTAGCACTTTCCACAAAGAAAAATGTTACCCCTTAAGGCCCCTGTCAGATGCCTTTCACACAGTCAAATCAGACCTTGCGCACTGCACCGACGAGGGGCAAAATTCCTGAAACACGTCTTCAAATGGAGGTTCTGATTGAACTTCTTAACCTATCAAAAGTCATGAGGGAGGACTCGTTGATATTGACCTTCAGGATTGCTATAGCCAGCAAGTGACGCTAGAGTTCAAGTCTTCTTCCTGTCTGAAAAAGCCATTTAAATTCCCAGAGGAACACTGCATGGCCTATAAGTCTCCCTACACTGACTTGGTGCTCACCAATCAAAGAAAGGTTTCAGCTCTAGGTTCCTGAATATCAAGATAAACATTTTAACAGCATGCATAAAAAGAGGTTATTAAATTGAGGATTATAGAGCCACTCGAAAAGGGATTTTCAACGTAAGTACACCAGCCTCAACTGGTCCAAGATATCTTTAATTATCCATGCAATTTAAAATTAAGAACACGTTTTAAGAAATGAATAGCTACAACAGTTAGTTGTAAGGAATATAACTTCCCTTTCACCTCAGCTAGAAGGAAATTCTCCTACTGCTAAAGGGAGCCGGATCCAATAATCTAAGCAAATAATGAATATATTTTCATAGGTTCAATATAAACCTTTCTGATCAAGCCCTTTTTTTCCCCCCAAAAAAAAATGTTAAGCAAACAAAGTGAGAATCGCTGCTCTGGATATGATCACAGGAAGGCACTTAGTGTAACGACTTTCATAAAACAATATAAAAACACCTCTTATAATCTACAGGATTTATGAGATTTCCTGCCAGAATCCTGAATACTCTCAACAGTTTCACCCTGACCAAGTATTTTAAAGTCATAGAAAGAAAAAAACAACAAAAAAAAACCAAATAAAACAAAAAAAAAAAAAAATCTTTCGGCTCACCTTGTAATGACACCTATTTTCCAATGTCTACCATGCCAGGATGAATTAAAACTGACAGATCGAGGGCAAACTAAAAACGGGAACTGTATGATATGCTTTTCGCACATTATTCTCTTGTTTGCCACATCGGAAGAAAAAACAGAATATGCCGAACCCATGTTCAACTAATTTTCTCAGCTATTTAACCCCATAGAGTTAAGAACAACAAAGATAGGCTTTTTTAATGCATTTTATACATTTTTCCAACCGTTCAAGGACATTTTTAAATGCCCAAAAGGCCGCAAACACATTCTATACAAGGTAAATGAAAATAAACACAAAAAAATAGACAATTTACAAAAAAAAATGAGGAAAATGTATCATTTAAGATCTTCTACCGTGTCCCAAAAAAAGGAAGGGGTAAAAAATGTATGGAGTCAAGGGAACCGATTAAAAAACAGAGCAAGGCTGGGGTCCCACCAGTGTATCGCATCCAATTCGAGAGCATCGATGCGATATGCCAATGACACTCGACCAGTGAGAGCCGAGTATCACTGGTCTGTGCTCCGATACTGACAGTGCGCTCTCTTGTTGAATCAACACTTCTCATCGGAGTCAGCGAGGGAGCGCACTGTCACTGTGTATTAAAAAAAGAATATACGGTAGCACAGCGACAGGATTCTATTGAGCATATGTCAATCGCCACATGCACAGTAGAGCAGGGACTAGGCCAGCCACAAAAAACGGACGTCACTGATGATGAAAGAGGGCTGACTATGACTAGTCTAGGGCGACTAATGCCCCATCAACCAGTCAAAGCCCTTATTAAAATAGGAAACGGGGACAATATAAATGCTTTTTTTAAGGTATTTATTTAACTGAATTTTGCTATACAGGGCTGGTTAGGCAGGGAGCTTAATCATACATAGGCGAATGCTGCTGGGTTGGAGGCCATGGGGAGCCTGACGGGTTCTCTTTAAGACTGCTTTGCTGCATCTCGGCCAGGATGGCTGCCATCATTGATGGAAAAATTAATTTAGCAGCAAATTCTAAAGGAAAACGTCAGGAGATCTGTCCATGAGCTAAATCTCAAGAGAATGTGGATCGTGCAGAAAGACAATGACCCAAAGCACACAAGTCGCTCTGCAAAAGAATACGTAAAGAAGAATAAAGCTGAACTTTAAAAAACAGCCCTGACCTTAATCCTATAGAAATGTTGTGGAAGTACCTGATGCGAGCAGTTAAGCTGAAAAAAAAAAATCAAAACCATAACGGATGAAGTTGTTTTGTAAGGAGAGGTGTGCTAAAAAAGTTTTGTTGAAAGCTGGAAAAGTGAATGACAACCGATCGGGAGCTATTTAGCGGCCTGGAAAGGTCTATCTAATTGGGTCATAAGTTCGCAAAGGCGGGATAGGGCCGTGAACTTAAAGTTAGAGGGGTTGTTCAGGTTTGGCATGGAAGTCTGCACTCACTCTACATGACTCAGGACTTGTGAATTCACACATGGGGCACAGCTTGCACTGTCAGGATTCTCCGGTGCCGGCGGCAAGGCTAGTTGTCATGTGACTGCAAGTATGCATATATTCCTGATCACATTTTATCCAGACATGCTCGGCCTGAGGCTGCACACGTCTAGTTGAAATGTGGCCGGTGATTTGCATATCATATACTTGCGGTTACATGCTTTACGGTTCACAGTGCCAGCACCGGTGAATCCTGGCAGCGTACGTTGTGAGGATTCACATGTCTGCAGTTACACCGAGATTGCAGACTTTCATGCCAACCTAATGTTGCCAAAACCTCTGTGCTCATGAGTGTGTCAGAGGCTGAAGACCGTTCCACTGCCTCTAGCTGCAGGTGGTCTCTGCATTTGGCCTTGCAGACACCTTCTTAACCCTTCTGACTTTGACCCAGTGGCAACCTTTCTCCGCCTCTAATTGACACACCTGGACCTGGGTGTTTACAGACTCCCAGTCTGCTGTTGGGAGTTGCCGGTGATATTTCCATTTCCCTCTGTTGAGGCTTGGAGCTATAGCAGTCGGCTATCTTCCTCCTTGGTGTTGCTTGAGGATGTCTGTGTTACATCTTTGAGTCTTCTCAAGATAAGTGTTCCCCTAGTTTATCTATCACAGCTATCTTTAGTGGTAGTGGGGATCGACTAGAGCTCGCTTCGTCATTCCTTAAGTAGGGCTTATCGCCAGGGTCAGGCAGGGATTAGGTTCCTGCTCGGCAATAGGTTCACAACCTATATAGGGACGTTTAGGGAAGACAGGGTGTCTTTATATCTGCCTAGGGGTCTCCACTCTCCCCTTCCCTGGTGTAGGGCTACCTTCTCCTCATCCCTTTGTGTTACACTTAGTCTTTCCCACACTGTGCGTGACACTGGTATTGAGGCTAGCTTTCTATGATGTCCGATTCAATAGGAATACCTGCACTGTATCCATTAGTTACGGTCATTATGATCGCAAAACGGTGTAAAAAAAAAATTAATCGAAAAATCCTGTATATTGTGATGCCGCAATAGCCTAGGGCGGCACGGTGGCGCAGTGGTTAGCACTGCAGCCTTGCAGCGCTGGAGTCCTGGGTTCAAACCCCACCAAGGACAACATCTGCAAAGAGTTTGTATGTTCTCTCCGTGTTTGCGTGGGTTTCCTCCGGGTACTCCGGTTTCCTCCCACATTCAAAAAGACATACTGACAGGGAATTTAGATTGTGAGCCCCATCGGGGACAGTGATGATAATGTGTGCAAAATGTAAAGCGCTGCGGAATATGTTAGCGCTATATAAAAATAAAGATTATTATTATTAAGATTATTATAGCAGATAACTAAACAAAAGGTTCTGGCTATGGAAAGCTTCGAGTAGAAAGATATTTCTTCTATATTATCCACATTTTTATTTTTTTTAATTCTTACTTTACGAGAAAACATTGAATATATGTTTTTTTGGGGTTATATAACGTGTTCTATGATTCTGCTTTAAAGTGTTTATCTGGCAATGTAACCCGTCCTTGGTTTTTGCAGATAGCAGGGTCCTGCGGAGATCTGATGTCATCTGCAGATAACAACTACGCTGCTGGATTAAACAGCAAACCAATCTGTCTCTAAATGATATTCTCCCAGCACTACAATCAGCAGTTTATCGCCCAGCGTGAACCGAGAGGCCGGTGGCTCTGTGCCTTGTTACAAAGAGCTGGAGAGACAAGACAGACAGCTCCGCTATAGACCGGGTGTAAACAGCGGCTCCGTCTCCTGCCGCTCGTGACATCACTGCCTGCAGGAGCCGATGAGAATCAGTTCAAAGCGGTAATACGGGACATTAATAGGAAATCAGGCTGCAGCAATATACAATTCACAGGACCGAGAGGAGCGCAGGAGAACAACTCCAAACCATTTAATTTGGGGCGAAGAAAGAAAAAATATCATATTAAAGCCTTTCCTCCGCGCACTCGGCAAATTATTTGTCAAATGTAAAAAGAATCCCATATTTAAGTATGACTACATTTCATGTTACTACTGAAAGGGATGTATCCGCACAGACAACCCCTTTCACATGGCGATTAGAGAGACTCTATTTCACATTCATTCATCTAAATCTTGGCCATTGATTCTCGCGTTGAAGAGTATTGGGTCAATGTTACAGATAGAAGGCAGAATATAGTCCTACAAGACATAATCCTCCTACGGGAGATTGGTTTTTTTTAACTATATCGGGAGGGACGGCAAATTAAGGAGCAGATGTAGAAAACAGACTCTGGTTACAAGAAACTATTGCCTATTCTATGGAGAGGTGTTCACTTTTAGATTGGTAAAGTCCAATCGATGAGACCTCTACTGATCGCCAGATGGTCAACCATGCTCAAAGTCGCTCAAAGATGAGAGCCAAAAGTACCCGTTCTGCAGAAAGGATAGTTGACAACTTATTTGTACTAGAATAAAAAAATGTTGTACTAGGCAAGTAATACAGTATTTGGGAGGCCACGTGTAAGGCATGATGGGTGGTAGGACATTGCATGACACAGGAACCCACGTTTTTGTGCTCTTTGAATCCTCGTCTCATGTTCCTCACCTTGGGGCCCTGCACTAGGGAGAACACAAGGTGTATCCGGAATTTGCAGATATATTTTAAATGAATTTAATTGATATAATATTACAAATAAATTGTGAGAAGCCTGAGAGATTTTAAGGAGTTTTCCATATTATAAAGTGATGGCACAATGCTAGGATCAAAGTGGTGCTACACCACACCAGTGATGGCATATCAGATGGTAAACTTATTATTGTACCAAGTTGGAGAGTTCTCACCTATCCATAGTATAGATGATAACTTACTAATTGCTGGGGCCTTCAATAGCTGGGACCCTCATCGATCCCAAGGACAGAGCCCCACCTGAATGGAGTGGAGGTTGAGCTTGTGGACCTCTGTTCCATTCATCATCTAATGGACTTCTGGAAATGGTCAACCAAGTACAGCGCCAGCCTATCTCCGACAGTTCCGCGGAGGATACAATATTACATTTACCACCTAAAAGAGGTTTAGTTAGGGGTGATAGTATGACACCATTTCTTTTCAATGATCACATCACATCAGACTAAAAAAAAAAACTTAACAATGGTTAGGAAAACACAGAATAAGTCAAGTTACCTTGAGCTGTAGTCGCTCATGGCTGCAAGTGATGCCCACACAGGCATCAGTCCTACGGGACGAGGGTTTGTAGCGGCTTTATAAAAGTTTCCCCAGGACCTAAATTCCTCTAACTAGATCTGTGCCCAGTGTCAGTCGCAGCTCTTGTGACCCCTGTATTTGTCACTTTCCTCATTCTTGAGCTTATCAAGGATGTGCCCGGATATTGTCCTTATTCACCGGTAATGTCTCCACTTGCTCGGCACCGCCCATTTGTCTCTCATTGAGTGTGAACAAAATGGTGATAAGCATAAAGATAACTAAGAATAAATGTGACCATAAGTGTAAGCTACGTGCTCCTTAAGCCTGCTTAAAAAATCATTGTTCTCGGCAGCACTTGTACATCTTATGTGACAGACAATACCCAAAAGTAACACCATTCTAAAAACTACACCCCACATAGTGCTCAAAACCACATTAAAAACCAACTTGAGGTGCTTCACAGTAAGGAAGCAATTTGGAAGGGAAAAAAAAAGAACTTACTTTATCCCACAAAATATTGCTTCAGCCCCACATTTTGCATTTTCCAAAGAGTAACGGGAAAAATTGCACAACAAATTGTATGGTCCATTTTCTCCTGAGTACATCGATACCTCATATATGGTGAAAAACTACTGTTTGGGTGCACGGCAGGGCTCGGTGCTTTTTCTAGTGAACTTGAATAACATAAGGGGTAGTAAGTTTATTGCACATTTTTACCTGGGCACAAGGAGTGTACTATTCACAATGGAGTGATGCCCCCAGGAAAAAGCCAGAGCTGCGAAACGCGCATCGGGGTAAAGGTGACAGACCACACCAACCACATTTCATCAACCCCTTTTTGAACAGTACACTCCTCGTATCCAGATACAAATCTACAATAGACCTACTACCCCTTATGCTATTCAAGTTCACTAGAGAAAGATTGTAAGAGGTGTACAAACTGCAGACAATAGGGGGAGTGGATTAACATAGGACTTTATGAGATGTGCAAATTGCGGATATTGTTACATTCACTGCTCAAAAAAATAAAGGGAACACTAAAATCCCACATCCTAGATATCTCTGAATAAAATACTCCAGTTGCAAATCTTTATTCATAATGTAGTGGAATGCATTGAGAACAATAAAACATAAAAATAATCAATGTAAATCAAAATGAATATACCATGGAGGTCTGGATTTGGAATGATAGTCAAAATCAAAGTGGAAATTCAAATTACAAGCCAATCCAACTTCAGTGGAAATGCCTCAAGACAGAATGATGCTCAGTAGTGTGTGTGGCCTCCACGTGCCTGTATGATCTCCCTACAACGTCTGGGCATGCTTCTGATGAGATTGCAGATGTTCTCCTGAGGGATCTCCTCCCAGGCCTGGATTTAAACATCAGTCAACTCCTGGACAGTCTGTGGTGCAAAGTGGATGGAACGAGACATGATGTCTCAGATGTGCTCATTTGGATTCTGGTTTGGGGAATTGGCAGACTAGTCCACAGCATCAATGCCTTCATCATGCAAAAACACCTGACACACTTCGGCCACATGAGGCCTAGCATTGTCGGGCATTAGAAGGAACCCAGGGCCCACTGTACCCACGTATGGTATCACAATGGGTCTGAAGATCTCATTCTGGTATCTAATGGCAGCCAGGGTACCTCTGGATAGCACATAGAAGGCTGTGCGGACCTCAAAAGAAATGCCACCCGACACCATTATTGAATCACTGCCAAACCGGTCATGCTGGAGATGTTGAAGCAAAGATTGACAGCGTCATTTAACAGGTTAACAGCCGAGAGTGGATCGCGATTCCACCTGCAGCTGTTAGAGGTACATGTCAGCTGTTCAAAACTATTGACATGTGCCGAGAAAGATGTGGGCTCAGCGCCGGAGCCCACATGAAAGGGAGGGATTCCAACACGGGTGTACTATTACGCCCAATGTCGGAAAGGGGTTAATAGTTTACAGCTCATTTCCCATGTGCCAGTAGTTACATTGCAGGATAGGGGTTAACTCTTAACATACCATCCGCCCCTCTCTAGCTCATTAATTTCTATACACCAGTTTCCGGCACACCCATCTCTCATTTTTCTGAAGAGATGCAATCATAAGTCACCAGCCAAGAAGCTTAAGGTACCGTCACACTAAGCGACGCTGCAGCGATTCCGACAACGATCCGGATCGCTGCAGCGTCGCTGTTTGGTCGCTGGAGAGCTGTCACACAGACAGCTCTCCAGCGACCAACGATGCCGGTAACCAGGGTAAACATCGGGTTACTAAGCGCGGCCTTGCGCTTAGTAACCCGATGTTTACCCTGGTTACCAGCGAAGACATCGCTGAATCGGCGTCACACACGCCGATTCAGCGATGTCAGCGGGAGAGCCAGCGACGAAATAAAGTCCTGGCCTTTCTGCCCCGACCAGCGATATCACAGCAGGGGCCTGATCGCTGCTGCCTGTCACACTGGACGATATCGCTAGCCAGGACGCTGCAACGTCACGGATCGCTAGCGATATCGTCCAGTGTGACGGGGCCTTTACAGAGCTGGACTCTTCATCCTGGCTCTCAGCTCTAGCTGTCCAGAGCTGGGTGTGGGTTCAAATGCTCTTATGTGTATGTGGAAATACAGTGATAGTAGTGTACACTCACAACAAACCACTGATAGCTGAATAAATTACAGCAGGACTAGTGCGGAGCTTTATAGTTCTACTAATGTTACAGCTCAGCTACTCACCAGAACGGTCACTAAGGAGAGCCTGCCCTGCTAGATACCAGCGAGTAAGGAAACTTTAAGGAGACTGCATAGCTCTGAGCTGCTCAAGATACAACTGGTGAATACACCTTTAAGGCCTTGCCCTTATTGGGTTAAAGGGAAACCGTCACATAAGAGATGCAGTTGGAAATAACATGCATCTGTTATAGAGCAGGGAGAGCTGAGCAGACCGATATATAGGTTTGTAATGGAAGAATAAATACACTATTCAAGGCTCAAGAGTCCAGTGGGCGGTCCTTATTCAGTGATGGACAAATATTTCTGTAAGAACACTCAAAGAAGGCTGTGAATAAGAGAATAGGACTCGTACGAATAATAAAAAAATACATACTATCTGAAAAACGCATATTTCAATCCGTTCAGATAGTGATGCTCTTTTGAGGAGATGTATAATCAGAAAGTGATCTATTATGTTTGGTTTTTGTTTTAAAATTTATTTTGGCATTTTTTTCATATGACAATCTGTATTAAAAAATGTACAAAAAACTTTTCCGAAGACTCATTATCATCACACACACAATATTACAAGGACTGGTAACAGCTCTATACACAGCCGATAACATAGGATACCACCGGTCACTACAGACGATGTCACAGCTGACCCCGCTCCCCCCTCTCTCCATAATGATAATTGCACACGCTCATTAGATGCTTTAATGCAAAAAAAGATAGGGCCTGCGTCTATCCATTGTGGCTCATGTGCGTGTGAATATCCTGAAAGAACAGGAAGTATGCAAAGTAGAATGGTCGCCTAGTGGTTAGCACTATTGCTTTGCAGCGCTGGGGTCCGGTGTTCAAACCCCACCAAGGACAACATCTGCAAAGAGTTTGTATGTTCTCCCAGTGTTTGCGTGGGTTTCCTTCCACACTCCAAAGACATACTGATAGGGAATCTAGATTGTGAGCCCCAAATGGGGACAGTGACTACCGTGTCTGTAAAATGGTGTTGAATATGATAGCGCTATGTAAGCAAATGCATAAATAATAATAATAATGCGAGTTTAGAATAGCCTTACTGGTCAGTGTTGCAATAGCAAGATTTCCAATAATAATAATAAATAAAAAAAAAAAAATGAACGACCAACAAAAAGATTTAAAAATAAATTTAACAAAAAACTAATTTAAAACAGTAGGTGATTTTCTGACCATAAATGATATGTGATCTATAGGATAGCATGTTAAAGGGAGGGTGCAATGTTCCCTTAAAACAAAAAAAATATTTCTAAGAAGGGTTTTAACTTCTTGATAGATACAAATCTAAATCTAACCCATGGGATTTATCTGAAACATCGCAGTATTGGTCAATTTACCATGCATTATGTAGTAGGATCTTAATTGCCAGGAACATCCATATGAAAGTATATACTTTATAAAACAAATAATCATTCATTGTGATGTTCCTTCAAACAGCCGGAGAGTAATATGTAGCCTGCGTTACAAATTACTCATGTCCTTTCAATCAGCACTTCCATAAACATCCAACCGTCGCCTTCATTTTGCCCTTAATCACCACATCATACAGAAAGAAAGCCATATTTCCCCAACTAATCGTTTTCACATGTTACAAAGAAACTTTATTTTCCTCCACTTCGTTTTTTTTTTTAACTACTGTTATTGTACCTTTTTTTCCTTTCTAGCAAAGATCGGATAAGCCATGAAAATCATCTTGAAATTAGGTCATTATCCCACCCTTCTAAAAACAGCCACCCAGCACCGAGGACCCAGCGCGCGTTCTGCTCGTAGCGCTGGTAACAAATTAAATTGAGCTTGCAGCATCACTCCAACCCTGAAAAAAAAAGCCCTACTGGAATTTTTCCAAACAAATGGAAATAAGATTTTAATGTAAGCCGGAATAATTCCCCAAGTGACGTGTCTTCTGTGGAAGTAGCGATATAGGACTTTCCCACAGCCCCGGCTTGTACAGAGTTGGACCGGCCCTGACAAGCTCTCCATATAACTACAGTGCACATAAACATTTCACTGTTGTCAAAAAGAAGAGAAAAACGAAGGAAAAAAAAAAAAAAAAAAGAATAAAAAATTGTTCCAGGGGAAGAAAATGAGAACCAGATGTGAGCCGCAGAGCCAAATCTCTTCTCAGTTTGAAAGATGCAGAAAAAACACGTGTTCTCTTTTATTTACTTTGCTCGATGGTTTAATTAGCAATTCATGGAAATAAAAAAAGAAATCACAGGATTAAGATTTTTTTTTTCTCCTTTAACTGACGTGCCAATTGTTGTCAAAGGCTTCTTTCGGTCAACTGAATCTATCAGAGGTTGTCCGGTCACAACATATCGATGACCTATTCACAAAATAGTTAATCAATATGAGATCGGTGTGGGTCCGACACCCCGCACCATCCACGATCAAGCTGTTATTGCTCCGGCAGATGTTAAACACTTTGAATGTAGTTGCTCTTCACCGCTCCATTCAGTGTGTAGTGGCCACTGCCGAGTACTGCAGAACCTGGAGCAAGTAGCAACTGATCATTGGGGGTGCTGGGTTTCGGACCCCAAAACTGATCTTATATTGATGACCTATCCAACTTGGATATTCAAAAAAAACTCATTCTCAGAGCTGTTCTGCAGCACTCGGCAGCGGCCACTACACATTGAATGAAGCTGGTTTTCGCAGCTCAATTGAAAGGGTCTGCATATGGCGGTTCCCAGCTGATCAGTGGGGATGTTTAATAATAATCTTTATTTTTATATAGCGCTAACATATTCTGCAGCGCTTTACAGTTTGCACACATTATCATCGCTGTCCCCGATGGGGTTCACAATCTAAATTCCCTATCAGTGTGTCTTTGGAATGTGGGAGGAAACAGAGTACCCAGAGGAAACCCACGCAAACACGGAGAGAACATACAAACTCTTTGCAGATGTTGAAAGGGTCTGCATATGGCGGTTCCCAGCTGATCAGTTGGGGTGCTTGGTTTCGAACCCCAAACAGAATAGGAGCTGTTCTGCAGCACTCGGCAGTGGCCGCTACACATTGAATGAAGCTTGCTTGGCAGCTCCATTCAAAGGGTCTACATGTGGCGGTTCCCAGCTGATCAGTGGGGGTGCTGGGTTTCGGACCCTAAACTGATCTCATATTGATGACCTATTCAATCTGGATATTGCAAAAACAGAGCTGTAGAGTCGGTAAGCCAAACCTCCAACTCAGACTCCTCAAATTCCATGACACCGACTCCACCGAAGTGGGCTCCGACTCCACAGAGCTGTGCAAAACATCTCTGTTCTCAGAATAGGAGCTGTTCTGCAGCGCACGGCAGCGGCCGCTACACATTGAATGGAGCTGACTTCACAGCTTCGTTCAAAGTGTTTAAATCTGGCGGTTCCCATCTGATCAGTGGGGGTGATGGGTGACGAAACACCACCAATCTCATATTGATGGACAACATCCTATGCATAGTACAATAAGTCAATAATCAATAAGTTATGACTAAACAACCCTTTTAATATAAATGTCATACATTGGATTTGTATGGCTTTTTTCCTTAAATTGGCTATCTCATGTAGACCATCTCTGTTCATAAACGTTACTGGGGCATATGGACATCACACAGGACAGTTCCCTCCTCGGTGTACCCATTAGACGAATGTCTGCTGTGTAAAACCCATCCACATGTCAGCGACACCCATCAAAATCAGCTGTTTACTGGGGAAGTCCTACAGAGCTTGCTGTGGGAGCTCCTATATAGGGAAAGAACTCAATTACCCCCCCCATAAGTAGGTAACTAAACCATGTCAGCTCATAAAAACTGAAGATTTTGATGTTACCAGTATAAGTTGGCTTACAGATAAGCTGTTGGCCATATGAGCTTGTAAGCCGAACGTTCATGTGTTTTCAATGCGCATAGAGAAGAACGTCACTGCCAGACACATCTGTCAGCGGCTTATCACCCCGGAAAACAAAAGGTTGAGGTGCTTAAAATTTATGCCAGTTGCCTGATCCTTAGCTCAATATCATCGGTCAGACAACTATCGTCAGATGGTTGGCTAGTCCCACCAAAATTGTAGGATCTGAACGACATTCATCTAATAAATATTGGATCCTTCAGTGTTGTGCTCCACATATGGCTGACAAAGGCCACTCATATGGATAGAAGAGAAGGTCAAAAATACCAGTTCCGAGCAAGACAAAGACAAGCCGTACAGCTACATCGGAGAGCTTTCACAAGTGCTCATCATCAATGGGGTAGGTGGACGCTTGATGTTCTACTTGCCCCAAAGATAAGGCTTCTAAAATGAGCAAGCACAGGGTAACATCACTCCCATACAATAAGGTCAGATGGTGCCCATCACCTTCTTCGGACACCCAATAAAATACATGGAAAATGTAACCGTGAGCACTATTAGAGAAGGGGTGCTAAGGACAGATTCCCAAGCCATATAGATTAATAGTAAGAGACCTAGCACTCAACTTTAGGTAAGATGCAGCAGGAAAAATGTATTGTAGTAAATACAGGAAAACGTTTCGGTCAATTGTGACCTTCATCAGTTACAGGAGGTTATTAAATGAAAGCCGGTAACGGGAATTATAATCGATGCACCATGATATATCAGAATTAGTTCAGCGTGGTCGTTGTAGGCAAACCTGCTATGAGCAAATAGGAAGATTCCTGGAGCTGCAGTGCTCTCCGACGCGGGATCCACCGCTTGTCTCAAGCTGCATCTTACCCAAAGTTGAGTGCTAGGTCTCGTACTATTAACCCAATAAAATACTGACACCCTGTCAAAGTAAACTGACCTCCAGATTGGCAATGGAGTTCCCCTCGTTGGTTGAGCAGCTTCAAGAAGCTCCTTGTACTTTAGGCCAGTACAATACGGTGTGCCATAACGTGGTTCCGATCACTCCACGATTATCGGGTGTTGGCCTTCAATCATACTACAGAAGAACATATTGTATATACAGTTGAAGCAATTTATTTAACTCCTTTCTAAAAGGGCAAATGCTCATGTCTTTAGGTTCCAAAAAAAATGATAGAGGAATTTCGACGATAATTTGCTTAAAATAATAAAGTTTGTAACCTGCGACTCACTAACAAGAAAGCAAATATTTCTTGTAGTTAAGAGGATCGTTCCTCAAGATTAAATTTTTGCCTGTAGTTTAAGGATTCCGTAATTACTAAAATGAAGTTTATAGAAAATATCATCTGCAGTTGATTACGATTGTAGTCTTATTTGGGATTTTGCCTTCACAGAATTTTTTTGGCAACCGGCAAATCTGAATAATGAATTTTATTCAACCTTTAAATGTAGTACATGCAAACTAACTCCTCGTAAATAAAATCATTTACATACGAACTTTCCAAAAGGATTCATGCATGAAATGTTTACTGAAGAGAAAAGTTATTCTCACAAAACCTTAGGCCCCCATACATGCTAGATGGCGGTCTACCAAACAATGCTTCGGCCGAATGTTCGGCTGTCAGCTATCTTGGCTGTCTCTCCCATACAGAAGTGCACTCCGAGTGTTCTCCATGAGAAAGCCACCAGATCTCTCTACTGGCAGCTTATCTCAGGGAGATCAAAGTGATCAACAGTATCGGACGTGCCGGACTGTCAGGGAAGTTGCCAATCAGCTGGCCGGTGCCCCCAACAGAACCAGTTGATGTAGGTAGGTCGACCAACATTAGCCTAATGTTTAAAAAACTTATTTTATTCGGGAATGAATGAATGAAAATTTGAAGTACATTATTAGATCACTTTAGAAAAAAAAAGCCTAACAATTTTAAATAAATATCGCCTACAATGAAATCACTAAACATTCCATCATGCAGATCACTGGAAATTGTCTGTGTCCTGCTGCCTAAAACTATAAAAATAATTACCGTACATCAATTTTCATTCAGTTTCAAAAATATGATTTTTCAGTCTTTTACATTTTTTTATGTTACAAAATTATCAAAATTATATTATTCATAACTATAACTTTTTTTTTATTTCCCTAAAAATTACTTTATTTTTCTTAAAAAAAAAATATATATATAGATTAAAATTGGCACTATGATAGCATTTTAGACTATTGTTTTACATTTTATACATTTTTTTTGTTTTACAGTAACTGATATTACATATACATTTATTGTTCTACTTATTTAGGTTTTTTATTTACTAGCGGAAAGCAGATCATGTGTACAATGCAGTAGGCTAGGATGATGGCGGTGATGGCTCCAGACGTATTTCCACCGCAGAACAAAGCAGATCTTTAACAATAGCATGTGTGTCTGGAAATTGAGGCTTTGATGAGTGATTGTTCGCAGAAGTGTGTTTTCGGAAAAACTAGCCGTTATACCATTATAAACTGCTTGAAATCAACAGATTCAGCACATAATGGCAGGACCAGACACAAAATGAGCGCTGAGGAGTCACAGACGCTAGACTAGCACCCCTGTGGCGGTTTTCGGTTTACCGCGCAGGTCATGTGGTGTCCCCATACAAATTTTTGGAACTACCACTGACGTCCCGACTACTGTTTTTTCCCCCTTCTCTTCCTGCCTTGTTAGTAGTCAGGACATCACAGGTAACATTCACATGATTGATAGGATGATGGTGATCCCCCTGGGCATGCGCCAGGCACGGGCAGGCAGGTCAGTGCCAGCATGGTCTCCGAGGTGTAGTGGGAGAAGAGCGGAAGCTCCAGATAAAGAAAGTGGGGGAAGTTTCAGGACAATCTGTCCAGTCGAGCAATTTGCAGAAAAGCAATAGATATGAAAAAGCACCATGCAATACTTAATTTCCCCCCTGGAAGACCTATAGGTTTCCCAATAGACACCAGGTTCTGACCTGGGTGACAAATGATTTTTGTCAAGGGACACGTTTGGAGTAGGGATTGTAAAAAGTAAACTGCTTTGGGTTTTATATTAAAAAGGGGTAAATAAATAAGTAAAATGAAATTAAGTATAAATACATTTTTAAATGCCTTTTATTAGCAAATCATACTTATTTTGTCTAGGCAGGTAATCACTGTAGAATTAAAATGTCCACTGCAGTGTTACACTTAAGGTACCGTCACACTAAGGCCGGCGTCACACACAGCGTAAAACAATACGGTCCGTATATTACGGCCGTAATACGCTGAAAAGTCCCCCAAAAAATGGTCCGTTGCTCCTCCGTAGGCAGGCTGTGTCAGCGTTTTTTGCGCATGGCATCCTCCGTATGTAATCCGTATGGCATCCGTACTGCGTGGTTTTCTCGCAGGCTTGCAAAACCAACATACCGCTATAGAAGTGATCCATGTGTCCCAAAAAGAAAAGAATATATATATATATATATATATATATGTCAGTAGACACATATATGTATATATATTAATACTTATTCCAGCGCTATACAGCTTGAAAGCCGGTAATTCAATTACCGGCTTTTTCTTTCTCCTTCATAAAACCCGACATGATTTGAGACATGGTTTACATACAGTAAACCATGTCTTCTCTCCATTTTTTTTGCAGATTCCACACTACTAATGTCAGTAGTGTGTATCTGCAAAATTTGGCCGTTCTAGCTCTTAAAATAAAGGGTTAACTGGCGGAAAAAATTGGCGTGGGCTCCCGCGCAATTTTCTCCGCCAGAGTAGTAAAGCCAGTGACTGAGGGCAGATATTAATAGCCTGGAGAGGGTCCACGGTTATTGGCCCCCCCCTGGCTAAAAATATCTGCCCCCAGCCACCCCAGAACAGGCACATCTGGAAGATGCGCCTATTCTGGCACTTGGCCACTCTCTTCCCATTCCCGTGTAGCGGTGGGATATGGGGTAATGAAGGGTTAATGCCACCTTGCTATTGTAAGGTGACATTAAGCCTAATTAATAATGGAGAGGCGTCAATTATGACACCTATCCATTATTAATCCAATTGTAGTGAAGGGTTAAATAAAACACAAACACATTCTTTAAAATTATTTTAATGAAATAAAAACAATGGTTGTTGTAGTATTTTATTCAACGCCCAATCCAGTCACTGAAGACCCTCGTTCTGTGAGTAAAGAAACATAATAAACCAACAATATACTTACCCTCCGCAGATCTGTAACGTCCAACGATGTAAATCCTTCTGAAGGGGTTAAAACATTTTGCAGCAAGGAGCTGTGCTAATGCAGGCTGCTCCTCGCTGCAAAACCCCAGGGAATGAGGCTAAAAATAGATCAATGATCTATATTTAGCATCATTTGCGGTGAGGCGCCCTCTGCTGGCTGTTCATAGATCGTGGGAAATTACCTAGAAAGCTCCCTGGCTTTCTAGGTAATTTCCCACGATCTATGAACAGCCAGCAGAGGGCGCCTCACCGCAAATGATGCTAAATATAGATCATTGATCTATTTTTAGCCTCATTCCCTGGGGTTTTGCAGCGAGGAGCAGCCTGCATTAGCACAGCTCCTTGCTGCAAAATGTTTTAACCCCTTCAGAAGGATTTACATCGTTGGACGTTACAGATCTGCGGAGGGTAAGTATATTGTTGGTTTATTATGTTTCTTTACTCACAGAACGAGGGTCTTCAGTGACTGGATTGGGCGTTGAATAAAATACTACAACAACCATTGTTTTTATTTCATTAAAATAATTTTAAAGAATGTGTTTGTGTTTTATTTAACCCTTCACTACAATTGGATTAATAATGGATAGGTGTCATAATTGACGCCTCTCCATTATTAATTAGGCTTAATGTCACCTTACAATAGCAAGGTGGCATTAACCCTTCATTACCCCATATCCCACCGCTACACGGGAATGGGAAGAGAGTGGCCAAGTGCCAGAATAGGCGCATCTTCCAGATGTGCCTGTTCTGGGGTGGCTGGGGGCAGATATTTTTAGCCAGGGGGGGGCCAATAACCGTGGACCCTCTCCAGGCTATTAATATCTGCCCTCAGTCACTGGCTTTACTACTCTGGCGGAGAAAATTGCGCGGGAGCCCACGCCAATTTTTTCCGCCAGTTAACCCTTTATTTTAAGAGCTAGAACGGCCAAATTTTGCAGATACACACTACTGACATTAGTAGTGTGGAATCTGCAAAAAAAATGGAGAGAAGACATGGTTTACTGTATGTAAATCATGTCTCAAATCATGTCGGGTTTTATGAAGGAGAAGGAAAAAGCCGGTAATTGAATTACCGGCTTTCAAGCTGTATAGCGCTGGAATAAATATTAATATATATACATATATGTGTCTCACTGACATATATATATATATATACCTATTCTATGTGTACACATTTATTATATCTATTGGACTGTAAGCTGTCAGTGTGATTTTACTGTACACCGCACTGAATTACCGGCTTTTCTCTCTAACAGCGCTGCGTATTTCTCGCAAGTCACACTGCTTGTCCGTGTGTAATCCGTATTTTTCACGCTTCCATAGACTTTCATTGGCGTATTTCTTGCGCAGTACGGTGACAAACGCAGCATGCTGCGATTTTGTACGGCCGTAGAAAGCCGTATAATACTGATCAGTAAAATACGGCAAATAGGAGCAGGGGCATAGAGAATAATTGTGCCGTATTTTTTGCGAGTTTTACGGACGTAGATTCTGCGCTCTTACGTCCGTAAAACTCGCATGTGTGACGGCGGCCTAAGCGACGCTGCAGCGATACCGACAACGATCCGGATCGCTGCAGCGTCGCTGTACCCTGGTTACCATCGTTAAAGTAAAAAAACAACCACTACATACTTACCTACCGCTGTCTGTCCTCGGTGCTCTGCTTCTCTGGTCTGGCTGTGAGCACAGCGGCCGGAAAGCAGAGCGGTGACGTCACCGCTCTGCTTTCCGGCTGCCCGGCGCTCAAAGTTTTTTTACTTTAACAATGGTAACCAGGGTAAACATCGGGTTACTAAGCGCGGCCCTGCGCTTAGTTACCCGATGTTTACCCTGGTTACCAGCGAAGACATCGCTGAATCGGCGTCACACACGCCGATTCAGCGATGTCAGCGGGAGAGCCAGCGACGAAATAAAGTTCTGGCCTTTCTTCCCCGACCAGCGACATCACAGCAGGGGCCTGATCGCTGCTGCCTGTCACACTGGACGAAATCGCTAGCGAGGACGCTGCAACGTCACGGATCGCTAGCGATATCGTCTAGTGTGACGGTACCTTTACAGAAACCAATCCTAGGACACTGATAGGACAGATGGCTATGTAAGCATGTGAGATTGGAAAGCTTCACTTCATCCCTTCATGGGAAGGAAGATGTTACCCAGTGGATATTCTGACCTAATACTGGATATACCAGGGGTGCTGAGGTGAGAAGAGGCTGCTCACACTGCTGCCCACCCTGTATAGCTGATCTAATACTGGAGATATCAGCAGTGCTGAGGTAAGAAGACGCTGCTCACACTGCTGTCCACCCTGTCTATCTGATCTAATACTGGAGATATCAGCAGTGCTGAGGTAAGAAGAGGCTGCTCACACTGCTGCCCACCCTGTCTATCTGATCTAATACTGGAGATATCAGCAGTGCTGAGGTAAGAAGACGCTGCTCACACTGCTGCCCACCGTGTTTATCTGATCTAATACTGGAGATATCAGGGGTGCTGAGGTAAGAAGAGACTGCTCACACTGCTGTCCACCCTGTCTATCTGATCTAATACTGGAGATATCAGCAGTGCTGAGGTAAGAAGAGGCTGCTCACACTGCTGCCCACCCTGTCTATCTGATCTAATACTGGAGATATCAGCAGTGCTGAGGTAAGAAGACGCTGCTCACACTGCTGCCTACCGTGTCTATCTGATCTAATACTGGAGATATCAGGGGTGCTGAGGTAAGAAGAGGCTGCTCACACTGCTGTCCACCCTGTATAGCTGATCTAATACTGGAGATAGCAGTGCTGAGGTAAGATGAGGCTGCTCACACTGCTGTCCACCCTGTCTATCTGATCTAATACTGGAGATATCAGCAGTGCTGAGGTAAGATGAGGCTGCTCACACTGCTGTCCACCCTGTATAGCTGATCTAATACTGGAGATACCAGGAGTACTGAGGTAAGAAGAGGCTGCTCACACTGCTGTCCACCCTGTCTATCTGATCTAATACTGGAGATATCAGCAGTGCTGAGGTAAGAAGAGGCTGCTCACACTGCTGTCCACCCTGTCTATCTGATCTAATACTGGAGATATCAGGAGTGCTGAGGTAAGAAGAGGCTGCTCACACTGCTGTCCACCGTGTCTATCTGATCTAATACTGGAGATACCAGGAGTGCTGAGGTAAGAAGAGGCTGCTCACACTGCTGTCCACCCTGTCTATCTGATCTAATACTGGAGATATCAGGAGTGCTGAGGTAAGAAGAGGCTGCTCACACTGCTGTCCACCGTGTCTATCTGATCTAATACTGGAGATACCAGGAGTGCTGAGGTAAGAAGAGGCTGCTCACACTGCTGTCCACCGTGTCTATCTGATCTAATACTGGAGATACCAGGAGTGCTGAGGTAAGAAGAGGCTGCTCACACTGCTGTCCACCCTGTCTATCTGATCTAATACTGGAGATATCAGGAGTGCTGAGGTAAGAAGAGGCTGCTCACACTGCTGTCCACCCTGTATAGCTGATCTAATACTGGAGATACCAGGAGTGCTGAGGTAAGAAGAGGCTGCTCACACTGCTGTCCACCCTGTCTATCTGATCTAATACTGGAGATACCAGGAGTGCTGAGGTAAGAAGAGGCTGCTCACACTGCTGTCCACCCTGTCTATCTGATCTAATACTGGATATACCAGGGGTGCTGAGGTAAGAAGAGACTGCTCACCCTAAAATATAATAATTACGGTACATACTAATCTGATTAGCCTAATAAAAAAAATTGCAGAGCAAAATCTTCGACTGAATCTTAAGCAATCTGAAGGAGCAACAATAATTTTTTTTTTATTTGACTTTACTGTGTGCCGATGACAAAATAGGATTGTCCTTTACACCCTTGTATTATTTAGGGCTGAAGTGGAGAGATAATAAACGGCTGCACTCCGGCGCGGTCTCTTTTTCGTGTCTGTAAATAATTGTGTTACTGTTGCTAAGTAACTTTTTCTCTTCACAACAAACACAATGAATTTTTCTTTTCGAGGAGCCTAAAGCGTGTCGTAACAAGACCCGGGAGAACGTGGCTTCCAAATACTAGGAGACAAGTCACGTGAGAGCACTACAATAATAAAAAGATCCTGATCTAAGCATTTCTTCTCATGACTTCACCACCGGAAATCAGGAGACGTTCCAAACAGTGAGACAAATCAGGAAAACCTAAAGATAAGATGGCCTCGGAAAAAACCCACTTAACACGTTTCTAATGTAGAAATAAAAATGCTTCGACAATTTGCAGGCTGCACACTTCAAACATATATACATCTCAATGTAGGGCAGAGCAGGCAAAGCAAAACTACTGCAGTCCTTTACTTCATCTTGTCAGCTGCAGGGAGGCAGAGAAAAACAGACAGGCAGGTAGGGAGACAGAGAAAGACAGATAGGCAGGTAGGGAGACAGAGAAAGACAGATAGGCAGGTAGGGAGACAGAGAAAGACAGATAGGCAGGTAGGGAGACAGAGAAAGACAGATAGGCAGGTAGGGAGAGAGAAAAACAGATAGGCAGGTAGGGAGACAGAAAAACAGATAGGCAGGTAGGGAGACAGAGAAAGACAGATAGGCAGGTAGGGAGACAGAAAAACAGATAGGCAGGTAGGGAGACAGAGAAAGACAGATAGGCAGGTAGGGAGACAGAAAAACAGATAGGCAGGTAGGGAGACAGAGAAAGACAGATAGGCAGGTAGGGAGACAGAAAAACAGATAGGCAGGTAGGGAGACAGAGAAAGACAGATAGGCAGGTAGGGAGACAGAAAAACAGATAGGCAGGTAGGGAGACAGAGAAAGACAGATAGGCAGGTAGGGAGACAGAAAAACAGATAGGCAGGTAGGGAGACAGAGAAAGACAGATAGGCAGGTAGGGAGACAGAAAAACAGATAGGCAGGCAGGGAGACAGAAAAACAGATAGGCAGACAGAGAAAGACAGATAGGCAGGTAGGGAGACAGAAAGACAGATAGGCAGGTAGGGAGACAGAGAAAGACAGATAGGCAGGTAGGGAGACAGAAAAACAGATAGGCAGGTAGGGAGACAGAAAAACAGATAGGCAGACAGAGAGAGACAGATAGGGAGGTAGGGAGAAAGAGAAAGACAGATAGGCAGGTAGGGAGAGAAAAACAGATAGGCAGGTAGGGAGAAAGAGAAAGACAGATAGGCAGGTAGGGAGAAAGAAAAACAGATAGACAGGTAGGGAGACAAAAAAACAGATAGGCAGGTAGGGAGACAAAAAAACAGATAGGCAGGTAGGGAGACAAAAAAACAGATAGGCAGGTAGGGAGAAAGAAAAAAACAGATAGGCAGGTAGGGAGAAAGAAAAACAGATAGGCAGGTAGGGAGAAAGAAAAACAGATAGGCAGGTAGGGAGAAAGAAAAACAGATAGGCAGGTAGGGAGACAAAAAAACAGATCGGCAGGTAGGGAGAAAGAGAAAAACAGATAGGCAGGTAGGGAGACAAAAAAACAGATAGGCAGGTAGGGAGACAGAGAAAAACAGATAGGCAGGTAGGGAGATAGAGAAAAACAGATAGGCAGGTAGGGAGACAAAAAAAAACAGATAGGCAGGTAGGGGGAAAGAAAAACAGATAGGCAGGTAGGGAGACAGAAAAACAGATAGGCAGGCAGGGAGAAAGAGAAAAACAGATAGGCAGGCAGGGAGAAAGAGAAAAACAGATAGGCAGGTAGGGAGAAAGAGAAAAACAGATAGGCAGGTAGGGAGACAAAAAAACAGATAGGCAGGTAGGGAGAAAGAGAAAAACAGATAGGCAGGCAGGGAGAAAGAGAAAAACAGATAGGCAGGTAGGGAGAGAAAGAAAAACAGATAGGCAGGTAGGGAGACAGAGAAAGACAGATAGGCAGGTAGGGAGACAGAGAAAGACAGATAGGCAGGTAGGGAGACAGAAAACCAGATAGGCAGGTAGGGAGACAGAGAAAGACAGATAGGCAGGTAGGGAGACAGAGAAAAACAGATAGGCAGGTAGGGAGACAGAGAAAGACAGATAGGCAGGTAGGGAGACAGAAAAACAGATAGGCAGGTAGGGAGACAGAGAAAGACAGATAGGCAGGTAGGGAGACAGAGAAAGACAGATAGGCAGGTAGGGAGAGAAAGAAAAACAGATAGGCAGGTAGGGAGACAGAGAAAGACAGATAGGCAGACAGAGAAAGACAGATAGGCAGGTAGGGAGACAGAAAAACAGATAGGCAGGTAGGGAGACAGAGAAAGACAGATAGGCAGGTAGGGAGACAGAGAAAGACAGATAGGCAGGTAGGGAGAGAAAGAAAAACAGATAGGCAGGTAGGGAGACAGAGAAAGACAGATAGGCAGGTAGGGAGACAGAAAAACAGATAGGCAGGTAGGGAGACAGAAAAACAGATAGGCAGACAGAGAAAGACAGATAGGGAGGTAGGGAGAAAGAGAAAGACAGATAGGCAGGTAGGGAGAGAAAAACAGATAGGCAGGTAGGGAGAAAGAAAGACAGATAGGCAGGTAGGGAGAAAGAAAAACAGATAGACAGGTAGGGAGACAAAAAAACAGATAGGCAGGTAGGGAGACAAAAAAACAGATAGGCAGGTAGGGAGAAAGAGAAAAACAGATAGGCAGGCAGGGAGAAAGAAAAAACAGATAGGCAGGTAGGGAGACAGAAAAACAGATAGGCAGGTAGGGAGACAGAAAAACAGATAGGCAGGTAGGGAGACAAAAAAACAGATAGGCAGGTAGGGAGAAAGAAAAAAACAGATAGGCAGGTAGGGAGAAAGAAAAACAGATAGGCAGGTAGGGAGAAAGAAAAACAGATAGGCAGGTAGGGAGAAAGAAAAACAGATAGGCAGGTAGGGAGACAAAAAAACAGATAGGCAGGTAGGGAGAAAGAGAAAAACAGATAGGCAGGTAGGGAGACAAAAAAACAGATAGGCAGGTAGGGAGACAGAGAAAAACAGATAGGCAGGTAGGGAGACAGAGAAAAACAGATAGGCAGGTAGGGAGACAAAAAAAACAGATAGGCAGGTAGGGGGAAAGAAAAACAGATAGGCAGGTAGGGAGACAAAAAAACAGATAGGCAGGCAGGGAGAAAGAGAAAAACAGATAGGCAGGCAGGGAGAAAGAGAAAAACAGATAGGCAGGTAGGGAGAAAGAGAAAAACAGATAGGCAGGTAGGGAGACAGAGAAAAACAGATAGGCAGGTAGGGAGACAGAGAAAAACAGATAGGCAGGCAGGGAGAAAGAGAAAAACAGATAGGCAGGCAGGGAGAAAGAGAAAAACAGATAGGCAGGTAGGGAGAAAGAGAAAAACAGATAGGCAGGTAGGGAGACAAAAAAACAGATAGGCAGGTAGGGAGACAAAAAAACAGATAGGCAGGTAGGGAGACAGAGAAAAACAGATAGGCAGGCAGGGAGAAAGAGAAAAACAGATAGGCAGGTAGGGAGAAAGAGAAAAACAGATAGGCAGGCAGGGAGAAAGAAAAACAGATAGGCAGGTAGGGAGACAGAAAAACAGATAGGCAGGTAGGGAGACAGAAAAACAGATAGGCAGGTAGGGAGACAGAATAACAGATAGGCAGGCTATAAGGTCTCAATACATATTAGATTGAAGCCGTCCGATGAATGTGATCAATAGTATTTAAGTCATTAAGCGCTTGTTTGCTTACCTGTTTACAGCGGCTGACGAAGAATGATGGCACAGAACAAACACTAATAGATCAATCTATCCCCATACAGTATTATGTTATCACACGCACGTTTACACCAGGCGATGTGCTGCTGAGTACAATGATTTTTAGTATAAACAATCCAACCACCCGATGAATGGGCAGCATTTTGCTTGTTTGTTGGGTCGATTGCCGACATGCTCACATCTATGACCTCTTGTCTGCACTGCTGGCATTTATAAATGTGGATGTTTACACACATACATATGTATCCACAGAGCACATACATACAGATCTATATGTATCCACAGAGCACATACATACAGATAAATAAGGAGCGGCTAGCGAGCTGGATAGGTGAGAGGCAAGAGAGTGGTATGAAGAGGCAAGAGATGAGGGATGGCTAGAGAGCTGGCAAGGTATGAGAGACGATAGTGGGTTGGATAGAGAAAGGTGAGAAAATGGAAGCGAGAGCGGCGGATGGAAGAGAGAGCGGAGGATGGAAGAGAGAGCGGAGGATGGAAGAGAGAGCGGAGGATGGAAGAGAGCGGAGGATGGAAGAGAGAGCGGAGGATGGAAGAGAGCGCGGAGGATGGAAGCGAGAGAGGCGGATGGAAGAGAGAGCGGAGGATGGAAGAGAGAGCGGAGGATGGAAGAGAGAGCGGAGGATGGAAGAGAGCGCGGAGGATGGAAGAGAGCGCGGAGGATGGAAGAGAGAGCGGAGGATGGAAGAGAGAGCGGAGGATGGAAGAGAGAGCGGAGGATGGAAGAGAGAGCGGAGGATGGAAGAGAGAGCGGAGGATGGAAGAGAGAGCGGAGGATGGAAGAGAGAGCGGAGGATGGAAGAGAGAGCGGAGGATGGAAGAGAGAGCGGAGGATGGAAGAGAGAGCGGAGGATGGAAGAGAGAGCGGAGGATGGAAGAGAGAGCGGAGGATGGAAGAGAGCGGAGGATGGAAGAGAGAGCGGAGGATGGAAGAGAGCGGAGGATGGAAGCGAGAGAGGCGGATGGAAGCGAGAGAGGCGGATGGAAGAGAGAGCGGCGGATGGAAGAGAGAGCGGCGGATGGAAGAGAGAGCGGCGGATGGAAGAGAGAGCGGAGGATGGAAGAGAGAGCGGAGGATGGAAGAGAGAGCGGAGGATGGAAGAGAGAGCGGAGGATGGAAGAGAGAGCGGAGGATGGAAGAGAGAGCGGAGGATGGAAGAGAGAGCGGAGGATGGAAGAGAGAGCGGAGGATGGAAGAGAGAGCGGAGGATGGAAGAGAGAGCGGAGGATGGAAGAGAGAGCGGAGGATGGAAGAGAGAGCGGAGGATGGAAGAGAGAGCGGAGGATGGAAGAGAGAGCGGAGGATGGAAGAGAGAGCGGAGGATGGAAGAGAGAGCGGAGGATGGAAGAGAGAGCGGAGGATGGAAGAGAGAGCGGAGGATGGAAGAGAGAGCGGAGGATGGAAGAAAGAGCGGAGGATGGAAGCGAGAGCGGAGGATGGAAGCGAGAGCGGAGGATGGATGCGAGAGCGGAGGATGGAAGCGAGAGAGGCGGATGGAAGCGAGAGAGGCGGATGGAAGCGAGAGCGGAGGATGGAAGCGAGAGCGGAGGATGGAAGCGAGAGAGGCGGATGGAAGCGAGAGAGGCGGATGGAAGCGAGAGAGGCGGATGGAAGCGAGAGAGGCGGATGGAAGCGAGAGTGGCGGATGGAAGCGAGAGCGGCGGATGGAAGCGAGAGCGGCGGATGGAAGCGAGAGCGGCGGATGGAAACGATAGAGGCGGATGGAAGCGAGAGCAGCGGACGGAAGCGAGAGCAGCGGACGGAAGCGAGAGGCGGACGGAAGCGAGAGGTGGACGGAAGCGAGAGGTGAGAGATGGATAGACAGAGACACAGTACTATACTTACCAGTTGGTTTCCTCTTCTTCAGTTCTTCTAAACTCCCACAGGGTTGAGGACCTTGGTGAGTGGGAGTGCTGGGAAATTGCCCAGTTTTACCGTTACCACCTTCCCCCCACCAATGCCAGCCCCCTGGCTGTAGTATATACTACATTTCCATTCATGTATCAGCACAACTTCAATACGCTACTTCCCACTACATGCGCTTTCCTCCTCTATAGCCTTCTGTCAGTGCCCTACTAGATACTTTCTCCCCTCTCCACTGCAGATCTATGGACATCCCCTTCCCAAGCTGCTACCTCTTACATTGACAGAAGAAGAGAGCAGAGAGAGCTCTTAGAACCATAGAACCAGGAGCTAGGACAGATTTTTATCTTTTATTTGCAGATCACTCCACAAGATAAAGGACTTACAGACACTCAGCAACTACAAAATGTTACAAAAAATGTAATAACTATTTAAAATGCAAGCTTATAATTAGGGAGGAAATACACAATTTTAAAAAATTCTATGTGGAGATGCACATAGCCGTTACAGTAAAGTATGTCTCACTCTAGGAGGAATAAACCGTGTGAATTAAGAATCTTTGGTCCTACAGACTCATCCGCTCTCCCCATAGGGAACATATCAATGCTCAGCCCATGTGTATAGGAGAGTCGGGTGAGGACGTGGATAACTTAATTGTCGGTCTGTCAGGATAATAAAACACACAATGTTAAAAGCTTACAAAGAACACAGTGGTTAGTGCCCCTATCTATGGCCCCGTAGATCTAAGAGGTTTGGTACGGATTATATGGTCTCCAACGCAGAAGATGGACCTTTAACAATCCTTCAGACCAAATATATGTTTCCAGAGTTTCTTACAATTTTTTTTTTTCTTTTAATGTTGAAGATCTTGTTGTAACTGTAGCAGGACATTTTTTATAGAAGCCTTTAAAAACGAACAAGAAAGTGACTTACACATATATTAGGACTGGTCCCAAGTTATAGATGATTGGTCGTGCCAATAGTAATGTGGCTATGCTATTGAGCTAAGTTGGCGGGACTAAGTGCAACTCAAACCGGTCAATTTCCTGCAGTTGGACCATCACGGTAACTTAAGCAGGGAGCAAATTACGCCCCATCCTGAATAAACTTCTCACAATGATCAACAGTTTACCGACTCCGGACACTGGATACACGAGCGAGCGGCACTAAATCTTGGTGTGGAGCTGCACTCGGGCGTCAGGTGGAAGCTATCTTCGGAGATGAGCTAAGCGCGGTCTTCAAATAACTTCCAGAGTAGCGTGAATCATGGCTCTATTATTAGCAGACACAGGCACAACTGAATGTGGAAGATTAGAAAATAATGCGCCGTAAATCGTGCTGCTCCGGCAATCACCAACTGGAGGTAGGCCATGCATTATAGATGCGGGAAACAAACCACCATGACAAGTGGAACTTCGACAACTTCAGACACGCCAAAGTCTCTTGTAGCACAAACAATCGTTCATTAATGAAAAACTTACAAAAGATAGGAGAGTAACCGGTTATTAAAGAGGCGGATTGCTGGGGGTCACTGTTACTGATCCCAAGAATGGGGCCCCTTTTTTTTCAGGATATTCAGTTGAGTTCCCCAAGGTGGGATTCCAGAAATCAGCAAGTTACTTGATCCAATACTTTTAAAAGGGAATCTGTCAGCAGGTTTTTTGTTATGGAATACGAGACCAGCACGATGTAGGGGCAGAGACCCTGATTCCAGCAGTGTGTCACTTTCTCGTATGCATTATTATTATTATTATTTATTGTTATAGCGCCATTTATTCCATGGCGCTTTACATGTGAGGAGGGGTATACATAATGAAAACAAGTACAATAATCTTAAACAATACAAGTCATAACTGGTACAGGAGGAATGAGGACCCTGCCCGCGAGGGCTCACAATCTACAAGGGATGGGTGAGAATACAGTAGGTGAGGGTAGAGATGGTCATGCAGCGGTTTGGTCGATCGGTGGTAGCTGCAGGTTGCAGGCTTGTATGCATGCGGTTATTTTGATACGATCTCTGTGTAAGATCTAGCAGAGCTCAGAATGCTGAGCCTTTTATCACCCGGCCCTCACCGGTAGCTTCCTGTGCACACTAACACTACCATACACCAAGTATCAACTGTTTACCTAATAAAAGAGAAATATAACCATAGATAGATTGATTTAGTTTTTTTTTTTAATGCTTTCATTAGATATTAGTGATGAGAGAACATGCTCGGATATTGTGTTATCTAAGTATCTCGGCCGTGCTCGAGTAATATGTTCAAGTCCCTGCGGCTGCATGATTCGCGGCTGTTACATAGAAGCAACACGTGCGGGGATTCCCTAACAAATAGGCAAATCCCACATATGTTGCGTCTGTCCAACAGCTGCACATAATGCAGCCGCGGGGACTCAAACATATTACTCGAGCACCCAACAAACAGGCTGTCACGCAGCCACGACACATGCAGCTGATCAGCGATCCAGGTAAGCGCTATAGCTTGCCGAATAAGCAGCGACCCGAGCAAATTCGCTCCACTCTAGTGATAATCTCCAGCTGATAAGTCACTGATTTTATTGAAACAACAAGCAGCCCAGTAAGTGACAAATTGCTGGAATCAGGGTCTCTGCCCCCATCTCATGCTATTATCAGATTGAATAACAAAAACCTGTGGAAGGAGTCCTTTTAAGAAAGTCACGTTTGGCAATACATTGGACACCTTCTTCCCTGGCAAACTGAATAGATATGGCCGCTGTGAACAACTCTAAGAGCCAATATAATCTAAATTGCAAGGAAACCTGAATTTGACCAGCAATTGGAATTCTATCTAAAGCGTATGACACACCTGCCTAGGAAAGCCTAGCAGGAATTGGTCCAACATTATGGACTATCAAATGAAAGACCATCTGTGACTTTAATGGGGTGAAGTTATCAATCTGGATGTTAAGAGAAAAAAAAAAAAAATCAAAAAAAAAAAAACACACACACAAAAAACAAAAACATGAGCAACAATTGTCCCTCCGCCTGCTCTTGGCATTAGGGTCACAAAACAGCAGCAATTGTGATAAGTGAACGTGCAGGGATAAGGTGTTATCTGAGCATGCTCTGTTAAAAAAAACAACGAGCGTCTTCGGAATGCTTGAATGATATGTTCGAGTTCCCGCGGCTGCATGTCTTGTGGCGGTTCGACAGCTGTGAGACATGCACATATTATTCAAGCACGCCAAAGACACTCTGTTAGCACCCGAGCATGCTTAGATAACACCTTACCTCATTAGATAGCATCCTAAATGACATACGGACAAGAAAGGGTTAAAGGCTTCTGACCTCTGCCGCCTGTGTCTCCTGATGCAGCAACGTCAGGCCCGTCAAATCTTCCAGGAAGGAGTGCGAAGAGTTAAAAACTTTGGCCAAGAACTGGAAGCCATCTTTCTCATACTGGTCAATCACCTGGAAAAAACGAGGGGGTAAAGATTAGTGCGGTAAGTGGGATCCATCACCTGCTAAAAGAAGGGTGAAAAAAAAAAAAAGGTTCCACTTCAGAGTCTAGAGAGGGCGCTGCTGCTGCTGAACTTGGTGCATGAACTGCTCCACCCGGCCAGAACACAGGGAGCACCGCCATGTTGGCCAGAACACAGGGAGCACCGCCATGTTGGCCAGAACACAGGGAGCACCGCCATGTTGGCCAGAACACAGGGAGCACCGCCATGTTGGCCAGAACACAGGGAGCACCGCCATGTTGGCTAGAACACAGGGAGCACCGCCATGTTGGCCAGAACACAGGGAGCACCGCCATGTTGGCCAGAACACAGGGAGCACCGCCATGTTGGCCAGAACACAGGGAGCACCGCCATGTTGGCCAGAACACAGGGAGCACCGCCATGTTGGCTAGAACACAGGGAGCACCGCCATGTTGGCCAGAACACAGGGAGCACCGCCATGTTGGCCAGAACACAGGGAGCACCGCCATGTTGGCCAGAACACAGGGAGCACCGCCATGTTGGCCAGAACACAGGGAGCACCGCCATGTTGGCCAGAACACAGGGAGCACCGCCATGTTGGCCAGAACACAGGGAGCACCGCCATGTTGGCCAGAACACAGGGAGCACCGCCATGTTGGCCAGAACACAGGGAGCACCGCCATGTTGGCCAGAACACAGGGAGCACCGCCATGTTGGCCAGAACACAGGGAGCACCGCCATGTTGTAATCTAGCAGAGATAAATCGCTTTTCTGACACAGAGTAAAGAATGACTTTGTGTGCTTTGGTATTTGTAGTGAAGGCGCTGTGCATATCCAGTAATACGCTACAACAAAACCTCATGTTTGTTCTGCACAATCCAAGACAAGGGACGGCTGCTGCGCCTACAGGTGGATACGCTTTCTCACGGACTCGCCGGCCACATTACCTGCTCAGGAGATGTGACACATTGCCACAATGGCCATGGAAATTTCACATATTTAAACAACCGTAAAGGCTATGTTCCACCTTTGCAACAAAAAAAAAAATGGCTGCCAAAGAACCCGCCAGGCGACTTATGCTGCCCAAACCGCGAGAGGAACGAATTTCAGCCTAGTATGTTATTCTCTGAAACACTCCTATACTTTTAAGGTCTGGCCGGAGACCAAGTTAGTTTGTCTGGCCGGCTCTTCCCAGCGCTGCAGCGGAGCTGGTGATTGACAGTTCGCTCTCTCTGTACATGAGTGGGAGAGAACTGTCAATCACCAGCTGTGGTGCTGGGAGAAGATGGCCGGAGGAGATGCCAGATGAAACTAGTCTCCAGACATCTGTGAAACGCTGGCGCAGCCTGACAGATTCCCTTTAAATAAAGCATAGATGCCACTTTAAAGGGACACTGTCAGCTGAATTTGGAGGGAACAATCTTCAGCCATGGAGGCGGGGTTTTTGGGTGTTTGATTCACCCTTTCCTTACCCGCTGGCTGCATGCTGGCCGCAATATTGGATTGAAGTTCATTCTCTGTCCTCCATAGTACATGCCTGCACATGCAATCTTGCCTTGCGCAGGCGTGTACTATGGAGGACAGAGAATGAACTTCAATCCAATATTGCAGCCAGCATGCAGCCAGCGGGTAAGGAAAGGGTGAATCAAACACCCAAAAACCCCGCCCCTATGGCTGAAGATTGTTCCCTCCAAATTCAGCTGACAGTGTCCCTTTAAGGTCCTTATCTGGGCACACAGATATTAGTAGAAATAGCCGGACTCAGATCCCAATGAACGGCATTATGTAACGAGCATGCTCTCATCATTGTGAAGGGAGGGGGAGGAGGTGAGCTGTGACAGCGCCTATTGTAAATGGTGGCTCGCGTGTTAACAGCTGCGCATAGAGGCGTTACCTTTCATTATAATCCTGTCTGTGATAAAGGAGACTGCTGACAAGTCAACTGTACAGAGCAGGATGTATAAGGCCCAGTGGCCAATGTGAAAATTGCAAACATTTGTTAATAAAACAGTGTTATTGAAAATAATAATAATTAAACGTTCCCTTTCAGGTCCCTCGGCCGGTGATCATGGAGGGTCTTGATGCTGGAAACCCTACATTCAGCTGTTTACCTGCAGAGGTGAATGGAAGAAGCAAAACAAGAGGTGTCTCATAAACCCATCACAGGGGTAACAGGACTTTTGGAACATAAAATAACCAGAAAAAAAACAGATGCCCCAAGGGTTGGCATAAAGCCATGTCCCTGGATTGTAGGGTAATGACATGGAAACACGCGGCTTACGAAGTAAGTGATACTTAGAACAAGAGCAGCAGATCAAGGACTAGAATAAGGATATAATAAATATGTCAGAGTCCCAACACTGCAGGCCCCAAACCACATCACAGACGTGTGAGGACAAGTAGAAGTAACAGAAGAAACTCATTTATCCTATAAGATGCCCCAGTCCTTGTAGAAGGAAGAACTGACAATCACCAGGGCAGTGAAGTCAGTAAGCAACCCCAACTCCACGACTCCGACCTTCGGCCTATAACCATAACCTAGAGCCCCTAAATGTATCACCATCATTTGAGAATATCTGTCCTGAGAAACGGACCCGCCTAAATGACAGCTATGTGCCCTACAACATATGTGACCATGAGACAAACCCTTTAAGTCCATTTTTTAATTTGAATGTCACCAGCTTTTTGCTACCCCATCTGACGTAGGGGCAGAGACCCTGATTCCAGCTATCTATCACTTCCTAGTCTCCATGGTGCAGTTTTGATACAATCCCTGTTTTTTAGCAGTTCTCTGAATGCTGAGCTCTGTATAAACCCGCCCACACCACTGATTGACAGCTTTCTGTGTACACTGTGCATAGGCAGAAAGCTGCCAATCAGTGGTGTGGCTGGGCTTATACAGAGCTCATGAATCTGGAGGACTATATGGCAGCAGGTTTACTAGTCCTCTAGTGATAATCTCCTGCTGAGAAAACTGATTTTATTAAAACTACAGCATGCGGCCCGGTACGTGACATTCTATAAGTAGCATCTCCGTTGCTTTTTCATGCTGCTCTCAGATTAGGTGGCTAAAACGTGGTGACCGGTTCCTTTTAAAATAATTTTCAAACAAAAATTGCACAATGTTAGCATATCGAAAGGAACAGAATATATTATTAAATACTGTGCATCTATTATATTTACTTCTGAAATCCATAACTGAGGGTGCGTTGCATCCTTTATGTAAATTTACCCTCAGTTTCTGTCCACCTAGCCTGATTGACAGTTCCTCAGTGTGCCTCCTCCCTGCTGAGATCTTACACTGCTCAGTACAAGCTGCAGCTGTTTTTCACTCTGCGTGGGAAGACACTGAATATACACGGACTCATGATGAGCTCGCTCAAACTTTAGTTGGACTAAAATGTTACATCTTTACATCCGGATTATACAGTCACTCTGACGTGGATTTTAACAGTAGTTACACCAGCCCTATCAGGTCTATTCCAACCTCAGAAATGTAAGGCCTACCCATCAGATATAAGTCAGAAATGTCCCACCTCTCGACAATGGGGGCCGTGTAAAGGTGCTTGGACAACCCCTTGTTAAATGTTGAAGACCATGTCACGAGAGCGCCGGCAGACCCAGCGTGCCATTGCGGGAGGAGAATAGAACATTTTGTTTTTATTTATTTTACACAAGAGACTGCAGCATTTAAGGAGCTATTGTTCAAGTATTGGACAACCCCTTTAACGCTCAAAAATAGCGTTTACAAGAGGCCTTCCTGCTAAACCCAAAGCGCCACAATTTTAAAGGGAATGTGTGAACAGGTTTTTCGCAACCTAATCTGAGAGCAGCATAATGTAGAGTCAGAGACCGTGCGTCACCAAAGCCATTACCCCAGAATTCTGCTGTAAATCGCATTGAAAAGTCGTAGAAATCTTTGCGAAATGTGGAGTTTTCACTCCATGTTCTCCCAACTCTGCCAAAATAGTCAGAGCTGGGGAAGGATGGGGGTACAACGCCACGGCTTGTCTAATTCATGATGAGCTGGGACGTTCCTTTCCATAGAAATCTTACTCCAGTCCCTGACTGGAGTAAGATTTGTGACAGAATGTAAAAGCCTCTTAATTAGAAGCCTCTTATGCCAGCATGGCGGTCTTGATGAATCGGGACCCTGATTCCACGGATGCATCACACCGATAAAGAATTTAGATTGTGAGCCCCGGTGGTGACGATGATGATGATGTCTGTAAAGAGCTGTTGAAATGAATGGCCCAATATAAAACAGTAAAATAAATAAACTGATTGGACTGCTTGCTGTAGTTTTGATAAAATCACTGTTTTATTAGACTAGATAATCACTAGAGGACTAGTAAACCTGCAGCCATGTAGTCCTCCAAATTCATGAGCTCTGTATAACCACGACCCCACCACTGATTGGCAACTTTCTCTGTGTACTGTGCATTGGCAGAAAGCAGCCAATCAGTGGTGTGGGCGGGGCTACACAGAGCTCAGTATTCAGAGAACTGCTAAATCTGAAGCAGATAAAACACTTTTTAATGAAAAATGCATCAAGCAACTCAGCAAGTGATACATCACTGGAATTAGGGTATTATGCTGCTCTCAGATGGGAGGATAGCAAAAACCTGGCGACAGATTCCCTTTAAAGAGAGAAGGGTTAATTGTTTCGCCTGGTCAGATCTAAAGATTTGTCTGCCCAAAAAAAAAAAAATAGCATGGGAGAATAAAAACTATTACTGAAACCCAGGCCAGCCAAAGTAATTCCCCCCGATTTATCCATTTCTGTCCACAATATTTTCCAAGTCCGGGAGAAGGCATGATGTGGCGGAAAAGAAAAATATGTTTAGAAATAATCGTAATAGTCCTATTCTGGGATATGCGCCATTTCCTAAAGTCAACGAAAAACACAATTTACGGTAAATAGTTACCACCCGACCATAGGAAAAAAAAAAGTAGTAACAATTGACGTCTTCTATGAACATTTACCATACTCCGCCATTCATGTTATTCATATTGTTTTGCGGGATGCTGTTTTGCAGCACGGACCATTAATACCGGCTCCTGCACGCCATGAAAGCTAAACATTACGAGTAATGAAAAGAGACAACACGACAAAAGTCTCCATGTACTAAAAAAAAAAAAAAATAAGAAGAAAAAAAAAAAAAAAATGTGTGTGTATTTGGGTTCTGGCACGCCTCAGACGTCCATAGAAAGGGTGACCTTCCTGTCCTTACACAAACAGGAAAGGGAGCAGAGGAAGGAAGCCGAGCCTGCGAGGACAGCGCTGGACTTAAACCTAATGGCTTCATTCAACACTAATGGGAGGACTGGTTGGGAACGTTTCCAGCCAACCGTACCTCTACAGTAACGAGGACAAATGCACCTTATATGGTCAAAATGGAAAAATTCAGGCCATACAAAGCTGCCCAGACGCAAGAATTAAACCCCGGTATCAGGATTTGTTGACTTGCAGTCCTTGAAGTTTAGCCCCAAAAGGTTCCATCAGGGGATTCATGCAGCCTGAACCCAAGAGGAAGGTTTTACTTCGAAACACAAAATCTGACAAATGAGCTGGACACAAGGAGAAATGTCCACCGAGAGGCTCCATCTGGCTTGATTGACAGGTTTCTTCCTATTCATACAGACTAAAGCATTTTTAGAACTTCTGGAGTTCCTCTCTCCAAAGTTCAGCCATTTGTGCGGCTGCCCTTCAAGAAGCTGCTACCACTGTCTGCCATGTTATAGCTTGGAGTGGCAGGTCCGCCATAGTCACCATTTCGACAAGCATGTAGTATCACATTAGGCTGTTCCTCTTCCCCTCACCCATGAAGGAACACCATTACACAGTGACTGAACTAGTGCCAAGGCTGCTGTAATCACAGGACTTTAGTAACTAGAAACTTACCCCTAGTTAGCACTAGTTGACGTATATAACCATCAGTTGGGGCTTTGTGACGGATATATACGTCATCCTGATCAGACCGTACTACTTTCACACTAGCGTGACCAGCGGGCTCCTTCTATAACTGATAGGACTGGTGATCTCACCTATCCCAGGAATGTAACCCCTTCTAAGTCCTGCTGTCAATGCTAACACTGGAACACACAATAGTTTGACAGAGGGAGAGTGCTCCCTCTGTCAGCCTATCATCCTTATAAATAGTGCAGTATATATTACCCATGCCATCATAGGATCGCTCAATCAAGTCCCCTTGGGGGAGAACTAATAAATATTGGAAAAACAACAACAAAAAGTTTCAAAAGCTATATGGACCCCCAAATAGTGCCAATAATAAAACTAATTGGTCTGCTTTCGGTCGAAGAACAGATAGACACACTATCAAAAATTAGGATTTTTGTGCAAAAAGAAGTTTGGTATAACAGTGGATTGTAGGTATTGTGTATATGTGTTTTTAGTAGTTTTAGTTTAACTAACAATTCAGATTCTTGTTGGCTAAATGTGCAGGCACAGAATACGGGGATTGAGAGTTCATTTTGATCATTTGCGCAGTGTTTTTTTCCACTATATACTACTTGATATTCTACATCACATACATTATATAACCATCTGGCCACGGGAAACCAGCAGAGACCCAAATGAAACAAAGTCGCTTAGCTCAGAGGGAGATAAGCAAATGGCGGAGAGGAAATCGAGGAGGAGGAGGCTTGCTGAGCGGGGCCCAGATAAAATAATAGGAAACTCTTTCAGGATGTGTCGTGGGGACTGGCTGGCTTGACTCAGCAGTCTGCTGGAGGCTCAGCAGAGGGCCCCTGCATTATTCTTCTCCCACCATTTAGGAGTCAGGGTGGAGTACGGGCTGAATCCGTCAGATGGTTATATTCCGGGACACCCACGTGAAATGGCACAGGACATTAGGCTGAGATTTTCCAGAAAGGAACACGAGGGAGTTGCCTGGGTCTGAACCTGCAGCCATAACTGATGTAAGATCTCTTATCTCAGGAAGTCCATGTGTATGGCCGGACTGGGGGCAGAAACCTCCCGCAGGATCCATCTACTTACTGAATGTTATGAAACCCGTTTCCTTTTAAAATAAGAGATTAACAATTTTTTTTGTTGTCCTCGATTCGGCATGTGCCTGTTGAAAATTACCCCCCAAATAGCCCTTTTAAAGAGATTTAAAGGGAACCCAACAGAAGATACATGCTGCCTGAACCCCACGCAGCAGAAACCAGACACTAGACAAAACTATTCTCAGATGACGAGTCCAAGGTAGGTCTCCAGTGGCTTCTCCCTGCCCTGCTCGCCTAGACTGACAGGTCAGCATCAAGGGAGAGATCTGTCAGTCATGAGGAGTGGGGTGGGGTGGAGACACTGGGGACCTTCCCCTTGGACTAGTCGTCTGAGATGGCGGCAATAATGCAGCTACTGTGTGATTCATGGAGCCTGTGGTTGGGCAGCAGGAATCTGCTCTCAGGTTCCCTTTAAAGCACCACTCCAGGTTTTTTTTATTTCACCGCTGGAGTGGTGCTGAAAATCCAAGTCCCCAGCCCCCTGTCTTATACTCACCTTCTGGCATTTTTATCTGGTTTTGCCGCCGCTCCGGCTGGTCTCCCGCAGTCGTGACCTGCTGGCTGCTCCAGTGTTTCATGTCGCGCGCCGAAGGTCACTAATCAATGTAAGTCTACGAAAGTCTCGTTCTCCTCGCTCTGGCTCTCATAGACTTACATTGTAAGCTCGTCACGTAGCTTCCGATTTCCAGCCAGTCTGAAGCCGCACTCACAAGATAGTGCCATGGGACTGTAGTGGTGCCGAAAAATTATGAAGACATCAGAGGGTGAGTATATGGTACTTAGTTTTATAGCACCACTCCAGGGTTGAAAAAAAAACCCACTGGAGTGGTGCTGGCTGGTTGCATGAATGAGTCCACATCTGAAAACGTTCCGAATTTTTTTTCCAGTACGTTCCACTCCATTGTCAGTAATTCTCATTTTTCAAACTAAATTGTCGTTTACGTCGCACGATCATTGTCAGAATGAGCCTTCCTCTTTTCAAGAGGATCATGATCTCTAAATAGGTGGCCGATCACCCGCCGAAACTCTTGTTCTTCAGGTGAAATTATCTTTTGGCCTGATCATTTTCGGCAGCACACCAAACAGGACATGTGCTGCCGAGAACAATGCTAGCTTTTGTGCGCTGAACAATCTATTACAGAGCGTTCAGATGATAAAAAATAGAGATAAATAAATAAATAAATAAAGATGTCGAGCAGTGAAGCGATTTTTCCAAGTGAAAAGTAAATCCCCTCGGAGCCTGGATTCACACTTTGGGGGAAACAATGGCACAGACGTTGCTGGTGTCATCACAGCGCTAGATATCCCGCGCCGAATAAACAATGGACCCGACTGTTTGCACACAAAGGCCGCTCTGTGAACGCCGCTTCTGCCTCAACTCAAACGAAGAACTTCATCTGCAAATCTCCTCTGAACAAAAGACTTTACTGTCCACATTTCAAAAGGAGAACAAAAATAAAATGGGCAAAATAAAACGTTTTGAAGAAGGAGGCTAAAATTACATGCATTTCTGATGACAGCACAGTTCATCATTTTTTGTGCATTAATATGATTTATTAACATTATATTCTTACAAATAGATTCTAGAAGTATATCCTTAGATGGGGAGCACTTATCTATCCAATTGCTCATTTTGCCTTTCTACCCAGTTAATTCTTCTCTTTTCCGTTAAATCTATGACATCACGTGATTGACAACTGACTAGTTGAATTTCTTCTAAGCTCTATGTAGAAACAGGAGGTCAGTTTTCACTGTATGAGTCATGAGTCATCACTGTAAAAGTCTATGGCAGGAAGGAGGAGGGAGCAGCTGGGTCAGGAGTCGAAGAGGGGAATGATAAATGCAGGGACATGAGACTTCCTGTTTCTACATAGAGCAGAGAAAAGAAATAGCTGGGTAGAAAGGCAAAATAAGCAATTGTAAGTACACAGTGCTATATAATATGACGACTGCAATATATTAAGAGGATCAAAACTTTGATGGGAGGAGGGGGGCTTCTTTAACAGCACAGGTCAAGATGTATTCTCCAGCTGTCCCAAAGAGAATGAAGTTAACGTTAAGCTGGCCATACACATTAGGTGGCTGATGGCCAAAACAAGCTTCGGCTGATCACACAACTTGTTCCTATGCTCTCAATGAGAGAGCCCCATGTCAACTGGTGGAATATCTCCAAGAGAACAATGCTATCAGCCAAAGCCATCGATATTAGAAGGGTCAGTGTATGGGGGCCTTTAAGGAGCGCCGGTCAAGCATGCGCACTAAACAGGGAAAAGAAGTTCAGAGAAGAGCTACCAGGGTGGTGAGTAGACTGCAAAGTATGTCCTATGGGAAAAGGATCTGGGAATGTTTAGCTTGCAAAAAAGAAGGCTAAGAGAAAATTTAATAGCTGTGTACAAATATCTAAGGAAAGTTGCAGTGTAGAGGGATCATCATTATTCTCATTTGCCCATGGAAACACGAGAAGCAATGGAATGAAACTGAAAGGTAGAAGATACAGATTAAGATATTAGAAAACACCTTTTTGACAGTGAGGGTGATCAATGAGTGGAAGAGGCTGCCACGAGAGGTGACGAGTTCTCCTTCAATGGAAGTCTTCAAACAGAGGCTGGACAGACATCTGTCTGAGATGGTTTAGTGAATCCTGTATTGAGCGGGGGGTTGGACATAATTGTCCTGGAGGTCCTTCCAACTCTAACATTCTAGGATTCTATGAGTCTTCCATTCTGCTGACCAGTGTGGGTCCGAGTGGCTGGACTTCCGCCAATCTAATAGATAAATATCTTCACAAACCTACAGTAGAAAACTTCACATTGAATGAAACTCTCTTCTCCTGTACTGGTGCCTTATCAAAATGTCATTAAAAGATAAATCATGAGAATTATTAGGATGGCGAACTTTATTAATATTTTACTAGATAAGCCAAGGTGCATTCACACTGAATAATTATCGCTCCAAGGAACAGTCGTCTTGCCGGGAACGCGGACAGATGATCAACCGGTAAGTGAGCAAAAAACGCTTGTCCATCTGGTGGAACGATTTTTCATCAGGCTTAAAAAATCATTGCTCTTGGTGGCGCTTCGTCCTGTGTAAACAGGGACAAGGCGCTGCTGAGAAAAATGGCAGCCTGTGCACACTGAGCCAACCTATTTCAGATCTTTCATTCTCAGAATTCCCAATTCATCAGAAACTCTGACTTTATTGAATACATATTTTTCCATTGACGGAGACACATGACAGTTGGTGCACGTAGAGTTTTATGCAGAACTGTCACTGATGTTTCAGGAGAACTTGCAGCAGAACGTCTGTGTCGGCCTCTAAGGCTACTTTCACACTAGCGTCGGAATCTCCCCGTCGCAATGCGTCGGGGAGAGATTCTGACGCTAGCTTTTAGTGCATTGGACAATGGAGGCAGCGGATGCATTTCTCCGGCGCATCCGCTGCCCCATTGTAAGGTGCAGGGAGGTGGGGGCGGAAAAAGCGGTCCGTCAGGAGCAAAAAACGTTACATGTAGCGTTTTTTGCTCCAGACGGTCCGCAGAAGCACGACGCATCCGTCGCTCGACGGATGCGACGTGTGGCAATCCGTCGCAAATGCAAGTCTATGGGGAAAAAACGCATCCTGCAAGCACTTTTGCAGGATGCGTTTTTTTCTGCAAAACGATGCATTGTGACGGATTGGCGAAAACGCTGGTGTGAAAGTAGCCTAACTCCTCCTCCTCCATAGAATTTTATAAGCACCAACTGTCATCTTCTATCTCCGGAATGGGAAAATCTGTCCTCACTGACCATGAAATGAAGGGGAAATATCAATCCAGAAGGAGAAAAAAAAAAACCAAATTTCTCTGATAAAGTGTATTACAAAAGTTAATTATTTTCATGTGTTCTATTGATTTATAAAAAAAAAAAAATTACAGTTGAGCTTTAAACATACGCTACGCTAAATCTTGTCCATTCGGCCATCAAGTGGCAAACGGCCTTGAAAAGGTAAAACTACCACTAGTGGAGTTGATAAGTGCACTTGTATGTTCGGCGTGCTCGGAAAAATGCTCAAGTCACCGCAGCCACATGCACCGCGGCTGTTCGGCAGCCACAACACACGCAGGGATAGCTGGTTTGTTAGGCAATTCCTGCATGTGTTGCGGCTGTCGAACGGCCACGAGACATGCAGCCGCGGCGACTCGAGCATTTTTTCCAGCACGCCGCACATACTCGATTAGGACTCGAGCGTGCTTAGAAAACACCGTATCTGAGCACGCTCGCCCAGTAATCGAACCAGCAGATTTCAGTAGGACCAGCCAACCATCTGAGGTGTATGGCGGGCCGACAGATGTCATCGGGGCATAGAAGAATCGGACAAAAGTTTGATCCTTTTGTTCTCCCTACAGATAAGCTACCACAAAGGCGACCATTGTTAGGTATGGGGGAGTCGGGAGAGAGAGCTGCTGGCGAAATAAGCTTTTTACAGCTAAATCGCACATGTTTGTGACTTAACAATCCATTGTTTTTTTTGGAAAAATGATTGAACACTATTTTTCCACTGGCCTCACCTTCCATATGAAGCACACAGAAATGACAATAAAGAATATAATTGGAACATTATGCTAATATGCTGCAAAAGTCATTCTAAGAGGTAACGAAGGAGAGCCACGCTGACCATGACCCCAACATCAGTTTTATTTTGCTACTGTACAAACAGAGATTAGCAGATCACATTTACCAGCAAAATGAGAGCAGCAAGCAAAAGCTTCTCAGCAAACAAAGGAATCTGATATTTGTGATAGATTAAAAACCAGTCATTCTGACAACACTGGGAACGTTCATCAGACAGTTTGGTCTTTCCAAATACTTCATTCTTAATACCGTGTACTTAGTTAAAGGGAAACTCCAGTAATTCCCTAATCCTGTAAACTCTCTACTCCATTATTCATTAGGGACACCATAAATGGGAGCGGCCCAAAAACATTCTGGCGATTGATTACCGTTCCGTAGAAGTTCAAAGCTACCATATATGGAGCCACCAAGTTCAAAGCTACCATATATGGAGCCACGAAGGTCAAAGCTACCATATATGGAGCCACCAAGTTCAAAGCTACCATATATGGAGCCACCAAGTTCAAAGCTACCATATATGGAGCCACGAAGGTCAAAGCTACCATATATGGAGCCACCAAGTTCAAAGCTACCATATATGGAGCCACCAAGGTCAAAGCTACCATATATGGAGCCACCAAGTTCAAAGCTACCATATATGGAGCCATAGTATAGCACTCATATGCATTTCAAAGGCAGCCCTGCCCATCAATAAAAAAAATAAAAAAATTGGCACTAGATCACTACAGTGACATACGAGGCGAAGGTACCGATGTGCTGCAGTTGAAGCTCTACCAGTTAAAAAAAAAAAAAAATTGGCAATAAATCAATGGTAAAGTCACCTTTCACAACAGAACATTTACCAGTACCAACTGAGAAGAAACACTGGAGAGGACGGTTTTCACTAAAAAGGGCGCCATCAGGTGTACACAGAGTTACTAATAAGCAATGCTGGAAACTATACCCAAATTGGCTCTCTTCCAGAAGGACAGAATATGATCGTGCATCAGCCATTTCTAGGCAGCAGACTGCACAAAAGGCTCCTCATCCAGTTAACCTGCGACCCGCTGGGCTGTGATGAGGGGCAAAAAAACAAACAGCGCTCTAGAACTAAGCTTCAGGTGCGACTGATGTTAGAGAGTAAGCTATGTTCTAAAGAAGGGCTAGTCTGCCAATAAATAAGCTTCGATCCAGTCTACTTCTTAGGCCGGGGTCACACATGCGAGAAACTCGCACGAGTCTCACATCTATATACCCCGCACTTGGACCGCTCCAAGCTACACAGAAATACATGGAGCCGCACTCTCCGGTCCCGAGTGTCAGCGTCAGTGCCGGGTAATGAGATGTGAGACTCGTGCGACTTTCTTACAAGTGGGACCCCGCGGCCTTATACATCACCATAAATATCTGGGGTTGAGCGAATGATCTAAATAAATCCTCAAATATAAGTCTGCGATAATTCTGTTACTAATCTAATTCTTCTATAAATGAAATTAAAACACAGAACCTCTTTCAACAACATAATATTTAACCAATGAGGCAGATTTTCACCAATTGGAACAGATTGTCTTTAGTAACAGACATACGGCAGACTTTGCAATTATCGTTAAACCTGTATTCCAGTGATTTTTTATTTTATTCTGTAATATATATATATTACAGAATATATATATATATATATTTTTTTTTTTATGAAATAGAATAGACTACAATACACAGGTTCTTGACAGGGATGCTAGAAACCTTTATCACGGTTACTGATGATGATTAGACAGCTCTCTTCACATAGTTATAACAATGAACATCACAATTCAGCTTCCATGACTTGTCAATTAACTTGTATAGGAAAATAGAAAAGGAAGAATGGTCAAAGTGTCTTTCAAGCAGACAGTGATGGTACTGGCATTAGCTTAGAATATGGAAATGTACTGATAAGATATGGGATTTAAAGCGGCGTGAAATAATCTTGATATCAAGATGGAGTCCGAAGAGAGACAAACAGGAAGCTGAGCTGCAGGAATGAAGATAAGTGTAGAGTGTGATTGGTAATTAGAGGGGGAAGGAAGGGGACATTGAACTATTCCTTTACCAATATTTTATAACCATTACTAACACTGACCTACAAAGCCATCTAAAATTTGTAACCTCCCAATATTCTTCAACATGTAATCTTGAGTCCTCACAAGACCTCCATCTCTCCTCCACCCCCGGACATTCCTCACCCAATCGCCTTCAAAACATCCCCCGAGTATCAATCATCCTCCGAAATCCTGTGCACCAACACGTCTGATTGCCTTCAACATTCAGACCCTTCAGACAGAACCAGAGAACCCATCTCTTCAAAGACCGCTTACAACCACCCCACTGCTGCCACCTGACCATCCTGACCACCGGAGATACCTACAGTCTCCCTCCCCATTACTCCGTGGGCTGAAAGCCCGCGAGGGCAGGGTCCTCTCCCCTTTGTACCAGTCTGTTACTGATATTTTGTTCCCTGTATTTTGTATGTAAACCCTTTTTACATGTACAGCACCACGGAATCAATGGTGCTCTAAAAAGAAATAATAAAAAAGGAGTCTTCGCTGTGCCGCTCCGATGCAGAGATATTCACATTTGTCCCTATTGGAGTGCAATATGAGACATCTAAGCTTATAGTTCAACTGGGCGTTTCTTCAGAGTTTTCTCTGGAGGGGGGTGTACTTTCACCCCCAACTACCAGATGCTGCCAAACACAGCTCGGCGGCGTCCAAGACTGCTAGATCAGCTGTCGAGCTGCGATTGTCGGGAAGACTGAAGAAATGTCCAGTTGGCCTGCAAGAAGAAATTTCACATACTGCGCTCCAAAAGCAACTCGTATGAATATCTCTGCAATGGAGCGACGCAGCGGAAAAAGGAAAAAAAAAAGCAGCAGAATCAGGAGAGCTCAGGGATTTAAACAAATCTTTAACTCACTCGTCTTTAACATAAGCGGAGAAGAGTTACAGTTCTTGCAAAGTGCCATACCCCTTTATTGACCTCATCCTCCTGCATATCTAATTTCCCAGAGGAGCAGTGCATGGCCTAAAAGTCTCCTTACACCGACAAGGAGGAGAGATGGGAGCCCTTTATTCTAGAAATGAATTCCACTGATCGACATGTACGAGATGATATCCGGTATATAAAGGGCGGCAAGTCCTCTACGATGGCGCTATGTATCATTACAGGGCTGTGTTACACAAGCTTTTCTTACCATTTCTTTTGAAGCAATGTGGATGAAATTTACACAGACTTATTAGAACACAAAAGCTACGATTTGAGCAAACATCAAACCCTTTCACCTAGTTTTTGCAGAAATCCCCCGTCTGCACTCACAATCCAATTTCCTTCAAATGTTCAAATAGTTCCAACCAGTGGAGGGAAAGTCAGTGGGGAATCTGGCAAGAGCCGAGAAGGGAGATAAAAGACACATCTGGCTGCAAGAAGAAACATGTGCAGGGTAAAGTCTTCATAGGAACGGATCTTCTCCAGCCATAAGGAGGAGATCCTGGCAACATCACAGAATACAACTTCAACAACTTTGAGGATTAACATTTTTCTTTTACAAAAAGTAACAATATTTCTGGACCTTTTTGAAAAGACCCAACGTGTACGATTTCTATTGGAGCAAGCTTTACATCTTTGTTTCCTCCCTTAACGACTGCACGCAGTGAGCGCTGTGAGAATTCACATAGCTGCAGACTTGTACGGCACGCCTGGACAACCCCTTTAAGATGGCATTCGTCATTTCCAGACCTCATGGTTATTCAGTTTTCAGCATGATTAATGTTCCTGATTTTGCGCTTGTGGTAGTCTCTCCCTGTAATATAGGCTGGATTTGGGGGTCTGTGAGTATTCAGAGTGCAGCTTTTTTAGGGATAAGCGGACCCATGGAAATTTGGGTTTGTCAGGTTAGACCGAACTTTAGTCCAAGGTACATTTCGGGTACCAGAACTGTGCCCGAACGTGACCCAAAACGTCATAGAAATCAATGGGGACCCAAGTTTAGGCTCTGTCTGTCTCTCTTCTTCCTGAAATGGAAAACGGACTTCCAAGAGAAGTCCATGCTTGGAGTTCAGAACCGGACACTAGACGTCTATAACGAACCCTGAACTTTATAGATCGGGTTCGCTCATCTCTACCTCGCTTCTATCCTGCACAGCTTCTATTCTGCACAGCTTCTAACCTGCACAGCTTCTAACCTGCACAGCTTCTATCCTGCACAGCTTCTATCCTGCACAGCTTCTATCCTGCACAGCTTCTATCCTGCACAGCTTCTATCCTGCACAGCTTCTATCCTGCACAGCTTCTATCCTGCACAGCTTCTATCCTGCACAGCTTCTAACCTGCACAGCTTCTAACCTGCACAGCTTCTATCCTGCACAGCTTCTATCCTGCACAGCTCCTATCCTGCACAGCTCCTATCCTGCACAGCTTCTATCCTGCACAGCTTCTATCCTGCACAGCTTCTATCCTGCACAGCTTCTATCCTGCACAGCTTCCCCTTCCATGTGCTTTTTTTCTTTTCTACAGCCTGTTTTCTTTACTCTCGCCAAGATATTTCCAAAAGGCACCGCTAGAGGGAAAGGATCAATCCTAACAGTAAATATTGACCTTTTAAATAACAGATGAAACTTTAGATGGCTCTGGGATGAACAATGGTTTAGCAGCTATTTTGGCTGGCAGCCATTTTGTCAGACTTCTCCATACACAGCAACGCTGGCTTGGCCGAGTGCTTTCATGTTCTCTATGAGAAAGCCGCTGCCAGACAACTCTGGCAGAGGCTTATTTCCTAGACGAAAATCAGCAGTCCAAACGCCATGCAATGCTCGCTGGGAAATAAAATATGTAAATAGCCTCTTCATAGGATCTCCCATGGCATCTATTGGAAGTCGCGATACGATCAGTAAACATCGGCCCTTTAAAAAGGCTCACATTGCGCAAAAAAGCAAGCCCTCCTGTGGATAAGTAGACGCAAAAAATAAAAAGTGATAAAACAAGGGGAAAAATATATGTTATTAATAAACCTAAAAAAAAAATCTGTAATTTCCAAAGACTGACTATAAAAGTAGTATAGCAAACATGAATGAAAACGATAAAAAGGATGGAAATGCAAATCGCAGCACGTTACCTTTACAGAACAGGCTGTACACTTGTCAAAAGCCAGGCTGACAGGCAAAACATTGTCAAATCTTGATAAGAAACCTCGAATCTGGGGAAAGAAAATGAATAAATAAAACAATGTTCCCAACATGACTACGGTAATTTTCCCTTTAAGTTCAGTCTGAGCAGTGGACTGACAAAAATAAATGATACCACAGCGCCACCTTGTGTACGAGATACAGAATGCACTCTGCAAAAAATTGAAACGTTAAAAATGTTTCATACATGTAATCATGTGTAGTGATAATCTCCTGCTGATAAACCTCTGATTGTATTGAAACAGCAAAACACAGCCCAGTAAGTGACATCACTGGAATCAGGGACTCTGTCCCTACTTTATGCTGCTCTCAGATTACATACCAATGTAACTAAGTGTGATTCTACACAATATAAAAGGTACAAGTCATCTGGTATCAATGAGAGTACAATTACCTGATGTGGTACGAGGCCCAAAGAAGTCGGGGGCTCATTCATCCGGTCATCACTGCTACTTGCCACAGCGTAACCTCTGGGAAGATAAAACATACGACCTTTGTTCATTGCAAAGACGAGATACATTTAATCTTGCCAAATAATACAGCTTGTGAGGCCATAACCATTTTTTACTTTATCCTTATAGCGGTTACAACTCGGCTTTCCTGATACACAGCGCCAAATCTCCTGCATATTCATACAGTTAAAGGGATCGGGTCATGAGAAATTAGCCTATTCAACAAATGCCACAAGGGCAAATTATTCAATCTAAAAAAAAAACTGTGGCACATTTATCAGAGTGGCCGATGTAGATGCAATCACTGGGCCCAGTGATTGGCTGCAGTGGTCATTGTGGAGCCGTAATCGTGACATGACAATCATCAGGGGCAGTGGCGGAGACTCGGCACTGGAGATATGACCAGTGAGTAAACCTCTGTCTGTTATTTTTGGCCCTTGGGAGTCTATTTTATTATTTCATTATCAGAAACCTCCTGATATTACTTGGCCTAAACTCTCATCTAAGGCTACCTTAAAAATAGACATTTCAATGGATTTTTCAAAATTTAAACATAGTACCTCATCCAATTGGCGCCGCTCCGCTGATTCTGGAACAGCTTTTCTTTTTCTTCTGTGTCCCTTTGTCCCAAAGTTATGCCTCCTAGAAATAAAGATGCAAATGTTCTCTTCAACTAACTGGGCGTGTACCTGAGAACTTCTCTGTGGGTGCGGCTGTGTTTTGATTGGCCAGTATCAAGCAAACTCTTACAGAGGAGTTCTGTGATACACTCCCAGTTAGGTGAAAGGGAAAATTTGCATCTTTCTTACCAAGGGGCATAACTTTGGGACAGTGGGGCGCAGACGAAAAAGAAAAACTGTTCCAGAATCAGAGGAGCATCGGCAATCGGTGGAGGGACGCAGTTTAAATGTAAGAAATCAAGTGAAACAATCCCTTAAAGTGATAAAATTCTGGCTGCTTTTCACAAAAGAAAGCAAGTCCTGCACAAACTGGGCCACCGCTCTATTGAAGGCCATTAATTGATAGTTGACGCTCCAAGAAGTGGAACCAAAGGCACAAATGCCGTATGCGGACTTTGTGCCAGAGATGCCCAACATAGGAATCATAGGTAAAATATATTTTAACTTACCCTTCAGGATGCTGCAAAACGGACACCATAAGTTCCACTGCTAAAGCTCCAGCGATCATGGACAGCCCTGGCCGGCTCACAGTACACTGCTGGTCCAGCGTGCGGTCTCTCGTGGACTACAAGAAATAAAAGACGCTTTTGAAGCATAACTAATAACCAGGAAAGAAGGAAAAGCACTTGGCGCTGTCAGCATTAGAAGGAGGACACAGGCTCAATTATCTTTTACATTTTTCCCATAAAGCATTCAATAGGAAAGATGGAAATAATAGAGGATTGAGCATACCAACATACGATATGCCTAATCCTCATTTCCGCTGACATCACTCATTAGGGAACAATAGGTCATTGGATCCTGCCAATGTTTATGGGATGGTGCGATATGTCAGCATCAATTGTCCTGTAGAGACAAGCGAATCGATTTGCAGGACCCTGGTCGGTATTCTGTGGCTACTAGCCCTAAGAACTGCCTCCTAAATGATGGCATCCACGGCTCTTTCTTTGATTAGTCCACCTGGTGTAACCTTATCGTTGAGGTGTGACAGGCAGGCTAATCAAATGAGGAGCTGTGGATGGCATTGAGTAGGGTCAGGCTCCCAGGGTACCCGTCCAGCAGCCACGGAATACTGAACTGGCCACTGGACGTGGGCTCTGATAATTTACTTGCACGTCTTTATTGTCCAATTAAAGGCTACTTTCACACTTCCGTCTTTTAGAATCAGTCACAATCCGTCAAAGTGTTGAAAAGACGGATCCTGTGCAGATTGTAAAAAACGGATTCACTGGATCCTGTTTTTTGACGGATCCGTCGATGCAGCAGCTGCAGGAAAAATGGGTTAAATTAAAGGAATAGAAATCCTTTCAGGCATGCTCAGTGTAAAAAAACGGAATCTGTTGCTGGATTCCGTCATTTGACGGACAGCAACGGATCCTGCGCCTATGGGCTTCCATTCTAGCCAACGACGGACGCCGCAGGATCTGTCACTGTACGTTTTTTCGCTGCAGACAAAAAAACGTTACATTGAATGTTTTTTTCCAGACGACGGTCTGCCAAAACACGACGGATCCGTCGCACGACGGTTGCGACGTGTGGCCATCCGTCGAGATCCATCGCTAATACAAGTCTATGGGAAAAAAACGGATCCTGCGGGAACATTTGCAGGATCCGTTTTTTCCCCAAAATGACGCATTGCAACGGATCTGAAAAGACGGAAGTGTGAAAGTAGCCAAAGTAAATTATACTTATATATGTGTTTAACAGTAGGTGGGACAACTTACTAATCGCCCCAAGTCCTGACAGCCTCTCCATTTCCTGCCCTATGCTCTACAATGGAGAGCGTTTCCTTATTGGCATGTCATCAGTGCGGAGGGCTGCTTATTTCTTTTTTTTTTACCAAGTAACAAAATTCAAAGTGAATGAACAGAAGATAAATCAAAATAAAATCAATATTTGGTGTGTCCACCCTTTGCCTTCAAAACATCAACAATTTTTCTAGGTACATCTGCACAGTTCTTGAAGAAACTTGGCACGGAGGTTGTTCAAAACATCTTGGAGGACTAACCACAGATCTTCCGTGGATGTCGCTTGTGCAAATCCCCTCTTTGTCTTCATGTATAATCCCACACAGACTCAGTGTCCTTTGCCGACCTCTGTATCTTTGGTCCAAAAAGTTGCCATTCCTCAAAGCTGGCAAATACAGGCAGCTACTTATCCACCAAATAGCATCAGGAAGGCGTCTGATTGACTCCAAATATATTCTGTGGCGGAACAAAGACTCCAAAACATCCAGCCAATGTCATTAAGAACGGTCTTCAGCATAAAAAAACAACAAGGTTTCCTAAAAGTGATGATTACACGAAAAGACAGAAGGATTTGAACAAGTGGCATCTGTGGTTAATTCTCTAAGATGTTTGGAACAACCTTCCTGCCGAGTTCCATCAAAAATTGTATGAGTGTACCTAGAAGAACTGATGCTTTTATGCCGTTATGAAGGCACAGGGCGGTCATAAAATATTGATGTGATTCAGATTTCTCTTTTTTTCATTCACTTTCCATTTTGATTGATAAAAATAAACTTTGTACACAGGACTTTTCCAGCACTTGCGTCACTGAGTAAGGCTGGTTTCACATTTGCGTTTTATTTTTTGCGTTTTTACGCAAAAAAAGCATGCGTTTTTTTCCCTATACTTAACATTACAAACGCATGCGTTTTTTTGCATGCGTTTTGACAACGCATGCGTTTTTTCTCTGCATGCGTTGTCTTGCAGAAATGCAACATGTAGTATTTCTAGCGGCGTTTTTTTGCCGCAAAAAAACGCATGTGTTTTTTTGCGGCAAAAAAAACATATTGATGTCTATGTAAACGCATGCGTTTTAAGCACATGCGTTTGCAAACGTTTTTAAATGCATCCGTTTTTATAGAAAAACACGAATACACACTGATAAGCCAGCCCCCAACCCTAACCCTAAGGATCCTAACCCAAAGGGTTAGGATCCCTAGGGTTAGGGCTAGGGTTAGGGTTTGTGTTAGAGTTTGGGTTAGGGGTAGAGTTTGGGTTAGGGTTAGAGTTTGGGTTAGAGTTTGTGTTCGGGTTAGAGTTTGGGTTAGGGTTAGAGTTTGGGTTAGGATCCCTAGGGTTACTAGGGATCCTAACACTAACCCTAGGTATTTCTGTTTATAGTGGGTTTTCTAGTTGATTTTGATGATTGGCAGCTGTCACACACTTCTCATCATGCGTTTCAAAAACGCAAACGCAGGAAAAAACGCATGTAAACGCGTCAAAACGCCGCATTTGTGTTAAAACATGCAAAAACGCAGGCGCCTAAAAAACGCAGCGTTTAAACATGTTTTTCACCAAATGTGTTTGCGTTTAAAACGCTGCGTTTTTAAACGCAAATGTGAAACCAGCCTTAGTTACATATACATTCCTCAATATTGAAATTGCAACACCAAGAAGTCATGGAATTATGGAAATCCCAGGATGGACTGACATGTCAATGACGTGCAAAGGATGAAAAACTGGAAATAAAATGTTCAAAACAGCTCAATTTATTAATTATAGAGTAAGAGAAACACGGACAGAAGTCCTCGCACTTGAAGCCTTGGCTACTATCAAGGAGGTCATTAGCGATTGAAAAATCTTCTGCCGTGCAGAATACACTTGGGAAAATCAGCAAGATCCTCCGCTGGCAGCGCTCTTTAGAATTTGCCGACCAATGACGTCCCAAATGTGAGATAGGAGGCAAGTCTGGAGATGCTGTAGGCCGTGATTGCACTTTTAGGCCACGCACGCTGCTCACAGTAGCACAAGGGACACTGGTGAAAACTGACTCGTGGTTATACGAACTAAACAATGTAACGCCAAGATGTTAAGAACATTCAGCTACCGTACAGTATGCCACAGAACCCCATAATTCTGGGAGCAGGAACATTGTGACATTCCCTTATGAAGGTGGAGTTACCATGAGGCCTTCAGACCAAGCACTGGCTATCATTGCAGCACTCATCACTGAAGAGGATAGACCTCCATTCCAGTCTGCTTGGCCATCTTGCTCTGCACCATGATAGCCTTTGACAGAGGTGGAGCAATTTTAATTACGAGACCTCCAAGAGGGAATGTGACATCAGTCCTTACTCCTAGGACCATGGTGTGGTGTAGCATAACGTATAGTAGCTGGACCCCTCTACTATTTATTTCCGGTACACCAACAGCTCAGCGTTACGTTGATTTGATGGTGGAAGCACTGATATGGCAAATTCTCCATGGTACCATGGTCTACCCATCCTGTGATTTCCATAATTCCAAGACCTTTCCTTCTGGGAGCTGCGATTTCAATATTGAGGATGAGGAGTGCACTTATGAAGGATTACAGAACAGTTTAGGAATAGAAGGATTTGGGACTTGGGAGTAAGAGAGATCTCAGAGGAGATATAATCTTTTACCTACATACAGAGGATAAAGCATGGATATCATACTTACGTCCCCTGGTGCCACCACATCATTACAGAAGTAGCAGCCAAGTTTGTATCCGGGGATGTTGGAGAACAAAGACGACCCCAGGAGATCGGACGCGCCGCCGGCAGTATTGGAGTGTGAATCATTGGCCTCCTCCGGTTTCCCTTTCTTCAACCCGTGTCTCATCACCACAAAGGTGTCAAACCCCAGAGCAGCGTTGATGACTAACTGTGGACGCAGGAGAGAAATAACAAGCCTGGAAGTGTCAGAAAGTCATCAGATGGTTTACATCATGCACTGACCACTTTATCACAGACATTAACGATTCACAGTGAGCAGATCTCACAGAGGCTCGGTGACCATGTACCTGCTCCGTAACATTTATAAGAATTTTCCAAATTATTTCCCATGCAAACAAGTCAAGCATTCAGCCAACAAATCAAGTGCCCACTTGTTGGACGATTACATCTTCTACGCAAGCAGGCCATTTTTGGCGGTACATCCTTTGGTATTGAATGAAATGTGCTGCCGTTAATGCAAACTGCATGGGAAGGAGCGATGACCATGATTGGTCGCTCTCATACTGCTTGCAATCTGCACCATGTAAATTAGCTAATCGAGAGCAATCGCTTATCGGCACGCTTTTTTGGCCCAAAAAATCTGTCCGTGTAAAAAAGGAATCCAAGTGCAACGATATTTGAATTTATTATCCATTCAGGTTTTAATCTTCTGCCATGTTAGATGACATGGTTAGTGCAAACTCAGATGTCTGTGAAGCACGGTCCGTGTATGGAGCACAATGCACGGACTGGCCATGGTTTGCCAGACCCTAACTTAACAGGATATATGAGTCGGCCAAATGTGGGTCAGGACACCTGTGGCTGGTTGGTTCAACTCAGTCCGTACTCAGAACCGCGGTCAATGGGGTTTGAATTGCCATCTGCAATGTACTGCAACCTCAACAAGCAAGTCCAACTGGTTGCTATGTTTTGCGAACTTGCTTTACAGTATACATAGTGGGTTGCAGTGTGACCTCATTCACCAGGGGCAGGCTGTGATGAAGCAGTGGCATGGATAGATTTTTGTTGAGAACGCGAGAGCGGTTGGGAGAGGAAGCGAGAGCGGGCGAAAGCAAGATCAGGCGGAAGCAAGAGGAAGCGAGAAGAAGCGAAAGCGGGCGGAAGTGAGAGCAGGCGAAAGCGAGGAGCGACAGCAGGTGAAAGAAAGAGGCAGCGAGAGGGGGCAAAAGAGGGAGTGAGAAGGAGCGAAAGCGAGAAGGAGCGAAAGCGGGCAGAAGCAAGAAGGAGCAAGAGCGGGCGGAAGTGAGAGCAGGCGAAAGCAAGAAGGAGCGAGAGCGGGCAGAAGCAGGAGGGAGCGAGGGTGGGTGGAAGTGAGAGCAGGTGGAGAGTGGGCGGAAGAGAGAAGGAGCAAGAGCGGGCGAAAGCAAGAAGGAGCAATAGCGGGCGGAAGCGAGAAGGAGCGAAAGCGGGCGGAAGAAAAAAGAAGCGAGAGCAGGCGGAAGCAAGAAGGAGCGAGAGCAGGCGAAAGTGAGCAGGAGCGAAAGTGAGAAGGAGCGAGAATGGGCTGAAGCAGGAGCGAAAGTGAGAAGGAGCGAGAATGGGCTGAAGCAGGAGGGAGCGAGAGTGGGTGGAAGTGAGAGCAGATGGAAGCGAGAGCGGGCAGAAGAGAGAAGGAGCGAGAGCGGGCAGAAGCAAGAAGGAGCGAGAGCGGGCGAAAGCGAGAAGGAGCGAAAGCGGGCGGAAGTGAGAGCGGGCGAAAGCGAGAAGGAGCGAGAGCGGGCGGAAGCAAGAAGGAGCGAGAGCGGGCGGAAGCAAGAAGGAGCGAGAGCAGGCGAAAGCGAGAAGGAGCGAAAGCAGGCGAAAGTGAGCAGGAGCGAAAGTGAGAAGGAGCGAGAGTGGGCGGAAGCAGGAGGGAGCGAGAGTGGGTGGAAGCGAGAGCGGGCGGAAGCAAGAAGGAGCGAGAGCGGGCGGAAGCAAGAAGGAGCGAGAGCGGGCGGAAGCAAGAAGGAGCGAGAGCGGGCGGAAGCAAGAAGGAGCGAGAGCAGGCGAAAGCGAGAAGGAGCGAGAGCAGGCAGAAGCAGGAGGGAGCGAGGGTGGGTGGAAGGGAGAGCAGGTGGAAGCGAGAGCGGGCGGAAGCGAGAAGGAGCGAGATCGGGCGGAAGCGAGAAGGAGCGAGAGCGGGCGGAAGCGAGAAGGAGCGAGAGCGGGCGGAAGCGAGAAGGAGCGAGAGCGGGCGGAAGCGAGAAGGAGCGAGAGCGGGCGGAAGCGAGAAGGAGCGAGAGCGGGCGGAAGCGAGAAGGAGCGAGAGCGGGCGGAAGCGAGAAGGAGCGAGAGCGGGCGGAAGCGAGAAGGAGCGAGAGCGGGCGGAAGCGAGAAGGAGCGAGAGCCGGCGGAAGCGAGAAGGAGCGAGAGCGGGCGGAAGCGAGAGCGGATGGAAGTGAGAGGGATGCTGCACAGGAAAAACTGCTTCAGCTAGCAGCACCGGTGAGCACATGTTTCGGACCACCATGCTGCTGGTCAGAACTTTCTATGACGAGTGCACTGTTCTCCTGCACAGTAAGACGGCAGGCATGGGAGCGGTGCACTCCTCTTGTAGATGGTTGTCACATCTTCAGAAGCAAAATAATAGTATAAAATAATGTTAAATTCAGCCACATGTATGTTTTATCACAATAGGATGTAAAGTTTAATACAAAAATAAAAAGTTCTATCTTCCTAGCAGTAACAGTACACGTTTCCTTCCCTTTTCTAGGCGAGCAGAGGCTGAGTCACTGCCCAACCTTATAAAACCGGGGCTCAGATCACGACCCTTTACAACCTCTGCCCATAAAACCTGTGAGTGGAGTCACCACAGTACAAGGTGGATAGTATTACAAAAGCCCACGGCTCCTGGCAAAACTCCCCTCCGTACCAGAAGATTCCTGTATGACTCGTATTTCCTCCAAAAGCCCCTTATACTCAAGTCATATTACTAAGGCCAAGGAGATGCAACTGTTTTTTCCATTATGAAACCATAAGCAAACATTCAGCGTGACATGGAAAAGAAGAGGCCGGTATATCCATAGTCTGGTGGTTTTCAGGCAGACGTTTGGCAAGTGGAACTAAACAGTGGCAGAGACTCAGCACTGGACCTGGGGAGGGCGAGCATAGCACTGTTTGTTATAAATCTAACTGCAAATGGGGACAGGGTTTTTCGGACACTGGAAGACCCCCTTAAATAAATGCCAGTGTCCAAATGCTGTCTGAAAATGGACAATCCCCCTGTATCACCTTTTTCTGACTTGCAGCAATGACAGTGGGCAGCCATCGACTTTCCCGGGTGTCCATTAGTAGAAAAACCACGTCATGCTCAGCGATGAGAGTCTCCAGCTTATCCACTTCTTTAGCCGCTTGATTCAGGGTCTCCTCAGAGAAATTCACAGAATGACCCGGCATTGGAATACTCATGTTAAATCCATTAGTTATCTAAAGAGGGAAAAAAACAAAAAACCCCAATCATTAATTCTTGTATCCATTATAGAACAGGGGACGGAGACGTTTCCTAAGTACATGTTCTGCTACACGCGGATCTAAAGGTCTTATACATATGAGCCGATTGCAAATAAAATGGGGGAGAATTTACTAATCGATGGGGGTCCGACTGCTTGACACAGGAGCATCAATGGAAAAAAAAAAAGAGAAAAAAAAAAGTTATAGGTCTCGGAAAATGGACACCGACATGTTCAGCTTTTGCTCTTATTCTTTACTCATTGCTCCTCTGAGTGATTCAGTGTTTTGCTTATTTATTTTTTTTTTTAATCCGTTACACTGTTTTAGATATACGGCCATTTTACTTAGTGTAATTGTTCATGACCTTTACAAGGAGGCGTGTCTCACAGGATCCTCAGGGGCGTGTCATTAAGCTACTCTGTATTACCCTGGGAGCCACACCCCCTTAAAATCGCACTAAATAAAACTGCTCATATCTCTAGAACCATATGGCGGATTAATTAAAAGTAGCAAAAAAATAAATAAAATAATCAAGAGAGTAGTGGAAAAAACAATACCGGTAGCTAAAACGGGTCACTTGACTTGGCGACCGGCCTTGGGAAAATTAATGGTGCCCTTCAAAACTACAACATGATCCACAAAACACAGGTCCTTGTCAGAAAAAGAAAACAGTTATGAGTCTTAGGAAAAGGGAAGGAAAACAAAAATTAAAAACTATCTGCGAAAAGAAGGGTTTTGAAGAAGTCCAGTGTCCATCTACGTCCACCATAATTACTCTTCCTTTCTTACTTTAATTAGAAATTCGTTATAGCGTAAAACGTTGAGACTGAAGTTAAAATAGGGATTTTTGTGTGTACTCACCGTAAAATCCTTTTCTCCGAGCCACTCATTGGGGGACACAGGACCATGGGTTATGCTGCTGTCACTAGGAGGCTGACACTAAGCTGAGACAAAAAAAGGTTAGCTCCTCCCCTGCAGTATACACCCTCATGCTGGCTTCCAGACACCCAGTTCAGTGCAAAAGCAGTAGGATAATAACAACAATATATCAAGTAACATTAGAATATAACATGTCAAACAAACAGTCAAAGACCAAAAAAGGTAACGAGCCGTAAGGCTACCAGGGTGGGTGCTGTGTCCCCCAATGAGTGGCTCGGAGAAAAGGATTTTACGGTGAGTACACACAAAAATCCCTATTTCTCCTTCGCCTCATTGGGGGACACAGGACCATGGGACGTCCCAAAGCAGTCCCTGGGAGGGAAACAATACAACCAAATAACTCCGTGTACCATCTGACTACAAATGCGCAACGGCCGCTTGCAGAATACGCCTGCCAAGGGCCGCGTCCGCAGAGGAGTGAATGTGAACATTGTAATGCTTTGTGAAAGTATGCAGGCTGGACCACGTTGCGGCCTTGCAAACCTGCTCCGCTGTTGCCTGGTGCCGGATGGCCCAGGAAGCACCCATCGACCGAGTGGAGTGAGCCCTAATCCCCGCCGGTATAGGACTGCCCCTGACCCGATAGGATTCCTGGATAGCAGATCGGATCCATCTGGCTATCGTGGATTTAGACGCAGCCAAACCCTTTCTGTGACCCTCCGGGAGCACGAAAAGGGCGTCTGATTTTCTGAAATGAGCCGTTCTGGAAATGTACCTCCTGAGGGCCCGTACCACGTCCAGAGTATGGAGAGCCTTCTCGACCCTATGTTTGGGCTGCGGGCAAAAGGAGGGCAGAATGATGTCCTCATTAAGGTGGAAAGATGAGACCACCTTCGGAAGAAACGCCGGAGAAGGGCGTAGAACTACCTTGTCCTGATGAAAGGCAAGGAAAGGAGCCCGGCAGGATAAAGCGGCGAGCTCTGAAACCCTTCTGATGGACGTCACCGCTACCAGGAAGGCAACCTTCCAAGAGAGGACAGAGAGCGGAACGTCCTGAAGGGGTTCGAACGGAGGTTCCTAAAGAACCCCCAGGACCAAGTTGAGATCCCAGGTCTCTAGCGGCATCCTGTAGGGAGGAACCACATGGGAGACTCCCTGGATGAAAGTCTTGACCTGAAGGTTGGTGGCGATCCTACGCTGGAAAAGCACGGATAACGCTGAGATCTGACCTTTGAGGGAACTCAGGGCCAAACCGGAGTCCAGACCAGACTGAAGGAAATTCAAGATGCAAGGGATAGAGAAAACGAGCGGAGGGTGCCCTCGGAGCCTGCACCATGAGAAGAAGGTTTTCCAGACGTGGTGGTAGATGGAGGCGGAAGACGCCTTGCGAGCACTTAACATGGTGGGAATGACCTGCTGAGAGAAACCGGCACGAGTTAGAATCCAGGTTTCAACAGCCACGCCGTTAAACGTAGGGACCCTGAGCTCTGATGGTAGATCGGTCCTTGGCGAAGCAGGTCTGGGCGGTCTGGCAACCGCAAGGGAACGTCGGCTACGAGCTGAACGAGCTCCGCGTACCAAGCGCGACGAGGCCAGTCTGGGGCGACCAGGATGACCGGAACTCCCTCCGTCTTGATCTTTCGGATCACCTTCGGCAGTAAGGGAAGGGGAGGGAACACGTATGGGAGCTGAAATTGATGCCACGGAGAAATCAGCGCGTCCACTCCTATGGCCTGGGGATCCCGAGAACGTGCAATGAAGTTGTGGACTTTGGCGTTCAATCTGGACGCCATCAGATCCACGTCCGGGGTCCCCCAGCGAAGACAGATCTGGTGAAAGACCTCTGGGTGGAGTTCCCACTCCCCCGAGGCAAGGCCCTGGCGGCTCAGGAAGTCCGCCGCCCAGTTCTCGACTCCCGGAATGTGCACCGCAGAGATGATGGAATGGTTGGTTTCGGCCCAACGAAGGATGAGGGAGACTTCCTGCATCGCCGCCCTGCTGCGGGTACCCCCCTGGTGGTTGATGTAAGCCACCGCCGTGACGTTGTCCGATTGGACTCGTACTGGGTGACCCGCAAGCAGGGCGTGAAAGCGACTCAGTGCAAGTCTGATAGCACGAATCTCCAGGATGTTGATGGGGAGTTTAGATTCCCTAACTGTCCAGCGGCCCTGGGCAGAGTGGTGGAGGAACACCGCCCCCCAGCCAAGAAGACTGGCGTCGGTGGTTACCACTAACCAGCGGATCGGGAGGAAGGACTTCCCCTGGAGAAGAGATGGGCCCAGGGTCCACCATACGAGAGATTGTCTGACCCGCGGGGACAGGGGACAAGGGCGGTCGAGAGATGAGAGACTCCTGTCCCAGTTGTCCAGCAAAGCCTGTTGCAAGGGACGGAGATGGAGTTAAGCAAAAGGAACCGCTTCGATTGCTGCAACCATCTTTCCCAGGATCTTCATGGCGAACCGAATGGTTTGCGGACGAGGATGGCAGAGCGTACGGGCTCCCTGGTGGAGCGCTTGGGCCTTGGACCGAGGAAGCAAGACCAGCCCCCTCGAAGTGTCCAGGATCATTCCCAGAAAGGAGATCCGACGGGCAGGAACGGGAGAGGACTTGTCCAAGTTGATCAACCAACCCAGGCGCGAAAGAGAATCCAGGGTAATGTGGACGCTTGACTCGCAGGCTTGAAAAGACGGGCCCTTTATGAGGAGATCGTCTAAGTAAGGTAACACGACGACTCCTCGAGAATGAAGGATGGCCATGACAGCCGCCATGACCTTGGTAAATACCCTGGGCGCCGTGGCGAGACCGAAGGGTAAGGCCGTGAACTGGAAGTGATCCTCCAGAACGGCAAAGCGGAGGAACCTCTGATGAGGCGGGAAAATCGGGATCGTGAAGATAGGCATCCTTGATGTCTATCGAGGCCAGAAATTCCCCTCTTTCCATCGAAGAGATGCCCGATCTGAGCGATTCCATCCTGAAGTGCCGGACTCTTACGCACTTGTTCAGGAGCTTCAGATCCAAAATGGGGCGCACTTTTCCGTCCTTCTTTGGCACGACGAAGAGGTTTGAGTAGAAACCTTTGAACCTCTCGTGTTCCGGGACCGGGACAATGACCCCGCTCTGGCGGAGGGAGTGAATGGCGCAAAGAAGGGCGCGAGACTGAGCTGCCGAGCTGGGGAGACGAGAGGGGAAAAACCGAGTTGGAGGAGGAGAGGAAAACTCTATTTTGTAGCCAGACGATACCAGATCCCTGACCCATTCGTCGTGAACGACGGAGAGCCAGGCTTGCTGAAAAAGGAGTAGGCGTCCGCCTACTCTGATGGTATCGACTGGCGCCGTTCCCGAGTCATTGAGATGGAAATCTGGGAGGTCTGGAACCTCGGGTTCTGGGCTGCCTCGGTTTCCCGCGCCAGGAAGGATTCGGCCTGAAGGAGGGACGAACGTCTCTGTCTGTGCGAGCGGAACGATCTGATCTGGGAAGACCGGAGGGATTGGACCAGGCTGGGCTGGTACGAAAAGGCCGAAAGCGAAAGTAAGGCTGGCGCTGGAAAGCCGCCTTAGGCCTCTGTTGGGGAAGGAACTTGCTCTTTCCCCCTGTGGCGTCGGAAATAAGCTGGTCAAGCTTTTCGCCGAAAAGACGCCCGCTTTGAAAAGGGAGAGAGATCAGAGATTTTTTAGAGGAGGAATCTGCGCGCCACTCTCTGAGCCAAAGAGCCCTTTTGATAGCGATGGCGTTGGAAGCCGCCGATGCTGCGCAATTCGCCGCGTCGAGGGATGCGAACATCACGTAATCGCTAGCCATGGCTAACTGCTTGGCTAGGTCTGCCATCTCAGACGGGAGGTCCTGTTCATTAATGGATTTCGCTAGAGCATCCGCCCAGGAAACCATTGCCTTGGTCACCCAAGCCGCGGCGAAGGAGGGGGACAGGGAAGAGCCAGAGGCTTCATACACTGAACGAGCTAGAGAGTCTAGCTGGCGTTCAGTGGGACTCTTAATTGAAGCGCCCTCCGGAACTGAAAGAAGCGTTTTAGAAGCCAGGCGCGAGACCGGCGGGTCTACTAAAGGGGGATCCGTCCAGTCTTTCACGAGATCCGCTGAGAAGGGATACTTCGATACCAGGTCCTTCTTACCCGTGAAACGCTTATCTGGACGCTCCCTGTGACGCCTGACTATATCCAGAAAGGCTGGATGAGAGGCAAAAGATTTGTGGGAACGTTTGGATCTGGTAAAAGAAACAGCGTGTTCCTGAGCGGAATTAGAGTCATCATCCACCTTAAGTGCGTGATTGACTGCTACAATGAGGGAGTCAACCGTAGCTCTGAACTCCGGAGCCTCCGGGTCCAATGATACCTCGGACTCATGTTCAGAGTCGTGAACGCTGTGAGCCCCCAAAGAGGGTGAGCGAGAGGTGGAGCTGCCAGAGTCTGAGTGGCGAGGTGAGCGCTCAGGAGAGGTAGTGCGGATCCGTTTTCGGGATGACCGAGCCTCTTTATGGAGAGAGCGGCCCCTGCTGACCGACGATTCCCCTGCTATGGAGGGATCTCAACGCCTGTAATGGATTACCCCGTTCCCCGGGAGGATTTTGAATGGATTTGATGGCGGTGGCTAAAAAATCCACGGACTGCGAGAGTGAAGCGACCCACGGAGGGGGGCTAGGTACGCCAGGGTCGGTGGCGGTGGAGGGCTCCTGGGCACATGGAGCATCGCAGGCAGAGCAGAGGGGAGAACTTTGAGGCCTAGGAAGTGGGGCCTGGCAGGTGGTACACGCAGAAAAAAAGGTCGTATGCACCTTAGAGGATTTTTTAGACCTTGACTGCGACATGATTCTAATGCAAAAAAACCACAGGGTCTATAACCTATGACCGTGCCTGGGAAGCGGAGGGCGACGCGGTCCTGTGTCCCGCTGTCCTGGGAAGACGAACTGTGATGCCTGAGATGGGGAAACTGGCTGCACGTGGGCGCTGTGACACACAGAGATGCGGCAGAGCTGGAGCTGCGGCGTGCAGTGAGGGACCAAGATGGCCGCCGAGATCAGGAGAGAGATCTCGGCGGCTGCGAGAAGCGCCAGGACCGGGGGGCGGCGCCGCCGATGACGCACAGGGGTGGGCGGAGCCTATCGGCAGCGACCAGCGGCTAGGCCGAAGCCGGGGGCTAAATTTGCGGCCTCGGCCCGGCGCGCGGCCGCAAAGTGCCGACGCTTCAGCCCACCGAAACAGCGCTACAGCCCACCGATGTGCCATGCTTAGGAGGAGCCCTCCGGACCGCCGGCGACCCCCCCCCCCCCATCCCCCACGAGACACTTACCCCGAGGAGGTGAGAGGAGCCTTAGGATGGCAGGGACGGTGCAGGGGTTGGGAAGCCTCTATCCACCAGCCCCAGACAGGGGGGTGGAGAGGAACCGTCCACCACCTGAGTCACGCAGAGCATTGGTGATGCAGTGTGGTCTGCACGGACGCCACGGGGATAGGGCCTCTGTACAGCCGAGGGAAAAACCTGGTGGACAGGGCAGATGTCCGGCAATAAAAAAGCCTGGCTGCAGAGGAGGATACTGGAGGTAAAACACCAGTGCTCCTCTGTACAACGTTGGGAGATCGGGGCCCTTTTAGGAAAAAAACCGTCGCCCAAAAAAGGTCAGCCCAGGCAGTGGCTCCCACGTCGCAGGAGAGGATACGGTGAGGTGAAACTCCCGTGCTCGCCTGTTGTTGGTTCGGGGGAGATCGGACCTTGAAAGAATCCGTCGCCCCCTTCGTCCGGAATAGATTAAAAAGGAAAAAATCCGTGAGACTAAAAATCAGTGTGCCTCCTACGGACACTAAGCTTGAACTGGGTGTCTGGAAGCCAGCATGAGGGTGTATACTGCAGGGGAGGAGCTAACCTTTTTTTGTCTCAGCTTAGTGTCAGCCTCCTAGTGACAGCAGCATAACCCATGGTCCTGTGTCCCCCAATGAGGCGAAGGAGAAAATGAATTTGTCAATTAAAGCCGTGTGTTATTAATCTAAGTCATAGAATTCCGTAAAAATATTCGAAGGACAAGGTGTGCAGTAATGATAGGATTGAGTCTACCTCCGGAGAACATCAGCCGCATCCACTGCACCGCTCACGGCGTAGTATTAATAGATATAGTTTGCTTTCTCCCTTTTGGGTGAGGTACCACATGTGGAGAATAAGTAATCTTAAAAGTGGAAGTTCTTTACAGAATGGCTCATAAAAGACATTTAATAGAGTATTCCTATCTCCAAGATTCTATTCCAATATGTAGTTGGTGTAATAATAGCAAATCTCTCCAATTAGACATTTAGTATAGTTCTTCTGATGCACTATGTCACTCACTTTATGTAGGGCACTGCAGTAGCTTAGGTGTCCATGGTTACGACCACTGATATAGTGACCGTTCGACAGCTCTTACTGATCGTAACCATGGATATTAAAGCTACTCCAATGCCCTACAAGAGCTAAGCGACATAGTGAATCAGAAGAACCATACTACATTTCTAATTGGAGGTATTTGCTAATATTATTATTACATCTACTACATGTTGGGATAGGATGTTGGAGATAGGTATACCTATTTAATTTCGGGATGAAGTTCTATAAGTTAACGACCAGCAACGAGACACTTTTCTAATGGTTCCGAAAAATTAAAATAGTGACTGCACTTTGCCACAACTTGTTCTCGTTTGATAGAATGTGACATGTAGACGATCTGATCTGCAAGTTGCACCATACAAAAATAATCACTGTGAAGTGCTGACCAATGGGTGTCTCTTTTCTGTCTAGCTTGCTGTCTGCTGCCTGTTGTCAAGTGTAATCCTTCTCCAACAGCAGAGGAGATGAAGAAATAGATTACAGGAATCGAGGGCAGATCTAGGTCTCGGCTCCTACTCTCCTGGCTGTCAAATTTGCATATAGGTAAGGCAGTGAGATAGACTATTACTCAAGCTCTTGGATAAATGCAGGTATAATTCATGCTGGCAAGTGAGTCAATGAATGTTCCAGCACATGTGGTGCTGGCAGAATGAAGAGGAGAAGTCACCCACTTAAAAAAAGGAAGTCTGGCAAGTTACAGAGCAAGAGAATTAGGATGATTCCTTAACATATTCTGTATGTGTATTAAGGCTAGTTTTAAAGGAAAACGATCAGATAACTTATTTTTTTTTAATAAATCTAATTTTTTTACGTTAAAGTTTTTGTTTTTTTTAAGTTGGCAATGCTTTTTTTTTTCTTTTCAAATCATGTTCATTATCAAGAAAAAAAATTAATTGTAAACTTGAATATTTTTACACGGGCCACTGCATATTTTTTTTTAGATTCATACCTCCTATCCTTTCAGGAGGAGGTTTCAGCAAACTTATCAGTAGAGGCAGAATTACAGTGACAGGTAACGCCTCTATACACAGCTGTTAACGCAGGATCCACCAAATACAACTGGACAGGTCATACCTGACCCTGCTCCTCTCCCTTCATAATGATCTGCGCACGGATCATTAGATGCTTCACTACAAAAGATAGGATTCTCTCTATATACATATGTTGTTTCCTGAAACAAAATTGGGAGTCTCAAAGATCCCCCTAGTGGGCAGTGTAAAAATTGCAAGATTTCTAATTTTTTTTTTTTTTTTTTATTTCAAATGCAGATTGTGATATGTTAAAAAAAAAAAATAGATGGGGAAAACTATTTATTAAAAATGTATTTTTTCTTTATATTAATTAATATTTATATTATTTATTTATATTAATTTATAATATATTTATTTTAATTTATTTATATTAAATTAATTGTAATTCTTGTGCTGTGATACCGATGACCAAGTGACTTATCAGTCTCTGGCAGGCAGATCACAGAACATACTGAGCCAGCTGGGAAATAAAGACCACTTATAAGACCTGACTTCTTCAGGTTCGTTCTTCGTACCACGCCAGGGAATATCCTTTGAAGTTTCTCTGCCGCTGCCAAAGCCTTGGATTTTCCACCTCCGAGACAATCTTCAAACTCATAGAGAGGCTGCCGGACGGGGTTAGAGTACGAGATTTTGGCATTGTCCACAAATGTTATATGTCTTACTCCCCAGCCCTAAAGAAAAAGAAAAAAAAAAATAATAATTAAACATCCAAAAACAGAAGAAGAATGTGGAATATACATTCTACAATTTTGTTTCCGTTTGCACTAGATATTTTGAAAAACACAATCTGATCGAAGACTGAAGAGTGCCACTCAATGAAGACCCATCATGGCAAGAACCGCAACCATTTCCATGTCCATTAGGCTCCATTCACACTGCCTGTAGCGTCCATTTGGCCATATCACAAATGTATGCAGAGTCCTGAATACCCAGCATATGCCTAAAGAGCCTCCTCAAGGCCTCTGGACACCTATTTTTTATCTTTATTCAGCAGGGTATACTTGTTTGTTTACACTGAAGTCTATGGGAAATATACTTTGCATTTAGTGGCAAATGCTCCCTATGGGTATCTCCGTAAACCACAAAGTGTGGACACCCCCTTAGGGCTGATTTTCAGTACGTTTTTCCTACTTTTTTGATTTTATGGGTGAAGGAAGTGTCTGATAGGTCAGGTTGTATCCACAGGTCTTGGACAAATCCTGTTTTTACATCGAATTGCTAAAAATTGCAACAAAAGGAACAGAAAAACGTAATGAAAAAAAAGGACATTTTTTTGGTTTTTAGAACCCAAATTAATCAAGTAATTCTTATTACTTGGATCAAGCAAGTGAGGCAGTCTTCCCCAGATCTGAGTCCGCAGCTCTCCTGACCTGAGCATCACCGGCATGTAGGAGGCTGTGGAGAATAAGCCAGGAGATCCACGGACTATCCAGAAATTGCATAAAGCTCCATTATCAGCTGAAAGATCTACTTTAATAGCGAGGGACAACGCTTACTGACTTCTGAAGATAAAAGTGTTGTCTCCTCACCTCACTAATCTACATGGAGAGACCTAGGAAAGCCAGGCAAGGAGAAGCCAGCCAACTCGCCCCCCCAGCCAGCAGGTTACATTATACTGAAAGGACGCCGTTCCACAGTAAATACATACATGTCTGCAATAACCAAGCCGGCAGTGTCTGGCAGCTTTAATCAGCCAACTTGTTCATGTGGGCAGTATAATCAAATAGGGTACTTGAACCAATAGGCTTATTACAGCGGGGCAACAGGAAGGAGTTAAAAACTTATTCTCATCTTCATAGTTGGATAATGTTGGAAAGTGCTCGAAAAAACAGATCACTTTTGCAATATGTGACTTCTTATAATTTGCAGCCATTCTTGCGATATTAACACTTTTCTTTTGCTTACAGTTCGTTGTCTAGGAGACCGACCATCACTGCTATCTAAGCTTGTAAGCACCGCGCCAAAGCTGGCCCTAGATTAAGAGGATACCCAGTGCTGTAGTGATCCTGGCCACCAGCGTCAAAACAATGCTTACAAGCGCAATACAAAAAGAGTTTGTAAGCGCTGCAAGTGTTCTGGTGCCTAGTAGCAGTGGTCGGAATCCAAGGCAACGAGCTGCAAGCAACAGAAAAGTGTTATTTAACCCCTTCAGGAGAAATGATGTATATTTACGTCACGTGTTGTGTACCTGACTTTGATGAGGGCTCACACTCTGAGCCCGCATCTTTCCAGACACATGGCAGCTAATTTAAATCAGCCATCATGTACCTTTAACAGCCGCGGGTGGAGCGGTGCTCCACCCTTGGCTGTTAAGCTGTAAAATTCTGCTGTCTATCTCTGACAGCGGGATTTAACGTACTGTCATTTTCTTGCATTGTCTGCTGAGACTTGTATAATTGCTTTCGGAGTGGGGAAACACAGCGCTATTCTACATGCCATGCGTCGGGCTGGTAAAATGTCACGCAAACAGTGGGGTCATATTAGAGAATCAGTCCTCTGATTGACTTCTACGTTGTTGTTAGGTGAAGCATATCAGATCCTTGAGGGCCTCGATATTACGGGAATGTGAGAAATCCTTTCTATTGCTCATTTGCTTCCTAAATACAAATTTCAAGGGCTTTTACCAAGTTATTTACTGGTTAAAATTGCAAAGTTCTTGGAAAAACAAGAATTTAGTTTTTTAGTAAAAATACTCTGTTCTCAAGAATGGAGGGATTTTTAATTCTATAGTTCACTGTAAATAGTCCAAGTCATAGCCGGCACTCACATTCTCCAAAAAAAAAAAAAAAAAAATTGCTATATTAATCCGATAGACACAATAAATGGTTGAACACAACGGGACAAAAATTTAAAGAAAGCAGAAAAGAAATATCCACTGCGCTCCCGGGTAACATGTTTCAGACCTACATGGTCCTTTGCCAAGTTTTTGACAAGAGCAATTTAATTTTTAACTTGTGTTCAACTATTTTTTGCACCTTTTATACTACTGGATTAATAAACTAATATTTTTAAGAAGATGTGAGTGCTGGCTATCTTTTGGACTGTTGCTATTACAGTACACCCGGACAGGTGAGCAGATTTATCCCTTTTTCACATGTTCTTCACTGTGCCTACATTACCGGCCACTTTTACAGTCTATCAGTGGTGGTCGGTCTTCTAGGCAAGGAGTGAAGCGCTCGCAAAATATGGTTTATTACTATGTTTACCTTCTCGAACTCTGTGTATAGGAGCTGTGTATAAAGATTAGGAAGCACTTCCCCAGCTTTTTCCTCTTGGCCCAGTTAATAGGTGATCACTGGGTGCAGGAACAGGAATTGTTGGGTCCTAGAAACTCAGTCAGCTCTACTATGCAGGCAGGAGGCCAAAATTCCCCTATAGCTAGAGCTGATAAACCAGCCCCAGTTACGGGGGGAAATCAGAAAAAAAATTATATATATAGCGCTTGTTCACCATCATCGTTAGGAAAGGCCAGGTGATGCAAATTACCCAGCTTTATAAAAAGCCAGCCTCCTCTAATACGGTGCCAAAAAAACAGCAGCCATGGGTTCCTCTAAGCAGGCAGCTGCCTAGGACTCTGGACTCTGAAAATGGTGGAGGCTCACAAAGCAGGAGAAGGCTATAAGAAGATAGCAAAGCGTTTTCAAGTTGCTCTTTCCTCAGTTTGAAAACTAATTAAGAAATGTTACCAGGAGCAGTGGAGGTCAAGATGAGGTCTGGAAGACCAAGCAAAATGTCAGTGAGAGCTGCTTGTAGTATTACTAGAGAGGCAAATCAGAACCTCTGCTTGACTGCAAAAGACCTTCAGAAAGATTTTGCAGACTCTGAAGTTATGGTATATTGATCTACTGTTCACAGACACCTGCACAAATATGACCTTTAAGTAAGAGTCCTCAGAAGAAAACCTCTCCTGCGTCCTCACTGTAAAATTCAGCAACAGAAGCATGCAAAAAAAAAATCCATAAAACAAGCCTGACGCATTTTGGAAACAAGTCCTGTGGACCGATGCGATTAAAATAGAACTCTTAGGCCACAATAATCAAACGTATGTGTGGAGAAAAAGACCACAAAATTTCAGGAAAAGAACATGTCGCCAAACATTAAGCATGGAGATGGATCAATCATGCATTTGGGTTGTGTTGCAGCCAATGGCACGGGGAACATTTTACGGGTAGAGGGAAGAATGGATTCAATGAAATTTCAACAAATTCTTAATGCAAACATAACACCATCTGTAAAAAAGCTGAAGTTGAAAAGATGATGTCTTCTACAAATGGCTAATGAAACTAAACAAACATCAAAATCCACAATAGACTATCCCAAAATGCGCAAGCTGAAGGTTTTACAATGGCCCTCACAGTCCCCTGATCTGAACATCATTGATAATCTGTTGTTAGACTTAGAAATAGGAGTGCATGAAAGATGGCCCAGGAATCTCACAGAACTGGAAACATTTTCCAAGGAAGAATGGATGAAAATCCCCAAATAAAAATTGAAAGGCTCTCGGCTGGCTACAAAAAAGCAATTTACAAAGGGGGTGCTACTAGGTACTAACCATGCAAGGTGCCCAAACTTTTGCATCGGCCCATTTTTTCTTTTTGTAATTTTAAAAATTAAAAAAAAAAAGGTTATACATATAATTTTTGCCTACAATACAAAGGAAATACGTAATCTTTAACTTCAGGCCTTTTTTAGATGAAATTATCTTCAATTTGCTTAACTGTTCACAATGACGGTAATTTTGACCTGGGGTGCCCAAACTTTTATATGCCACTGTACAGACTACAACTTATCCCCCCTCTACAGGATGATGAGTTGAGGTCTGCAGGAGTCCATCACTGATCAATATAGCTCTCAGTCCCATAGACTTTGAATGTATGGACAGTACACATAGTCGATCCCATGGATATGCAATAAATGTCTGAGACACAACCAAACATACTCATCAGTGGTGGACACTGACAAGAGGAGCCCTATATATATGGGATCCTGGATCTCCAACATCAGATTGTAGCGCAACCACTTACATCTTCTAGATAACTCATCAGTGCCTTATATATAATCTAACACCCAGCAGATCAATGTTTTTATGTCGGCCCTTAACCACTGAGCCACTGTGCAGAAGCAAAAGTTGCACATATAGGATACACAATTTTTGAACGTCATGGTGCGTATTTAGCCTAAAACTTACCATTAACGTCCTGGCCACATTGCACCCGAGTGTACCTGCCCCCAGTAACAAGCACTTGGTGGAGATCACCTTCTCCAAGTCTAGAGTGGGCACAAGTCTCCAGCGCATCAACTTTAGGTTTAGATCCACTGAGGATTCTGCTAACCTAAAAAATAAGAATGCTTGAATTAGAGCCCGACGTTGGCACAGATGTAAGTTCTGAGACAAAGCATATCCACTGGTGATGAGCGAGGTGTTATCTGAGCATGCTCATGTGCTAACAGAGTATCTTCAGCGTGCCTGAATACTATGTTCGAGTCCTCGCGGCTGCATGTCTCGCGGGTGTTCAACAGTCACAGTACTTGCAGGGTTTTCCTAACAAACAGGCCATCCCTGCATGTGTTGCAGCTGTCAAAGACATGCAGTCGCAGGGACTCGAGCATAGTATTCAGGCACGCCGAAGGCACTCTTAGCACACGAGCATGCTCAGAGAACACCTTATCCAAGTTCGCTCATCACGAATATTCACACGTCTCATGGACGTACATCCCTTCTCTGGCTAGTAGGGTGGCACAATGCTGCCCAATATCATGAGGAAATATCAAATCCAGATAGAGAATAAATACAGAGGAGATGGCAGCTCATGTTTCACTCTTCACATCCATTTTTTGGACACATCACTCATTTGCAGTCATCGCTCTATCCTTCCCTTTGCCATGGCCAGTCGATGTACCCTTCTCCTAGTGACCGGTGAGGATCTTATAGGTGGGTATTACTTCTATTTTATACAGAAGAAATGCAACCAATGTCTTACATGGGAGCTCCCAAAATTGATACTAACTGATTCGCTTTATTATAGCAATTACAATAAACCCTATGGATTATTATCTCCAGACAATTACCCCGATTTACCTCTTGGGGTCCATACATTCACTCAGATTCACCATTCGGGGACCCATCCCACCTTTTTGGTTTTTTTCCCATCCGACAGCTTTAGGGCAACCTGAAGGACAAAATTGATGAAATTGTAATTAAATAAGTAAATTGGACATAAACCCTGGACAAACAAAATGATAAACGTGGTTAAAGGCATCCCTGCTTCATGGATCACAGAAAGAAGATTTTACTCTTCATTTAGTTTTTCAGAACAAAAACATTTTCGTAGATTTCTTTTTATTCTAAATTAATACCAAGAATGAAGTTGGGCTTAAGTCCAAGACATTGGCTGAGTGCTTCTGCAAACAAACCTCCAACCATCTCTTATCATAGACCAGGGTGGGACGAGGACTCACTAACGAGACTTGTGACCGCATGGGACAAGCCCATGGTGATCAAAACGCATCAGCCATATGGTGGTCAAAACGCATCAGGAATAAGAGCCAGCATTGTAGAAGGGAGCTAGACGACCTCTCTGCATGAAAGCTGCAGGACTAAGACTATGGTTGTGCATCACATTTCTAGACCGAAAGAAGCACTATTGGAATTGGTGGCATTTGCACCCAGAGCTTGCACTCCAATCCCACAGCCGGAGAGATATTGGAAGGCGTTATGTGGGCAGTGGTCTGGGCATTTGCATTTCGTAAACTTATTGCAATGTTATTTGAGAACTATATGATTGTTTTACTAGGACACGATATGGTAAACCACCTAAGACATTTTTCACCCGAAGGTCAGATGGACACAGAAGTAGGTTGTTGTGCTCTTAATGCAAAGCAATTACAAGATGCTGAGAACATTAAAGACATAAGTATTACTCATCTCGCATAGGCAGTGTGGGTGGAGGGGAAGCACAGCAGAGCCGGCCGCACAACGAGAGGAGGGGAGCATGTAGAAGGGTTTGTAAAGTGACACAGCTAAACTCAGCTGTACTGTCTAATCATGCAGGAGGTTAGACCAGGAGATCAGAGCTGTATCCTGACATCTTTCACAGCGAGAAACCTAAGCTATGGCGAGGGAGGGTATTTTTTTTTTCCTGAGTTGCTTTCTGTTTCAGAGAGAACAAGTACACACCCCAGTAAAAAAAACAACTAATCTAATGTGATAACCCCCACTTAACAAAAGTCAACTCTTCAGTACCCAAATACTTTGATTGCTAATATCTGTGCAGTGTAGAGGCGTAATTAAGAAAAAAAAAATCTTTTATTCCGCCCTGCAGCCACTATTAATACAAAATGAAAAATTTGGTAGAAAGTCCTCTTTACAGAAGTTTGAAATAAATCGGCATGCTAACTTATGAAGGCACACTGCAAAAAAAAGCAAGAAATATTATGTTCTTATTGGAAGAGAACCAACTCTAAGGAACGTATATCCCAGAAAAGACAACTTTAAAGCAACACAACATATTCCGCCAGTTCCTTTATATCTTTTTGAGCACCAAAATGCAATTTTCAATTTTAATTAGATAAAAATAATGTTCAGGATACAAGCCGGCTACCTTGGTTGTGTGCCACTTGGGGCAGCTTAATTTCAAAGCTGATGCTGTGATTTATGTCCCTTGCCCCCTGTAGAGTTCGGTCTCGGAGGCAGATGACTTCAAGGGACGACACCAGGCTGCCCCTGCAAAAGGAATCAGGAAAATTAGAGCAGAAGACAAACCCAGCAGGACTGGGAATAAATCATCTCCCACCTTCACCCTAATAGCTTGTGATATTCTTAATAGCCTGAGATTTTTTAGGGAAAACTAATTGAAGATTTATTTCAGTTTAATTACTTTTTTGCGAAAATGCTGCGGCTCCGAGGCGGCTGCTTAATCGCCTCTATTAATCTGATGATTCCCCCGACAGGACTGAAATTCTGACATGATTAGAGGGACACATTTCATAAATGCGACAAGAGACACAAGGAAGATATATGGGTCATCGGATAGCTCATGCTATAACGTGAGCGTTGGCGGATCTGCTCTCAGTAGTGGTTACAAAACGAGGTTATTGGCCCTCAGCGATGGTCCTGGCTTACTATCTGCAAATTTTCTTCGTATTGAGTATTTTTAAGAGCAGAAAGTCAATTTAAACAAGGTTAGGTTAGGAAAGCAAGGTTCGGTCATTGTTACATAGGGTCTATGGTGACTTTACGGCTGGGGAAAGGGGGCACTTATGTAAATGCACCCGTATAGCCTGATCAGATCAACTTTTCAGTGTTTTTAGATTGTCTTCGTTACCCCATGTCACAGTCTCAAGTGGTCCATCAGTCTGGAAAAAAGACATAATTAATCGGTAGGAGGCAGCAAGGGGCAATTGTGCTCCAAAGTGGCCCAAGACGAGACGGCGCAGGGAGGAGAGGAGGCGAGTGGCGGTCATTGTACTGGGGGGTTTCAGGTGGCTAGAACTGTACATTAGTCTTGGTGATACCATATATATGGAGCCGTCTGGCAATCCTATGGGAATCTAAGTCTACTGCTCATTTTATATAAAGGCCCGGTCACTAATATTATATAGGGGAAGCTGCAGATGTCTCTGTAAAAAGTTTGCCATTAAAGGGGTATTCTCAAGTTGAAACTTATTCCTTATTCATTGGATAGCGCATAACTTCCTAATCCTTGGGGTTCCGACTGCTGGAACTGCATCATAAGCCCAAGTACCGGGGCTGTGAATAACCCTGTGTGAATGGAGCGGTGGTCGATCATGCGCATTGCCCCTCCATTCACACTTAATAGGATGGCTGGGAACATAGCCGAGCGGTCCACTAGGCTGGGCTTCGGTATTCCCATAAGAATGAATGAATGAATACCATAGAAAGGGAAATATCTTGCAAACTTTAGAATACCCCTTTAAGTGATTTTCCAAGTTGGGAGACACACGGAACATTTCATTTCCATTCTGTAAATTAAAGAAGCAGCCCAGTGAACCCTACCCGATTGTCCATCATACTTCGCACTTCTGTCAAACAGGGTGCACTTTCCTGCAGTTTAGGCTCTGTTTTGATTTTCTTCAGCCTCCATCGTGATTCCCAGGTTTCATCATGCATTTTATGCCTCTATTTGTCGCTATCAATACTATGATGTATCAACACAGCACGACATGAGCAACTACTCTCAGTACCATCTCTGCCTGCTGTATTAACATTGGTTAATCAAACCTTCCCTCTATATTCCACTAAACAAGCAAATATATTATACAGCGGGGAAAAAAAGCATTTAGTCAGCCACCAATTGTGCAAGTTCTCCCACTTAAAAAGATGAGCGAGGTCTGTAACTGACATCATAGGTAGATCACAACTTTGAGAGTCAAAATGGGAAAAATCAAGAAAATCACCTTGTCTGATTTGGCAAGATTTATTTTTCAAATTATGGTGGAAAATAAGCATTTGATCACCTAAAGACGAGCAAGATTTCTGGTTTTCACAGACCTGTAACTTCTTCTTTAAGAGGCTCCTCTGTCCTCCACACATTACCTATAGTAATGGCACCTGTTTGAACTTATTATTAGTATAAAAGACACCTATTCTACTTTTCACTTGTGTGAACAGTTGTCTACTGCTCCCATATACCCAAAGAAGTGAATGGAGCATTAGTCACACATGCGCACTACGGTTCCATTCACACAGAGGACTTTGGCATTGCCATGGTCAGGATCAGTGAGGGTCACAGCAGTCAGATCCCCCAAGTTCATAAAATTACCACCAATCCTGCAAATACTGTAAGTTATAAATATGGTCTTTGGACAACCCCTTTAAACGAAAGTGACCCAGATTTTTTTAAAGACTGAGGCCCAATTCATCATCACTGTTTATCTAGTTCTCCGGATTAATTTTCTGTTTGTCTATTAGTGGCTTTGGCCTTTTTTTTTATATTCGTTTTACGACATGTTTTAAGTGGTCGTCTTTAAGTTGTTGTTTTTTTGTTTTTTTTTTAAATTTCCTCAACGATTTAGCTTATTTTGCTAGATAGATTCATTTACCAAATATATTTTTCTGTATCTTACTCCAGTCCCTGTCTGGAGTAAATTTATGGATGAGTTTTCAAATTTAGCGCTATTTTTTTTTTTTTTTTTTTTTTTTTTTTTAGACAAACATGCAACTTCTTAAAGGATTTAGTAGAGGACGACGAAATGTTGTTCTGGCTGTGCTCCAGTAAAGCAGAAGACTTTGGGTTCCAAAAGGGTTCTTTAGGCCAGAGGTCCCCAACTCCAGTCCTCAAGGCCCACCAACAGGTCATGTTTTCAGGATTTCCTTTGCATTGCACAGGTGATGCAATTATTACCTGGGCAAGACTAAGGAAATCCTGAAAACATGACATGTTGGTGGGCCTTGAGGACTGGAGTTGGGGACCCCTGCTTTAGGCTATGTGCACACGTTGCAGATTTTCCATGAGTTTGCAGTACCATGTAAACCTATGGAAAACAAAATCCGCAGTGCCCATGCTGCGGGAAAAACCAGCGAGGAAACGCTGTGTTGTTTATTCCGCAGCATGTCAATTCTTTGTGCGGAAGCCGCAGCGGTTTACACCTGCTCCATAATAGGAATCTGCAGGCGTAAAACCGCAGGTGGAATCCGCACTAAAACCGCGAAAGAAATGCGGTAAATCCGCAGTGCAGATTTACCAAAATCAGTGTGGAAAAATCCGCACCACTTGCCACAACGTGTGCACGTGCCCTTATTATCCCAGTGTTTCGGCACTGAACCGGCACCTTTTACCATGATTAAGAAAAACAACAAAATATCAATCTTGATATTTGTTTTTATTTTTACTTTGATAAAGGTGCTGGTCCAGCGCCAAAACGCTGGGATAATACAGAACCATTTTGGAACACAAAAGTCTTCTGCTTTACCACAGCATAGCCAGTACAACATTTTGTCGTCATCCTCTACTATTGTCCATGTCGAAAACAATTCTCTCCTCTAGTCACGGGGGCCGACGTAGTGGTTCTACGGATCTGCAGGCATTAAGTCTTCACATTGCAAGGTAAGTGCATACTCCCGCCCTTCTCTATATCTACCAGGTGATACTGCTTTACGAGTGCACTTTTATCCCTCACACAGTTCTTTTTAAAAGGATTTACGACTTTTGGTTCTAGACAGTCACAATTACTAGTTATAAGGGAACATGTCAAGTGATTCACGCTACCTAAACTGTGGGCTGCAATGACTGCAGCCAGACATATTCTCGGAAATGCTTTGGACTGGCCTATTCTTTGGCCGGCTCTTCCCAGCACTGCTAGAGGCGATCGACAGGCCTCTCTACGTACAGCAGTGCTGGAAATAGCCGGCAGCGGTGTTAGACTAGCCTCGCCTTCAATATATAGTCCCTGGCTTTAAAAGCTCTGTCATTTCAGAGACAAAATATACCTAACTGCAATCATGCAGCGATTCGTGCTACATTTAGCTTGGGCAGATCGCTTTCAAGACAAAAATAAAAGCATTTTTATTTTTACGTAACATTCCTGCTCCGAGTGCACCATTTTTAAGAAATTAAAGTAAAAATTTTTTTTTAAAAAAATCAGTGAATAATACGAGATGAAAAAAGAACAGTGGCTTGAAGGTATCGCAAATGATGACTTGGCAACTAAACTTCTACAACAATGCGTTACCCTGGTAAACAGACGCGTTCAGTTTCTATAAAAGCCACATTTATTTGTCCCTGTCCATTATTTTGTACTCGGTAAGAGCAGAGGGCCCAAGGTCATCACTTGTCCATTCCGGTAAAACGATCCTTGCAGTCATTCAGATTGCGCTTGGTCCTGCTGTTCGAGGACTAGCAATTAAAACGTGGGCTCAGGGTCTTTCATCATACAAGTGGAGGCCCAAAGCCGTGGATGTCCTTGCAGAAGAAGAGACTACCGGTAAATGGATTTAAGGTTTTTTTTTTTTGTTTTTTTTTTTTAAACATTCATACAAAAGAGGCAGAGGTCTAAACCTAGTTTATGGTAAATGGAGAGAGGTGAATCGTAAATGTCTTGTAGCCCCCGGGCACATTCAATTTTCCATATTGTTATTTATATTATAATAGAAAAAAAAAAAAAAACACAAAATCTGAGATCTTGCCATTTTCACTCCGAACACTAAATCCAATACCAGACTCTTAAGGTACCGTCACACTAAACGATATCGCTAGCGATCCGTGATGTTGCAGCGTCCTGGCTAGCGATATCGTTCAGTTTGACAGGCAGCAGCGATCAGGATCCTGCTGTGATGTCGTTGGTCGGAGCAGAAAGTCCAGAACTTTATTTCGTCGCTGGACTCCCTGCAGACATCGCTGAATCGGCGTGTGTGACACCGATTCAGCGATGTCTTCGCTGGTAACCAGGGTAAACATCGGGTTACTAAGCGAAGGGCCGCGCTTAGTAACCCGATGTTTACCCTGGTTACCATCCTAAAAGTAAAAAACAAACAAACACTACATACTTACCTTCCACTGTCTGTCCTCGGCGCTGTGCTTCTCTGCCCTGTGTAAGCACAGCGGCCGGAAAGCAGAGCGGTGACGTCACCGCTCTGTTTTCCGGCCGCTGTGCTCACAGCCAGTACAGGAGGAGTGCAGAGAAGCTGAGCGCCGAGGACAGACAGCGGTAGGTAAGTATGTAGTGTTTGTTTGTTTTTTACTTTTAGGATGGTAACCAGGGTAAACATCGGGTTACTAAGCGCGGCCCTGCGCTTAGTAACCCGATGTTTACCCTGGTTACCGGCATCGTTGGTCGCTGGAGAGCTGTCTGTGTGACAGCTCTCCAGCGACCAAACAGCGACGCTGCAGCGATCCGGATCGTTGTCGGTAACGCTGCAGCGTCGCTTAGTGTGACGGTACCTTTACTTCTCGCTCTGTTCAAATCAATTGCTATCATCACAGATCGGATTACAATTAACTGTACAGACCCCTCTACACATCAGATAAAAGTCAGAGAAACTCACTGATTTGGGGGCATTGAAAGGGGATCTCAGTAGGATTAACCCTAAGCCATCTATACGTGCAAGCAGGTCATGGAAAGCAGAACCAAATGATACTTTGATATCTGTGATCCGAAGTTTTATTCTAGAGAAACCCAGGTTTTTCTTAATATGTAAATTAACTGTTAAGATCTATGGGGCCGGACATAGATCTCCCTGAGAATCTGATAATTGTAAACCCTCCAGAGCTTATTTTAAATCCTTTCATATAAAATAAGCACTGGAGGCAGATTCTCAGGGAGGTCCATGTCTTACACTAGAGAAATCCACATTTTTCTTAATATGTAAATAAGCTGTTAAGATCATAGATCTCCCCGAGAATCTGTCTCCGGAGCTTATTATAAATGAAAAGGGGCGTTACCAGTGTGAGACGTGTCGATCAGGACACCAGACTGTCAGTCATTACACGTCTCACACTAGTTACTCCTCCTTTCATTTAAAATAAGCTCTGGAGGCAGATTCTCGGGGAGATCTATGTCCGGCCCATAGTTCTTAACAGTTCATTTACATATTAACAAAAAGACAGATTTCTCTAGAATAGGACATCAGATGGCAGATATCAAGGTATCATTTTATTCAACCTTCTAAGACCTACATGCCCATATAGATGACTAGGAGGGTTCATCCTAAAGACAGAAACCCTTTAAAGAAGCACTCTTACAAATCTTTTTATTGCCTAAACCTGTGCAAATGTATATATAGTGTACTATGGTAAAATACTTATTGATCGCCGTCTTTCCCAATTACCAGTGCAGCGTCGGTCCTCTCCTCAATCACGTGACTATTCTTGCTCTGTGGATCACTCCGGGGTCTATGTCTAGGCCAAAAGTCACTGATACGATTTACGTCTATGGAGCCCATATCTGAGATAAACTTACTTGGTAACAGCGACTTCCGGCTCAGACAGACCCCAGTGTGATCAGGCTGATTGGAAACGCCTGTCTGGACACCGGGACAGACTGCGACCAGTCATTATATTACCAGACTTATCTATACATTTATACAGGTTTAGGCACTAAAAAGTTTTGAGAGTGTTTCTTTAAGGATCAGGCAGTTGGAATGGAATCCCCCTGATACTTTTGTTCGGTGGGGATATAAGGCGCCGAGAAACTTTTGGCAAGTGGTGATCTCATAGAGAACACAGGGAAGCTTGGCTAAGCCGATCGCTCCGGTGTGGAGGACTCGGGAGAGATGGTCATTGGCCGAATAGTGGTTTGGATGAAAACTATATGTGGTGTATGGCCTGCCTAACTTCTGTATATAGAGGAGAACACATAGGATCCACCATCCATAACAGGTGAGGTCACAGCTCACCTTCTCCTCTTTCCTTCACAAAGAACCTGGCCAAGATTAGAGTATGCCCAGGAAATACTTCTATACAAACAAATAGGATAAGTGTCCGTCTATTGCTGCTACTGTAGAGAATACGAAGGCTAGCACTCGATTATTCGTGGGTATGACGGGGCAAGTGAACGGAACCAATAGTCCCATGCAATATCCAGATATAAATCACTGCACTCGTACCATGGAAAATGCTTGTTGCAGGTGAAAAAGTTTATTGAAACCAGTGTTGCAGTACAATACAGAGGTGAAGCGATAGGCATAAGACGTTTCGGCCAACTCGTGGCCTTGATCACAGTATCGCTGAAATAAATGACATAAAAACAAATGAGTAACTATATACAGATCATATATACATATATACAATTCGGTGAAACAATGTCAGAAAACCACGTCAAAACAAGTTGAAAAATGGAACAAATGATGTCAGTGCTCCTAAGATTTGAGGACAAAAGAAACAAACAATTGGGAGGTATGGAGATAGGTACGGCATGCGATGGAGCTAGAGGATGAGACGATAAAGATGCTAAAACATACCCTAGTGGGAAGTTCCTAGTTTACTGCTGCACTACAGTGTTGCTGAGGATATCAGCCAGAAATAAATGTCCTGAAAGAATGATGGGACATGGAAGGTAATGAGAGATAATTAAGAATATCACCAATGGCTACAACGTATCTATGTGGAAAAAGGCTATAACATACTTGCCAACCTATGTTTTTACTGTTAATCATAAGAGTATAGGGAACCAATTGTCGCCGTGTCGTGGAGCATACATATAGGTGTGGCTGTAGGAATAGATAAAAGTGAGTTATATGTTAAGTCTGTATGGGGTGGGTGGTAGAAAGTTGGACTGTGTTATACTTGCCAGTTTAGTATTTCCGTTGTACAAAGTGTGCCAGGCCCGTCGGCGTAGTATGGAGCGCACATATAAGACTAGCTAAAGGAGATATTTGAAATAGATCTATGAGTTAAATCTATATAGAGTCCATCTATAGTATACCCAGGTAACAAAATATACTTGCCGATTTGAATGTAGTACCAATCAAGCAAAAATACACCAAATGTCCCCAGAATGTGGATGGTGCACATGGATATAACTGTGGGAACAGACGTATATAGGGTAAGTAGATTGCCAGGTAGGTCTATAGTGGGTAATTTTGTAATGGATGCGCTACCTGCCAGTGTGTAGATACAGTCCCAATATAGCTATACAGGTCCAGTATTCTAGATGTAATGAGGGCAGTGGTGTACCAAGGTTTAACTGAAAAAGAAACTGGTGTAAAGATAAAGTATGATGGGGACGCTGAGTCACTTATCTGATAGATGGTGTTCTCACATCCGCAGTCTGCTGGTAGCGTACGTGGTTGGGGGGCCGGCGTTGGTGGCCAAGTGGTAGAAGCAGACACACACCGTGTCTTTGCTAAAGGAGCGGCTGTCATGACAATAATGGCAGCGCTGTATAAAGCCCCGGCCGGTCAGGTGACCGGATATGATGCAGGACGCCCGCACCTGTGCAGTCGGTGTGGAGAGTCCACAAATGCCGACGCATGCGTAGTGCCTGCAGGACCTGTGTGCGCCCACATACGATGCGGATATCAGCGTCTATGCTGTGTGCATCGGACCTGCAAGATGGCGCCCGCGCATGCGCAATGGAGCTGGACAGATACCCAGCATAGCAGCGTAGTGAAATGTGCGTTCAAATTCTACCTCTCTAGGTAGAAGGGACGCATAAGCGTTATAGAAAAAGAGAGCGCCTTAGCGTTACTAAAAGGCCCATGGAAATTGTATAGGTCTAACTATAATTCTATAGCAGACAGCTAGGAACGCCCCAGCATAGCTGAATAGGGAAAGAAGGGAGCGCAACAGCGTTACTTAGAGGACTCTTCTAGGGTGTATAGAGAGATGCTGTGGGGTGCTGATCCTTAGAAAACACTGCAGATATATAATGCATATATACATTTGTACATACATGGTAGGAGTCCAAACTGAAATAAAAGAAAATAAGAAATAAGGAAAATAATAAAGTAAATAATAACGGAAATATAAAGGGAAAAGGAAATGAATGGAAATGAAAGTCCCATAGGGAAAAAGGAAATATCGAGATACTGAGAAAAATATAATAATAACTGAAAACAATGAAAAAAATGACAAAAAGAAAAAAAAGAAAAAAAATGAGAAAAAAAATGGAAAAAAATGAAAAAAATAAATAAATAAAAAAATAAAACAATAATAAAATAAAAATTGAAAAATGATAAAAATGAAAATAAAAATAATAATACTAAAGAAAAACGGGAAGCTGGTTAAGGAACCAGAGGGTATAAAGCTTACCGTCTCGGAAGTGCATGCGGTTGAGGCTACTAGTGCAGTGGGTCAATTCGTCTAGAAAAAAACAGGTTTATGTTAGCCAGTCAATCTCACGATTTAACCCCCTTGGATGGAGGGTGTCAAGGGTATAAATCCAAAAAGTTTCCCTTTGTTTTAAAAGCTGAATATGATTACCTACCCTTCTCGGACGAGGTACCTTTTCCACTATTTGAAACCTCAGTTGGGCAATATTGTGTCTCGCTTCTTTAAAGTGTGATGGTAGCGGTAGCCATAATTTCTCACGTCTGATGGTAGATTTGTGGCTGGATATTCGATCCCTAATTGCCTGGGTGGTCTCGCCCACGTATAACAGCCCACATGGGCACTTTATAACGTATACCACAAAGCTCGTTGCACAAGTATAGTAATCCCTAATGGGATATGATTTCCCAGTTTGTGGATGCACTACCTCGTTCCCTTTGATGATATTGGAACAACTCATACAATTCAAACACGGAAAGGTACCCGTTCTTTTTTGGTCAGTCAGGGTCCTGGTTAGTGGTGATTTATGTGACCCTAGGTCCGCTCTTACCAACTTGTCCCGTATGTTCTTGGGTCTTCTGGTACACATTAGTGGTGGGTCTCTAAAAATAGAGATACTGGGGTAGGCCTTGCTGAGAAGGGGCCAATGTCCACGAATGAGATTATGTATTTTGTGCATCGTTGGGTGATGGTTGTGCACAAAGGGGAGACGTGGGTTTTTTTCAATGCTAACCGCCCCATCGTTAGGGTCACTAATGGCTCGAGATGATTCCATATGAAGGAGATTGGTTGGGTAATTGCGGGCCTCAAATTTATTGGCCATTTCCTGTATTCTGGTTTCCCTAGTTGGGGGATCGGAAACAATTCTTGTAACCCTTTTGAATTGTGACCTGGGAAGGCTGTTTTTAATAGATTTAGGATGACAACTGTTGTATAGCAGAAGGCTGTTACAATCAGTAGGTTTTGTGTAAATGTCCGTGCTAAGATAACCATTGATGTCCTTCAGAACTTTCGTATCAAGGAATGTTATCTCATGGTTGTGATGTACCAGTGTGAAAGACAACTCAGGCCTGACCGCATTAATGGCAGTATAGAATTTAAGGAGACTTGTAAGATCTCCTTGCCATATACAGAAAATGTCATCTATGTACCTATACCAGGTACGTGCGTGCTGTTGGAAGATGGGGTCTGGATAAATGTGTTCCCTTTCAAAGCGGTCCATGTATAGATTGGCATAAGCTGGGGCCACATTGGACCCCATGGCAGTGCCGCATATCTGTACAAAGAAATCGTCTTCAAAGAGAGAGAAATTTTCCCTAAGTACCAGGTTCAGTAGGTCTATACATAGTTCCTGGGAACCTCTGTCTACATTAGCTTCATTTAATGTAAGGGATACTGCCTCAATGCCCTTATCATGAGTAATCGACGTGTACAGACTGTTGACGTCGAGTGTACACAAAATACTGTCATGTGGGATGTTGTTAATGTTACAACATCCCACATGACAGTATTTTGTGTACACTCGACGTCAACAGTCTGTACACGTCGATTACTCATGATAAGGGCATTGAGGCAGTATCCCTTACATTAAATGAAGCTAATGTAGACAGAGGTTCCCAGGAACTATGTATAGACCTACTGAACCTGGTACTTAGGGAAAATTTCTCTCTCTTTGAAGACGATTTCTTTGTACAGATATGCGGCACTGCCATTATTATTATTATTATTATTATTTATTGTTATAGCGCCATTTATTCCATGGCGCTTTACATGTGAGGAGGGGTATACATAATGAAAACAAGTACAATAATCTTAAACAATACAAGTCATAACTGGTACAGGAGGAATGAGGACCCTGCCCGCGAGGGCTCACAATCTACAAGCCATGGGGTCCAATGTGGCCCCAGCTTATGCCAATCTATACATGGACCGCTTTGAAAGGGAACACATATATCCAGACCCCATCTTCCAACAGCACGCACGTACCTGGTATAGGTACATAGATGACATTTTCTGTATATGGCAAGGAGATCTTACAAGTCTCCATAAATTCTATACTGCCATTAATGCGGTCAGGCCTGAGTTGTCTTTCACACTGGTACATCACAACCATGAGATAACATTCCTTGATACGAAAGTTCTGAAGGACATCAATGGTTATCTTAGCACGGACATTTACACAAAACCTACTGATTGTAACAGCCTTCTGCTATACAACAGTTGTCATCCTAAATCTATTAAAAACAGCCTTCCCAGGTCACAATTCAAAAGGGTTACAAGAATTGTTTCCGATCCCCCAACTAGGGAAACCAGAATACAGGAAATGGCCAATAAATTTGAGGCCCGCAATTACCCAACCAATCTCCTTCATATGGAATCATCTCGAGCCATTAGTGACCCTAACGATGGGGCGGTTAGCATTGAAAAAAACCCACGTCTCCCCTTTGTGCACAACCATCACCCAACGATGCACAAAATACATAATCTCATTCGTGGACATTGGCCCCTTCTCAGCAAGGCCTACCCCAGTATCCCTATTTTTAGAGACCCACCACTAATGTGTACCAGAAGACCCAAGAACATACGGGACAAGTTGGTAAGAGCGGACCTAGGGTCACATAAATCACCACTAACCAGGACCCTGACTGACCAAAAAAGAACGGGTACCTTTCCGTGTTTGAATTGTATAAATTGTTCCAATATCATCAAAGGGAACGAGGTAGTGCATCCACGAACTGGGAAATCATATCCCATTAGGGATTACTATACTTGTGCAACGAGCTTTGTGGTATACGTTATAAAGTGCCCATGTGGGCTGTTATACGTGGGCGAGACCACCCAGGCAATTAGGGATCGAATATCCAGCCACAAATCTACCATCAGACGTGAGAAATTATGGCTACCGCTACCATCACACTTTAAAGAAGCGAGACACAATATTGCCCAACTGAGGTTTCAAATAGTGGAAAAGGTACCTCGTCCGAGAAGGGGAGGTAATCATATTCAGCTTTTAAAACAAAGGGAAACTTTTTGGATTTATACCCTTGACACCCTCCATCCAAGGGGGTTAAATCGTGAGATTGACTGGCTAACATAAACCTGTTTTTTTCTAGACGAATTGACCCACTGCACTAGTAGCCTCAACCGCATGCACTTCCGAGACGGTAAGCTTTATACCCTCTGGTTCCTTAACCAGCTTCCCGTTTTTCTTTAGTATTATTATTTTTATTTTCATTTTTATCATTTTTCAATTTTTATTTTATTTTATTATTGTTTTATTTTTTTATTTATTTATTTTTTTCATTTTTTTCCATTTTTTTTTTCATTTTTTTCTTTTTTTCTTTTTGTCATTTTTTCATTGTTTTCAGTTATTATTATATTTTTCTCAGTATCTCGATATTTCCTTTTTCCCTATGGGACTTTCATTTCCATTCATTTCCTTTTCCCTTTATATTTCCGTTATTATTTACTTTATTATTTTCCTTATTTTCTTTTATTTCAGTTTGGACTCCTACCATGTATGTACAAATGTATATATGCATTATATATCTGCAGTGTTTTCTAAGGATCAGCACCCCACAGCATCTCTCTATACACCCTAGAAGAGTCCTCTAAGTAACGCTGTTGCGCTCCCTTCTTTCCCTATTCAGCTATGCTGGGGCGTTCCTAGCTGTCTGCTATAGAATTATAGTTAGAAGACCTATACAATTTCCATGGGCCTTTTAGTAACGCTAAGGCGCTCTCTTTTTCTATAACGCTTATGCGTCCCTTCTACCCAGAGAGGTAGAATTTGAACGCACATTTCACTACGCTGCTATGCTGGGTATCTGTCCAGCTCCATTGCGCATGCGCGGGCGCCATCTTGCAGGTCCGATGCACACAGCATAGACGCTGATATCCGCATCGTATGTGGGCGCACACAGGTCCTGCAGGCACTACGCATGCGTCGGCATTTGTGGACTCTCCACACCGACTGCGCAGGTGCGGGCGTCCTGCATCACATCCGGTCACCTGACCGGCCGGGGCTTTATACAGCGCTGCCATTATTGTCATGACAGCCGCTCCTTTAGCAAAGACACGGTGTGTGTCTGCTTCTACCACTTGGCCACCAACGCCGGCCCCCCAACCACGTACGCTACCAGCAGACTGCGGATGTGAGAACACCATCTATCAGATAAGTGACTCAGCGTCACCATCATACTTTATCTTTACACCAGTTTCTTTTTCAGTTAAACCTTGGTACACCACTGCCCTCATTACATCTAGAATACTGGACCTGTATAGCTATATTGGGACTGTATCTACACACTGGCAGGTAGCGCATCCATTACAAAATTACCCACTATAGACCTACCTGGCAATCTACTTACCCTATATACGTCTGTTCCCACAGTTATATCCATGTGCACCATCCACATTCTGGGGACATTTGGTGTATTTTTGCTTGATTGGTACTACATTCAAATCGGCAAGTATATTTTGTTACCTGGGTATACTATAGATGGACTCTATATAGATTTAACTCATAGATCTATTTCAAATATCTCCTTTAGCTAGTCTTATATGTGCGCTCCATACTACGCCGACGGGCCTGGCACACTTTGTACAACGGAAATACTAAACTGGCAAGTATAACACAGTCCAACTTTCTACCACCCACCCCATACAGACTTAACATATAACTCACTTTTATCTATTCCTACAGCCACACCTATATGTATGCTCCACGACACGGCGACAATTGGTTCCCTATACTCTTATGATTAACAGTAAAAACATAGGTTGGCAAGTATGTTATAGCCTTTTTCCACATAGATACGTTGTAGCCATTGGTGATATTCTTAATTATCTCTCATTACCTTCCATGTCCCATCATTCTTTCAGGACATTTATTTCTGGCTGATATCCTCAGCAACACTGTAGTGCAGCAGTAAACTAGGAACTTCCCACTAGGGTATGTTTTAGCATCTTTATCGTCTCATCCTCTAGCTCCATCGCATGCCGTACCTATCTCCATACCTCCCAATTGTTTGTTTCTTTTGTCCTCAAATCTTAGGAGCACTGACATCATTTGTTCCATTTTTCAACTTGTTTTGACGTGGTTTTCTGACATTGTTTCACCGAATTGTATATATGTATATATGATCTGTATATAGTTACTCATTTGTTTTTATGTCATTTATTTCAGCGATACTGTGATCAAGGCCACGAGTTGGCCGAAACGTCTTATGCCTATCGCTTCACCTCTGTATTGTACTGCAACACTGGTTTCAATAAACTTTTTCACCTGCAACAAGCATTTTCCATGGTACGAGTGCAGTGATTTATATCTGGATATTGCTGCTACTGTTCATGTGTAGAGCCAGTGTAGATAAGGACAAGATTTTTTTGTGGGTTTTTAATATATTGATCATTGGATGAAAATTCTAAAAAATAAATTAGTTAAAAAAAAAAAAAAAATAGGTTGTTGCCCTTTTAAAATAAATGGGTCAGATAAGGTATAAATTCTAAAATGATGAGAAAAATCGTGGGGGTCCGGAATCCAAGACAAATGCCACTGAATGCGTTGTCGGGGCTCATGTACACAGCTGAATTAAAGCACCCAACCAACTCTAGTGCCCCTTGAGGAAAAAAAAAAATCACCAATGAATAACAATTAATCCCTACTGTGACCCCCAAAGATAGAGAGCACCATCGTCTTCGATCTACACCCCAAGTGGTGCACCAATGGAGGTTTGTACTGCTGACTTCTGTCTATTCCGACACTGTGGGGCCCAACTAATGCAGAAAATGTCAATAACTGGTGCCAATTGCCAGTGGGTTTTTTGGGGGGCCCCATGAATGCTGCACGGCAAAGTACGGTAAATGGTAAATCTCCAATCAGACTATGGCCGATCTCACTTTCCTATACCAATATCATTCAATACACAACCCCATGATAGGCATATAGGCATATAAGGAATATCGGGGCACAGTACCAGTGTAAAGCTGCCAGCACCAACAAGTTCCTCAGAGGCCATCCAGGGTACTGTGCTAAAGTGCTTGGGTCATAAACTCCCAGAGTTACCTAGAGGAAAAAGGACATGAACACTGTTAGGTCCGGCAGGCAGATACGTCATCGCTGTTTGCAGTAAAGATAGAAAATATAAAGCCAGAAATTCAGATATTGAGTTTATTAGTGCATTATAATGCAGACAAAATTGTGAGCCCCAATGGGGACAGTGATAATGACTGTAAAGCGTTGTGGAAAATTATTGGTGCTATATAAGCTCAAAAGTCCAAGTGTATTCAATCTCCACCCACCCAGCCTGGAGTGTTGCAGCTTGTACTGAGCAGTGTGAGATCTCAGCAGGGAGGAGGGACACTGAGGATATGTCAATCGGGATGGGAGGGTGGGGAAAACTTTTATAAAGCCGTATAAAGCCATTGTGACATAGGTTTTCCGCATCATGTGCACAGGTTTTTTTTTTTCCCTATTAACTAACATTGTACTGTACATCACAGTGCGGATCTGCAGTGTTTCAGCGCGGCAAAATCCGCGGCAGATCCGCAGCAAATCCGCATCGTGTGCACATACCCTAAAGCTATTTTTCTTTTCTCGTTTGGATATTCAAATAATTTTTGCATCTTCTTTACGTGATAAGTGGGGCCTAATGTTATTTTTATACTCTTATTATTCAGATTTTGTTGCCAATATTTGGTGAATTTTGCGGGAAATTTATGAATCTTTTTTCAAATTTTCTAACTTTTAAAAAATATTTTCATTTATCTAAAATACATTTTAAAATGTGTTCCCCTTTCTGGAACAATCATTATTCTACCTCGGTCAGATTTTTTTTCTCCCTAACAAGGGGGGTCTAGTAACAGCAATTTAGATTGGCAGCGGGTTTTATATTTTTTTTGCTGCTTTTTATTTATTACACACATTGTGCCCCACCCATAAATTCATAAAAGACCTTTCGGGAGCATTTCAGCATTTAAATACTTTATTGTTTTTTATCTGATTAACCCTGTAACTGTGACTGGTATAAGAGTCTCAGTTAAAAAGGAAATTTAGCCTCCGAACTAGTGACGAGTGTACTCGTTGCTCGGGTTTTCCCGAGGGTTGACCTCCGAGTATTTGTAACTGCTCGGAGATATCGTTTTCATTCCCTCAGTTGCATGATTTACGGCTTCCAGATAAGCTGAATACATGTGGGAATTCCCTAACAAACAGGCAATCCTCACATGTATTCAGCGTATCTGGAAGTCGTAAATCATGCAACTGAGGCGATGAAAACTATATCTCCAAGCACTAACAAATACTCGGAGACCACCCGAGCGTGCTCGGGAAAACCCGAGCAACGAGTACACTCGCTCATCACTACTCCGAACCAGTGGCGTAACATGAAGCTTGTGGGCCCCAATGTAAAATCTCCAATGAGATCTCCAACTATCACAGGTCTTTAATAGTAAGTCTTATCCTATGGGGCAAAAGGTGTCTTTGGGGCCCCCGTAGTCTCTAGGGCCCAGGTGCGATTGCACCCCCTGCACTTGTTATAGTCACACCCCTGCTCCGAGCTTTATGGCAGAGCTGACTGGGTCTCACAGAACCCAGCAGCTCCTGTTCCCTCACTACACCCAGTGATCACACGACTGCAGGGTCCGGAAAAGGAAGTACTGTCAGTTTTTTTTCCTTTGCCTTCACAATGACCTTTTCACATGCTCAATAGAATGATTCAATACGAAAGAAAGGGTCAGTCTGTTCATTATGGCCAATGTATGCGTGAGTTTTCTGAAACAACGGGAAGTTAACCCTTTCACTCCCAGGTCCATTTTCCGTTTTTTTTTTTTTTTTTTTCATCCTCTTCTTCCAAGAGCCATAACTTTTTATTTTTCAGTCAATATAGACGTATGAGGGCTTGTTTAAATCAGTCATGTGCAGCTAAAAATGCGGGCTCACATGCAAGCCAGGAACAAGAAATATGATATAAATATAAGTCATATGTCGTGAAGGGATATAGATAGATAGATAGATAGATAGATAGATAGATAGATAGATAGATAGATAGATAGATAGATAGATAGATAATGAAAACATGTGGTTTTTGGATTATAGCTTACCTTTAACAACCTCTTTGATGCACTTTAAAGGGGGTGGAAAATTATTAAGTAGGATATGTAAATTAACAATTTGTACAATTGTGCCCGCTTTCTATAATAATGGAGCAGAGATTGCCATCCAGCAGGTATACTGGGCAACATGTGCTTCGGTACTACAGGACACAGGCAGCAAGAGTCTGAATCATAGGGTTAGCGGTATATTTTACTAGTAGTGCCTATAACCATTACTGAGCTACAGCCCTGTGTAGTGAGTACTAATTCATCTGACGGCTTACTCACCTTGTCCTTATCTGTACATATTTCTGTGAATTTAGACAAAGGAGACATTGAAAAAGATTCCCCTGTGGAACTGATTAGGAAATAAGGTTGCGGAGAACCTCCTTCACCTTGGCAAAAATCATCATAGGATTTCTGAAATTCTAGCACCTATAGGAAGAGAACAAAATCACTGGTATTATAACAGGATACTTCCTCCTTCTACCCGACCCCCAGAAAAAAATAAAAATATTTTAAGTAGAAATATAAATACATTCATCACAATCAGGAGTAATTCACACAACCGTACAGCCGTCACAATTTCTTGTCTCTAATACAAGTGTTTCACAATTCCTGTATTTTTGTTCGTCCATAGTTTCTCAAATGGGATATCTGGGAAGTTTCCTGGCCATGGATCCAAAATGTCAATGTTTTGTTCACTGAGCCACTTCATTATCCCAAAGCTGAATCCTCCTTAGGAGATGGTCTTGGCTCCTGCTGGTGTTCCTTGGTGGCCTGAAAGGTTCTTCAGAGCGAATTATCCGCTCTTTGAAGTTCTTGATGATCCAATAAATGGTTGATTTAGGGTCATTCTTACAAGCAGCAATGTCCTTGCCTGTAAAGCCCTCTCAACCCAAAGCAATGATGGCTGCAAGTGTTTCCTTGCAGGTAACCATGCTATAAACAGAAGACAATTTCTATCGCCAGCCCCCTTTTAAAGCAACAAGTTGGCTCTTATAATTCAATCAGCATGACAGAGTGATATCATCTGCCTTGTCCTCGTTAACACTTTCCCATGATCAGGTCACTGAAAGAATGTAAGCAGATTATTTTGTGGCAAGACTGAAATCAGTGAAAATCATTCATGTGAGTAAGGTAATTTTCATGACAAGGAATGACTTTGCAATGCTTTTGCCATTCATTTGATGACTTTGATAATCTAGAGTTAATGTAAATTTTCTTTCTAATTTCTTCACACCAAACATCTGGCAATGTCCGTCCGAAACACAGAACCATCAAAAAGGCAGAAGCGGCTGAGAACTTGCTATGGCACGTGACGGATCTCACGATCAGGTTTACAAAAAAAAGTTATCTTTTTATGAACACTAGATATTTTCTGCAAAGTCTTATCCTTTTTTAAAAATGTATCCTTAGCATAAGTCATCAATATAATAAGGCTGGACAACCCCTTTAAATTTATCGCTACCCATGTACACACCTGGACTTTACCTGAGTTTTGGAGAACTTTTCACCAATAGACACTGGTGGAGTAATCAGTTCTATTCCATCGGAAAGGCACAATGCAGGAAAACAAAACCAGTAATAGAAATGATACTTCTTTAAATCCTGCAACAAAACAAAATCGAAATACAAGAAAATGTCAAAATAGGATTTCATTTGGCAAGGTCCACACTGATGAGGCTGTAATCGTATTCTAAATTAAAGAAGCCCTCCTCCTCCCATCAAAATTTGTATCCTCTTAATATATTGCAGTCATCATATTATACAGCACTGTGTACTTACAATTGCTCATTTTGCCTTTCTACCCAGATAATTCTCCTGTTTTCCATTAGGTCTATGACATCACGTGATTAAAAACCGACTAGCTGAATCCTTCTAAGCCTATGTAGAAACAGGAGGTCAATTTTCCCTGCAAGAGTCATGAGTCACTGCAAAAGTCGATGGTGGGGGAAGGAGGAAACAGCTGGGTCAGGAGTTGAAGTGGGGAATGATAAATGCAGGGACAAGAGACTTCCTGTTTCTACATGGAGCAGAGAAAAAGAGAAGAATTATCTGGGTAGAAAGGCAAAATGAGAAATAGTAAATACACAGTGCTGTATAATATTCTGACTGCAATATATTAAGAGGACAGCAACTCTGATGGGAAGAGGAGTGCTTCCTTAAACAAGCAAGTGTTGTCTATTGCAAAAAAAACAAAAGACAAAAGTGTAATAAATAAAAAATATAAGTGAATGTGCTTTAATATACATCTTAAAGATATCCCGATCTTCAGCTAGAAGTTCCAGATCCCAACAGATCCCTTTTTGGTTTGTGCCTGACTGTACAGAATTTTCCAGTGTTGCCCTATGATCAGTGCTGTGTGGGGCGTGAAGGGGGCTGACCGACTGCTCAATTCAATACCTAAGCCAATCTCCTTCACCGTCAAGGCTGATGCCTAGCTAGAAAAGAGGGCTGAAGGTTATCAAGAATTCTTTAATTGTCAGGTGGTGAGGAAACAAGTTTATTAAAAAAAATCAAATTGGAGTTTGTCAGCACAAAATGAATGTTCAAACCAAGCACAGGTGCACATTTGCGCCCATTGCAGTGGCCGATCACTTCCCACTAATTGTTTCACATCTTCTCTGGCTGCGGCAAAGTCGGAGCTGTTAATAAAGGACGAGTAGGGCAGAAATAGATGGAAAAACAAGCAGGTGAGAAGATGCACTGGCAATGCCAAAGTTGCACTGAATCACTGTGCTTAGTTTGAACAGTCATTCTGTACCAACTCCTTTCAAAAGAGATTTATATCAGCACAAGATAACTTTTCAAACCAAGCATGTGCGCACCGTGCTTCATGGCGGGACCAAAACATTTAAGTGAACCCTTCTACTTGCTTGTTTCTTCTCTGCCGCCACCTCCCTCTTCTTTGACTGATAGCTCTGGCCTTACAGAGCCAGAAAAGGGGGGGGGAGATAGATAGAAGACTAGTAGGTGGGAAGGTGCACTCAAATATTTGGCCATGCAAACGCTGTGGCGAGCGCCTGGACTTGGTTTGGACAGTCACTTTGTGCTTCCAGACTCTATTACAGGGACAGTATGACTGTTCAAACCTAGTGCAGAAACTTGGTGCATCATGACGTGGCCACACAGTTCAGTGCACCTACCTGTTCTCCATCCATCTCTGGCTGTATGAAGCCTCAGCTGTCAATCAAAGACGAGGTGAGGGTGGAGATAGAGGGGAAAGCAAGTTGGTGGGAAGGGTTTGGCCACAACATGGTGCACCAAGTGCCTGTGCTTGGTGGGAACAGTCATTTTGTGAGTCCCTATAACTACCAGGATGGACGTTTTTACTTCTCATAAGATAAGTGTGCATTATTTAATACCATAAGATGCAATAATATATTCATACGGCATAACAACTGCTAAAAATATCGGCACGAGGCATTTGGGAACCTTTTCTATATGCAGGTTCATACTGAGGCCCACTCTGAGTCACCGGTCTGAGACCCCAGATACCACAATAGTTTATTAAAAGTCTTTTGTTGACCCACATTTTCATGCGGCAAATCGATATGAACTGTCAAAGGTGACGAGAGGGGAAAAGCGAAAAAAAAAAAAGATGCTCAGGAGATTAATATCAGAGCGGTTATGAAGCGATTTGTCAGGGAATAACCTTTATGGAACACAACAGCCAACGCTCCGGGGAACTTTCACGTTGAGCATATTAAAAATGTCACGATTTAATCTCGAAAATAACAGGTGGAATATATTAGGAGCGCTCTGCGATCAGCATACAATTAAAAAGACGTATTCTTTGTATGGCAGATCATTCAATTATACACTACAGATCTCTGTTCTGGGGCACAAAGAAGAACCAGATGAATGAGAGCAAGGCAGGCCCAGGACTAACTTCTCACCGAGTTACAAAAAATAAAAGGAAAAAAGTTTTTTCATTAAATTATATATATATATATATATATATATATATATATATATATATATATATATATATATATATATATATAGTCACTTCCGTCTGTCCTTCTGTCTGTCACGGATATTCATTGGTCGCGGCCTCTGTCTATCATGGAAATCCAAGTCGCTGATTGGTCACCGCAAAACAGCCACGACCAATCAGCGACGGGCACAGTCCGGAAGAAAATGGCCGCTCCGTACTCCCCGCAGTCAGTGCCCGGCGCCCGCATACTCCCCTCCGGTCACCGCTAACACAGGGTTAATGCCGGCGGTAACGATTGGTCTCGGCAGCTGCCTGTCATGGCTGCTGCCACCAATCAGCGATGGGCACAGTCTGATTAGTCCCTCCCCTACTCCCCTGCACTCACTGCCCGGCGCCCGCTCCGTAATCCCCTCCACTCACCGCTCACACAGGGTTAATGGCAGCGGTAACGGCCTGCGGTGTAACGCATTCCGTTACCGCTGCTATTAACCCTGTGTGTCCCCAACTATTTACTATTGATGCTACCTATGCAGCATCAATAGTAAAAATATGTCATGTTAAAAATAATAAAAAAAACAAAAAACCTGCTATACTCACTCTCCGCTGCCTTTCCCGCTCCTCACGACGCTCCCGGGACCGCTCCATTGCAAGCGGCAGCTTCCGGTCCCAGGGCTGGTGTGCGACAAGGACCTGCCGTGACGTCACGGTCAGGTGACCGCGACGTCATCATAGGTCCTGCTCACACCAGCCCTGGGACCACCGGAAGCTGCCGCTTGCAATGGAGCGGTCCCGGGAGCGTCGCGAGGAGAGTGAAAGGCGGCGGATGGTGAGTATAGCAGGACTTCAACGGGCCTTCGGAAGGTGAGTATATGTTTATTTTTTTTTAAGTCTCTATACTACATGGCTCTGTGCTGGGCGATATACTACGTGGCTGGGCAATATACTATGTCGCTGCGCAATATATTACGTGGACATGCATATTCTAGAATACCCGATGCGTTGGAATCGGGCCACCATCTAGCGTGTATATGTATATATATATATATATATATATATATATATATATATATATATATATATATATATATATATATATATATATATATATATATATATATATATATATATATATATATATATATATATATATTTTTTTTTTTTTTTTTTTTTTCTTTTTTTTTTAGATGGTGGCCCGATTCTAACATTCATTGATATTCGATTCATCGGGTATTCTAGAATATGTATGTATGTATGTATGTATGTATGTAGGTATATAGCAGACACGCAGTATATAATACAGCCCACGCAGTATATAACACAGTCCACGCAGTATACAACACAGCCCACGTAGAATATAACAGCAACGCAGTATTTAACACAGCCCACGTAATATATAGCACAGCCCACATAGTATATAACACAGCCCACTCTTCTTGATGGACGGCCCTCAGGTCATTGAAGTTCTGGGGTACAGAGTTGCAAGCCTCTACACATTAACTTAGCTGATCTTGGAGGTTTTCTATGGGATTCAGGTCTGGAAAAAATGCAGACCGCTCAATTTGTGGTCCCCCCCCGTCTCCAGCAGCCGTTCCCTAATGATGTGACCTCCGTGAGCTGGAGGATTGTCGTCCATGAAGATGAAATTAGGCCAGTGTTGTTCGTGCAGAGACACAATGGCTGGATGTTATTCAGTTGTAGGGGCTTGTCACAATACGATTCGTAAAGTGTAGCGTAGTCCTGTATTGACTACACCACCAACAAAGGCTCGTCTGGTGACCACAGTGGCTCATGCATAGCCCTTGATGTCTACAACAAATCATTTCTGCTCAGTGTAAATCGACTTTCAGCAGTGAACAGCACGGAGGCCCACTTATCTCTCTGTCGTAGATGCTCCCTGGCCCATACATGACTGACTTCTGTGCCTTGTGGCGAGGTCAGATACCCTTGCAGGTTGTCTGGCACACAGACCACGTGGATGTAAACGGTTTTGAATGATCTGACGTGACACTTGGCTGCCTCTCGCCTCCCTTAAATGTGTCTGGAGTCGTGTGGCAATCATCATCTGATTCCGTAGGGCAGCGTTCACAATGAAGAGGTCATCAGTGTGGGATGTGGCCCAAGGACGTCCACTTCTCTGCCTTACTGTGACTCTTCCAGTCTCTATCTCTGTTGCGACCCGCTGATGACATACTCTAATCTGAGTGGCCATTCCCATCTGAGAACATCCTGCTTGAGGCCTCACAATGGCGAGGTCCTGCCGGTCAGTTGATAGGCGTCGTCTAGGTCTCATGATGTCAAAATGTGAGCAGCACGATGAGGAGGACTGTATAATACCAATTCTAATTGAACCCCGAAATTTATTGGTCACAGTAAGTTAGCCTGAGGTTAGAGCGCATTTTAGGATCATCCTAAAATTTCACCTGAAAGCCAAATATCCCTATGTTTTTGTGAGAAGTGTGTATGATATTTGCTGATGACAGCATCAATTAAAGACACAGAAGCTTGGTCATTAAAACGTTAAACACATTTTGTCTGCAGTCATGAAATAGCGTCCTGGAACACAATGAGAAATTTGCATGTAATTCAAGACATTCAACGTTAAAACAAAAGAACATTACACAGATTGAAGGATTCCTCTAAAGGAAAGGCACAGGACTTACTGCAAATGTCAGCAGCAGGAATTTGTTCAGGAGGACGGGATTATTTAGCGCTGAACCGGATTTGATCGCTTCCCAAATCTGCAGAACAAGAACAACTTTATGTCAGAGGACATTTAAGGGGAGAAGGCAATTAAACTGCATCAAATAAAAGCTAATTGAGGTCTTGAAAATGGTGAGAAACTGGAACACGTAGATCCATCTAAGAACCATTATTGGACTTTTAAGCATAAACCAAGAAAGTTTCATCCCTCCAGTCTCCAGGACCCATCGAAGCTGCAGTGGCCGCCATTTACTGCAAAAACCTAGTTTGGGCGACATCCATTCCACCCAAGATCCCATATACAATCCTCTTCTGGCAGGAGCTAATCTTCTTCGGAAAGAAAAGATTGGACATGTTAAAACCCACCACGCCCAATCCTTCTAGGTCCTCAACCCCATCGTCTATGGTCGGGACCTCGTCTAGAGCTCCATAGATGCAAGATGGTCAGACAGTTCATCTATGGGATATGAACACCTACGTAGGAGAGTTAGGATTATGTTTTGCCAAATGACATGGGAAACCATGTGCTAAAGTTACAGCCATGAATATTCTAAGGCAAAAAATATTACAGCACTCTCCCCCCCCCCCCAAACTTCTCAAAGAACGTATAATAACAGCATCCTCCTATGCAGTGGAGGAGCTACCGGGCTACATCTCATACAATGACAGCTCTAAAACGCTAAGGGTATGTGCACACGTCAGGATTTCTGGCAGACAAAAACCTGACATTTCTGCCAGAAATCCGCATGCGTTTTTTTCACGTTTTTGATGCGTTTTTGATGTGTTTTTTCTTGCGTTTTTTCCAAATGCATAGAATAGCGGGAAAAACACAAAAAAAAAACGCAAAATTAATGAACATGCTGCTTTTTTTACCGCGATGCATTTTTTTCGCGGAAAAAAACGCATCATGTGCACAAAAGTTGCAGAATGCATTCTAAATGATAGGATGCATATGTCTGCAGTTTTTAATGCGGTTATATCGCATTTTTATCGCGAAAAAACACGGGAAAAAAACCTGAACGTGGGCACATACTCTAATAGTGATGTCAGAGCCCAGGACCGGTACGCACACAGTGAGGTCAGAGCGCAGGGCCGACACGCACACAGTGAGGTCAGAGCCCAGGGCCGGCACGCACACAGTGATGTCAGAGCCCAGGGCCGGCACGCCCACAGTGATGTCAGAGCCCAGGGCCGGCACGCACACAGTGAGGTCAGAGCGCAGGGCCGGCACGCACACAGTGAGGTCAGAGCCCAGGGCCGGCACGCACACAGTGATGTCAGAGCCCAGGGCCGGCACGCCCACAGTGATGTCAGAGCCCAGGGCCGGCACGCACACAGTGAGGTCAGAGCGCAGGGCCGGCACGCACACAGTGAGGTCAGAGCGCAGGGCCGGCACGCACACAGTGAGGTCAGAACGCAGGGCCGACACGCACACAGTGAGGTCAGAACGCAGGGCCGACACGCACACAGTGAGGTCAGAGCGCCGGGCCGACACGCACACAGTGAGGTCAGAGCGCCGGGCCGACACGCACACAGTGAGGTCAGAGCCCAGGGCCGGCACGCACACAGTGATGTCAGAGCCCAGGGCCGGCACGCCCACAGTGATGTCAGAGCCCAGGGCCGGCACGCACACAGTGAGGTCAGAGCGCAGGGCCGGCACGCACACAGTGAGGTCAGAGCGCAGGGCCGGCACGCACACAGTGAGGTCAGAGCGCAGGGCCGACACGCACACAGTGAGGTCAGAACGCAGGGCCGACACGCACACAGTGAGGTCAGAGCGCCGGGCCGACACGCACACAGTGAGGTCAGAGCGCCGGGCCGACACGCACACAGTGAGGTCAGAGCGCCGGGCCGACACGCACACAGTGAGGTCAGAGCGCACGGCCGACACGCACACAGTGAGGTCAGAGCGCCGGGCCGACACGCACACAGTGAGGTCAGAGCGCCGGGCCGACACGCACACAGTGAGGTCAGAGCGCCGGGCCGACACGCACACAGTGAGGTCAGAGCCCAGGGCCGGCACGCACACAGTGATGTCAGAGCCCAGGGCCGGCACGCCCACAGTGATGTCAGAGCCCAGGGCCGGCACGCACACAGTGAGGTCAGAGCGCAGGGCCGGCACGCACACAGTGAGGTCAGAGCGCAGGGCCGGCACGCACACAGTGAGGTCAGAGCGCAGGGCCGACACGCACACAGTGAGGTCAGAACGCAGGGCCGACACGCACACAGTGAGGTCAGAGCGCCGGGCCGACACGCACACAGTGAGGTCAGAGCGCCGGGCCGACACGCACACAGTGAGGTCAGAGCGCCGGGCCGACACGCACACAGTGAGGTCAGAGCGCACGGCCGACATGCACACAGTGAGGTCAGAGCGCCGGGCCGACACGCACACAGTGAGGTCAGAGCGCCGGGCCGACACGCACACAGTGAGGTCAGAGCGCCGGGCCGACACGCACACAGTGAGGTCAGAGCCCAGGGCCGGCACGCACACAGTGATGTCAGAGCCCAGGGCCGGCACGCCCACAGTGATGTCAGAGCCCAGGGCCGGCACGCACACAGTGAGGTCAGAGCGCAGGGCCGGCACGCACACAGTGAGGTCAGAGCGCAGGGCCGGCACGCACACAGTGAGGTCAGAGCGCAGGGCCGACACGCACACAGTGAGGTCAGAACGCAGGGCCGACACGCACACAGTGAGGTCAGAGCGCCGGGCCGACACGCACACAGTGAGGTCAGAGCGCCGGGCCGACACGCACACAGTGAGGTCAGAGCGCCGGGCCGACACGCACACAGTGAGGTCAGAGCGCCGGGCCGACACGCACACAGTGAGGTCAGAGCGCACGGCCGACATGCACACAGGAGAGTGTATGACTGCTACAATGAAACATCTCGAGAGTGTTATTACATGGGGCTGTATGTCCTGGCATGGAATGGGGCGAATACAGGTCCTTGAGGGAACTGTAAATGCTTCGAAATATATTCATGATGTTCCTGAACCCAAGCTCATCCCATCAATTCATGACCTTGGCAAGGAACAGAAAGAAATGATTTTTCAACAGGATGGAGCACCGCGTCACACTGCAAGGCAATGTCTAAAATGGTTTGAAAGCAAATAAATTTCTGGGCTTTCCTGGCCAGGAAACAGTCCTGATCTGAACCCCATCGAAAATCTGTGGTCAAGGTTAAAGCGATTGGTTTCTAGTAAGCGACCGAGCAACAAACAGGCATTGACTGCAGTGGTTATCAGCTCCTGGCACCATGGTATAACCACAGAGAACCTGAGAAGTCTTGATGAATCAACGCCAAGGAGATGCAAAGCGGCTATCGATGCTAAAGGATACCCTACACGCTACTAAAGAAAGAACACATGGGGATAGCAGGAAATTAACATATTAGGAGGAGATATTCGGATTCGGCCATTCCGCTGTTCTCATAGAAGTAATGAGATATTTTGTATTATGGTAACCTTGTTTCTATGTAGAGGTGTTCTAATCTACCTTAGACTACTTTGTATGATTGCATGCTAAAAACTGTAAAAAATAAATAACAAAAATTTGAAGTGTATCCTCAATTTTGGCCACTAGTGTATAGTAAAATCATCTGAAGCTAATTGCTTGTATTGGGGTCAGGAAACTGCAAAGTGACTAAACAGCTTGATAAATAGCACTAGAAATGTATCTGATCAGTGTCTTATAGGAACAAAAAGGACATTTACCAATGATTTAGTCGGCCCTCCTGTGGGACGCGTGTCATTGCGTGCACACCATAAAATGCTGACGATAGGTATGTACTGTACATCTACAGCAGGTTGGGCTCATTCCCAAAATATCAAGTTGTTTCCTATCCACAGGACAGAGCACGACTTGCAGATGGCGGGGGACAACTTGATTTTCTTGAAGAGCAGCACAGATCTCCATCTTACCTCGTTAGCAGCCTGATCCAACAGCGCTTTCTTGTCAAATTTCTTGAAGGAATCTAAAGTGTTAGTGTTGTATAAGGATCCAAGGGCCGGACACGAGCGAGCTGGGGTGGGAGCATTCCTGACAACACAAAGGCGCGACAGAATGGCAATTAAAAGAAGGGTGGTCAAGGAAAATGCAGCAACAAGATCTTATTACCAACACAGGCAAGGCTTGGGATCTAAATTAAATAAAAACAATAATGCTTAAGCGGTTCTGCACTTTTTTTTTTTTTTTCTTTCTAAAGACTCATTTCAGAAAGCATCGAGGAGTACAAAATCAGCGGCTCATTATGGCAGCCATTTTAATTATTCCTAAATGGACTTTAAATCACCGGAGGCAGACGAAAACGTTCCTTTACACAAATAGAAAGCTAATGTCTTGCAACTGGAAAGAAATTAAAACAAATTAAATCAGAAAGTCTCAGGACTTTCTAATGTACAACAATTACCCAAGTTATAAAACAAACATTATTTATTCTTGTGAAGGAACAAATTAAGAAAGATTCTCCATTTTGTGCTTTTGACTCCATTTTCTTGTTGCTTAAAGATAAATTCTGTTATTAGGTAAAAGGTTATAGTTGTTATGAAGTAACTTTATCTTGTTGTTCACAAGTTATTCAACTAGGCTATTGTTTATGTTCTGCTACAAGGCCAGAGTGTTCTCTTGAACCAGATAACAGACTCGGGGGTGTATCGCTATACAGGACCCTGAGGCACCTGTTGGTATGCTTTTTGTATGCCAAGAAGACACGACCATATATGTAGTTTCCAGTTTTTCTGTATCCTCATGGGTTAAGTTTTTACTGCATTCTTATAGGTTAAGTGCTGTAAGTGTGTTCTTATGCTGATTGGTTGAAGTATAACTTCTAAGATTATGAAAAAGTACACAACAAACGGGGGCTCAGAGATCTGCTCAATCCCCCCAAACAGAGACACACGTCTCCGTCTGGTCATTTTCAGTTGCCGGCAACGCCCTGTAGATTAATTTGGAAATCACTGAGTTAACCGTGAAGGATCACTTTAGATCCTCCCTCAACATTCTTACGTCCCCATGGCCGTATTAGGGCTTATTTTTATACAAGATCAGTTGTAGTTAAAAAAATAATAATATATAAATAAAAAAATTGTGTGTGTGTATATATATATATATATATATATATATATATATATATATATATATATATGTATATATGTATATATATATATATATATATATATATATATATATATATATATATATATATATATATATATATATATATATATATATATATATATACACTAGACTGTGGCCCGATTCTAATGCATCGGGTATTCTAGAATATGCATGTCCCCGTAGTATATAGACAATGATGATTCCAGAATTCGCGGCAGACTGTGCCCGTCGCTGATTGGTCGAGGCAACCTTTATGACATCATCGTCGCCATGGCAACCATTATGACATCTACGTCGATACTGTGCCCGTCGCTGAATCAGAAACGTGAGATGTCTACGTCCTTTATGACATCATCGTCGCTGTGCCCGTCGCTGATTGGTCGAGGCAACCTTTATGACATCATCATCGCCATGGCAACCATGGTGACATTATCGTCGCTGTGCCCGTTGCTGATTGGTCGAGGCCTGGCGGCCTCGACCAATCAGAGACGCGGGATGTCTACGTCCTTTATGACATCATCGTCGCTGTGCCCGTTGCTGATTGGTCGAGGCCTGGTGGCCTCGACCAATCAGAGACGCGGGATTTCTACGTCGATGCTGTGCCGGTCTCTGATTGGTCGAGGCCTGGCGGCCTCGACCAATCAGAGAGCCGGGATTTCCAGGACAGACAGACAGACGGAAAAACCCTTAGACAATTTTTCATTACTACACCAATGGAGCTGTGTGGGGCCCTTGTTTTGTTGCATGGCGCGCTGACAATTTTTTTTTACCGGTAGCATTTCTGGGTAGATGAGGTTTTGATCACTTGTTATTACAATTTTGGGTGGAGTTGCGGAGACCAATTGTGGCATTTTAATTTTCTCTTTATGCTATTAACTGTACGGTTAATTGATTTTCTATTTTAGTAGATCGGACTTTATCAGACATGGCAATACGCAGAGGCAGATGTCGGCTCTGTAAAAGTTAGCATTTTCTGGGTATGGTGTGGATTCAGCTCCTAAGAAAACTCGCTTTCCAATTATCGGCCAATCTAAAAGGTGTGCCAATTACTTGACGAAAGAAAAAAATATATATCTTGTTCGTAGGGTGAAATGATTTTGCGAAAGCATTGCAGAGAATTAGTCAGTGTTAAGTTGATGTCCGATCCTGGGGCAAATGGGGAAAAAAAAAAAAAACAGTTAAAAAAATTAAAAAAATTTGAAAAAAAATACATTTATGTAAAAACAAAAGAGTACACACATTTGTAACAAACAAACAGGCAATCCATGCATTTGTTGATCAGCTGTGGGACATGCAGCCGCGGGGACTCAACATATTTTTCGAGCATCAGCACGTTCGCTCTTTTCCTAACTTCACTATTCCTAACTTCATATACTGTATAAACCAGGAGAACAAGAAGAGAAACAGAACCCATCACAGGGACTCATTAATGCCACACTATCATTCCATGTAGTGAAACATATATAAAAACAAGGATTTTTTCATTCAGCAATGACAGTGACATCCATGAAGTGACTGCAGGTGGATTGGTAATGGACAATATAACTGGTTATGTCACCTATGAATATGATTGGCACTGCTGGCTGGAAAATTAACTCTCCAAAGATTATGACAGTGAAGAAGTAGAAATGACTTTTCTGCACCTTCTGGTCCATCACCGTCCTTTGTGCATCCAAGAAAACCAGACATTTTAAAAGTAACCAAAAATCAGCTATTAAAGGGAACCTGTCACCCCCAAAATCGAAGATGAGCTAAGCCCACCGGCATCAGGGGCTTATCTACAGCATTCTGTAATGCTGTAGATAAGCCCCCGATGTATCCTGAAAGATGAGAAAAAGAGGTTAGATTATACTCACCTGGGCGGGCCGTCCGATGGGTGTCGCGGTCCGGTCCGGGGCCTCCCATCTTCATCAGATGACGTCCTCTTCTTGTCTTCCTGCCGTGGCTCCTGCGCAGGCGTACTATGTCTGCCCTGTTGAGGACAGAGCACCGTACTGCAATGCGCAGGCGCTGGGCCTCTATGACCTTTCCCGGTGCCTGCGCACTGCAGTACTTTGCTCTGCCCTCAACAGGACAGACAAAGTACGTCTGCGCCGGAGCCGCAGCGAAGACCAGAAGAGGACGTCATCGTAAGAAGATGGGAGGCCCCGGACCGGACCGCGACGCCCATCGGATCAGACCGCCCCTGGGTGAGTATAATCTAACCTCTTTTTCTCCTCTTTCAGGATACATCGGGGGCTTATTTACAGTATTCCAGAATCCTGTAGATAAGCCCCTGATACCGATGGGCTTAGCTCACCTTCCATTTTGGGGGTGACAGGTTCCTTTTAAGGACCTTGGGATTTTCAGTTTTCGTATTTCGCTCCCCTTCTTCCCAGAGCCATAACTTATTGTATTTTTCCATCAATATGGCCATGCGACGGCTTGTTTTTTGTGGGACGAGTTGTACTTTTGAACAGCACCATTGGTTATACCATTTGGTGTACTGGAAAACAGGAAAAAAAATTCCAAGTGCAGTGAAATTGCAATATAAATGCCATCTTTTTTTAACCATGTTCACCAAATGCTAAAACTGACATGCCGTTATTATTGATATGCCGTTATTATTCCCCAGGTCATTACGAGTTTGAGTTACTAAACATGTCTAGGTTCTTTTTTAAGTGGTGAAAAAAATATTCAAAGTTTGTAAAAAATAAAAAAAATAAAAACAAAAAAGCTGTATTTTCCGCCTTTTCCAAGACCCGTAACATGTTTATTTTTAGTGATCTGGAGCTGGGTGATGGCTTATTGTTTGGGTATCGAGCTGATGTAATTATTAATACTATTTTGGTGTAGATACAATGTTTTGATCACCTGTTATTGCAATGTTGTTACTGATCAGATTAATTCTTCTTCATTTTGATAGATCGGACGATAACAAATGTGTATTTTTTTTTTATTATTATTGCTTTATTTACAATGGGGAAAAGGAGGGGGATGATTTGAACTTTCAGATTCTTTTTTAATATTTTTTTTTTCTTTTACTTCTAGTATCCAGAGTGCAGGTGATAAATATATGCCCCCGGCAATCCCAAGAACAAGTGATGAGGCAGGCTGGTGCCAATGCGTCACAACTTCTCCATTCACTTCTATGGCTGCATAGGAGTAGTGTATACTGTGCAAAGCTCCCATAGACTGTGAATAGAGCGGTCCGGGGCATCCTATTGTCAGGATCAACGGGGGGTCTGGCCAGTTATTACCTACCCTATGGATGGGCCATAAATGCTGGTCATGGGACAACCTCTGTGCTTAGAGTCTATGTGGCTGCATTTCTGTACCAAGAGACTTACATGTCAAAAGCGCTGAACTCCAAAGTGAGTCGAGTTGGAAGCCCAGCAGGATCACCTGATGACAGAGCCCCATAAGGTTCGTTTACAGGGAAAGTATCATATAAAAAAAAACAAGAAAAAAAAAAAACAAAACACAATTATAAATATGTCAAGTATTAAACGGGTGATCCCATCTTCAAGATCCTATACAAATATGTAAAAGATGCAATAATAATATTATTACTAACAAATGCCCCCAATTAGAAATGTAATATAGTTCTTCTCATTGGACATATCATTAACACCAGATGCAGGGCATTGCAGTAGCTTAGGTATCCATGGTTACAACCAATAATATAGTGACAGCTGTTAGTGCTCGTAACCATGGATACCTAAGCTATTGCAATGCCTGCACATGAGGTAAGCGACATAGTGAATCAGAAGAACTATACTACATTTCTAATTGGAGGTATATAATAATAATATTATACCTACTACAGATTGGGGGTCTTGGAGATGGGAATACCCCTGTAATGTTACATTTTCTCAAACATGTAAACCAAAAATGTATGGCATAAAATATGAAAAATTATTATCTATCTATCTATATATAGATATATCTATATATAGATATATATATATATATATATCTATATATAGATAGATATATGTTACCACTTCCTAGAAAAGCTGGGTGGCACGCTTTCCAATGTAGAGAATTTTCCAAGGACCCAGCTTTCCCAGGAACAGATGCAAATAACAATGGATAAAGCCGATAACAGGAAGAAGTGTTAGAGGGGCGCCTGAAAAACCTAAAAACGGTGCAAACTTTTAATGGAACCCAATTGAAAAAAAATATTTTTATCGAAAAAGAAAAAAAAAACAAAAAACAAACACACAACAGGTAGACAAGCCCTCTGATTACATATACGGTAATGCGCTCTTTCAGCCACCCGTAAGTGGTGTAATAAATTGCCGACTCTCCATTTTACACTTTCCTCACGTACGGCCATTAATAAACTGCCGCTTCTTTAGTTTATTAAACAGTGGCACAAAAGTGAGCCGGCATTAATGTCTGCGCCCGAATAACAGGAGACAATCCCCGCTCTTACCGTTGTAGTAATGGCTCTTGATGGGTTTGGCCGATTCGTCCAGCCGGTATTCATTCAGTTTCTTCTGTGTCAGCTGATGCCAAAAACCTGCGTCCAGAGCACTGGCAAAGGGGACGAACTGCAGTTTGGGGATGCTTGGAGCCGGCTTGTCGCCCATGTCTTCACTCTCGGAGGCCATTTATGACTTCAGAATGCAACTAGGGAGGAAGCAGAATTATTATGTTAGGGCGGCACATCGGCTTTCCATTGTACACACGTGTCGATTGTACCTGGGTTTAGAGCCGGCAGCCAGCGTTCTCATATTTTGGAAATTACCATCATCGTTGAAAATTCACTTCTGCAGTAAAAAGCTTTATGCAAAGGAGAAGTGTGTGATCCCCCCCCCATCGGAGCCATTGGTACAATGTGTACAACTTAAAAAAGGAGGCGCGAGTCTAAAGTTGTAGATTTTGGACTCGCTGTTCTCAATGGCCCTAATCTGTGTAAATCCTGACTCTCCGGGCTGCAGAAAGAAGCTCCCGACGGAGGCAGGAACAGGAGCCGAGACCTGGGGAGAAACTAACATGGGCACAGAAGATAAGCTGCCACTTCCCTCCTTTAATTTAAAGGGGTTGTCCACTACTCCGATCCTGATTACTTATCCAAGGGACTGGTCATCATTACCGGACCGAATGTTTCCAACCCCCGGCGTCCACACATATTTGTAACATTTATTGAAAAGTTAAATCAACACATCTGTGAAAACAAATGAAACAAAAGCCACGCTAATGTAAAGGAAAAATAAAAAAATGAGTCAATCAGGTCAATGCAACACTGGAAATACTGGTAATAGGATGTGTGGCAATTTCCCTGTTTGTGTAATAATGATTGTTAACTCCTTCTACGCTTTCTATCACACATGGAGCATGGAAGAGGCAGATTTTGACTCAAAATAAACATATTAAAGAAAATCAAGGGATATTAAAAAAAAAAAAATTATCCTGTTAACACGGCGCCAGCCTCGGGAGCCCCCATAACACGGCGCCAGCCTCGGGAGCCCCCATAACACAGCGCCAGCCTCGGGACCCCCATAACACGGCGCCAGCCTCGGGAGCCCCCATAACACGGCGCCAGCCTCGGGAGCCCCCATAACACGGCGCCAGCCTCGGGACCCCCATAACACGGCGCCAGCCTCGGGAGCCCCCATAACACAGCGCCAGCCTCGGGAGCCCCCATAACACAGCGCCAGCCTCGGGACCCCCATAACACGGCGCCAGCCTCGGGAGCCCCCATAACACAGCGCCAGCCTCGGGAGCCCCCATAACACAGCGTCAGCCTCGGGAGCCCCCATAACACAGCGCCAGCCTCGGGAGCCCCCATAACACAGCGCCAGCCTCGGGAGCCCCCATAACACAGCGCCAGCCTCGGGAGCCCCCATAACACAGCGCAAGCCCCATAACACGACACCAGCCTTGGGAGCCCCCATAACACAGCGCCAGCTTCAGGACCCCCATAACACGGTGCCAGCCTCGGGACCCCCATAACACAGCGCCAGCCTCGGGAGCCCTCATAACACAGCGCGAGCCCCATAACACGACACCAGCCTCGGGAGCTCCCATAACACAGCGCCAGCCTCAGGACCCCCATAACACGGTGCCAGCCTCGGGACCCCCATAACAAGGCACCTGCCTCGGGAGCCCCCATAACACGGCACCAGCCTCGGGAGCCCCCATAACACAGCGCCAGCCTCGGGAGCCCCCATAACACAGCGCCAGCCTCGGGAGCCCCCATAACACAGCGCCAGCTGTTGTGAATTCTGTGGCTGAATTCACTCCTGTGGTCACAAGTGGTACTGCAGCTTCTGAGCTTCCTCCCTCAGGTGTTTTGGTGAGCTCGTTGGCTGCTTTGTTATTTAACGCCACCTGATTCTGTCTTCCTTGCTCCTTGTCAATGTTCCAGTGTTGGATCTGAGCTTCTGGATCTTTCCTGTGGCCTGCTGCTCTGCTTAGATAAGTGCTTCTTTGCTTTTGTTGCTACTTTTTCTGTCCAGCTTGTTAATTCGTTTTGCTGGAAGCTCTGAGACGCAAAGGGTGCACCGCCGTGCCGTTAGTTCGGCACGGTGGGTCTTTTTGCCCCCTTTGCGTGGTTTTTTGCTTTAGGGTTTTTTGTAGACTGCAAAGTTCTCTTTGCTATCCTCGCTCTATCTAGAATATCGGGCCTCACTTTGCTGAATCTATTTCATCCCTACGTTTGTCTTTTCATCTTGCTAACAGTCATTATATGTGGGGGGCTGCCTTTTCCTTTGGGGTATTTCTCTGAGGCAAGTCAGGCTTGTTTTTCTATCTTCAGGCTAGTCAGCTCCTCAGGCTGTGCCGAGTTGCATAGGTAGTGTCAGGCGCAATCCACAGCTGCCTTTAGTTGTGTTTAGGATAGGTTCAGGTATTGCGGTCTACAGAGATTCCACGTCTCAGAGCTCGTTCTATTGTTTTTGGGTTATTGTCAGATCACTGTATGTGCTCTGATTGCTGGCACACTGTGTCACTGGATTGCCATCATAACAGTACAAGGAGCCAAACTAATGATTCTCAATAGAGGGAAAAAAGAAGTTCTGACATCATTTTTTTTTCTCAGCTCTGTGTTCAGTCTTTTTTTTCCCCTAGACATTTGGGTGTTTCAGGACACAGGTGTGGACATGGATATTCAGGGTCTGTGCTCTTCAATGGATAATCTCGTTATAAATGTACAAAGGATTCAAGATACTATTGATCAGAAATCTATGTTAGAACCAAGAATTCCTATTCCTGATTTGTTTTTTGGTGATAGAACTAAGTTTCTTAATTTCAAAAATAATTGTAAACTATTTCTGGCCTTGAAACCTCATTCTTCTGGTAATCCTATTCAACAGGTTTTGATTATTATTTCTTTTTTGCGCGGCGACCCTCAGGACTGGGCATTTTCTCTTGCGCCAGGAGACCCTGCATTGAGTAATGTCAATGCGTTTTTCCTGGCGCTCGGATTACTTTACGATGAGCCTAATTCAGTGGATC